>NC_140955.1:53266735-54466735 GCF_014529385.1 Adiantum capillus-veneris | reverse complement strand
GGTCCACCACTTTTCCAACCTACTATCCGTTGTGTTCTGAAGGTTTTAGCATAGGTTGGTTTGAACGTCCACCACCTGTCCAAGCTAGATCTATTGAGCAAAGCTATCTCTATTGTTTCAAAGTCAATGTGTCAACGGAGTGTCGCTAATATGTTTACTACCATGGATGGTTTGGGGTAGAGATCCACCACTTGTCCAACCTAGTATCCATTGTTTTATGGAGGTTTAAGTCGAAGGTGGTTTCAAGGTCCATCACCTGTCCAAGCTAGCTCTATTGAAAAAGCTATCTCTATTATCTGAAGGTCAATTTGTGAATGGAGTGTAGCTACTATATCTATTACCATGGATGGTTTGGGACAAAGGTCCACCACTTGTCCAACCTAGTATCGATTGTGTTATGGAGGTTTTAGCCCAAGGTTGTTTGAAGGTCTATCACCTGTCCAAGCTATCTTCTTTGAGAAAAGCTATCTCTATTGTTTCAAGGTCAATGTGTGAATGAGGTGTAGCTACTTTTTTTACTACCATGGATGGTTTGGGATAAAGGTCCACCACTTGTCCAACCTACTATCTAATCTGTTATGGAGGTTTTAGCCCAAGATTGTTTAAAGGTCCACCACCTATCCAAGCTAGCTCTATTGAATAGTCCTATCTCTAGTCTGATCACATGGATGGTTTGGGGTAGAGGTCCACCACTTGTCCAACTTACTAACCATTGTGTTATGGAGATTTTAGCCCATGGTGGTTTGAAGGTCCATCATCTATCCAAGCACGGTTTATATTATAGTCCTATCTCTATTGTTTGTAGGTCAAAGTGTGAATGGAGTGTAGCTACTATGTTTAGTACCATGGACGTTTGGGGCAGAGGTCCACCACTTGTCCAACCTGCTATCCATTGTGTTATGGAGTTTTTAGCCCTAGGTGGTTTGAAGGTCCACCACCTATCCAAGCTAGCTCTATTGAAAATTCCTACCTCTATAGTTTGAAGGTCAATGTGTGAATGGAGTGTAGCTACTAGGTTTACTTCCATGGATGGTTTGGGGAAAAGGTCCACCACTTTTCCAACCTACTATCCATTGTGCTTTGAAGTTTTTAGCCTAGGTTGGTTTGAAGGTCCAACACCTGTTCAAGCTAGATCTATTGAACAAATCTATCTCTATTGTTTCAAAGTCAATGTGTGAATGGAAATTAGCTACTTTGTTTACTACCATGTATGGTTTGGGGCAAAGGTCCACCACCCTACTATCCATTGTGTTATGGAAGTTTTAGCCCAAGATTGTTTGAAGGTCCACCACCTGTTCAAGCTAGCTCCATTGAAAGAAGTTATCTCTATTGTTTCAAGTTCAATGTGTGAATGGAGTATAGCTATCTTGTTTACTACCATGGATGGTTTGGGATAGAGGTCCACCACTTGTTCAACATACTATCCATTGTGTCATGGAGGCTATAGCACAAGGTGGTTCCAAGCTAGATCTATTGAAGGTATCTCTATTATTTGAAGGTCAATGTGTGTAATGGAAAGTAACTACTATGTTTATTACCATGGATAGTATGGGGCAGAGGTCCACCAAGTGTCCAACCTACTATCCATTCTGTTATGGAGGTTTTATCCCAGGGTGGTGTGAAGGTGGACCACCTGTTCAAGCTATCTCTATTATTTCAAGGTCAATGTGTGAATGGAGTGTAAGTATTATCTCTATTTACCATGGATGGTTTGCGGCATAGGTCCACCACTTATCCAACCTACTATCCCTTGTATTATGGTGGGTTTAGCCCAAGGTGGTTTGAAGGTCCACCACCTATCCAAGCTAGTTCTATTCAATAGGCCTATCTCTATTGTTTGAAGATCAATGTGTGAATGGATTATTTACTACCATGGCTGGTCTGGGGTAGAGGTTCACCACTTGTCCAACATACTATCCCTTGTGTTATAATGTTTTTAGCCCAAGGTGGTTTGAAGGTTCACCACCTGTCCAAGCTAGCTCTATTGAAAGAAGCTATCTCTTTTGTTTAAAGGTCAATGTGTGAATGGAGTGTAGATGCTATGTTTACTACGAGGGATGGTTTGGGGCAGAGGTCCACCACTTGTCCAATCTACTAACCATTGTGCTATGCAGGTTTTAACCCAAGGTTGTTTGAAGGTCCACCACACCTGTCCAAGATAGCTCTTTTTAACGAAGTTATCTCTATTTTTTGAAGATAAATGTGTGCATGTAGTGTAACTACTATGTTTAATACCATGGATGGTTTGGGACATAGGTCCATCACTTGTCCAACCTATTAACCATTGTGTTATGGAGGTTTTAGCCCAAGGTGGTTTGAAGGTCCACCACCTATTCAAGCTAGCTCCTTTGAAAGAAGTTATCTTGATTGTTTCAAGGTCAAGGTGTGAATGGAGTGTAGCTACTTTTTATACTACCATGGATAGTTTGGGGACAAAGGTCTACCACTTGTGCAACCTACTATCTATTGTGTTACTGAGGTTTTAGCCCAAGGTTGTTTGAAGGTCCACCACCTATCCAAGCTAGCTCTATTGGATAGTCCTATCTCTATTCTGATCACATGGATGGTTTGGTTTAGAGGTCCACCACTTGTCTAACCTACTAACCATTGTGTTATGGAGGTTTTAGCCCATGGTGGTTTGAGGTCCATCACCTGTCCAAGCTAGCTCTATTGAATAGTCCTATCTCTAGTATGATGACGTGGATGGTTTGGGATAGAGGTCCATTACTTTTTAAACCTACTATCCATTGTGTTATTGAGGTTTTAGCCCACGGTGGTTTAAAGGTCCACCACCTCTCCAAGCTAAATCTATTGACAGAAGCTATCTCTATTGTTTGAAGGTCATTGTGTGAATGAAGTAGAGCTACTATGTTTACTACCATTGATGGTTTGGGACAAAGGTCCACCACTTTTCCAACCTACTAACCATTGCCTTATGGAGGTTTTAGCCCAAGGTTGTTTGAAGATCCACCACCTATCCAAGCTAGCTCTATTGAAAGAATATATCACTATTGTTTGAAGGTTAAAGTGTGAGTGGAATCTAACTACTATGTTTACTACCATGGAGGTTTGGGACAGAGGTCCATCACTTGTCCAACCTACTAACCATTGTGTTATGGAGGTCTTAGCCCAAGGTGGTTTGAAGGTCCACCACCTCTCCAAATTATCTCTATTGAATAGTCCTATCTCTACTCTTATAGCGTGGCCCGGGGGATTCACCATGGAAAACTTACCGCACCACGTAAGTGCAGGGGAGGGGGGGGTTTCTACAAGTTTCATAAGCGTATAAGTTAAGGGCAGGCCCCCAATATTCTATCTCCCAAGCTTAAAAATAAGGGAGGGGGTATCATATTTTGGGGGGGGATGAAAGGAAGTTCTTGTGTTTCAAAATCATGGATTCCCAAAAGAGTCTTCCCTTAAACTTGTGAGTCAATAGCTACAAAGATACATGCAAGAACTAACATTGCTTTGTATCAATTGCTTGTTTTGTGATTATAGTTTATTTCTTGCGGGAAAAAAGCTATAAAGAGCTCCTATAGATGCAAATTTACACAGAGAACCTAACACAACTTTATAACCATGTTTCTTGAGTAATTTAGATGGGTCCAAATTGGATGAGTAGTTAGACTGCAGGCTGAACGAGCACATAGTTTGAAAGTCAAACTAAAACACATTGAGAGTACATATAGTTATCAACAGAAGTGGTTCCTTTGTACATTGCCAATCACTATGCTACACACTCTTTGAATAGTTTTACACAGTTAGATCATGTGAGATCTAAATATTATATGTAAGATAGGGGTATGATAGTTTTCAAAATTGATTATCGTATAAGCGTAGAAAGGGGGGTCATATTCCCTAATATGAGTCGTATATAGGGGTTTTATCAAAGTTGCCTGCTCACAGGTGGCGTCTCATTTTATATATAGAGTGAATCCCCCGGGTATCGTGGATGGTTTAAGGTAGAGGTCTAACACTTGTCGAACCTACTATCCATTGTGTTATTGAGGTTTTAGACCAAGGTGGTTTTGAAGATCTACCACCTGTTTAAGCTAGCTCTATTGAAAGGAGCTATCTCTATTGTTTGAAGGTCAATGTGTGAATGAAGAGTAACTACTATGTTTACTACCTTGGATGGTTTGGACAAAGGACCATCACTTGTCCAACCTATTAGCCATTGTGTTACGCAAGGTTTAGCCCTATGTGGTTTGAAGGTCCACCAATTGTCCAAGCTCACTCTATTGAATAGTTTTATCTCTACTCTGATAGCGTGAATGGTTTTGGCAAGAGGTTGAACACTTGTCCAACCTACTATCCATTGTGTTATGGAGGTTTTAGGCCAAGGCGGTTTGAAGGTCCACCACCTATCCAAACTAGATCTATTAACAGAATCTATCTCTATTGTTTGAAGGTCAATGTGTGAATGGAGTGTCGCTAATATGTTTACTACCATGGATGGTTTGGCGTAGAGATCCACCACTTGTCTAACCTAGTATCCATTGTGTTATGGAGGTTAAAGTCCAAGGTGGTTTGAAGGTCCACCACCTATCCAAGCTAGCTCTATTGAAAAAATCTATCTCTATTGTTTGAAGGTCAATTTATGAATGGAGTGTAGCTACTATGTTTACTACCATGGGTGGTTTGGGGCAGAGGTCCACCACTTATCCAACCTACTTTCCATTGTGTTATGGTGGTTTTAGCCCAGGTTGGTTTGAAGGTCCACCACCTATCCAAGATAGATTTATTGAACAAAGCTATGTCTATTGTTTCAAAGTCAGTGTGTGAATGGAGCTTCACTACCTTTTTTACTACCATGGACGGTTTGGGGCAAAGGTCCACCACTTGTCCAACCTACTATCCATTGTGTTATGGAGGTTTTAGCCCAAGATTGTTTGAAGGTCCACCACCTGTTCAAGCTAGCTTTTTTGAAAGAAGCTATCTCTATTGTTTCAAGGTCAATGTGTGAATGGAATGTAGCTACCTATTTTACTACCATGGATGGTTTGGGACAGAGGTCCACCACTTGTCCAACCTACTATTATTGTGTTATGGAGGTTTTAGCCCAAGGTTGTTTGAAGGTTCACCACCTATCCAGGCTAGCTCTATTGAATATTCCTATCTCTAGTCTGATCATGTGGATGGTTTGGGGTAGAGGTCCACCACTTGTCCAACCTACTAACCAGTGTGTTATGGAGGTTTTAGCCCATGGTGGTTTAAAGGTCCATCACCTATCCAAGCTAGCTTTATTGAATAGTCCTATCTCTATTGTTTGAAGCTCAAAGTGTGAATGGAGTGTAGCTACTATGTTTAGTACCATGGACGGTTGGGGACAGAGATCCACCACTTGTCCAATCTGCTATCCATTGTGTTATGGAGTTTTTAGCCCTAGGTAGTTTGAAGGTCCACCACCTGTCCAAGCTAGCTGTACTGAAAATTCCTACCTCTATTGTTTGAAGGTCAATGTGCCAATGGAGTGTAGCCACTAGGTTTACTACCATGGATGGTTTGGGACAGAGGTCCACCACTTTTCCAACCTACTATCCATTGTGTTCTGGAGGTTTTATCTTAGGTTGGTTTGAAGGTCCACCACCTGTCCAAGCTAGATCTATTGAAAAAAGCTATCTCTATTGTTTCAAAGTCAATGTGTGAATGGAGTGTAGCTACTTTATTTACTACCATGGATGTTTTGGGGCAGAGGTCCACCACTTGTCCAACCTACTTTCCATTGTGTTCAAAATGTTTTAGCCAAGGTTGGTTTGAAGGTCCACCACCTATCCAAGCTAGATTTATTGAATAAATCTATCTCTATTGTTTCAAAGTTAGTGTGCGAATGGAGTGTAGCTACTTTGTTTCCTACCATGGATAATTTGAAGAAAATGTCCACCAATTGTCCAACCTACTATTCATTGTGTTCTGGAGGTTTTAGCCTAGGTTGGTTTGAAGGTCCACCACCTGTCCAAGCTAGATCTATTGAACAAATCTATCTTAATGTTTCAAAGTAAATGTGTGAATGGAGTGTTGCTACTTTGTTTACTACCATGTATGGTTTGAGACAAAGGTCCACCAACCTTCCACCCTACTATCCATTGTGTTATGGAGGTTTTAGCCCAAGATTGTTTGAAGGTCCACCACCTGTTCAAGCTAACTCCATTGAGAGAATTTATCTCTATCGTTTCATGGTCAATGTGTGAATGGAGTGTAGCTACTTTGTTTACTACCATGGATGGTTTGGGGCAGAGGTACACCACTTGTTCAACCTACTATCCATTATGTCCTAAAGGCTTTAGAACAAGGTGGTTCTAAACTAGCTCTATTGAAAGAAGGTATCTCTATTATTTGAAGGTCGATGTGTGTAATGAAGTGTAACTACGATGTTTATTACCATGGATAGTATGGGGTAGAGGTCCACCACGTGTCCAACCTACTATCCATTGTGTTATGGAGGTTTTAGCCCAAGGTGTTGTGAAGGTGGACCACCTGTTCAAGCTATCTCTATTATTTCAAGGTCAACATGTGAATGGAGTTTAACTACTATCTCTATTTACCATGGATAGTTTGCAGCATAGGTCCACCACTTGTCCAACCTACTATCCCTTGTGTTATGTTGGGTTTAGCCCAAGGTGGTTTGAAGGTCCACCACCTATCCAAGCTAGCTCTATTCAATAGTCCTATCTCTATTGTTTGAAGATCAATGTGTGAATGGATTGTTTACTATCATGGCTGGTCTGGGGTAGAGGTCCACCACTTGTCCAACCTACTATCCCTTGTGTTATAAAGTTTTTAGCCCAAGGTGGTTTGAAGGTCCACCACCTATCCAAGCTAGCTCTATTGAAAGAATCTATCTCTTTTGTTTGAAGGTCAATGTGTGAATGGAGTGTTGCTACTATGTTTACTCTATGAGGGATGGTTTGGGGCAAAGGTCCACCACTTGTCCAATCTACTAACCATTGTGTTATGCAAATCGTAACCCAAGGTTGTCTGAAGGTCCACCAGTTGTCCAAGCTAGCTCTTTTTAAAGAAGCTATCTCTATTGTTTGAAGATCAATGTGTACATGTAGTGTAACTGCTATGTTTACTACCATGGATGGCTTAGGATACAGGTCCATCACTTGTCCAACCTACTAACCATTGTATTATGAAAGGTTTTAGCCCAAGGTGGTTTGAAGCTCCACCACCTATTCAAGCTAGATCCTTTGAAAGAAGCTATCTCGATTGTTTCAAGGTCAATGTGTGAATGGAGTGTAGCTACTTTTTATACTACCATGGATGGTTTGGGGGCAGAGGTCCACCACTTGTTTAACCTACTATCTATTGTGTTATTGAGGTTTTAGCCCAAGGTTGTTTGAAGGTCCACCACCATTCCAAGCTACCACTATTGAATAGTCTAATCTCTAGTCTGATGATGTGGATGGTTTGGGGTAGAGATCCACCACTTGTCCAACCTACTAACCATTGTGTTATGGAGGTTTTAGCCCATGGTGATTTGAGGTCCATCACCTTTCCAAGCTAGCTCTATTGAATAGTCCTATCTCTAGTCTGATGACGTGGATGGTTTGGGATAGAGGTCCATCACTTTTCCAACCTACTATCCACTGTGTTATTAAGGTTTTAGCCCAAGGTGGTTTGAAGGTCCACCACCTGTCCAAGCTAGATTTATTGAAAGAAGCTATCTCTATTGTTTGAAGTTTTTGTGTGAACGGAGTAGAACTACTATGTTTGCTACGAGGGATGGTTTGGGACAGAGGTCCATCACTTGTTCAACTTACTAACCATTGCGGTATGGAGGTTTTAGCCCAAGGTTGTTTGAAGATCCACCACCTATCCAAGCTAGCTCTATTGAAAGAATATATCACTATTGTTTGAAGGTTAAAGTGTGAATGGAGTCTAGCTACTATGTTTACTACCATGGAGGGTTTGGGACAGATGTCCATCACTTGTCCAACCTACTAACCATTGTGTTATGGAGGTTTTAGCCCAAGGTGGTTTGAAGGTCCACCACCTCTCCAAGCTAGCTCTATTGAATAGTCCTATCTCTACTCTAATAGCGTGGATGGTTTGGTGTGGAGGTCTAACACTTGTCCAACCTACTATCCATTGTGTTATTGAGGATTTTGACCAAGGTGGTTTGAAGATACAGGACCTGTTCAAGCTAGATCTATTGAAAGAAGCTATCTATATTGTTTGAAGGTCAATGTGTGAATGAAGAGTAACTACTATGTTTACTACCTTGGATGGTTTGGGCAAAGGACCATCACTTGTCCAACCTACTACCCATTGTGTTATGCACGTTTTAGCCCTATGTGGTTTGAAGGTCCACCACTTGTCCAAGCTCGCTCTATTGAATAGTTTTATCTCTACTCTGATAGCGTGGATGGTTTCGACTAGAGGTCCAACACTTGTCTGGCCTACTATCTATTGTGTTATGGAGGTTTTAGCCCAAGGAGGTTTAAAGCTCGACCACCTATCCAAACTATATTTATTGAAAGAAGCTATCTCTATTCTTTGAAGGTTGATGTGTGAATGGAGTGTAGCTAATATGTTTGCTACCATGGATGGTGGGGTAGAGATCCACCACTTGTCCAACCTAGTATCCATTGTGTTATGGAGGTTTAAGTGCAAGGTGGTTTGAAGGTCCACCACCTATCCAAGCTAGCTCTGTTGAAAAAAGCTATCTCTATTGTTTGAAGGTCAATTTGTGAATGGAGTGTAGCTACTATGTTTACTACCATGGGTGGTTTGGGGCATAGGTCCACCACTTGTTCAACCTACTTTCCATTGTGTTATTGAGGTTTTAGCACAGGTTGGTTTGAAGGTCCGCCACCTATGCAAGCTAGATTTATTGAGCAAAGCTATGTCTATGTTTCAAAGTCAGTGTGTGAATGGAGTGTAGCTACTTTGTTTACTACCATGGGTGGTTTGGGGCAAAGGTCCACCACTTGTCCAACCTACTATCCATTGTGTTATGGACGTTTTAGCCCAAGATTGTTTGAAGGCCCACCACTTGTCCAAGCTAGCTTCTTTGAAAGAATCTATCTCTATTGTTTCAAGGTCAATGTGTGAATGGAGTGTAGCTACTTTTCTAACTTCCATGGATGGTTTGGGAAAGAGGTCCACCACTTGTCCAGCCTACTATCTATTGTGTTATGGAGGTTTTAGCCCAAGGTTGTTTTGAAGGTCCACCACCTATCCAAGCTAGCTCTATTGAATAGTTCTATCTCTAGTTTGATCATGTGGATGGTTTGGGGTAGAGGTCCACCACTTGTCCAACCTACTAACCATTGTGTTATGGAGGTTTTAGCCCATGGTGGTTTAAAGGTCTATCACCTATCCAAGATAGCTTTATTGAATAGTCCTATCTCTATTGTTTGAAGGTCAAAGTGTGAATGGAGTGTAGCTACTCTGTTTAGTACCATGGACGGTTTGGGACTGAGGTCCACCACTTGTCCAATTTTATATCCATTGTGTTAGGGAGTTTTTAGCCCTAGGTAGCTTAAAGGCCCACCACCTGTCCAAGCTAGCTCTATTGAAAATTCCTACCTCTATTGTTTCAAGGTCAATGTGTGAATGGAGTGTAGCTGCTTTGTTTACTACCATGGATGGTTTGGGACAGAGGTCCACCACTTGTTCAACCTACTATCCATTGTGTTCTGGAGGTTTTAGCTTTAGGTTGGTTTGAAGGTCCACCACATGTCCAAGCTAGATCTATTGAACAAAGCTATCTCTATTGTTTCAAAGTCAATGTGTGAATGGAGTGTAGCTACTTTGTTTACTACCATGGATGGTTTGGGGCAGAGGTCCACCACTTGTGCAACCTACTTTCCATTGTGTTCTAGAGGTTTTAGCCAAGGCTAGTTTGAAGGTCCACTAACTATCCAAGTTAGATTTACTGAACAAAGATATCTCTATTGTTTCAAATTCAGTGTGTGAATGGGACGTAGCTACTTTGTTTACTACCATGGATGATTTGGGGCAAAGGTCCACCACTTGTCCAACCTAGTATCCATTGTGTTATAGAGGTTTTAGCCCAAGACTGTTTGAAGGTCCACCACCTATCCAAGCTAGCTTCTTTTAAAAAAGCTATCTCTATTGTTTCAAGGTCAATGTGTGAATGGAGTGTAGCTACTTTTTTTAATACCATGGATGGTTTGAGGTAAAGGTCCACTACTTGTCCAATCTACTATCTATTGTGTTATGGAGGTTTTAGCCCAAGGTTGTTTAAAGGTCCACCACCTATCCAAGCTAGCTCTATTGAATAGTCCTATCTCTAGTTTGATCATGTGGATGGTTTGGATTAGAGGTCCACCACTAGTCCAACCTACTAACCATTGTGTTATGGATATTTTAGTCCATGGTGGTTTAAAGGTCCATTACCTGTCCAAGCACGGTTTATTGAATAGTCCTATCTCTATAGTTTGTAGGTCAAAGTGTGAATGGAGTGTAGCTACTATGTTTAGTACCATGGACTTGTCCAACCTGCTATCCATTGTGTTATGGAGTTTTTAGCCTTAGGTGGTTTGAAGGTCCACCACCTATCCAAGCTAGCTCTATTGAAAATTCCTACCTCTATTGGTTGAAGGTCAATGTGCCAATGGAGTGTAGCTACTATGTTTACTTCCATGGATTGTTTGGGGCAGAGATCCACAACTTTTCCAACCTACTATCCATTGTGCTTTGAAGTTTTTAGCCTAGGTTGGTTTGTAGGTCCAGCACCTGTCCAAGCTAGATCTATTGAACAAATCTATCTCTATTGTTTCAAAGTCAATGTGTGAATGGAGTGTAGCTACTTTGTTTACTACCATGTATGGTTTGGGGCAAAGGTCCACCACCATTGTACCCCACTATCCATTGTGTCATGGAGGTTTTAGCCCAAGATTGTTTGAAGGTCCACCACCTGTTCAAGCTAGCTCCATTGAAAGAAGTTATCTCTATTGTTTCAAGGTCAATGTGTGAATGGAGTGTAGCTGCTTTGTTTACTACCATGGATGGTTTGGGACAGAGGTCCACCACTTGTTCAACCTACTATCCATTGTGTTCTGGAGGTTTTAGCTTTAGGTTGGTTTGAAGGTCCACCACATGTCCAAGCTAGATCTATTGAACAAAGCTATCTCTATTGTTTCAAAGTCAATGTGTGAATGGAGTGTAGCTACTTTGTTTACTACCATGGATGGTTTGGGGCAGAGGTCCACCACTTGTGCAACCTACTTTCCATTGTGTTCTAGAGGTTTTAGCCAAGGCTAGTTTGAAGGTCCACTAACTATCCAAGTTAGATTTACTGAACAAAGATATCTCTATTGTTTCAAATTCAGTGTGTGAATGGGACGTAGCTACTTTGTTTACTACCATGGATGATTTGGGGCAAAGGTCCACCACTTGTCCAACCTAGTATCCATTGTGTTATAGAGGTTTTAGCCCAAGACTGTTTGAAGGTCCACCACCTATCCAAGCTAGCTTCTTTTAAAAAAGCTATCTCTATTGTTTCAAGGTCAATGTGTGAATGGAGTGTAGCTACTTTTTTTAATACCATGGATGGTTTGAGGTAAAGGTCCACTACTTGTCCAATCTACTATCTATTGTGTTATGGAGGTTTTAGCCCAAGGTTGTTTAAAGGTCCACCACCTATCCAAGCTAGCTCTATTGAATAGTCCTATCTCTAGTTTGATCATGTGGATGGTTTGGATTAGAGGTCCACCACTAGTCCAACCTACTAACCATTGTGTTATGGATATTTTAGTCCATGGTGGTTTAAAGGTCCATTACCTGTCCAAGCACGGTTTATTGAATAGTCCTATCTCTATAGTTTGTAGGTCAAAGTGTGAATGGAGTGTAGCTACTATGTTTAGTACCATGGACTTGTCCAACCTGCTATCCATTGTGTTATGGAGTTTTTAGCCTTAGGTGGTTTGAAGGTCCACCACCTATCCAAGCTAGCTCTATTGAAAATTCCTACCTCTATTGGTTGAAGGTCAATGTGCCAATGGAGTGTAGCTACTATGTTTACTTCCATGGATTGTTTGGGGCAGAGATCCACAACTTTTCCAACCTACTATCCATTGTGCTTTGAAGTTTTTAGCCTAGGTTGGTTTGTAGGTCCAGCACCTGTGCAAGCTAGATCTATTGAACAAATCTATCTCTATTGTTTCAAAGTCAATGTGTGAATGGAGTGTAGCTACTTTGTTTACTACCATGTATGGTTTGGGGCAAAGGTCCACCACCATTGTACCCCACTATCCATTGTGTCATGGAGGTTTTAGCCCAAGATTGTTTGAAGGTCCACCACCTGTTCAAGCTAGCTCCATTGAAAGAAGTTATCTCTATTGTTTCAAGGTCAATGTGTGAATGGAGTGTAGCTGCTTTGTTTACTACCATGGATGGTTTGGGACAGAGGTCCACCACTTGTTCAACCTACTATCCATTGTGTCATGGAGGCTTTAGCACAAGGTGGTTCCAAGCTAGCTCTATTGAAAGAAGGTATCTCTATTATTTAAAGGTCAATGTGTGTAATGGAAAGTAACTTCTATGTTTATTACCATGGATAGTATGGGGCAGAGGTCCACCACGTGTCCAACCTACTATCCATTGCGTTATGGAGGTTTTAGCCCAAGGTGGTGTGAAGGTGGACCACCTGTTCAAGCTATCTCTATTATTTCAAGGTCAATGTGTGAATGGAGTGTAGCTACTATCTCTATTTACCATGGATGGTTTGCGGCATGGATCCACCACTTGTCCAACCTACTATCCCTTGTGTTATGGTGGGTTTAGACCAAGGTGGTTTGAAGGTCCACTCCCTATCCAAGCTAACTCTATTGAATAGTCCTATCTCTATTTTTTGAAGATCAATGTGTGAATGGATTGTTTACTACTATGGTTGGTCTGGGGTAGAGGTCCACCACTTGTCCAACCTACTATCCCTTGTGTTATAAAGTTTTTAGCTCAAGGTGGTTTGAAGGTCCACCACCTGTCCAAGCTAGCTCTATTGAAAGAAGCTATCTCTTTTGTTTGAAGGTCAATGTGTGAATGGAGTGTAGCTACTATGTTTACAACTAGGGATGGTTTGGGACAGAGGTCAACCACTTCTCCAATCTACTAACCATTGTGTTATGCACGTTTTAGCCCAAGGCTGTTTGAAGGTCCACCACCTATCCAAGCTATCTCTTTTTAAAGAATCTATCTCTATTGTTTGAAGATCAATGGTGTGCATGGAGTGTAAGTACTATGTTTACTACCATGTATGGTTGGGGGTAGAGGTCCACCACTTGTCCAACTTACTAACCATTGTGTTATGGAGGTTTTATCCCAAGGTTGTTTGAAGGTCCACTAACTGTCCAACCTAGCTCTATTGAATAGTCCTATCTCTATTGTGATAGCGTGGATAGTTTGGGGTAGAGGTCCAACACTTGTCCAAACTACTATCCATTGTGTTATGGAGGTCTTAGCCCAAGGTGGTTTGAAGGTCCACCACCTGTCCAAGCTAGCTCTATTTGATAGTTCTATCTCTATTAATTAAAGGTCAACGTGTAAATGGAGTGTAACTACCATGTTTACTATCGTGGATGGTTTGGGGCATAGGTCCATCATTTGTCCAACCTATCAACTATTGTGCTATGGAGGTTTTAGCCCAAGGTGGTTTGAAGGTCCACCACTTGTCCAAACTGGATCTATTGAATGGTCATATCTCTACTATGATAGCATCATGGATGGTTTTGGGTAGAGGTCCAACACTTGTCCAATCTACTATCTATTGTGTTATGGAGGTTTTAGCCCAAGGTGGTTTGAAGGTCCACCACATGTCCAAGCTAGCTCTATTGGATAGTCCTATCTCTATTGTTTGAAGGTCAATGTGTGACGGAGTATAGCTACTATGTTAACTACCATGGATGGTCTGGGGCAGAGGTCGAAAACTTTGCCAACCTACTATCCCTTGTGTTATAAAGGTTTTAGCCCAAGGTGGTTTGAAGGTCCACCACCTGTCCAAGCTAGATCTACTGAAAGAATCTATCTCTATTGTTTGAAGGTCAATGTGTGAATGGAGTGTCTACTATGTTTACTACTAGGGATGGTTTGGGACAGAGGTCTACCACTTGTCCAACCTACTAACCATTGTGTTATGAAGGTTGTAACCCAAGTTTGTTTAAAGGTCCACCACCTATGCAAGCTAGCTCTATTTAAAGAAGCTATCTCTATTTTTTGAAGATCAGTCTGTGAATGGAGTGTAGCTACTATGCTTACTACCATGTATGGTTTGTGGCAGAGGTCCATCACTTGTCCAACCTACTATCCATTGTGTCATGGAGGCTTTAGCACAAGGTGGTTTGAAGTTCCAACACGTGTCCAAAAGCTAGCTCTACTAAAACAAGGTCAATGTGTAAATGGAGTTTACCTACTATGTTTACTACCATGGATGGTTTGAAGGAGAGGTCCACCACTTGTCCAACCTACTATCCACTATGTCATGGACGCTTTATCCCAAGTTGGCTTGAAGGTCCACCACCTATCCAAGATAGCTCTGCTGAAACAAGCTATCTCTATTGTTTCAAGGTCAATGTGTAAATGGAGTGTAGATACTATGTCTATTAGCATGGAAGGTTTGGGACAGAGGTCCACCACTTCTCCAACCTACTATCCATTGTGTTATGGAGTATTTAACCCATGGTGGTTTATTGAAGGTCCACCACACGTCCAAGCTAGATATATTGAAAGAAGCCATCTCTATTGTTTCAAGGTCAATGAAAGAATGAAGTGGAGCTACTATGTTTACTACCATGGATGGTTTGGAGCAGAGTTCCACGACTTGTCCAACCTACTAAACATTGTGTTATGGAGGTTTTAGCCCAAGGTGGTTTGAAGGTCCCCCACCTGTCTAGTAAAAGAAGCTATCTCTATTGTTTCAAGGTCAATGTGTGAATGGAGCCGAGATACTATGTTTACTACCATGGATGGTTTGGGGTAGAGGTCCACCACTTGCCCAACCTACTAATCATCGTGTTATGGAGGTTTTAGTCCATGGTGGTTTGAAGGTCCACCACCTGTCTAAGCTAGCTCTATTGAATAGTCCTATCTCAATTGTTTGAAGGTCAAAGTTTGAATGGAGTGTAGCTACTATGTTTACTACCATGGATGGTTTGGGGCAGAGGTCCACCACTTGTCCAACCTGCTATCCATTCCTGTCCAAGCTAGCTCTATTGAAAAGTCCTACCTCTATTGTTTGAAGGTCAATGCGTGAATGGATTGTAGCTACTATGTTTACTACCATGGATGGTTTGGGGTAGAGGTTCAACACTTGTCCAACCTACTACCGTTGTGTTATGGAGGTTGTAGTCCAAGGTGGTTCGAAGTTCCACCACCTGTCCAAGCTAGCTCTATTGAATATTCGTATCTCTATTGTTTGAAGGTCAATGTGTGAATGGAGTGTAGCTTCTATCATAACTTTTGACTGGGAACTCAGAACTTAAGCATCCTAACCCTAAAAAGTCTAGAGAGACACAAGTTTCATATTAGTTTCAAAGGCCATCTGCATAGAATTAAAGCACAAAAAGGGACAATTAAGTTGTTCATATTCCCAAAAGTTATCACATGGCTTCACTTGAAAAACAATCTAATAACGATGTGATGAAAGGACGAATGGTCAGGGAATTGGTGGAAGCAGCACCACTGTTAGACCTTCCTATAGCATATAACTTCTTGGCTAAAAGGGTAATCAAAATAGAGGCAAGTCACGTTATTAAACCGGTCTTAGACTCTTCCATGACTGCTTCTGTTGCTTTCCAAGCCCTTCACATTGGGAAGCAAGATCTTAGCCCAAAACCTACATGACTCACTTGTTCAACATGTAGTCTAACATAGTAGGCCTAGTCCACTATCTGCCGCCAAGATCCACCGTCAATTGTCCAACTAGTTTGTTATTGCATTAGTAATTCCCCGTCAGCATTGGCCATTAAAACTAAGTCCACCACTTCTCCAAGCTTTACTGTGGCGTTGCCATATCCATTGCCACCACTTGTTCCGCCGGCCAACCACTTTGTTTTTGCATTAGTAGTTCACCTTAGTCGTGGACCATTAAAACTAGGTCCACCACTTGTCCAAGTTGTACTACTCTAGCATAGCACTTTCCGCCACGGGGTTACTGCCAATTGTCCAACCATTTTGTTCTTGCATTAATATTTCACCTTTGACATTGGCCCCACTAAAATTAGATCCACCACTTGTCCAAGCTATACTTCTAGTAGGCCTCGTCCACTTCCACCACTTGTTTTGTTCTCCAACCACTTTGTTTTTTCATTAGTAGTTCACCTTAGTCATGGGCAATTAAAACTAGGTCTGCCACTTGTCCAAATTTTACTACTCTAAAATAGCACTATCCGCGGCTGGGTTCCACCGCCAATTGTCCAACCACTTTGTTCTTACATTAATATTTCACCTTTGGCATTGGCCATTAAAACTAGATAGTAAACCTGGTCCACTATCCACCACTTTTGGTCCACCAACCAACTCCTTTTTGCATTTGTAGTTCACCATTGGCATTGGCCATTAAAACTAGTCCACCACTTGTCCAGGCTATACTCTTAGTAGGACTCATCCACTTTCCACGACTTGGTCTTCCCGCCAACCATTTTGTGTTTGCATTAATATTTCACCTTAGTCATTGTCCATTAAAGCTAGGTCCTGGCACTTGTCCAAGCTATGCTTGAACATAGAAACCTGGTCCACTATCCACCACCAACCACTTTGTTCTTGCATTAGTAGTTCAGCTTCAACAAGGGCTACTTGGAGATTAGAAATTGAAATTCATCATTAAAAGTAGGTCCACCATTTGTCTAACCTTGCTTACATTTTCAGAAGCAATGATACTTGGACACTAGGAAGCGGGGTCTTGCACTAGTTCACCTTGGACACTGAGCTTTAAAACTAGGTCCACCACTTTTCCAAACTATGTCAGTAAAATAGGGAGGGGGTTCTTGAGCCAATATCCACCACTTCTCAAACCTTGCTTCCATTGAAAGAATTAAGGCCTACTTGGACATTGAGATGCAAGTTCTATAGTAGTTTAGTGATGACATTAGAACTAGGTCCACTACTTATCCAACCTACTACCGTTATCTTATAGAGGCTTTAGTCCTAGGTGGTTTTAAGGTCCACCACCTCTCCAAGCTAGCTCTATTGAAAGAAGCTATCTCTATTGTTTCAAGGTCAATGTGTCAATGGAGTGTAGCTACTATGTTTACTACCATGGATGGTTTGGAACAAGGTTCACCACTTGTCCAACCTACTGTCCATTGTGTCATGGAGGCTTTAGCACAAGGTGGTTTGAAGTTCCAACACCTATCCAAGATAGCTCTACTGAAACAAGCTATCTCTATTGTTTCAAGGTCAATGTGTGAATGGAGAGTACCTACTATGTTTACTACCATGGATGGTTTGAAGCAGAGGTCCACCACCAGTATTCAACCTACTATCCACTGTGTCATGGACGCTTTAGCCCAAGGTGGTTTGAAGGTCCACCACTTGTCCAAGCTAGCGCTACTGGAACAATCTATCTCTATTGTTTCAAGGTCAATGTGTAATGGAGTGTAGCTACTATGTCTATTAGCATGGAAGGTTTGGGGAAGAGGTCCACCACTTCTCCAACCTACTATCCATTGTGTTATGGAGTATTTAACCCAAGGTGGTGTTTTGAAGGTCCACCACATGTCCAAGCTAAATATATTGAAAGAAGCTATCTCTATTATTTCAAGGTCAGTGAAAGAATGGAGTGGAGCTACTATGTTTACTACCATGGATGGTTTGGAGCAGAGGTCCACCGCTTGTCCAACCTACTAAACATTGTGTTATGGAGGTTTTAGCCCAAGGTGGTTTGAAGGTCCCCCACCTGTCTATTGAAAGAAGTTATCTCTATTGTTTCAAGGTCAATGTGTGAATGGAGCCGAGCTACTATGTTTACTACCATGGATGGTTTGGGGTAGAGGTCCACCACTTGCCCAACCTACTAAGCATTGTGTTATGGAGGTTTTAGCCCATGGTGGTTGGAAGGTCCACCAACTATCCAAGCTAGCTCTATTGAATAGTCCTATCTCTATTGTTTGAAGGTCAAAGTTTAAACGGAGTGTAGCTACTATGTTTACTACCATGGATGGTTTGGGGTAGAGGTCCACCACTTCTCCAACCTACTAACCATTGTGTTTTGGAGGGATAAGCATCCTCTTGCTGATATAGCAACCAATGGACTACCAAGGAGCTCTATCTTACTACTAAATGCTTTGAACTCAAGGGATGCTTTGGACTACCACAACTTGAGTGACAAGAAAGAGCCTATTGTGCAGACATAAAAAACTACTGAGGGCGAGCTTTTTGAAATGGGGCCTCTAAACCCAAACCAATGGGCCTACCCTCACACAATGTTCGTAAAGAGGTACGCACACTACTTGGAGCACCACCTTCTTTTGGGAGTGGAGAAGGAAACCAATCAAAATAACACTTGCACTCACCCACTCAAGCAACACACTTTGAAAACCCCCTTACTCTATATACACTTTGGACACTTGAACACCATCAACGATTATGCAACCCAATGCCGTGCATCAAATGAAATATGCAATTTGTGGAATAGCATTCACCTTCTCCCCATAAGAATACCCATAATACATCCAAACTCCTCCTCTCTCAAGCACTCATCAAAAAATCATGCGCACAAGACTTGCCTCTCAAACACACAAGAGAATCACTTACATCAAACTAACACACTTTGCATGGAGAGCTCATCTCCATCTATGCAATGCCATGACACAAATAAAATCACCATGAGAGGTAGCCACATGCATATGTAATGAAGCAAAAGAGAGTTGGAGTGAGAAATTTCTTTAGACCAATTGAATAAGTGTGGAGAAACAAACCAATGGTAAATTGAGAATAGAACACTTACTTGATTTCTCGCACACCTTTTAAGGGGAGGACAG
Organism: Adiantum capillus-veneris; assembly: GCF_014529385.1. Classification (NCBI taxonomy): domain Eukaryota; kingdom Viridiplantae; phylum Streptophyta; class Polypodiopsida; order Polypodiales; family Pteridaceae; genus Adiantum; species Adiantum capillus-veneris. The sequence goes on along the minus strand of NC_140955.1, from coordinate 54,447,788 downwards.
ACGCTGGCTAACCATCACGAATTGCGACACTTGAAAGTTTTGAAGATGATTTAATGATCATTAACATAACCATGAGAGAGATCATGATGTATTTACAAGTTATTGAGGTACTACAAATGATTTATTGGGTTGATGGAGTAAGAGATTGTAGAATGAAAAGAGTGGAGGATAGAGTTGCACTTCCTCCAAAGAGGAGGGTTAGGAGGGAGGATGTGAAAGAGGGAGAGTTGGGGTTTTCTCTACTATTGATCAAGAAACAACATGAAGTTGAAAATATAGGTGTGTGTCCTTGAGTCTCTCCAAGGGGGGCTATTTATAGTTGTGTAGGAGTGGGATTATGCTACACTTAATTAGGGTGAGTGATTAGTCCTAATTAAGTGTCCTTTGACCACTCATTGAATATTGGACATAAAAGGGACTATTTATTCACCAAAAATATCATTTTAGACCGTGAAGGCTCCATAGGGGTGCATAATGCAGGTGGGCCCCACCATGAGGCCCTACGGGTGGCTCCTGCGAGGTATCTCAACTTGTCTGTCTTGGCATTTAGAAAGCATCTTTAGGTTGGTCCCATCACATGCAAGTGACCTTGAACACTCATTGCTCTTCTAGAAGATGAGTAGGAGAAAAATAAGATCTCACCCTCTTGATTTACTTGATTTACAGTTCTCTTTTGCTGCGAATCTGACAGATTTACACTATTTTGACCATAACTTTTTACTTGTAGCTCGGAATGACATGCTTCAAAAGACAAATTTGACCTTCTCAACATGTTTGATATGAATTTGGACTATTCTTCACGCCCATGCACCAAGGAAGTCGGTTCGGAAGGTCCACACTAGGCTAGGGAACCTTTTGCTTCCAAGTCTTCTTGTATGGGCCCTTTGCTTGTATGCATCCAAGGGGAATCATGCTTTTTCAAAAGGGTATGATGCTTAAACAAATAGAGGAGGGCCCAATATTATTTTCTTGTGAAAAGAATATACAATTTGAGTCTTTTTGAAAGGAGAAAAACTATATGTATATTCTTAAGAGATATTGGGCTACCTATGTAGGGGGCATAGAAGACTTGTAGAGATGGACCATAATCTTTGGTAAAGACAAGTGGAGAGTTGATTTTCCATGGTAATTTATCTATATGGGATGGAAGATGGATATATTATTTTTCTACTACTTATTCACAAGAGGTAAGAAAGTTTGGGGGTAGATAGTTGGTTATTGTATGCTTACTTTTATTTACAAAGCAAAAAAGAAAAGGGTGGTAATATAAATATATGACTAAGGTGACATTTTTTGGGAAGAGTACAATGTATGTGTCGCCACAAAGGTTAAACGAAGAGGGGGAATTTACTCTAGATAACTTAATAGCGTAGAAAAATATATACACATATGAGGAAGAGGACGTTGAGTAGGCTAAAAAATGTTGCAAAAAGATGGTTACCATTTTATGCCACTCACTACAGAAGAGGAATTGGGGTCATCATTTTGTAAGTTACTAAAGAACTTGTTAGTACAACTAGATAATTGTGCAAGGGAGAACAAAAATCGATATTATAATTGCCCTATTTGTCCATGCTTGTTGCAAGGGGTGTTTTCAAAACTATTCAACTAGGATTTTTGATGGTTGGGCATACACATGAGGACATAGATGCAATGTTCACTAAGTTTTCAGAGAAGTTGAGAGTTACACAATCTTATACTTTGCCTCATTTGATGGATACACTAAGGTATTGCTCATCTTCATCTCCAGCTCCATTTATTCTCACAAAGGTCCCTGATTTCAAGCAATATTGTGATGGCTATCTTTCTGATGGACAAGACATACTTGATGACCATTCCAAACCTCTTGAATTTAGGTTTTTTATGCAAGATGAGACACCCATGATGCAATATAAGGCACATGTAGGTGTATCAATTGGAGTGGAAGTATTTGCCTTTGGAAAAGTGACATAGAAGGAAATCCAATGTTACCACATGGAGATCCTCCTTTGGTACTGATGGCAAAGTATGTCAAGGCCCATGAAGAAGTGATTTCATGGTTGAAGAATTATATAAAGTTTTGGCAAAATTTAGGAAATGGTTCAAGTGTGCCATGATATTATAGGCCCGTGATAGATTATTGGACTAAGGTAATTGACAAGCTTGGAAGAGCAATCATATCAGAGGGAGTCTAGTATGAACAATTTTGGCCAAAAAAGAAATAATCTCATCACGAACAATGCACCACAATGAGCTAACTCTATTGAATAGTCCTATCCAAGCTAGCTCTATTGAATAGTCCTATCTCTAGTCTAATGACGTGGATGGTTTAAGATAGAGGTCCATCACTTTTCCAACCTACTAGCCATTGTGTTATTGAGGTTTTAGCTCAAGGTGGTTTGAAGGTCCACCACTTGTCCAAGCTAGATCTATTGAAAGAAGATATCTCCATTGTTTGAAGGTCATTGTGTGAATGGAGTAGAGCTACTATGTTTACTACCATTGATGGTTTGGGATAGAGGTCCACCATTTATCCAACCTACTAACCATTGCATTATGGAGTTTTTAGACCAAGGTTGTTTGAAGATCCACCACCTATCCAAGCTAGCTCTTTTGAAAGAATATATCACTATTGTTTGAAGGTTAAAGTGTGAGTGGAGTCTAGCTACTATGTTTACTACCATGGAGGTTTGGGACAGAGGTCCATCACTTGTCCAACCTACTAACCATTGTGTTATGGAGGTTTTAGCCCAAGGTAGTTTGAATGTCCACCACCTCTCCAAGATAGCTCTATTGAATAGTCATATCTCTACTCTAATAGCATGGATGGTTTGGGATAGAGGTCTAACACTTGTCGAACCTACTATCCATTGTCTTATTGAGGTTTTAAACCAAGGTGGTTTGAAGGTCCACCATCTCTTCAAGCTAGCTCTATTGAAAGAAGATATCTCTATTGTTTGAAGGTCAATGTGTGAATGAAGAGTAACTACTATGTTTACTACCTTGGATGGTTTGGTTAGAGGACCATCACTTGTCCAACCTACTAGCCATTGTGTTATGCAGGTTTTAGCCCTATGTGGTTTGAAGGTCCACCACTTCTCCAAGCTCGATCTATTGAATATTTTTATCTCGTCTCTGATAGCATGGATCGTTTTGGATAGAGGTCCAACAATTGTCCAACCTACTTTCCATTGTGTTATAGAGGTTTTAGCCCAAGGCGGTTTGAAGCAACCTATCCAAGCTAGATCTATTGAAAGAAGCTATCTCTATTGTATGAAGCTCAATGTGTGAATGGAGTGTAGCTAATATGTTTACTACCATGTATGGTTTGGGGTAGAGATCCACCACTTGTCCAACCTAGTATCCATTGTGTTATGGACGTTTAAGTCCAAGGTGGTTTCGAGGTCCACCACCGGTCCAAGCTAGCTCTATTGAAGAAAGCTATCTCTATTGTTTAAATGTCAATTTATGAATGGAATGTAGCTACTATATTTACTACCATGCATGGTTTGGGGAAGAGGTCCACCACTTGTACAACCTACTATCCATTGTGTTATGGAGGTTTTCGCCCAAGATTGTTTGAAGGTCCACCACCTCTCCAAGCTAGCTTCTTTGAAAGAAGCTATCTCTATTGTTTCAAGGTCAATGTGTGAATGGAGTGTAGCTACTTTTTTAACTACCATGGATGGTTTAGGGCAGAGGTCCACCACTTGTCCAACCTACTATCTATTGTGTTATGGAGGTTTTAGCCCAAGGTTGTTTGAAGTTCCACCACGTATCCAAGCTAGCTCTATTGAATAGTCCTATCTCTAGTATGATCATGTGGATAATTTGGGATAGAGGTCTACCACTTGTCCAACCTACTAACCATTGTGTTATGGAGGTTTTAGCCCACGGTGGTTTAAAGGTCCATCACCTGTCCAAGATAGCTTTATTGAATAGTCCTATCTCTATTGTTTGAAGGTCAAGGTGTGAATGGAGTGTAGCTAATATGTTTAATACCATGGACGGTTTGGGACAGAGGTCCACCACTTGTCCAATCTGCTATCCATTGTGTTATGGAGTTTTTAGCCCTAGGTAGTTTGAAGATCCACCACTTGTTCAAGCAAGCTCTATTGAAAATTCCTATCTCTATTGTTTGAAGGTCAATGTGTGAATGGAGTGTAGCTACTAGGTTTACTACCATGGATGGTTTGAGACAGAGGTCCACCACTTTTCCAACCTACTATCCATTGTGTTTTGGAGGTTTTAGCCTAGGTTGGTTTGAAGCTCTACCATCTATCCAAGCTAGATCTATTGAACAAAGCTATCTGTATTGTTTCAAAGTCAATGTGTGAATGGAGTGTAGCTAATATGTTTACTACCATGGATGGTTTGGGGTAGAGATCCACCACTTGTCCAACCTAGTATCCATTGGGTTATGGAGGTTTAAGTCCAAGGTGGTTTCAAGGTCCACCATCTGTCCAAGCTAGCTCTATTGAAAAAATCTATCTCTATTGTTTGAAGGTCAATTTGTGAATGGAGTGTAGCTACTATATCTACTACCATGGATGGTTTGGGAGAAAGGTCCACCACTTGTCCAACCTAGTATCCATTGTGTTGTGGAGGTTTTAGCCCAAGATTGTTTAAAGGTCCAGCACCCATCCAAGCTAGCTTCTTTGAAAAAAGCTATCTCTATTGTTTCAAGCTCAATGTGTGAATGGAGTGTAGATACTTTTTTGACTACCATGGATGGTTTGGGGCAAAGGTCCACCACTTGTCCAACCTAGTATCCATTGGGTTATGGAGGTTTAAGTCCAAGGTGGTTTCAAGGTCCACCATCTGTCCAAGCTAGCTCTATTGAAAAAATCTATCTCTATTGTTTGAAGGTCAATTTGTGAATGGAGTGTAGCTACTATATCTACTACCATCGATGGTTTGGGAGAAAGGTCCACCACTTGTCCAACCTAGTATCCATTGTGTTGTGGAGGTTTTAGCCCAAGATTGTTTAAAGATCCAACACCCGTCCAAGCTAGCTTCTTTGAAAAAAGCTATCTCTATTATTTCAAGCTCAATGTGTGAATGGAGTGTAGCTACTTTTTTTACTACCATGGATGGTTTGGGGCAAAGGTCCACCACTTGTCCAACCTAGTATCTATTGTGGTATGGAGGTTTTAGCTCAAGGTTGTTTGAAGGTCCACCACCTATCCAAGCTAGCTCTATTGAATAGTCATATCTCTAGTCTGATCACGTGGATGGTTTGGGGTAGAGGTCCACCACTTGTCCAACCTACTAACCATTGTGTTTTAGAGATTTTAGCCCATGGGGGTTTAAAGGTCCATCACCTGTCCAAGCACGGTTTATATTATAGTCCTATCTCTATTGTTTGTAGGTCAAAGTGTGAATGGAATGTAGCTATTATGTTTAGTACCATGGATGGTTTGGGGCAAAGATCCACCACTTGTCCAACTTGCTATCCATTGTGTTTTGAAGTTTTTAGCCCTAGGTGGTTTGAAGGTCCACCACCTACCCAAGCTAGCTCTATTGAAAATTCCTACCTCTATTGTTTGAAGGTCTATTTAATAGGTTTCAAAAGCTCATTCTAGCTGCATGTAGCCATTTTCAACATAGGCGAGACAAACGATATGTATGGGATCATGATGGAGGTAAAACAGTCATTGTGCTATTGGAAGGGGACTAAAAGGGAAGAGTGTTTACTCCCACCTTCTCAGCTTATTGGTTCATTTTGTTCAAGATGCATTCAACTCTTTGTTTGTCCATGGTGTCCACCACTAATGGTGCCGCAAGGTGCCCGAACACTTTGCTTCTTTAAATAATCCCCATGACTACTCGACAGGGTCAAACGAGTCATTTCTAATGACTGAAATCAATCTTGATGTTTTAATGTTGCACTTAGAGCTTGATGTTGTTGCAAACATTTGGACGAACTCTAGTGTTCTTCTTAGCATATGGGAATTGGATTTTATGAAGAGCAAAAAATTGTCATCAAAAAATTTAGCTAGCAATTGTTTGCCCCTTGGAAGAAAGAGTCTTTGAATCGCCCCTTTTGCAGCATTGTCCTCGAGTTAAGCACAAGTGAGTGTGAACCAATTGCAAAGAGTAGCAAGGCAACCAAGCAATCTTGCTTGATTGATCTTTTTACTACAAAAATTCCTACTGATTTTGTAATGAAGAGGAGTTCAAAGTAACAACCCTCCCCAAGGGTGTGCATGATCGTAAAAATTCTAGGTCCAAAGACCTATATCTTAATGACAGCTTCAATGTACAACCACAGAATTGTGTCATATGCCTTGTCTAGGTCAAGTTGAAGGAGGATGCATTCTTGCTTGGTGAAATTATCATGTTTAATGCCAATCATTGTTGATAGAATGTCTTTATAAACCGATCTACCTTTGATGAATCCATGTTGATGGGGGGTGATCACTTTATCTAGGATTGGTGCAAGCCTTAGTGCTATAACCTTGTATGTTATTTCCATCAATAAAATATGTTGCAAGTGCTTTATGAGAGAGTAGCAAAATAATTAGGGAATAGGTTTGATCATGCATTTTTTCATGCTAGCACCCATTTCTCCTTCTAACAAAGCTCTATTCGCCACTTGAGTGGGACTTTAAGATCCTTCCATTGCTCTTCGAAAAAAAATTCTATCAATCCATCCCACTCAAGGGACTTTTCCTTCCCCATTGCCTTCAAGGCAACCCAACATTCAACACACTGCTCTTTACATTTCTAAATAGCAATGATCTTGCATCCTCAACTTCTAGCTGCCCTATTTGGCTAAGGTGGTTGAGCATTAGTCTACTGGCCATAACATTTTGGCCTTGGTCTATGTTGCTTGTCTCCTCTATGATTGCTGATGTTGAGTCTTCTTCTTCTTTTGACTTTTAAAGCTCTAAAAAAGTGAGGTTGGTTGGTAGTCTCAAGCTTGAGGGCAAGTGTTGTGGCCAATAGCCTAGTCTTTTTAATCTCTTCAACTTGCAAATTAACAAGCATATCCTAGGCCTCAAGCCACCTCTTATGCTTCTCCTCTGAAGTGTTGCCTTCTAGCATTTTTTTGAGAGATCTTTCACTTCTTCTTTATTGTTTTGTTATTGATATCTTGAACTTTTTTCATCATGGGTCCTATTATTTTTATTTTTATTCGGATGCTACACACTAGCGTGCGTAGGTGCACGGTGCGGGAAAGGGAAAAGGAGAGTATACACGTTGTGTGGGTGGAGCAGGCCTCTCAGGAGAAATAGTGAGAGTGCTCCTTATTCATGCATATGTATAATGAATAAGGATAAGTGTGGTCGATGGGCGGCTGGACATTGGATGTCCAACCCTGGGGAAAGGCTCGTTGCCTTAACCCCAACAACCTTCCACTTAAAGGAAAATGTGCAATAAGTGACTAAATTTGAATCATCAGTGCTACCTTTTGCTTCTCCTTTTTGCACATTGTCCAATTTGTGTAGCTTCAATTTCCCTTCAATTCTCCTATATTGTTTGCTTGCTCTATTGCTATATTGCTACCTTACTCGTGATGCTTTGCTTAGATACTCTCCTATTGCTCAGTGCCTGATTCTATGTAGAGGTTCCATTGAAGCTCCAAGGGGAGATGCACATGCGGATGGGGAGGGGGGAGTCGGTTGGCTCAAGGTAGGAACAATCATGCTCTGAAACCAATTGTAGGTTCACGGATGTGTGTGTTCGCATTGCAAGAAAGGGAAGAGGAGAGTATACACAATGTGTGGATGGAACATGCCTCTCAGAGGAAGTAGTGGGAGTGCTCCTTAGTCATGTATATGTATAATGAATAAGGGTAAGTGTGGTCAGTGGGCAGTCGGACACTGGATATTCACCCCCGAGCAAAGGCACATCACCTTTATCCCAACAGTGTGGGCTAGGATCAAGAGTTTACTGCTTTGACGTCTTTCTTCAGCTTGTTAATTGCCAACTTAGCGAGGGACCTACATTAGGAAGGGAATGGAGTCTAAGAGGGCCTCTTTATTTGTACATGGGATTAAAAATGAGATTGTGGAATGGGAAAATAAATGGATGACATGTGGATTGAAATGGTAGATATGGCAGGTCCTAAAAGTGAGTCATCAAACTTGTAGGCATAGATACTCTTTTCAAAAATATAAATAGAAAACCTCTATAAAATAAAAAAATTTGAACTTTTCTCTCAAAATTTGCGGTGAAAACTAATTCTTCCTCTCTCTAGTGGTTGCCAATTTCTCCCCCTCTCTCCTAAAAGGGGGTCCTTCCAAAAATGTGATGGTCATTCCCCCCCCCCCCCTCTCTCTCTCTCTCTATTGTACCATCTATCACTTCTCTTCACTCCACCTTGCAAATTGCATATCTTTTTTCACTGTCACTTTTCCCTCCCAAAAAGCTCTTGCAACAAGGGTTTGAACCTCCTTTCCCTCCTTAAGCTTGTTACATTCTCATCAAGCTTACTACATACCGAAGGTCTCCATTGCGCTATGAACCTTACTACACACCTCTCCCTAATGATGAAGATTTGCAACATATCCTACTCCTAAATCTTTTCTGTTGCATGGATTTTCTTTCCTCAATAGTTTTCCTACTCCTTCTTCCCCATTTAACTCTCTACAATGGATCTACTTTCCTCTATAGCTTCTTGCACCATCTTCCCCATTTAGCCAATTTGTAGGTGCAGAGGCATAGCGGTGCTGACCGTCTTTGTATACCTTCTAACCTGGTTCTTTATGTAACTAAGAACTTGAATGTGCATAGACTAATCATATATTTATGTGTGCAGGTGATGCTACTACTCCCCATGGCATCAACAAGTACTCGATGACCTAGGAGTGTTATGGACTCTATTTCTTGTAGCAACACACAGGACGATAGTGGTTGTTGGGTGACTGTCGACTACACACAATTGATGTGGGTGAAAATGCATCCAAGCTCAAGAGGTGAAGTCAAGGTCTCAAGGAGACACATAGCTTCTTGAGAACACCACTGGAAGGGAAGAATCATGGAGTTCAAGAAAACCTAAGATGGTAAGTGGCTAGCAAACGTGCAACATGTGTATATAGCTTCACAATTGAAGCTAGGGACAACATTGACTCCACTGAGGTTTCCTATAAATTGTAATTCCACTTAGAGAGGCTGATCAAGAACTTCCTTTGGTTGGGTCGCGACACTCAGATTGCCCGAGCCAAGGTGGCTTGGTCGGTCATCACACTTCCTTGTTCTCAGGGAGGGCTTGGGATCATTGATCCAGCACAGCAGTGCAGAGCCCTTCTTGGGAAGTTTGTCGTCAGAGGACTTCTTCCAGGTGAGGAGCCTTGGAAGGAGTTCTTGTTGCAGAGGCTTCGTGCCAGGGTGCCTCAGTCAGGAGGCCCTTGGCAACCTTCGACCATATGGATCTTTACAGAGTTGCGCCGAGTTGGTTTGAGCAGGAGACTAGAGGACCGATTTGCTGTGAGTTTGCTTCGTTCTTGGGAGCTATTGCGGCATGGCCTAGAGCAGCGACAGCCGACGTGCACGGAGGAGCGCCTATGGTAGCCCCTCGTCTAGAACCCCATGGTTAGCACTCAGAGAGGCCACTTGGTTGGGAGTAGGACTCATGTTTCTTGGGATCCCATGGCAGCAGGTCCAGCGCGCTCTCTAGGTGACTGGCTAGAGTTCAAAGGTTTGTCAGAGGAGGTGCAGGTTGTCCAGCTACAGGGCATGAGAGGGGTTCAGAGCATGTGTCAGGACATCTTAGAGTCAGTTCCAGCTGATTGGCTCACGCCTCTCGAGCCAGTAGCACCCCAGTGGATGGGAGCCTTCACACGACTGGAGGTTCTCATTTCAGTCAGGGCTTGCTCAGAGACTGTCCCAGCCCTCTTCTTCGAGCTTCAGGGTGGGGGACGATTACAGAGAGTTGCAGTAGAGGCCCCGCAGGTAGCAGAGTGTTGTTTCCAGAGGATCCGAGTTGTGGGCATCTGTGGGAGGACTTGCGTCATAGACCCTGACCCAGCAACTCTTGAGACATGACACTGGAGGCTATGGGCTTGGAAGTGCTGTCCACTGGCACGAGTACAGTGGGATCCTGGTGAGTGGCTATGGAGGGACCCATTCTCTTCTGCAGACCGCCCAGGAGTCCCTTTCTTTCAGTACACTGTTCAGCTTGGACATCATATACTTGCAGCACAGAGAGAGGCCCGCCCCGCTGCAGCACGTCATTGGCAGGAGGAGGGTCTCACAGTTGAGTTCTTGGCAGCTTTTTGGCAGAGGCTGTGGGACTCCAGACAGCCGAGGCGCGTCACCTTGTTCCAGTGGCTGGTTGCACACAGAGCCACAGCAGTAGGGAGCTGGCTTATACATAGTGGTCTCTCGGCCACATGTACAGCCTGTGACCAGTTGGTGGAGAGTCAGCGACACTGTCTTTGGGACTGTCCCTCGGCCCAGCAGGTGTGGCTATGAGTTCTTTGGCTGATGCCTGCCCTCTCCACGGCTCGACAGTACACTTGGGGGGCGGCGGCTTGGTCCACCCTCACGGGCCCGGCACTTCAGTTTGAGCATCTTCCACCAGCAGGATGATAGTGATACAGGGGGGTCGACCTACACTCTAGCCTGCTACAGACCTTACTCCACAGGAGTGGAGCAGTGAGAGAGCGGAGTGTTGGGAGCTCATCAACGGCCTAGCTCTCTGGTTCATCTGGCGGGTCCGTTGTTTCCGCATCTTTGAGGCTCGCCTTGTACCACCAGCAAAGACTGTTCGTGACTTTTGGCTAGAGCTGATCCATACTCTCAGAGGACAACTTGAGGGACTACAGGGCAGCTCCGACCGCATGCGGGAGCGCCGCGAGGCTTTCCTTCGTCTCTGGCACCCTGGGCCGTTTTACTCCATGGTCCAGGGGGTGCTCAGATGGCACTACTGTCCACCTGTGTGGCTTTTCCCTCCTCCCATCTCTTGATTTAGCCCCCTTGTATATATGCTGTTTTTTCATTGGGAGAGTCTCCCCATCATGTTTGTTGTAGCCCTCTCTTGCAGAGGTGGATGTAGCCCTATGGGCAACTTTAATTAACTAATAGAAGGATCTTTTTCTCGGAAAAAAAAAAGATTGGCTATCTCACTTTGGCCATTTGTTTATAGGTGATAGGCCAAAGAGAAATTCAATCTTGTTCCTAGATTTTCAAAGAGACCTTTCCAAAAATTACTGGTCATTTTAGGATCTCTGTCTGACACAATGGATGTGGGTAATCCATGGTGTTTAAAAATCTGAGATATGAAGAGAGTTGCCATTTGGTGTGTCTTAATAGTCTTTTTTACAGGAATGAAGTGTGCTTGCTTGCTAAACCTGTTGACTCTTGTCCATATTCCCGTATTCCCATGGATACACTTGGGCAATCTAAAGATGAAATCCATGGATATACTCTCCCATGGTGAATTTGGGATAGGCAATGACTGGAGTAATCCGGGTTGCTTCCCTCTATCATATTTGGTCTTTTGGCATACTACACATTTTGAAACATACTTTTGTATGTCCACTTTCATGGTAGGCCAATAGACATACGTCTCTACTCCTCAAAGAGTAGGTTCAATACCTCTATGCCCTGCATAGGGAGGAGAATGGGATTCATACATAACTTTCTCACGAAGGGAGTGGGTAACACATAGCCTATTTCCATGGAGAAGATAACCATCCTGCAAGGTGAATGGTTCCTCTTTCTTCCCCAAAGCAAGGGTTGACATTATGTCTCTAAAGTCAGGGTCAGTAGCATATTCATCTATCATAGAGGTAGATCACTGTGAGTAGCTATAGACACCGCATTAACTTCTGGTCGTCGTGAAAGTGCATCGGCCACTTGATGTGCTTACGAGCAATGTGGGCAATATGGAAATTAAATTGCAAAAGAAAATTTACCCACCTCATTTATTTTCGAAAAGCTTGGTTTGCATCATGAAATACTTGAGACTTTGGTGGTCGATACGTAAAATAAATGGAGTCCCCAATAGGTAGTGCTTCCATGTGTCTAGGGCATGTAGAAGCTAAAAGATCTTTCTCATAAATGCCCAAGACTCATTCATCTGTATTCAGCCTTCGGCTCTCATATGCTATGGCATGCCCTTCTTGAAGAAAAATGGCTCCAAGACAATCACCACAAGCAACACATTGGACCTCAAATGGCTTTGAGAGGTCCAGAAGCATGAGTAATGGTTGGGAGGTAAGCTTCTCCTTGAGCTTATCAAAAGCATTTTTCTCTGTAGCAGTCCGTACATACTTAATGTTCTTCTTAGTTAAGTCATGTAATGGTCCTGCTATTTGAGAGAATTTTGCTATGAAGCGTCTATAGTATGCACACATACCAATAAAACTTCTTAGCTCATGTAGATTCCTCGGATTAGGCCATGCTTTTATTACGTCTAGCTTTGATGGATCCATATGAATACCATCTTGAGAGATAATATGACCTAGGTATTGAACCTCTTGTAGGAAAAAATCGCTTTTCTTTTGGTTGAGAAAAAGCTTGTTCTCCCTCAATGCTTGAAAAATCACTTGGAGATGTTGCTTATGTTTCTCCAAAGACTTGGAGTAGATGATGATATTATCAAAGAACACTCCAGTGAATTAGACAATTGAACGTAGCTAGTGCATTAGTCAAGCCACAAGGCATGACTAGATATTCATAAAGACAAAACGTTGTGTGAAATGCGGTCTTAAGGATATCTTCATTCACTATCCTTATTTGATGATAGCCACTTTTAAGGTCAATCCTACTGAAGTAGTTAGAGCCTTGTAGCTTATCAAACAGGTCTTCTACCCGAGGCATGGGAATCTGTTCTTGATAGTGATATGGTTTAGTGCTTAATAGTCCACACACATACGGTATATCCATCTTTCTTTTGCACTAAAATGACTGAAGAACAAAAGGGAGAGGAACTAGGCCCCATCCTTTTGTCTACCAATTCCTGTACTTGCCTCATGATCTCCTCTTGTTGAGCTTGAGAGAGTCGATAAGGAGGCTTGTTAGGCGGTGAGCTTCTTGGAAGGAGATCAATGCGATGGTCATCATCCCCTCATTTTAGAGGTAAGTCCATAGGGATATCATTGGTGAACACATCTTGGAATCCTTTTAGAAAATTAAACAAGTCTAACTCTTCTTGATTCCTACCATTTACATTTGATGAAACATTAGTCTCTTTTAGAGACTCTTTGACAAAAATCATGTACGCAAAAACTAAGCTCTTCATTGATTTATCAAAAGCAGGAGGATTTACAAGTGGAATAGTGCGACCACGCTCACTAGCATCTATATACATGTTCTTTCCCCTGTAGGCGAAGTAGATTCTCCTTTTAGGGAACTTCATATTGGTAGCCATGCGATCAAACCATGGCACCCCTAGGATAGCAACCTCATGCTGGAGAGGAGAGATGAAAAAGTCTTCTTTATCGAAATAGCTTTGGACATGAAGCCTCAACTTTCCAATCAAGGGAGTAACGGAAGCTTGTTGTTCTTTGAAAGTTGTGTCATCCGTTATCATATCCCATCTCGAAAGCTTGAATTCCCAACTTGGTGGCCAGCTCCATTGATATGAAGTTGTGAGTAGAGCCAGGGTCAAACAAGATGAAGGCATCATGCTCTCTTACCTTTTCCCAAGCATAGGAAAGTGATGATCCTTTGCAGTGAACATCCTCTTTTGTAGCTTCAATGGTGGAAGCCCTAGGAGTCTCATTGCAAGCATTCTTTTTGGGGCAAGAACGATAGCCATGTCCTTGCTCACCACACTTGAAACACTTATGGTCCTTGCAAAAAGCTTCAAGCTCTTCGGGAGAGAGTTTATTTTTGCCTTTGTAAACTACATTCTCCTTGGACCGTTTGTCGTTGTTGTTGAAAGTGCCTTGGGAAGAATTTTGAGCATTGGTTTTCCCCTTTGCATCATTTTTGTCTTTGTTTTCCATGGGCTTGACATTCCGTCTAGCCCTTGATGGAAATTGATGCGCGAAGCAACCATGGTGTGATGGATTACTTCGCTGATAGAACCAGGCCGTTGAGAGTTGATGTATTTGGCCATCTCTTCAGGTAATCCCGCACAAAATTTCTGGTTTTGCTCGGCAAAGTCTATATTTTGGAAGACAGTAGCCTTGAGATGTAAATCCCAAAACTTGTCTTGTGGATAGACTCATGAGAGAGAAGCTTCAAGCTGCACCATTCGGTAAGCACTTTGTCCTTTGCATTGCTTGTAAGGAATTGCTTCATGATGGAAACTCGTAGAGTTTTCCATGTCTTAAGGGCTTTGTCATTGCCACAAAAGCTAGCCCACCTTTCACAAGCTGATTTTTGGAAGTGTATAGCTACATGGCATAGCTTGGAGGACTCCGTGAAGCCCTCATCTCCAAAGGCCACATCAAATTGTTGGATGAAGGCCAACACTTTGTCTGTAGCACCAAAGGTACCATCATAGGTGAGAAAAGAGATGCTCTTTCCTCCCTCTTTGAACTTATTTAGCTTTTGTGAACTTCACCATGCATGGTATGATTTGCGATGTCCTCGCCTCTTGTATTCTCTAGGAGAATAGCCATAGCTTTTATAAGAAGATAAGGAAGGTGAAGAAGAAGGAGAAAAGGGTGACCTCGTTCTAGCCCTTTTCTTCCTTTGTTTCCTCTCTTCCCTTTTGGAATGACGAGGAGAAGGACTATGTGTTGACCTTTTCCTCTTGGGAGGAGTGGGTGATCGTCTAGACCGTTGTCTTTGTGGAGCCACATCTTCAGAGAAACTTAAAGTTTCATAGCTTTCTTGCTCTTTGGATTCCTCCTCTTGAATGGGAGGGACTCTTCTTTTGGGGGTCTCTTCAAGAGGCCTCCTGTCATAATAACTAATATCTAATTCTCCTAAATGATTTTCTCATGTTAAACTAATCATTTAATATGGGGAAGTATCATGGGAGAAAAAGCTAGATTATTGGTAAGGCTAGCAGAATGGTCATAGTAGGGATCCAAAGGAGGGAAAATAGGGATCCAAAGGGGGACCATCTGCAAACGATCAATGTGCAAGCAATGGGCTTCAAAGACCTAAGGTTCAACCCATTAAGGATTCCAAAATGCTAAGGTTTCAAAATTCAAAGGTTAAGTCCAATGGTCATTGCTTAGGAAAATTGGATGCTTGGTAGTGTACACAAAGTCTTCAAAGACTCCTAAAGAGGAGGGGGCGAGCCCTTTTAGTAGGGGATGAGAGAGAAACTCACACACACACACACTCATAGGCTCCCTTTACATAAAGGGAATAGGGGACACATGTCAGCTCCCTGCTTCCTAGGCCAATTGCCCCCAAGGTGCATTCAAATCCTATTGGATGGCCATAGAGGTGGACCGATGAGAATTAGGCTACAATAAATTTAGTTTAATTCATTTTAAAAACACTTCATAAAAGAACCAATAGAAATTAAGCTCTCTAGAAGACTACTGGACAGTCTCCCAAGGGGTCCAATGAGCATTCAGCAGCCCAATGGCTTGCCTTATTTCTATTGGTCAAAAGACAAAGGGGTCCAATGAGAGTTTAATTGCATTAATTAATATATATCTAAAGCTCTCACAAAAGTGGAAAGGGGACGCATGTCAAAAGGCTATCACTTATGCTTCTCAATTATCATTGGCTAAGCTTTGCAAGGTCCAATGGGGTGCCAGCATGAGTAAAATGCAAAAGGGGTCGACCAAGAGAGAGAGAGGGGGGGCTGATTTTGGCAAGGCATTATCACACACACACACACACACACACACACACACACACACACACACACACACACACACACACACACACACTCACACAATCTCATGTGTGAAGAAAAGAAGACTCTCTCCTTCTCAAGCTTTAATAAAAAGCTCATCATCTACTCCAAGCTTGTGAGAAGGGAGGCCTACACCAACAACTCTTGGCTTTGTGGTGCAAATCCAACCAAGAGCCAAGCTTCAATGCATGCTCATCTCCTCTACCGTGCAATTACTAAGCTATGCTAAGCTTTTATGTGAGTGATTATGTGAGGAGATATACTTCTTTCTTGTAAGACTACTCCTTCTTCCTCTCGATCTACTCTTATACCCCACTAACTCTCACCATATTTGAAGGTGTGTGAGGTCTTGGGTATGAGACCGTGAGGGAATTGATGTTGTGTTTTATAAGTGTGTGCATGGTGCTTGAAGCTTCCATCTTCATTGCACTAGCAAGTTATTGAAGGAACACAAAGTATTGTATTGCAAAATGTCTCCCTTGATGGGGAAAACCTATAATACAAAGCCTTTTGGAGGGGGGACCGTAAATCCGGTCCTCAATTGTTATCAATAGCTTATTTTCTCTCTCTTTTGAAGTATTGTTCATGCCTATCTAACTAGGTGTTATGCTTTTTGTTGCTCTCTCCATCCAAGCACTCTTGCTATGCTCATTAGCAATCTATTCTAATGAAATGCTCACTATGTTTATGCTATTTTCCGCTACACACAAGTTACTAGGCCATTAAATGCTACACCTCCTAAGCTCTCTCTCCTCTTGGAGAGGAAGGGAAATTCCATAAGCACGAAGTTGTTGAGTAACTTCGGCTTGCAAAGCAGGGTTGCCCATAGCTTGCTGCAACCTAGTAACGTGATAATTCATGAACATGAGGGCATCATCATTAGCACCTTCATGTGCAAAATCAAAGCTACCAATGTTCATTCTACTCTCTTGATTATTGTCAGCCAAAATTTATGTATGTACTTAATGTATGCTTTGGCAATTCAAACCTTAGTTGCCACGCCTCTTAGCCTTTGAAAATTGTCTCTTGAGTATCCACACCCACGGCTCAAAGTGGTTAATTATAGAGAGTAGTGGAGTAGGTCTAACATAGCAGAGTTACCGAGGGCTAGCTCCTTTTGGACTTCTTATGGCTCAATAATGCTAAAGCCGTAGGCAAGTCTAATAATACTTCATTATTAAGTCCAAAGCTCCCAAGGTGTGCACCATATCCCACATAGTGGGCTCAACAAAGCCGATAATAGATCTCAGTTCCACTTACCTTAATATAATTAGCAACATCAACCATTTATAGGCTACTTAAGGACCTCTCTTCTTAAGCAAGAAAAGAGAAACCAAATGCTCTGATACTAATGTAATGGAATTGGCCTAATAACTTGAGAGTAGCACAAATTAATGAGAGGACTTTTGAGAAATTACTTTGTGAGCATAGAGGGTGAACATAATTGAATATAGCGATATAAACGTAGCAATTAATTAACTTGGCATGAACAATACTTTTGCAAGAGAGAGAATTTAGAGAACATGACAACAATTGAGGACCGGATTTATGTGGAGTCGGTCCCCCCTCCAATAGGCATTTGTATTATGATTTCTCCCATTAAGTGAGACTTGTTACAATACAATCTTTGTGTTCCTTGTGACCTAGGTGATGCAAGGAAGATGGAAAGCTTCATGCATCACAAGCATAACATAAACTTTGTGGAAAGCTTTAACTATCCCAAGACTCGGTCCCAAGACCTCAAACACCTTCGAAGGTGGAGAGAGCTAGCAGGGAATGAGGGTAGGAAAGAGGAAGAAGAAACATTTCATAGGAGAAAGAATTAGCTCCTCACTTATCATAAATCTTCTTGCTAGCATACATAATAGCATAATAATGAAGATGGAGAAGATGGCAAGCTTAAGCATTGAAGCATGTAGATTTGGACTCCATAGCCAAGAGTGTTGGTGTAGGCTCTCAACCTCTACTTGCTTGGACAAATAGAGGGAGCTCGTGCACTTTGCACAATGCACAATGAGAGTGTGTGTGCTTGCAGGGATTGGCATTGACCTTTTGCACACCTCAATCCACTCAACCTTAGGCTTGGTTCCCACCACAATCTTGGTCCTTAA
The DNA here is from genome assembly GCF_014529385.1 of Adiantum capillus-veneris. Classification (NCBI taxonomy): domain Eukaryota; kingdom Viridiplantae; phylum Streptophyta; class Polypodiopsida; order Polypodiales; family Pteridaceae; genus Adiantum; species Adiantum capillus-veneris. Next base: position 54,429,971 of record NC_140955.1, on the reverse strand, counting down.
GCCCCTCAAGCTTGGGCCAGGTTCCCACCTCAAGTACAATCCTAGCATCTCAAGCATGACAAGCACCTCAAGCATCCCAATCATCAAGCACCTCAAGCTTGGTCCGGGTTCCCACCTCAAGCACAGCCCTAGCTTACCTAAGGTTTTACACTCATTATTGGAGGTCTTCAATGAAGCTATCCCTAAGGTCTTATGCTCCATTGGTTAGCCTTGCTCTTTGATAGACCATCTCTCATTCAGGCCCCTATACCATTGGCCCCATGTTGAGATAGATCTAAAAGCACATGTCTATATCTTAACCCTTGTTCCCGTTTATTCTCCCATATTAAGTGATCAGTTTAATATGAGATAATAATTGGGTTGGTTAGATATTAGATTTTATGATAGCATACCATGTTGATAATTTTGCAATACGATCTGGAGGTTTTCACAACTTCCCCACGGGTAGAGATTGTTCCTTGTGGAACTATCTGAGAAACCAAGGACCATTGATTCTTTGAGTGCTCACACAGATTTCTCAAAGCATGGTACTATGAAGCTACTTAAGTGCAAATAAATGAGTGCTCACATAGAGTTCTCAAAGCATGATACCAAAGATTTCCTCACCCTTAATGTTAATAAACATATAGTAGTGGATCACGAGGTGGCCTTGTATGTCTTTACAAGAAATCATCATGGGTAGTCCTTTCCCACTAAGACTTTTCCTTAGGTCAAGGGGTGACAAACCTAGAGGAAATTGTAAAAATCCGTAGCATTAGGCCATCCATTCATCCCATACCCACAGATGTAATTCACAAAAAGCCAAACCCATGATTCAACTCCAAAATCAATCGAGAATATTTGGTCTTTTGTATTTTCTTATTAAATCATTTTGTACTTTACATATTTTTTTGTTCATATTGTCTAAACAAGTTTGATTAACACAACGAGTGCACGGAACAATGTCCACAAAAACATCCTGCCATACCCATATGATCCCCTCATTGCCCGGTTTCGATAAAAGTTAACTAGCGGTGTACCTTGGCCACCTAATCTTTGGAATTGCGGTTGGGACATACATTAAACAACTTGAGAAGTATAAATACTAAAAGAAGATAATGTACACAATTGATGTTACAATTGCACGAAATGGTAGAAATCCAAGTTATTGATATTATATGAAAAGATTATAGATCTCAAAAAGAGAGGTTACATGGGATAATCTAATTCTTATGGAGGAAGCCTTCGTTTTGCAAGTTGACTACAAGAGCTAAATATGTATTTTTCAAAGTTACTTGCTTTGCATGCACCATACAGGAAACACTATCCTAGAACAATTGCACCAAAATATCCTCGGGGGAGGCATCCTGTAGGGTCAAAAAGAGAGCACATTGTATCCTGATTATATATTCATCCAGAATCCCTCTCACCACCCGAGAGAGGCCCCTTTTGGTATGATCGGTTCGCTGCTCTTCTATTACTTTTTGATCCCTCACAAAGCCACCGTTCTTGGTCTCCATCTCCATTTCTTTTTTGTTGTTGGTGGTGGTGGAGGAGCTGGTTATTGGGCCCATTGAGGAGGGTCATTTTTATACTTTATACTCCACTCTGATGGATCTTGATTTTGTACCTTCCCAGATGATTGCAAAACTTGGAAGGATTGAGGAGGGTCATTTTTATACTTTATACTCCACTCTGATGGAACCTGATTATTGTACCTTCCCAGATGATTGTAAAACTTGGTAGGATTATGCCTTTAGGTGTTGTAACACCTCTCCTTAAGTTTTGTTGTATTTTGACACCATTTGGATGTCGAAAAGGCGTGATGACCTAGAGCGGTAAGACTGGACATACTGCAAAATTGAGCAAGCTTGCAAGAGGAAAACTGAACTGTTTTTTCCCAGATTTGCATGCCCAACATGGATCGCGATCCATCTACCTTAATAGCCAATTGACTAGAAATTTCCCTCATTTGTTCAAACTGACTCTCAGACACCAAAATCCTGAGTTTGGCCAAAAATAGGTTGCTAAAAGAACATCCAAATCAAGAATTGGGCAAATCTATACAAAACCTTGAAAATTAAGTAAAATTTGGAGAAACTGAACTTGTAGTTGTCCAAATTCAAAAAGGGGTGAGATTTGGGCTCAACAAATGGCAAGGAACCAACAAGACAAATTTCATGACCAAATGTTGCCAAACATGGATCGCGATCCATGTACCAAGTTGACATTTGGACATAGTAATTGACCAGTACACTCCTGAGAACTGAGGGAAAAACTTTTTCAAAAGAGTCCACAACAAGAAAGTGCAAAAGCTTCATCAAAACACCAAAAAAACAGTTGATATCCAAAAACCACAAAATAGACACAAAATCTTGCTTTTGCCTAGGCAAAAGTGGTTCAAATCCAAAAAGATTTGGGGAAGAGTATCACCATACCCAAGATTATATGCTGACCAAATCTCATGTCAAAATGAAGCCCAACATGGATCGCGATCCATGTATTTCATTTGGATTTTGAGCTAATATTTGATAGGTGGATAACTGGTAAGACTTGAAGAACATTTCCCAAAACAAAAATTGTCAAAAAAGTTCAAAAAGTGGGTTAAAAGGGAAAAAAACAGTTCAAGGTGAAAACCCTAAAATAGACCTAAGGATAAACCATACAGCAGACGTCAGTGCACCAAGGGGAAGTTGTGTGCCAAGTTTCAGTGCAAACTCACACTTAGGTACATGGATCGCTTTCCATGTTCGTCTGTCACATACTAAAACTAAACCTACACCATAGCTAGAGCACATCACAGGGAACCTAGTGGTCTTTTCAAAACTGAATTGGGATATCAAAAACCAAATCAAAAGCCCAGTATTGTCAAGCATTCAAGGCAAGTGACAAACTTGACCTAAATTCCAATCAAGAAATCCATTCTCAAAATTTTTAGTACCAAAGTCTCTACTAACCATGATGATTCTATCGGTACCAAGAAAAGTTAGTTTGGCCTCCCAAAATGGATTGCGATACATGTTCCTCTGAGACATAATAAGAGCAAAATTTCACCACGGATAGTCTCTAGGACCCTAGTGGTATCTTCAAAATTGAAATTGGACTTGAATTGTGGATGTTACGATCAAAATTTGTAACTCAACGAGCACTGTTGTATGTAGTAAACAAACCTTACAGCTCTGGAAGGATTTTTTGCTGGTTTATAATATTTCTTGAGTTTGATTTCACCGTAGTCGTAACAAAGGAACGACACACAAGAGAGCCGATCATCTTTTGAGATTGTTCCATGGAGAAGCACCTGAAGGTATTGATGATGACCTTCCAGATTTGTGTCTGTTTAACGTTGAAATGGTTCCAAGGTGGAGTGAAGAGGTCATCCCTCTACTCACCATAGGCTCATTACAAGTAGCAAGACAATCATCAATCATGCATCATACCAAAAATCTCCAGCTTTTAGCTGGATGGCTTTACAAGAAAGATAAGGACGAGATTTTGAGACTATGTGTACAGTCGGACGAGAACGCATACTACCTAAAACTTGCTCATATACAACACACGGGGTTTCATAATGGGAAAACACAAACATACCGAAGACTAATGAGACTTGGGATCTACTGGCAAAACATGGAAAAAAGTGTCCATAATTACGTAAAATCATGTGAAGCTTGTAAAAAGCAACCGTCTGTTGGGGTGTAGGCCAGGTGGCCATGGGAAACCGCTCATGTTTACGCTTTCTACCTAAATGAATAAGGGAGAGAAAGTGAGAGAGTTGACTCTCTCTCATTTTCCTCTCCACTAACCCCAAACCTGTTGTATATTGTGCTTCATTCCCTTCCCTCTTCTCCTTCCCTCTCTTGCACACACCCCATACACGCGCACTACAATTGGTATCAGGGCTCACGGCACCCGACCCCGAGCCCCAGCTACACGTGCACTACAATTGGTATCGGAGCTTTGGGAAGCTTTGCATCTTTTTGCAGTAGATCGGGCTGCATCGAGGTGTACGGAGCTTGAAAGAAAAGCAGCAGGGTATTGGAGTTTGTAACCAGGGCAACCAAGCAATTCGAGGGCAAGGAGGTAGAGGGAGAATCGAGAGGTTTTTCGACAGCGTGGGCAGCAGCTCAACACCGAGAGCAATTGAAGGATTAAGCTTGAAAATTGAGAGCTAAACAAAAGTCAAGAAGCAGGAGTGAAAGAGGTCGACCAGGAGCAGCCAAGAGCAGCAAATTTTCCCCCTATGTGGTGACCACACACACACACACGGTGTGTGTAAGCAGCAAATCGAGGCGGCTAGTGCACAAGCTACAGCAAGCATTGCAATTGACAAAGGCTGGGAATTTTGGATAGCGCTGTAGCAAATCTCGGTAGAATCGAGCTGCACACACACTTGAGCTTGCAAGAATTGAGGGCAATTGGGCTGCTTGTGAGCGCTGCGAGAACGGGCAGGACGGGCTGCAATCGAATTGAGGCACCAAGGCCGTGAGCTTTGCAAGAACCACACACACACACACACACACACACAGTGTGTGTGTATAAGCAGGCAATTAAAAAAGGCTTGTAGTGCAGCGGATAGCAAGCAAATCACACACACACTTGAGCCGCTCTTGAGTAGCGCTAGGAGAAGAGAACCGGGAGCAATTTGCCAAGGCTGCAACCAAATCGAGCGTAGAGCGAGCACGAGGAGTAGATACGACCTGCAGCATTCGGCAATGCAGCAGAAGTAATTAAAAGTTTTTTTTTACTTTAAGCCCACACACTTTGCGTATGCAAGCTCCCGTTCCCACTGTTGAACCCAAAGTTGCTAACAAAGCAAGCTTGAAACCGCGCTTGCGAGCAAGCACAAGCAGCACATAGAGCAAGTGAGCGAGTGAGAGAGAGAGAGACCAACGTCTCATCATCGGCATCCGCAATTCTCCAATTTTGACATCAACTTCTTCGACATCGTCACCCGACTTTGACGTCCACACACCGAGTTCGACGAGCTTGAGAGCAATCTTGACAGATCAAGCGAGATCTACAATCGATACCAATCTGACTTGGCATTGACCGCTTGATACCGGCTTTGAGCATTGGCATTTTACAGCTACTCAGCTAGCCACTTTCGCCTGGTAGAAGGTGACATCGACATCGACACTGCTCATGCGCACCGGCTTGGCACTCCTCATTGCGGTGGATCTCGGACATCCGACCCAGACACTAGGCGTTTCCCCAGGCGAGCGCGTTCCTGCAATCGACAACCGTGTTTGCGACATGCGCGGGTGAGGTACCTCTAATCATAGAGGAGTGACACCCGGCATCGGCACCGAGCACACCGATCACACTGTACGACATAGTTTATAGATACGACACCTTTAGCAGCTATTTGGCTAGCATATTTTTGCTCGGCGGCAAAAATTGGCACATAACAACACTGACACGAAAGTTACAGGTTACAGGGGGTTTTTCAGTCCATTCACTCACAGATTCTCCCGTTACCAGAAACAACGCTTTCACAGGCAATTTGGCAATCATTTTGACAGCAGATTCTCTCCGGATAGATGCGTTGATAGATGCATTTTGTTGTGAGCATACCTAGTGCTACTGAACTCTTTTGAGAGCAGATATCTCTGCAAGGATCACTTTTACTGCATGTAGCAATTCTTGGCACGTGTTTGAGCACGGTTTTACTCATGTACGTTAAGTTGTAGACACTGCTCACTGTACTATGTGATTATGCCCACAGAGATTCATGCCGAGGTGATAGCAAATCACTTAGATGTTCTCATTTCCACTTCAGATCTCACTCCAGATGCTTTGGTTGCATAGGATGAAGGTTATGCACAGAATTGGATTCTTGATTCTGGTGTTGTGCAAGAGGAGGGTATAAGCAAGATGCTTATTGGCATTCGACGTCGAGGTTTCCTGTTTGTTGTTGATTTGGTTGGTGGATTTTCTTTGCAAGTAAAATTTGTAACTCTATAGCTCTCTGTTTGATCGTCTTTCTTGCAAAAATCGCTTGGTTTGCCACTACTATCGATATGGCCATAGTTGTCTCCTTGGAGAGAATTGTCGTGGCGGAATTGACCATAGTCTTTGTCTCTTTTGCTTTCCATTTATAGCTTTGTTTTGGAGGTCTTTGTAGGTTTATTGCTACTTCCGCGGTTGTCATTGTTGTGCTGCTGATTGGCACCCACATTGATCGATTTGCCGGTTTCATATGTAGTGTTTGTTTGCATGCCGATGTTGCTTGTACTGAAGGGAGTTCCTGTTGCTTTGGTTACGGGATCCAAATGCGAGTCGTATTGAAGTTGTTATGGAGCATTCTCTTTGGGATCCATATCTTTTTTATTCCCTTGGTTTTTGGTTGAACTGTGTGCTTCTGTTGACTTCTTCTGTTGTATTGTGGTTTGTCTGCCATGTCATCGCTATCCTTCCACACCCATACTTGTTTTTCACATGTTGCTAACCTTGATCCTTTCACTGTGGTCTGTGTTGTTTTATGTTTGTAGTGGACATGGTTGGCAGTTCCTTGTTTGTTTGCCATGGGTATCGTGTTGTTCTTTAGTGGCACTCATCTTTTTGGTTCTTTATCCAGTGATTGTGGTGCTGCTATCTGGTTCTTCCGGGGTTGCTGAGAAAAGGCTACCACTTGTTGTTCGTGTGCATGCTGAATTTTGACTGCATCCGCATTCCAATCTATCTGCACATTATACTCTTTTTGCCAAGGTTGTCCCAACAACATGGGGTGTTGTGTGTTTTCATCCTCAACCACATAAAACTTGTGTGGGTAAATATATTGATATACTTGTACATGCAATATAGTCCAGCCCACTATTTTTAGCGAATGTGATGTACTACTTTCCAGCACCTGTGAAGTAGGATGTAGTTGACCTTTGGGCTTGAGCTGATTGTATAATCTGTAAGAGATCAGATTTGCTTGAGCTCCAAAATCAAGAAATGCCGTCGATTCAACTTGATTGCTACCCACTTTGACTGCAATTATTGGCTCCACTGAGTCTTCATCAAAATTCATTAGTCGAATAGTATTTATTCGCAACGGTGATCCACATTGTTGTTGTTGTCGTAGAAGCCGTCTTTTTGCAATGCGTTCTTTTGTTTCTGCTTGGGCCTCTTCTCGTACCCTCTGTTTCTCGTTCATCCGTTGTTTTTCTTGATGGATTTGTTGAAGCATATCCTGTGTTAGTGGAAAATGATACTTTTTTAATCGACACCCACTAATCCAATTTGGCATTTCTTCTCCTGCTAATGTAGCAAGTTTGATAGATCCACTTTGTGATAAGTCACTAATCACAAAGGGTCCCATCCCCCGCTTTTTAAGTTTCTTGGCATGTTGCTTCAAGGTATAAACAAGTACATAATCACCTGTCTTGAACTCTTTCGTGCGCACATGCTTGTCAAAAAACTCTTTTTGTCTTCTCTTTTTAGCATAGATCAAAGCTACAGCTCTCAATCGAAGTTCATCTAGATTTTCAAGATCATCTATTCTTGAAGAGAGCTCATGCCTTGTCTATTCTAAGCGTTTCGCTACTCGTAGAGTTGGAATTAAAAACTCTATGGGTAATATAGCGTTTAGTCCAAACACCATGTTGTACGGTGTTGTTTCGATTGATGTTTTGTAAGCTACCCTGTATGTCCATAGTGTTGAGTGTAACAGCTGATCCCAGTCTGTCCTTGACTCTGATACAATTTTAGTCAGAACAGTGCACAGTGTTTTATTTGTGGCCTCAGCTTGTCCATTTACTTGTGGATGATAAGGAGCAGCTTTTCTATGTATGACCATGAATTCCTCTAGCAGATATTCAATGACTTCATTAACAAAACGGGTTCCTCGATCTTTGACAATTTCTATTGGTAACCCGCATTGTACAAAGACATTCTCATACAAAAATTGTGCAGTAGTTCTTGCGTTTGCTTTTTGTGTTGCCTTGGCTTCCGCCCATTTTGTGAGATAGTCCGTAGCCATAATGATATATTGGGTATGGGTGCGATATGCAGGGGGTGAAATAGGCCCCACAAAATCAATGCCCCATTTAACAAATGCCCTTGCTCCCATCATTGGCCGTAGTGGCATCTCATCTCTCTTTATCGGCACCTTGGTGCGCTGACATGCATCACAACGCTTTACAAACTCCTCGGCATCCATATGCAATGTAGGCCACCATATTCTTGTGGTCAAGACAAATTTGTCGTCTTGTCACCTAAAAAATGGCCTCCACTTATTCCTCCATGCGCGTGTTCTAGAATCAGTAGGTATTCACTTTCACTTGCACAGATTCTAAGTTGATTATCTTTCCTCCCTTATAGAGTTGATTCCCAATTAAATTAAAGTCGCGAGACTCCATCTCTATAGCCATTTTCCGTGCTTTTGTTATGTTTTCATGAAATTTCCTTGTAGTTAAGAAATCAATGATATACTGACTCCATGCAGGTGCAATGTTTACCTAAAACAATGTCGCGTGATCCACTGGTCGTTTGGCACTACATATAGTACAATTGTTAACATAATCATGTGTGTCAGCATACATAGTTGGCCAATAAACCCCTAATTGTTTCAGCCGTTGGTGTCAATCCTGGACGTGTGCTTCTTCAAGATAACTCTCGAATTCCTCCATATTTATACATAATCATAGAATTTGGTCCGAGCCTAGATGATACAGTCGTCCTGCAATCAACTGGAAGTTTTTTGTTTGTCGAATTGTTTGTTGCTTGGATCTGTCTTCCTTGTTATCCAATCTACCTCCAAAGGAAAGAATGGTAACAATTTTCTGAGACCATTTGGGTATCATTTCAATATTGTAAAGATAAGCATCAGGTATGTCATCATCTACTCCTTCAAGAGCTTCCCCGTTTTGCAGCCGTGAAAGATGATCCGCCCGTAGATGAGTTTTACCCTTTTTTACTACCACTGTGAAATCAAATCCTAGCAATATAATAAACCAGCGTACAATTTGTCCAGTATTGCATGGTTTATTTACCAGACACAAAAGAGCTTGATGATCTGTGAAGAACACAAATTAGTTTGCGAGCAAATAATGCCAAAATTTCTTTATAGCATAAATCATTCCTAACCCCTCTCTTTTAGTGGTTGTGTAGTTCTTTTCTGCATTATTTAACTGTCGGCTTGCATAACAAACTGGGAAATCCATTGTTCCGTCTCAAGGTTGAGCCAGAATACTCCCAATTGCATATGCTGATGCATCAATGTAAACATGGAATATCTTTTCCCAATCTAGTGCTTTAAGTACATGTGCTGATACAAGGTTTTCCTTAAGCTTTTGGAATGAAGTTTCACACTCCTCAATCCAGTCGAAACTGACTAATAAGCGATACAGAGGTTGTGCAATGACTGCATACATATATATGAATCTTCGATAATATCCACAGTGTCCCATGAAGGATTGTACTTGTTTCACATTAGTAGGCCTGGGCAAGTCTACTATGACTCTGATTTTGTCTAGGTCAGTGGGTGGTTATGCCATTTTTTGAGACAATATGTCCTAAGATGCGGCCTTGCCTAACCATAAAAATGCACTTTTCCGGGTTAAGACAGATTCGATATGTTCTGCATTTCTCAAATACCTTTTGTAAATGATCAATATGTTCCTCTCGTAGAAGAGAGTGTACACAAAGATCATCCATATATATTTCTAAGAATATTCTTGGGTATTCTTTGAACGCATGAGTCATTAACCTTTGGAAGGTAGCTGGGGCATTGGTTCAGCCAAAAGGCATAACTCTATACGCATATATTCTCCATTCTGTGGCAAACACTGTTTTGTGTTGATCCTCTATTGCAATTGCCAGTTGGTTATACCCTGAAAACCCATCTAGAAAGGAATAAGCCCGTTTCCCAGTCACCCTCTCAAGTACATGTTCTGTGATGATCGGCAAGGGATAATTATCCCTTATGGTGGCTGCATTTACTTTTTTGAGGTTCACACACACACACACGCACACAGTTTTCCGTTCTTTTTGGGGACAACCACAATGGGTGACACCCAATCGGTATGTTCGATTTCATAGTAGATGAATTCAGCATCCATCAGCTTGTCTATCTCCTCGTTTAGCAAATGTGTGATTATATGTGTAAGGACGCTGTTTGCTAGGTTTGGCATCTGAGTTCAACGGAATTATATGTTAGCATATCGATGGATCAACTCCTTTGAGGTCTTTGTAGGACCATGCAAACACATCTTTATACTTCTTGAGAAGTTGTGTTAGCAGTTCTTCTTCTTCATGCTCTAAATCAGTCGCGATATAGACTGGCTGAGGCTTTTCACCTGGTGCAGCGAGGTCTATCCGTTTTGCATTTTCCGGCCCATCGTAAGATTCCTGGTTGATTCTTTCCCTGACTGGTGGTGTCATTATGATTTTTCTGTCCTGGATGGTGAATTTCCGATAGTGGGATGGTACATTCATGTTTCTTTTTCTGACTCCTCCCTACCATCACTTTCTTCCTCCGTAGTCCATTCCTCTCTTAACGACCGTTTTAGTTCTTGGTATTTCTTTTTACGCTCCATTTTGGTCCACTCTGGGTCTTTTGTTTTTTCCTGTTTTGATTGTTGAGATTTTTTTTACTTTGTTTATGTTTGTGCGCGTATGTCGCACGTGTCAATGCAAGGAACTTGCCGATACACCGTGTGCGAGCCACAAATGGCTCCAAGCACACAACAAGCCTAAACTAGTAAGCTCAAAGAAGGCGATGCTGTGTCACTCACCGCTCTACGCTTGCTTCATGGAGGATTCCTCGCCGCGAAGAAGAAGGAGACGCCGCTACGCCGCGCTCAACCGCTTCACCGCCGTCGTGCCTTCATAATGCTCAATCGCCCACACACTCCTTCTCTCTCCCTCTCTCACTCTCTCTCTCTCTCTCTCTCTCACACACACACACACACACACACACACAAAGAGATAAAGAAGAAGAAGAAGGAGATGGAGCAAGAGCACTCTTCAATTGCACAAATGAGAGAATGAGTGAATTTTAGGTTTAGTTGACTTTTATATGAGCTCGCCCCATTCACACTTGGGCGCCCATGCTTAGCCAACTAATCCCTTGAATGTTCCAGTTAGAGTGCGCCTCTCATCGGTGATCACTCTTACCCTTTTCCTATTGGACCGACAAGCCCGGTACCTGACTCTACCAAATGAATAATACAATGTCCGCCGTAGGTTACAACGTCCGTCGTAGGTAATAGGGTATCCGTGAGCCGTGAGGGTTAACATGCCCCCCTTCTTGATGTAGATTCCGTCCTTGGAAGCTATTGAGTTGAAGCTCGTTCGTCGAGGTGGAAGAGCATTTGAGATGAATGTCCTTAGCCTTCTTCAGTCACTGCAAAATCAAACAACATTGGCACAGTAATTGCATTCTCATAAGCGATTAAAAATCATATGCAGTTTTAGGCAGACAAATTGATTGGTAACAAAATTTTAAACAATTTGTCAGCAATAAACATTAAATTGCAATGTAATCAAATGCATAAACAGATGTAAAGGTAAAAAATTAAACAAGTCTGGGGTCGCTAATTTAACGGTCGAAAGACTAGAGATCAACTATTAATACCATGGGTAAGCTTTTTAATTTTTCTCTGGTCAATTAAGTTGTTTAATCGCGAGAGCCAAGTATTTCATGTTCGAGGGCTGACTAGAGGCTATACATAGAAGACCTTGTAGTTAAGCTACGATAAAAGGAATTGCTCATGAAATCATCGTCTAACTGATTATCTTTTCTTTGACCCCCCAAAGTTTTTTCACAGTGATTTAATTTTGATGTGTGTGCTTATTTTGTATGTCTTGGGTTTTTTGCTTTTCAAGGAAAAGTGCCTACACTGGGAACCTCTAGGGATCTAGTACCATAGGCAATACATATGAGTGAAGTACCCAATCAAGCTGAGATTTCTCTTCCAGCTTAAGATTTTACATTGTGGCACTTTGATTTTTTGTTTTCTCATTTTCAACATTTTAATTATGTAACTTTGGGGGGTCATATAACATTGTTACCCTCCCCAGGCTCATCACATTAGTAAACTCCCTTTATAATACTTAAGCTAAAGGTCAATAGGGTCAAGCCCACTAGAAAGCCCTAGTACATTTCACACAATGCTGCCTAAATCGGATTAAGAACCTAAGTAACCATTGATTATTAGGAAGGCATTCCCCATGGTATTAAGAGAAGATCTCTAACACCTAACTTGGTCAAACTAGCTTAGTCGGACTGCTTGATTTTTAAACCTAAACAAGTGATTATGACAAAAAATCACATTGAATTAAATGTTTGATACTAAGCAAATGTGTTGGATATTATGCTACCAATCACAATCAAAGCAGACAAACATGGATGCAAAAAGATAAGGGGCAATGCTAATGGATAAGAAACACCTGTTTGTGTCGATGGTCGCGCTTGATTTGAAGTGTGAACGAGAGAAAGATTCCATGAAGGTCCAAATCCTAACCACAGCAACACGTTCCTGTACACACTAAGAAACACAAAGAATACCTCTAGGAGGCACATCAGTGGGAAAAAGGAACTTTGCTAATCACTCAACTCTAAAACAGAAACACTCCTATTGTAATAATCCTACCTACCCTCCATCACTCGAGTGATGAGGATCAAAGGTGTTTTATGGCATAGGTTTCTGTTTCACTGTACCGGATGTGACAAGTGTAGGTCTGGTCAATGTTTTGACTTTTATTGTGCATACTCATTTGCCAATTGCTCTTGCTCTTTATTATTTTTGTTTTTTGTGAGTATAAGGCTTTATATTTACATTCCCTAAGATTGGAGATTCAGAGGTCAGGGAAACAAGGTTGAGAGGGGAGTGAGTTAATGATGACTGTCAGCAAACATTCCCCCCTTCCTTGGATAGATCATATCGTTTGAAATGTGCTCGTCACCCTTTGAAACCAATTGTTCCAGTCGATAATAGGTGAGGATTTTTGCCGGTAGTTTTCTATTACCTTAGGTGCCTCATCGAGTTGCAAGGGTGGTAAGGTACTCTTCCAGGATCGAACTTGAAGTGGTTCATCAGGTGATTCTTGAACACTGGGAGGTGTGGATTCCTTTGTAGCTTTATGGAGGTCCACTATTGGATGTGGAGGCTATGGAGAATAATTTACCTCTATGGATTCATTACATGAGGAGCTAGAAGCATCATGGGACTCCCCCCTTCTTGAGCTAGGTGGAACAAATTGTTCTTTCTCCGGTACCCAAACTAGCTTCCGAACGGGTGTGTAGCATTCTGTGATTTTTTTCTTTCCGCAATCGTTAATTCGTTTTGGAGCCACAGGATTGAGCTCACATGGGTCAGGTGATAGGTAAGAACACAATCTACGTTTTGGCACCCAAATTTGATCATTTCCTTGATAATAGCCTTGGGCTTCCAATAGTCGTTTGGGAATCCATCGCAACATTTTCTTACTTTTCTTGGAGCGAGTGGTACGTTTCTTACAAGGCTTTTGTTTTTAAGCACTAGCTATGGTCGCTAAAGAAGCTTTAGGGACCCACTTGTAATTTTTCTTCGTTATATTAGGATGAGTCTTGTCAAAAGCTACATGCATTGCTTCTAGCATATTTAAGGGTACGAGTGGTGGCATTTCATCCCCCTCAGGTGTTACCCAGGTTGTCCCCCTGTTTCCCCAAGTGTCTATGGTTGCTACTAGGTGGACCCAATCCACATTGTCCGACTCAGTCATCCCAGGTAGTACATCCATATAAGGAGAATCTTCCCCAACATCAGTGTCCGCTTTACACGTGTAACAATACTGCAATGGGGCCGAGTGAACTGTGGTGTCAGATCTATGATCAATTATAAACTTGTTTCCTAGAGGATGTGCTCGGCCCGTCACAAGATCCACTCGAATGACAGAATCTTGGAACTGCAAGTAGAAATGGTTTTTAGACCAGTCATGCACCATTTTTGCTTCCCTCATGAAAGGACCTCCTAAGATCATCTCCGATGCCATAGTGTGTTTGGAGAAATCCATAACAATGAAGGTAACTCTTATTTTATGTCCAAAGACCTTGATCTTGAGGTCATCTAGCATCCCAATAGGTTTAACAATAGACCCATTGGCCATCTTCACTACTATGGTTGTGGTTGCAAGGTGAGGTCTTCCCAGAGTTTCCCAGCAATGTTTAGTCACAATGCTAACCCCAGCGCCACCATCAAGAATTCCCTTCATAGTTAATCCTTTAGTAGTGATTGGTATAGTCGCATTAGATTCATCACCCTCAAAGTATTGTCTCAACATGTTAACAGGTATTTCTATAACAAGGTTCCCATCTAGGTTGGGTTGTGGATCTAAGTGTTCCTCCTCTATTGTCATCTCCCCAGCTCCATCCATCTGTGCAAATTGTGGTAGCCCAAACTTTAGTTCTCCATTGAGGAAGACTCCAAGAGTTGAGACTAGCTCGGGATCTTTATATAGTTTGGACATGATGGTGGTTCTAACTTCTGAAGACATGAAATCCATCAATTTGGCAATGTTTAATGGCACCTTTTTGCCTTGAGTCCCTTGACGTGGGGAAGATGGGATCTCCATTTCTTTGATAGGATCAGGTAGTCCCTCTGTAAACATTCTTTCCATCAAGAAGTGAGTACGCCCACTTTCCCATGAATTTAAGTCACTTTCTTCTTGGATGACACTAGGTATGTCCAAGGGTCTATGGACTTGGTGAGGTTGTTGTTGCGTAGGGAACACGGTGTCTGTAATCTGGATCTTCCTAGGTGCTGGTTCTAGATCCCTTTGGGTATCTTCTACCAGACTCCTTAATTTCTTGACTCGCTCAATCTCCTCTGTAGGGTTTGGGTAAGTTCCTATCTTCTTTTTGGATCCTGGCCATTGTGGCTCATGAAGATCTTCCTTGTTGGTTTCTATGTTAGTGGTCGTTTTGGTCTCCATGGTTTCACCTGAATTAGAATCTTCTTCAGCGTCGTTCATATATACGGGGTCGTCACCAGTCCCTATGTTGGTCTTTGAACTGGGGTCTGACTTCGTTGCTTTTTGCGATCTCTTTCTTCGTGTTTTCTTCTTTTTCTGAGATTGGGCAATTGATGCCGTGTCTCTTTCCTCAAGAATATAATTTTGTTTTTGGAGCATCGGTCGTGTGAGTACGTTTACTGGTACCACGGGTGTACTTGGTGATGGCTCCTCGGTAACTTCAATCAAGTTTAATGGCGTGATCTTCGGTGCATTTGGATTATTTGGACATTGGGCAATCAAATGATCTATGCCACATCGATTACACATGAGTATCGGCATTGTAGACGTGCTCGCTTGATTGGTTTGCATTAGTGTGGCGTTCTTTTGTAGCCTAATAGGACACTCGGCTACACGATGTGGACCTCCACACTCATAGCATTGAAGAGGTGGTCTCTTAGTGGTGTAATTGATATTTTGGCCTCTTGCCGCAAGAGCAGCTACTTGATATACAGGTTTGACTTGTCCCCAATAGTCCTCCATGTAGTATTGTGGACTTTCTTCAAGCACATCCATCCCATACGCGATATTAGTATCTATATCTTCCTCATAGCCTTCCAAACAAGAAATAGATGACTCACAACCCACTTGATTCACAAAAGTGATTCTCGGATGTGGTGGTTGCGGTCCTAGCACTGGAGGTGGTAAGGGTGTTGTTTGAACAACATTTTGGGCCCTAGGGACCATGTGTTGTGCTGTTTGTTCAAGAGGTGGGGCCGGCATCAAGGCAGGCACTCGAGGTGTGTCTGTCCATGCTAAGGTTGGTCTATTGGCCATCGCACGCTTAAATACTATGCAATCCTTAGCTTGATGACCATACCTCCCACATGCATTGCAGTTCCCATTGAATTTTACTCTAAAAGTAGGGCATTCACTGGTACTACGCGGTCCATAGCATACTGATCACCATTGCTGCTCCCTTCTTGGATACATATGATTTTTTTGCGGAGCACGATTGTCTCTAAGACTCTCTTGAATAGCCTTGGTGAGATCTGCTAAAGTCATCTCAGATATCTTTGGCTCCTTAGCAATAGGCTTTAGGGTCATTGGCTGATGCCTTGATGCTTGCGAGCTAATAGATTTAGGCTCAGCAGACAATCTTTCTCCTTGAATCATTAAATTATCCTCCAATTGGATCGCATTGGTGGTGACTGCTTCCCAAGTGGTGATACCACTAATGACTAGGCCATTGTAGATATCCTCATGTCATAACCCCCTAATGAATCTATCAAGCAATTGGTTATTGTTGAAGCGCTCATTTGGATTACAACAAGAATTCAAATGCTTCAAGCGACTTATAAAGTCTCTCACCGACTCTCCTTCCTCTCGTTGGGCTTTCTGGAGTTGAGAGGCTACACCCCAAAGCACTCCCTCTCGTATGTATTCCTTTAAGAACAGTCTCCTAAGAGTAGGGTAAATCGTTTTTTCTTCCACCCCTAGGGTTCTATACCAATCCCCAGCCTTTCCACTTAAGGTTAGGCTTAAAGCATTGCTCTTATGTAGGTCATTGTGTTCTCCTAGAGAATCGCATATTTGTTCAAACACTTTGATATGCTTTCTCACATCCCCATCTCCACTAAATTTTTGTGTGATCTTGGCTATTTGTACTGCCTTACTTCTAGGCTCTCTATCAGGCGTGTTACACATATTCTCAGCAATAGATCGACCAATAGCTTGAGCAAATGTTGCCAAGTCACCTAAGTGAGCAGGCACCGTGGGTGAAGGTGCTCCAGAGACTACATGTGGAGTAGGTATTGGCATTGGGCTTGGCACATAGGAAGCCCTTGGGTTCCACGTTGGGTACGATGTTGTGCCATGTGGTGGTCCATAGTTCATATGAGTGGCCCTAGGCATAGCAGACGTCGGATGTGACATGCTAATGCTAGCCGGTATAGTCCCATGGGAATAAGAACTTGTGTATTGTGGTTGTGGAGCATAGGTAGTTGAAACAATGGGAGGGGTAGGGACTACATGAGTGTGAGCCATTGGTGCATACGATTGGTTCGCACTTGTAGGTACTATTGCAGGCATTGAGCTACCATGTAGCAGTGCTTTACTAACAAACGAAGTCCATGGCGTGTTTCTTGGCATGCCCATCATTGGGGTAGGCATGGTAGCATTGGTGTCATCAGCGGAAAGATGAGCTAGACTTGGAAAAGTAAAGCTATCACTTGTGGGCTCAGATTGCATTGAGACCCCTGGCGAAACAACATATGGGGGATCGATGGGACTCACTGGGGGAGTCTCCATTTTTGATAGAGTGGGTTGTTTCCCTTTGCCCGTGTCTAAAAATCACATAGGACCCGTGGAAGGTATGTTTATTCCTCGATTTTGCCTCTCGGACTGGATAATCCTATGGATGACATTGCAAATCATGTGTTGTTGTTCCTCTAGACTAGTGGCACTAGATGTAGATTGTACAACTTCTAACCAACCCACATGGTATGTGTAGCCCATGTATAGGTCGGTCAAAGTCTCCGTGTGTAGGTCATATTCCCAATTTCATTGAGAAATACCCCGTCCAAACTTGGTGTACTAGAGGATTTCCATGAGGTGGATGCAATGTTGCTTCCCGTGTTTTGACTTTTAGTCACCGCTACCTTAGAGGCGACTTTGGAAGGTGGTAGCTCGGTAGGGCCCTCATTAAATGAGGTAGGTGGAATGTCCACGTGGACACTCTGAGGGAGTGTGGGGTCTACAGGAGATGTGAATGGTGATTCTTGTAAAGAATGAGGATGCAAGAGAACTACACAAGACAAGCACAAAGCACACAGAGATGGAAAGCTTCTTCTTCTTCTTCACAGAAAAGAGAGTACAAAATGACTAAGTGCTAAAGCTGAAAAAGTAGCACATATGTACATGCGGTCACTAAGTGTGAACTCGCTAGAAGCGTACTAGGCTGGCACTATAAGTGTAGTCCAGCTGTAGAATCACTGGCAGAGATCCTCCGTGTCGGTCACCTAACGCGCCAGTGAGTAAATGCCGTAAGCGGCCAAGACCCGTAGTGGATGCCAGCTCAAGGTGTAGAGCTCGACATCTCAACACTCCCCCTCGAGCTCTGCATGTCGCAGAGTCCAAGCATAGTTCGGAAACGTCGAAGCTTCTCAGCTCCGAGGGCCTTGGTAAAGATATCCGCTATCTGCTCCTCTGTGCTGACGTAGACCAAGTCGATGTCGCCCGCCAACACTCGCTCTCGAACGTAGTGGTAATGGACCTCTATGTGTTTGGTCCTGGCATGGAACACTGGGTTCCTAGCCAACTGCATGCTACTGAGGTTGTCACAATAAATGACAATCTGCTGGTCCACCTGCACTCCCAAGTCCTCAAGTAATGTGCGTAGCCAAGCTACCTCGCACGCCGCAACTGCTGCACCTCTGTACTCGGCCTCTGTGCTCGATAAAGCAACCGTAGGCTGCTTTTTGCTGCTCCAAGTAACAGCAGCACTCCCAAAAGAGAACATGAAGCCACTCGTAGATCTCCTATCAACAATGCTACCTGCCCAATCTGCATCTGTATACCCATACAATGCTAATGGTGCATCTGCTGCATAGAACAATGCGTAGTCAAGAGTCCCTTGCACATACCTAAGTGTGCGTCGTACTCCATCCAAATGTGGCTTCCTTGGAAGCTGCATGAACTGACTCTCCAAGCCTACTGTGTAGCTCAAGTCTGGCCTCGTGATAGTCAAGTAGATTAGACTACCCACAATCTTCCTGTACATGTTGACATCCTCAACAACATCACCCTTCTCTGCACTCAGCTTTGCATTCACATCCAAGGGAATAGAAATTGGCTTACAATCAGCCATACCATACTTTGACAACATGTCCAAAGCATACTGTCTCTGTGATAGCCATACACCCTCTGGAGTCCTGATCACTTCAATGCCAAGAAAGTAGCGCAACTCGCCTAAATCTTTCATTTCAAACTCCTGTTTGAGAAGACCCTTCACATAGTCAATCTCCATAGCATTGTCACCAACAATAATAAGGTCATCTACATATATGGTAATGACCACAATCCCCACATCACTCTCACGTACATAGAGTGAATGATCAGCAAGAGCTCTCCTAAAACCAATACTGACAAGATACTTGGCAATCCTATCATACCATGCTCTAGAGCCCTGCTTCAAACCATACAAAGCTTTGAGAAGTCTGCATACATAATCTGGGTAACCTGGATCGACATAACCAGGTGGCTGATCCATATACACTTCCTCTTGCAACTCACCATTCAAGAAGGCATTCTTTACATCCATTTGATGCATAATCCATCCTCTAGATGCAGCCACTGCTATGACAGCTCTCACAGTCGTCATCTTTGCCACTGGAGCAAAGGTTTCCTCATAGTCTATGCCATACGTCTGTGCATAACCCTTTGCGACCAGCCTTGCCTTGTGACGCTCAATGTTACCATCAGCCTTATGCTTGGTTTTATACACCCATTTACAGCCAATAGCTTTCTTGCCACTTGGCAATGGCACCAACTCCCATGTGTCATTTGCTTCCAATGCAGCCATCTCTTCATTCATTGCATCATCCCAATGCACATTTCCAACTGCATCCTCAAAACATGTGGGCTCCACATCCTGTATCACCTTAGCCATGTAGGCTTGGTGATGCGCTAGATACCCATCATAAGTCAATTTCTGAACTGGATTTCTGACTCTATTAGATCTGCGCGGTCCTGGGTCACTCCTTTGCCCTCTAGCATCTTCTTGTACTTTCCTTACACCAGGTGTCCTGACAGCCGGAATTCCAAATTCCTCATCAAGACTTTGTTCAGAACCATCTGAATCCATGTCTACATGTGAAAAACGTGATGATGCATCAACCATAAAGGGAGGTTCATCAACCTTTTCCTTTCCTTTTCGTGATACATTCCCTGTACCTGTTGGTGGAGTAACCTGCGTACGTAGTCTACCATTCCATGGTTTCTCAACAGAGCCACGAGAAGAGGACTCTTGTGGTCCACTCAAAACCTGTGATTGTGGCCTCACATTTTGTACAACCACATCATCTTTTACATCAGCCCCAATAGTGCCATGTGCATTACTGTACCAGCTGCTCATCTCATCAAAGACTACATCTCTGCTCACTCGTAATTCTCGTGTAGTAGGATTGTAGCACCTGTACCCCTTTTGTTCAAGGGAATATCCCACAAGAATACATTTCTCTGCTTTAGGATCCAATTTCCTACGCAACTCATTTGGTACATGCACGTAAGCTATGCAGCCAAACACTTTCAAGTGTGCCAAATCAGGCTTTGTACCTGTAAACTTTTCCTCAGGTGTTACATCATGCACCGCAGCTGTAGGTGTCCTGTTCATAATGTACACAGCTGTATTTACAGCTTCAGCCCAGAAATGATGAGGCATGTTCTTCTCATTCATCAATGCACGTGCAACCTCTGCAATGTGCCTGTTTTTCCTTTCTGCGACCCCATTCTGTTGTGGAGTATATCTGCATGTAAACTGCCTGTGTATACCATGCATTCGCAGAAAATCTGAAAAATCATTGGAGAAGTACTCTCCCCCTCCATCTGACCTCAATGTCTTGATTTGCATATCTGTCTCCTTCTCAATCATGACTTTGAAGTCTTGAAAGTGACCAAACACTTCACTTTTGTTACGCATGAAGTAGACCCATACTTTCCTTGTATGGTCATCAATGAAAGAGACATAATACCTGCAACCATGTATACTTGCAGTATCGGTTGGACCCCAAACATCTGTGTGCACCACCTCAAGTGGCTTTTTACATACATTGCACTCATGTGGAAATGAGCCCTTTGGCTGTTTTCCAAACTGGCATGCTGCACACACTTTATGCATACCATCCACCTTGAATTTGGGCAAACCTTTTACAATCTGTTTTGATTGCATGCTGCGCAATCTCTGCTCATTGACATGGCCAATGCGTTTGTGCCAAATGTCAACATCAGCCACAACACCTGTGCCCTGTGCAAATAATGCAGCTTTTACCTCAGGCATGTCTACATTCAGCGTAAACATTCTGCCCACACATTTGCCCTCTGTGATCAGCTTACAGCCATTCTGGAAATCTTCTACATAACAGCCATTTGGATTGAAGCGAACCTGCAAACCCTGCTCAACCATTTGTCCAACAGAAACAAGATTCTTTGTAATGTTTGGGACATGAAGTACATCTGCTAAGTACTTTGATTTCCCACTCTTCGTATTTAGAGGTATGTCCCCTACATGAGCAATGGGGTGAGCTGTGTCATCTCCTGTCTGCACATAGCCTGACACATCTGGTTTGCGCATATCTCTAAACCACTCTCCACGAGACGTCATGTGATTAGAGGCACCTGAATCCACATACCAAACATCATCTTGGGTGGAATTCTCTGCAGTCATTGTATTCATTACATGTTGCATAACAAACATGCGCTCGTTTTTGCTGTCATCTGCATCTCTGCTAGTAGATGCATAGTTGCCCTGTTCTCTCTTTCTACTTGCTTTTCCCTTTGGACAGTCACGTGACATGTGACCTCTTTCACCACAAGTCCAACATTCTCTACTATCTGGAGTATGTTGCTGCCTGCTTGATCCTGCACCACGACCTCTTTGACTCCCCTTGCCTTGAGATTGGTTTCCCCTGCCACCTGTATTGTTTTGATTTGATTGACCTTCCAGAAATTGGCCCCTACAACCCCTTGGGCCTCGACCACGACCTCTACCTCTACCTCTGTTGGAGTTAGAATAGAAGGCCTGTTCAGAATTATTTCTGCCATGAGAAGAAGATGTGTCAAGGTTCTTCTCCTCAAGAATAAGCATAGAAATCAAATCTTGGAACACGGGGATGTCGTCTCTTGTATTCATGGAAGACCTAAAATGTACATACTCATCTCCTAGACCATCCAAGCATGCACGGACAATGTCATCGCCTTCCACTGAGACTTTAATAGATCCAAGAGCCTCAATGATACTCTTGATCTTCAAAGCATAATCATTGATGGAGAGGTTGTTCCTCTTAACCTGATTTAGCTCCGACTTTAGTTGAAGCTTCCTGGCCTTGGTGTTCACCTCGAACACTCTGCCTAAGTTTTTCCATGCAATGGCGGGGGTTTCAGCATCCTGTAGATAGCCCATCATGCCATCTGTGATGCTCATAGAAAGCCAATACATCACTTTGCTCTGGCCTTGTTGCCAGTCCCTCAAAGCTTTCCTTTGTTCTGCTGTAGCATTTGCCTCGGGAATCTCTGGTTCCTTTTCATTGTCTCCTTCTACATAGTCCCAATAACCTTTTCCTTTTAGGAAATTTGTTATTCTAAACTTCCATGCAGGGTAGTTATTTTTCTCAAGCTTCTCAGTAACAATCTGACTGAAACCGTCAGACATCTTGAAGCACCAAGACAAAATAGCTGCAATCTGCAAAAACCTACAAATTTGCTGAACCTGCTATCGTGGTTCCTGTAACGCTTTCTACACTCAACGAGTGTCCACAATCAAGCGTTTCACAACCACTGTACTTGTACAGTAAATCTCTGTATACTGCACTTTGGAGACCTGTTCAGAAACTTGTGCGAACGAAGGGATTGTGATGCTCTTGCTCTCTTAGCCTCTCTTGCCCGCACCAGGCTCTGATACCATGTAAAGAATGAGGATGCAAGAGAACTACACAAGACAAGCACAAAGCACACAGAGATGGAAAGCTTCTTCTTCTTCTTCACAGAAAAGAGAGTACAAAATGACTAAGTGCTAAAGCTGAAAAAGTAGCACATATGTACATGCGGTCACTAAGTGTGAACTTGCTAGAAGCGTACTAGGCTGGCACTATAAGTGTAGTCCAGCTGTAGAATCACTGGCAGAGATCCTCCGTGTCGGTCACCTAACGCGCCAGTGAGTAAATGCCGTAAGCGGCCAAGACCCGTAGTGGATGCCAGCTCAAGGTGTAGAGCTCGACATCTCAACAATTCTACTTCCCCACCCCCTTCGTTTACTTCACTAGCCGTAGGTTCAGAGCGTGTAGCTCTACTAAAAGTTTCCATCAAACGGCTAAAAACACTAGTTCCAGGTTGTTGGGCCTAGCTAGGTATGGTTTCATTTGTTCCCCCGGGGCTTTGTGTAAAATGCTCTTCCATAATATCGTAGTCAGAGGAAGAGTCGCTAGCCGCTATATTTGGGTCTTGGGTTGCACTACCTTGGGTCCCCGCCGAGGGCGTAGACCCTAGCGTGGAAGGATAGTGAGTACCCCTGTAAATCGAAGCACTAGCTAGTTGTTCGGACTCTAGCACACGACCAGAGCGTAGATACATGTGCTTTGGGTGCCCTACAAGTGTCGGCAAGTACCCTCAAAGGTTACTTGCTTTGTTTTGTGGGTGTTTTGCACCCCGTTTTCTACTTGATTTTTTCTTGTTTTTGATGTTTTTTGAATGTTTTTTTTAATGTTTGATTTTTTTGATTGAAGTGTGTGATAGATCGAAACGAGCGTATCACTTAAAGGGTCGCTGTGTGCTTTACATCACAATTTTCGAGCATCTAACGTTCCGTTGGTCCTCAAAAAATCGATTTTTAGCTACGTGTGAAGCTAAATTTCGTTTTTTTAAAAGGCAACTGAGGCCTAGGCCTGAGCGTGAGCTTGGGCTTGGGTCTGGGAGATATTCCCGATCCTGGTCCTACCTTTTTTTTTTTAAAAAAAATAATTTTTTTTATTTTTTATTTTATATATATATATTTTTTATTATTTTTTAAGGATAAGGCCTGCGCGAGAGCACACACACACTCTCTCTACCTACTTCTAACTAATACACCTACTCTTACACACTAACACACTCTATTAACTCTCACTAATCTACTTCCTACTTACTATACACAGAAAACTAACTACCTTAATACACAGAGAATAAACACAGAACCTTTGAAATCTCTATTAACAAAGAAAACTAACTATTTTAATACACAGAGAATAAACACAGTACCTTTGAAAACTCCATTAATAAAAAAAACACAGAGTATAACACCAAATCCCTCTTCTCAACACACACACACTCCTTCCTTACCTTTCGTACAATAGAAATTGCACCGCGGAGAAGCACAGAGTGCTACTCGAGCTTCATGTATGGCATTCCCCGGCAGCGGCGCCAAAAATGTGCGCGTATGTCGCATGTGTCAATGCAAGGAACTTGCTGATACACCGTGTGCGAGCCACAAATGGCTCCAAGCACACAACAAGCCTAAACTAGTAAGCTCAAATAAGGCGATGGTGTGTCACTCACCGCTCTACGCTTGCTTCGTGGAGGATTCCTCGCCGCGAAGAAGAAGGAGACGCCGCTACGCCGCGCTCAACCGCTTCACCGCCGTCGTGCCTTCGTAATGCTCGATCGCCCACACACTCCCTCTCTCTCCCTCTCTCACTCTCTCTCTCTCTCTCACACACACAAAGAGATGAAGAAGAAGAAGAAGGAGATGGAGCAAGAGCACTCTTCAATTGCACAAATGAGAGAATGAGTGAATTTTAGGTTTAGTTGACTTTTATATGAGCTTGCCCCATTCACACTTGGGCACCCATGCTTAGCCAACTAATCCCTTGAATGTTCCAGTTAGAGTGTGCCTCTCATCGGCAATCACTCTTACCCTTTTCCTATTGGACCGATAAGCCCGGTACCTGACTCTACCAAATAAATAATACAATGTCCGTCGTAGGTTACAACGTCCGTCGTAGGTAATAGGGTGTCCGTGAGCCATGAGGGTTAACAATGTTTTATTCTTCCGTACTTGTTTTATTTCCTCTTGCGTCCGTTCCCTTCGCACTCTCGAGAATCTTCCTGATATTTGGTCTTTTACACAATCCTCTGCTTTGACAAGCATTACATAGTGAGTTTTATCTTTTATCCTAGGCATCAGGTTTTCTCTAGTTTTGTTTTCTGCTCGTTTTTTCCTATAGCGTTCCTGGCGTCTAGGGTGCTGATTGACAAAATCATAAAACTTGATATTCGTTGTTTTCTCCCCACGCTCGCTTGAGCTATCTGAACACTCGTTATCTGCATCGTTATTTACCTCCAGATTCTCAGAGGAGTTATAAAACTCTTCTTGTTCTGGTGGTTCTACATTCTCATCTTTTGCTGGTATAAGGCTTACCATGTAATAAGGTAGCACATCATAGCCATCCTTATCGCAAAATTTTGTTGTTGGGCTATCTGTAATGGTACAGACGTCCAATGTTGCTAGTATGTGTCATATGTTCCCATTTCAGAGGTTCTAAGGCATCTTTGGGAAAAGGTTCCGGAATGTAATCCTTGTCCTCAATAGCTCTTTCTAAGACGCATTCCTCTCTTTTTAAGCTCCCACAATGTGAAGCTCAGCACATCCATAGCACTTTTTTTTGCCCTAACCATGCTGAGAGTTCGGACCCTACCAATGTAGCTGAATCAAACTCTTCCACTGGTGTCTGGTTCACATCTTTGTAACTATGGTCTTTTAGGTGTATTTTGGTTGTAGTCTCGCCATGTCTGAGGTATATGTGGTCGTAATCCCAATCCTGGACCATCTTTAATTGTCTCATGAATGGTCTTCCCAAGATGATCTCGTAATTGTTCTTTTTGTCGAAATCGACTATTGCAAATGTATGCTCATACTCGATTCCGCACGAGGTGACGATTACTTTTTCTAAAAGTCCTAGAGGCTTTTCCATGAACCCATCTGCCAGTTGCAATTTCATTCTGGTAGCTATCAAGCCGGTTTTCCCCATTTTTTCCAGATTTCCTTGGTGGCGATAGCGACTCCTGCTCCATTGTCAAGAATAGCTTTGGAAACTACTCCTTGGAATTCTACTGGTAGTGTGGTATTTCCATCTTCTCTCTCGCAATATTCTCCAACCTTGTTTAAATGTACTGGCCTAGTGTTTAGTTGAGGCTTGTCCAATTCTCTGATCCCTTCTTGAAGCTTCGAGGTGGGGTCTTTTACTCCAAATTTTTCTAAGCATTTGCCTACTATGGTCCACATGTTTAGTCGTAACCTCAGGAGTTCAGCTAATGTGATTGTGCATGCCACAGGGGTGGAAAATAACTCAATCAACCCTTGTGAATCCATCACTTTGTTAGAAGAAAGTCTTTGAGATGAGATTGCTCTCACGTCAGACTTAGCTTCATACTCCCCTAGGTAAGAGGGTAGAGTTTTTAGCGAGTCTGGTTGGTTGTGCCCCGAACTAATTGATCCCTCGTCTCCCCCTTGTGAATGCATATCAAAGTTCATTTGTGATCTTGCCTCAAATTCTTCAATAGGAGGTAAGATCTCATTTTTCTCTTTTCTCGTGTTATTCATGTGGTAGCTCACCCAGTTAGCTTCGTTGGCATCACGGATTTGCTTCCACAGGTCATCTAGATCGTTACAATCCTTACCCATTTCTACCAATGTTTTAGGCTGAAAACCATCACTTGTCTCATCTGTTGTATTTGGCACTATGATAGGTTCTCTCCTGGACTTAGAGGTTGTCGTGAGTCTCTCCTTCATGTCTACTTGTTTCTCTAAAGTTTGTTTGATAGGGGTTGGAGCCGGTACTTCGTGCCAACTTGCAGGTTTATCAAGCGGGTTTTCTATCAAGGATTGAGCTTGTTTCTCTAAAGTTGGTTTGATAGGGGTTGGAGTTGGTACTTCGTGCCAACTTGCAGGTTTACCAAGAGGGTTTTCTATCAAGGATTGAGCTGTTTCAATCATCTTGTGACACATTTCCAACCTCTGTTTTTTTATTTCGGCATATGGATAGGTCATCCATCTTTGCTCTTGGGTTTGGTTGTTTTTGAGTTTGGCTTCGTAAGCTTTTAAAAGTGCGTCTAACTGCTCATTTATCTTTTCTGCCAACACTGATCCTCCTGATCCTGCATTTTTGGGTTCTGCTATTTCCTTGGGGGCTATGGTTGCCGCAGTGTGTGAGCTTAGACTAGCTAGATCCTCTAACCGCTCTAATCTATCCTTTGTGTGTTTCAACTCCTCGGATAGAGTCGTTTGCTCTCGTTCTCTTCTGGCTTTCATACGCGCCTTTCTACCTTTCCAAGTGCTTCTTTGATTTTTCATTTCTGAACTTGGGGCATTGGTTTTTGGCTCTTCAATTATGGGTTCATTTATCATTCCTTGAGCTTGGGCTCGCATCACTGCCTGAATAGGTATTATTATCTCGTTTTTTGACCCTCCACTGGAAGGCACTACTTCCAACATGTTCAAGGTAGTTTTTGCTCCTTTGCTCTGGTTCTTAAGGCAATCAGGAATCAAATGAGTAATTCCACACTCGGTGCAATATACGTTGACTCTAATGATTTCATCATGAGGACAATCTCTTAGCCAATGGTCTCCATCACACTTGTAGTAGGGTCCCTTAGGCTGTTGAGGTGCTCCTTGAGCTCCTCTTTGTTGGTATGCATGTCTCTGTCGGCCCATGCCTCTGTTGGCTATGAACAACAATGTTCGTTCATCCAAGCTATATCTTCCTTCTCCTGCTGCCTGTGCAGCTGTTGGTGGTCCTGCACTTCCCATCATGCTCCAAGGTTCTGGTGTTGGGGGTTCTTCCGATGGATAATAGACAGGCTTTGCAGCATATCCATTGGGATCTTTGTAATATGCATGCATAGGCACCAAAGCCTTCTCTTCTGATTCGGTTACGGTTGGTGTGTATCTTATGCCGACTGGTCGTAATCCTGGTAGGGGTGGTTGTTGCCCCAACACTGGTTGTGGTCTTCTACACCTATAGGTCTTGGTAGGTTGCCTGCTTGATACCTAGGTATCGGTGGAAGTTGAGGAGATGCTACCTGAGCCTGGGGAGCACTCTCTCTCACATGCCCCTTGTTATAATAACATTCCTCCGTCACATGGTTTGTCCATTTTTGTTCAATAGCACACCACTTTGGCTGTTTAGCATGAGGTTTGGCATACAAGTTAATCCTTTTTAGCACTTCCTCTACAAGCTGCTCCTGGCTTACTGCTACTTCTTCTTTTAGTGATGTCTTAGCGACTTGCTTCCACTTTGTTGTGAGGATGAATCATCGTCAAGATCCTTGAATTCACCCTCCTTGTAGACCGCACAATTGTCTACAAGGTAAAGAGCCTCCTTAGTTAACTCATTTAACGCCGTGCTCCTCTTCATATGTAAGTCCTTCTGGAGATCTGCATTTCTTAGTCCTTGAATAAATATAAGCATAAATCTGGACTGAGTTGACAATTCTTCCACAGGGCAGAACTTAACATATCTTTTTAGTCGTAGGGTTGCTTGCCTTTCGCACAGATTCTCCTTCTTTCTGTTTGAATTTATGGATTTGTGAGACTATATTATGGATTTGTGAGACTATATTATGAGCTATCCCCCTTTGTGAGAATTCCTCAATAAAATCGTCAAACACCTCCTCCATAGACTCAAAGTCTCTACGCTCCACAGAGTCAAACCAAGTAGCAGCATCCTCCTCTAGGGTTAGTCCAAACCCTGCAAATTGGGTAGGGAAGTCTAACACCTCTTCAACTCTAATTACACGCACAAAGGCTGCTACATGATCTCTCAGGATCTCTTTTTCTCGTGTATTTCTTGTTTACCCATTTTTGCACCTGAGAAGGTCTAATTCTACGATGGTCTACAAATCTCATCATCGGTTCTTCTCGTCCCAATCTATATACCTCCTCTGGCCTTTGGTAGTGGGCGGGTTCCTCTCCCAGTGGTGCTCCTAAGCCATGATTTCTGACTGTTTTTGCAAGAGATGATTCATCTCTTTGAACTCAATCTATGGGTTGTCTTCCAGGCTCTGTTGACCCCTGAGTTTTTGTCTTAGTCTTGCCTTGATACCGTGAATAGAATGGTGGTTCTTGTAAATCCCTTAGCCCTTGTGCCGCTGGATAACCATCTCAGTTTTGGTCTTGTTCTAATGTTGCACTCTGTGCGAAGCCATGCCTGCAATGATGGTTGAGTTGCTGGTTGGTTTTGGTAGTTGAATGTCTATTGTCGGCTAGAATGTGAGGTTGCGTCGTACTCTTCTGAAAATGGATTTGTCGACTTACTAGGGGTGTAGGTGACCCTTGGCACTTCTTCGGGGGCATATGTTGATGTTTCTAGAACTGTTGCCTTTTCTACCTCCTCTGGGAGAATACGTTTGTATTCTCGCCCGTACCTATCAACAAAAACAATATCCTTCCCCATAGCAATTTCATAAGAGAATAAGTAAAGAACCTTGTCTTTGCTTAATTCGTTTGGATAGGGTTCTTTGCATCGAAAGTAAGAGACTATTCCCTCGCTCTCATGCTTGTAAATTCCCACATTCTTATTATAGGTGGAGACCCTGGTTGTTCTCTTATCATACATAAAAAGGGCTCCAGGTCGATTAATGTTTGGAGGCGGTTCTTGAGTCTCTGAAATCATTTTTCCTTTTGCCACGTTATCTCCATATCTGTTGTAATCCTCAGGGTTACTAACTATCAGATAGTGGTTCCCTTTTTTGTCTCGGAATCTATCTCCATCATCATAGACTCGAATTATCTCCAGTCTCTGAGCAGGTCTTTCTTCAATACAAATACACTTGCATTTTCGATAGTCAGAATAAACTAGGGCTCCCCTAGAGTTTGTTCCTTCTAAGAAGATGATAGTGAACTTGGTATCGTTCAAAGGATTTTGGGAGGTGCTTCCTCCTGGCATTGGTCCTTCATCGGAGAAACCTCTGGCTGTTGACTACACATCATGAAGAAGGACTTATCGGATGAAGTGTCAGTATCACTACCCTCCTCAATGATCGGAGCTAATGGATCTAGCCTTGCCTGAGTTACACTCTCCTGGGTGGACACTAAGCTACCTTGATCACCTGCCACCTTTTGATCTCTAAAAATGTGTCTTCCTGATCTTAAATTCATCAAACTTAGCAATGCAATTTAGCACAAATCCAACCACTCACCTAGTAAAGGATCAATTTCCGCACAACTTCTTGCTTTGCTGTTGAATATACATGTACACAAGCATTTAATTTTGGCAATCGAATCAAAGCATTTAACCGCTAGAGGTGGTCTTAGTAATGATTGGTATAACTGGAGGGTTAACCTCCACCACTAATGTTCTTAATTAGGTCTGCTAATCTGGAACTGTACTTCCCTCGGATGTTGGTCGATGTATCGGAAAAGTGTTAATTCCATCTTTGCTCCGTCAAAAGGTCAAAGAAGGTCCAATTTCACTTCTGAAAGAAGTTCTGGAACTCTTAAGTCAAATGGAACATCACTCTATTTCCTCTGTCAGCTTTTCTCTTCACTAAGCCCCTGTAGACATCCTACGCGTAGGATGTCTTCCTGCTCTGTTTTGCCTGGAATTTGCACTATGGATTCCCCTTGATGTGCTGAGTCCACAACTGTTTTTACTTTTTGATTTGGACACCTACAAGCTGGTCAATTGATCAGAAATCTGTTCCAGCAGCCTGATGTTGGTCTGACTAGTCAAATCAACTCCAATTTGGACCAAAATTGACTAGGAGGCTTGCCTCAGGCTATACAACACCCTACTATGCCTACAGTTAGTTTTTGGCTTCAATTTCATGCATTAGACATTCTACACGTAGCATGTCTAACTGCTCAAAATGGCTTCAAATGCAAATCATAGACTCCTCTTAAGGTGCTGATCACTTTGGTATGCTCAAATCAGGGTTTGGAGTGCTAAATCACACAGAACACATCCTACGTGTAGGATGTCTATATGGCCTGTTTGACCCCAAACTTGAGCCACAGCTTCCCCTTGATGTCAGCAACCCAGTGCTATGCTTAGATTTTAGTTTGGATTTCAAAAGACCCCAATTTTAGCTATTCTAGCCCTTTTCAGTCAAAAATGCTAAAGTTTGTTTAAAACCCAATTTTCTCACCCAATTGAGATGAAACCTTTCTCAGGCACTCAATAAATCATGCAAATCATGCTCATGTAGCCATCCTATGGTTTTGGTCTTAAAATAATGCCTTGGCACAATTTGGGTGGGATGTCTGGCAATTTCCTTTCTACTAGGCCTTATCCTGTCAAGATATGATCAAACTTTCACTTTCCAGGTGAAAATAGGGTAAAACCTACCTTCTGAACACACTGGTCAACTCAGAATTTCAAAATTTCCACAAGATCACCCTGTAGACATCCTACACGTACGATGTCTCCTGGCTTAAAATTTAATTTTTTCCTGACAGAAGTACTCGTGATGCTCTCCAGCTCTATCAGAAACACTCACAGAAACTTTTGAACTTCACTTCATCTTTTAAACACTCTTTTCCGTCTTTTACAACCTTGTGATGAACCTAACAACAAGTATAACATGCATGAAGTGCTCCAGATCATAATTCACGATGTCCTACTTACCCTACTCCTACTCATAATGTGAAATGGTGATATTGGTGTTTCGGTTGCTCTCTGACCTCTCCGGACTCTCAAGATCTCCTTTCACCGCCTCTACCAATCCAACTCCTACTCTCTACACCACAACTCAAGTAATGCCTAAAACTATCTAAGTCTACCTAAGTATACCTAAGTCGAAGGATCTAGGCCAGACACTCGCTCCCTAGACTTCTCCTAAGACCTAGAGAGTCCTCCACCCTCTGATCCTATCTAAATGTAAAATGAGACTCTGGCAAGTCAGAGAATCCCTATCCTCAAGGACTAGTCTCGGTCACCTACCTAGGGTCTTCGTCCCCGGCATCGGTGCCAATGGTGGCGGATACGCCGTGACGAACGTCAGCACAGCGAGAACTCACCTAACAAGATTTGTCAGCTAAGGACGAAGCTCAACCCACAGGCGCATGGAAGCAAGCATAGGGTGTCAACCTACACTCGACCAACTCTCAACTACTTCCTATAGAGGTATCTACCCAATGTCTAAGCTACAACCTTCAGGAGTGCATAAGAGGAGATTTCCTACAACGCTTCCAAGAGCCAAATACCCATCAAACGTTCTCGAAACGCCACAAAACTTGAAGGAAACCCTATTAACACCAATAGGTCACTCTCCCTAAGGTCCATGAACCAAAATCCCAACCCTTAACACCTGGTGAAAAATCACATAGGATGTCTGGTCGAAATTTGTAGGTCGTCGTTTCCAAAAACTTAAGTGTCTAATGTGTAGCTCTACTCAATGCGAACGCGTGGATATGCTAAAATGCAAAAACGGATAACGTATGCTCACCGAATCACCAGATGTAGCTCGTGGGTTGAGTTCGCAAAACCAGACCGTACACCCGCAATGTAGGTATTGGCACGTAGCTCTCGTCGGGAGCAACACGCTGCACTTCTCCGCACTCAATACCGACCACCGGTGCGTGCGTAGCGTTAAGATGAAACTTTCTCTCTCTCTCTCTCTCTCTCTCTCTCTCTCTCTCTCTCTCTCTCTCTCTCTCTCTCTCTCTCTCTCTCTCTCTCTCTCTCTCTCTCTCTCTCTCTCTCTCTCTCTCTCTCGTACACAGTACGCTCACTCTCTCTCTCTCGTACACAGTACGCTCACTCACACAGACATAACTTTTTAAAATGACAATGGTTTTTTCATTAAGGTCAAAAGTGGTATAAATACCTTACAATCTCAAATCCTAATGTTCCAATTTAACCATCTACTCAATCTAAATGTCAAAAATGGGATACAATCTGGAAGCTTCTGTAAGCCCCACTATTTACAAGGGTGAAATGACGATTTTTCTCAATTAAAGAATAATTACAAAAAATAATATTCCGCCGAGCAATCATTCTCTGTTGGGTGTGTCCAGCCACTAACACTATGTAAGAGTCTTGATGTCATAATAATCAATATCTAATTCTCCTAAATGATTTTCTCATGTTAAACTGATCATTTAATATGCGGAAGTGCCACGGGAGAAAAAGCTAGAATATTGGTTAAGTTAGCAGACCGGCCACAATAGGGATCCAAAGGGGGGGCCATCTGCAAAAGAGCTATGTGCAACAATGGGCTTAAAAGACCTTAAGGTTCAGCCCATTAAGACTTCCAAAATGCTAAGGTTCCAAAATTCAAAGGCTGTGTCCAAAGGTCAACTTTAGGGAAAATTGGATGCTTTATTTGTGTCCCAAAAGACTTTCTCAAGCCCTACATAGGAGGGGGCGAGCCCAAGAAGTAGGGGATGAGAGAGAAACTCATACACACACACACACACACACACACACACAAGCTCCCTTTGTACACAAGGGGAAAGAGGGACACATCTAGCCCAGATGCCCACAAGGTGTACTCAAATCCTATTGGATGGCCTTGGAGGTGGACCAATGAGAATTAGGCTAGAGTAAATCTATTTTAATTAATTTAAAAACACTTAATAAAATAACCAATAAGAATTAAGCTTTCTAGAAGACTATTGGACAATCTCCCAAGGGGACCAATGAGCATTCAACAGCCCAATGGCTTGCCTGATTCGTATTGGCCTGGAGGCAAAGGGGTCCAATGAGAGTTTAGTTGAATTATTAAATTACCTAAAGCTCTTACAAAAGGGGAAAGGGGGACACATGTCAGAAGGCTATCACTTATGCTGCTTAGTTGTCATTGGCTAAGCCTATGGAGGTCCAATAGGATGCTAGCATGAGTAGTTAGCAAGGGGGGTCGACCAAGAGAGAGAGGGGGCTGATTTTTGCAAGGCATTATGGACACACACACACACACACACACACACTATCTCATGTGTGACGTAAAGAAGACTCTCTCTCCTTCTCGAGCTTTAATGGAAAGCTTATCACCTACTTCAAGCTTGTGAGAAGGAAGGCCTACACCAACAACTATTGGCTTGGTGATGCAAATCCAACCAACAGCCAAGCTTCAATGCATGCTCATCTCCTCTACCATGCTAATTACTAAGCTAAGCTATGCTAATATGAGTGATTATGTGAGGAGATGTACATCTTTCTCGTAACAATACTCCTTCCTCTCAATCTACTCTCATACCCCGCTAGCTCTCACCATCTTTGAAGGTGTGTGAGGTCTTGGGTCTGAGACCGTGAGGGAATTGATGTTGTGTTTGATAAGTGTTTTGCGTGGTGCATGAAGCTTCCATCTTCATTGCACTAGCTAGTATTGAAGGAACACAAGAAATTGTATTGTAAAATGTCTCTCTTGATGGGAGAAACCATAATACAAAGCCTTTTGGAGGGGGGACCGGCTCCATGCAAATCCGGTCCTCAACCTGTGTGGTATGCCAAAAGACAAAATTTGATAGAGGGAAGCAAACTGGATTGCTTCAACCCTTGCCAATCCCTAATTCACCATGGGAGAGCAGATCCATGGATTTTATCTTTGGATTGCCTAAGGCTATCCATGGGAATACGGGAAATGGACGATAGTAGACAGGTTCAGTAAACAAGCTCATTTTATACCTGTCAAAAAGACTATCAAAGCCCATCAAATGTCAACCCTCTTCATTTCACAAATCTTCAAGTACCATGGCTTGCCAATGTCCATAGTGTCGGATAGAGATGCTAGAATGACCAGTAATTTTTGGAAGGGTCTCTTTGAGAATTTAGGAACAAGGCTAAACTTCTCTTCGGCCTATCACCCATAAACGGATGGCCAAAGCGAAATAGCTAACCTAGGAATTCTCGATCTACTAAAAGCCTATGTAACGGAAGTAGATCAAAGATCCCAATGGGAGAAGTACTTACCCTTAGTGGAGTATGTCTACAATAACATTGTACATACTTCCACGGGAAAAGCACCTTTTGAGGTTATAGAGGGAAGATAAAAAAATCCCTTACTACTTAAGGTACACGGGAAGATCTTCGTCGCAGATGAGTATAGCCGAGACCTACAAGAATCTTTCCAAATTATTAAGGATGCTATCTCTATCTCACAGCAAAGGCAAAAGGCTGCTGCTGACAAGCACAGAAGAGCCCAAGCCTTTAAAGAAAATGATTGGGTCTTACTCAAATTTTCCAAGGCTCGATTAAGGCACACGACGGGCAAGAATCCTACGAGACACCAAAAGTACTATGCTAAGTTATCAAAAAGGTACTATGGTCCCTTCCAAATTCTTAGGCCAATAAAGAGATGGCCTATCAACTCAATTTGCCCAGTCATTGTCTCATACACAATGCTTTCCATGTGAGCCTATTAAAGCCTTACAAAGGAGATCCACCTCAAGAACCAACTATTGAAGACCCACCGGAGAATGAGGACCAAGAAGAGGTGCTGCACCTCGAGTCCATTCTCCGACATGAAGACAAGGTACTAAGAGGCAGTAAGACTATCCGACGATATCTTATTAAGTTTAGAAAGTATCCTTTTGAAGATGCTAGATGGATGCAAGCCATACAATTAAAGGATAACCTAAAGCTTGGCAATGCTTACAATGCTTCCCTAGAGTAAGCAAATGTACAAATGTTAAAAATGAACAAAGTTTTTGTCTTATAAGACTCTCTTTTTCTTTTATTGTGCACAAAAATGTAGTATGCATGCTTAGATCAAGTTTGCGGAGACGACGTCTCACGAACACCAAGTAGAGCTTGTCACTCTATTATGGAATATTGATAGGACTAATGTGCAAATATGCTTGCGGCAGCCTCAGGCTCTCAAGCGCCAAATGGACTAGTCATCCATTCTGGAACGATGTCGTAGGTTAACATAGGGATCCTCTACCTGCTAAGAAAAAGGACTCATGAATATGCTTTATCTTCTCTACACCATAGTCAAGGATGACTATGATTTCAAGAGAGAGGTAATGTCATAATAATCAATATCTTCTTCTCCTCAATGATTTTCTCATGCTAAACTGATCATTTAATATGGGGAAGTGCTAGGGGAGAAAAAGATAGAATATTGGTTAAGTTAGCATACCGGCCACAGTAGGGATCCAAAGGAGGGAAAATAGGGATCCAAAGGGGGGGGCATCTGCAAAAGAGCTATGTGCAACAATGGTCTTAAAAGACCTTAAGGTTCAGCCCATTAAGACTTCCAAAATGCTAAGGTTCCAAAATCCAAAGGCTGTGTCCAAAGGTCAACTTTAGGGGAAATTGGATGCTTTATTTGTGTCCCAAAAGACTTTCTCAAGCCCTACATAGGAGGGGGCGAGCCCAAGAAGTAGGGGATGAGAGAGAAACTCATACACACACACACAAGCTCCCTTTGTACACAAGGGGAAAGAGGGACACATGTCAGCTCCCTAGCCCAGATGCCCACAAGGTGTACTCAAATCCCATTGAATGGCCTTGGAGGTGGACCAATGAGAATTAGGCTAGAGTAAATCTAGTTTAATTAATTTAAAAACACTTAATAAAAGAACCAATAAGACTTAAGCTCTCTAGAAGACTATTGGACAGTCTCCCAAGGCGACCAATGAGCATTCAACAGCCAATGGCTTGCCTGATTCCTATTGGCCTGGAGGCAAAGGGGTTCAATGAGAGTTTAGTTGAACTATTAAATTACCTAAAGCTCTCACAAAAGGGAAAAGGGGGACACATGTCAGAAGGCTATCACTTATGCTGCTTAATTGTCATTGGCTAAGCCTGGGGAGGTCCAATAGGATGCTAGCATGAGTAATTAGCAAGGGGGATCGACCAAGAGAGAGAGGGGGCTGATTTTTGCAAGGAATTATGGACACACACACACACACACACACACACACACACACACTATCTCATGTGTGAAGTAAAGAAGACTCTCTCTCCTTCTCAAGCTTTAATGGAAAGCTTATCACCTACTCCAAGCTTGTGAGAAGGAAGGCCTACACCAACAACTCTTGGCTTTGTGATGCAAATCTAACCAAGAGCCAAGCTTCAATGCATGCTCATCTCCTCTACCATGCTAATTTCTAAGCTAAGCTATGCTAATATGAGTGATTATGTGAGGAGATGTACATCTCTCTCGTAAGAATACTCCTCCTTCCTCTCAATCTACTCTCATACCCCGCTAGCTCTCACCATCTTTGAAGGTGTGTGAGGTCTTGGGTCTGAGACCGTGAGGGAATTGATGTTGTGTTTGATAAGTGTTTTGCGTAGTGCATGAAGCTTCCATCTTCATTGCACTAGCTAGTATTGAAGGAACACAAGAAATTGTATTGTAAAATGTCTCTCTTGATGGGAGAAACCATAATACAAAGCCTTTTGGAGGGGGGACCGGCTCCATGCAAATCCGGTCCTCAACTGTTGTGAATTGCTTTATTTTTCTCTCTTTTGAAGTATTGTTCATGCTATCTAACTAGGTGTTATGCTTTTTGTTGCTTTCTCCACCCAAGCACTCTTGTTAATCTCATTAGGAATCTATTCTAATGAAATGCTCACTATGTTCATGCTATTTTCTGCTACACACAAGTTACTAGGCCATTAAATGTTACACTTGCTCACCACTGCATACGACTCTCCGAGTTTTTTTGTTTTGATGCTTCTCTTTGGTCAACTCTTCCTCTAGTCGATGTTACTCTACCTGCAAAGTTGTGTATATTTCATTAAATGCTTGAACTTCCTTGTAGTAATAAGCAACATTCTCTTGTTCTCTCTGTAGTTCTGATTGGAATTCTCTTGTTCTCTCTATAGTTCTGATTGGACCTATAATTGAACTGTTTGTAACTTCTCAATCCTGTTTTGCAATTCCGGATTGTGTTTGACTACTTTGGTTGCTTCCTTCTTGGTGTCTTCCATGTCTAATTTACACAAGTTGTAGAATTCTCTTTGGCATTGAAATTGGAGCTTGATATGTTCCAAATGTGCGTTGATGTCAAAAGATCTGATCATTTGTGCCCCTTCATCTACCACAACCTGCGAATGAGGCGACCTTGGCTTTTGTTCTTCTTTTTTTACCTTGATCGGAAGCGCCATCCTCTATTCTTGTTGTTTCTTCTATTATCTTTGCTTGTTCATGTTGTGCTTTATGATCCGTCTCATTTTCTTAAATTGTTTGTTTTGTTGGCAGCACTTTGTCTGTTGTTTGTTCAGGTATGTCCATGGTGTACTCCTTTTTCTCCTTTTCAACCTCTGGATTAGCTGATTCTTGAGTAGGGGAAGGCATTTTTGCCTTGATTGGTGATGTCATGTTTTCTATATGACTTTCAATTGTGTCTAAATTACCTTCCTCCCAAGGTCATCAATGCGTGGACGTTTTGATTCTTCTCTTTCCCTTTGTTTCATCTTGTGTTTAAGCTCGCTTTGAATTCGTTGCCGCATATCGCTAGCAATATTTAGATTTTTCGCTGCCTCTCCTCTTCTTCGTTGTTTGATTCTTTCTAGAGCTTCAGCTTTTTGTGTTGCAGAGGCATGTACTCCTCGTCCTCTCTTTCATCATCTGCCTTCGTCGTTCCAAGACTTCTTTTTCCCCCTTTTCCTTGTTGGCAGAGTCTCTCCCTTTGTGCTTGACCTTCTCCCATAGTTCGATGTGCTTGTGTAATTAGAATTACTTCTGTAGCCCTGGTAGATCTTATCTTTAATCTTGTTGTCTAATTGAAAACTCATTGTCTTTTCCTTCCTTTGAAGACTAATACTCTGAGGGAGTTTCTCTATCCTTTTATTTAGCTTCATCACTATGCGACGTATCTGATTTTGTTTCCTATTGCTGTTAGAGTCATGTTTTCTTGAGCTTTGCCCTGTTTGCTTTGTCTTTGGTAATGATTTTGTAGATGGTCCTACCATCGGCTTCACCGCTCTTTTGGATTTATGAATTAGATCCAACTGTACTTCTGCAGGTGGTAATGCATCAATCATGCCTAAGGCCTGGTAGGAAATTCTGGTCAGCATTGGTCTAACATTTGTATATGATTTTCTTTTATGACTTCCTTTGATGTTTGCTTCCACTAAATTGTGAAAGATGTAATTTCCAAAGTCGCAGCTGACCACCCTTCTTTCTGCCAGTCCCATTGCCATGACCATTGCCATATGCAAAATTGGTTTCGTGTAGTGCAGTGGATTTTGCACTTTGAAGTGTTGCGATATTAACCGCAGAGGCAACTCTGTCTCGGAGTAGATCAGATCTTGATAGGTCAATTTGTGTCCCCTCTTATTTAGAAATGCCTTGTCATTATCTATTGCTTTGGTTTTGCGCAATAAATTGTGGGTTCCGTGCTACAAGTGAAGAGCTTCCTTGATGATTTTTGGGGTGATTTTGATCTTGAATGTAGCCCCATCTTTGTCGGTTAGAGTTGCTTCTCCATTGTGTTGAATGGAGCTAATTAGTTTATGGGCTCTTCGAAAATCTATTCCCCATGGCAGTAATCTCAAGAAGCTGTCCAACTGTAGACATCTGGTCCCTTCTAGAACTTTGATATTTTATGTATTGTCCATAGTTCCTTTGGAAATAAGGTGGTCTTTACTATCACTCCATCTGCCGCTTGGAATTTCCCGATCAAAATGTTTGCGGGTATTGCTTCTAGTTCTTGTTCTGTGATGTAAGCTTTCTCGTTTGATGAGATATCAATGATCTCATAAGGTGCCACCTTCCACTCTTTTTGTGCTTTCTTGCAAGGCATCTTGAGACCAGTTTCAAGTTGATTTTAGAGTTAGACAATGATCAAAAAGCTGTTGGGGAATGGAAAAACGATAACATAAACTGAAAAATGAGCATAACTTTGTCAAAACTACTCCAAATTTGACCAAATTTCACAAGTGCATCTAGGATTACTATAATCACAAAGTCATGAGATCACATATGCAATCTGACTCTCAGGTACATGGATCACGATCCATGTTGGATAACATTTTGAAGATCTGGTGGTACCATCTTGTAGGGCTTATCAAGGTGATGCCTTGGTCCAAAAAAATTGATGTTTGGGTCACTGATTAAGAATTTTAGGCCAAATGTTGGCAATTTCCTTCAGACTTAGAGAATTTGGGCCTTTTGGTTGGGATTTTAGGATTCAAATGACTTGATACTTCATGGGGGCTAGACTTGGTATGATGTTCAGGATCAGATGGTGGTGATTTTTCTTAGTCTGGTGAAGAATGTACATGGATCACAATCCATGTTTGGCTGGGTATTGGAGCACCCTTTTGCACACATGTTCCTATAGGTCATCCTAGCACACTGGTGAAATTTTCCAAGTTTGGACTTGTTTTTCCTGAGTTTACTCAACGTTCTAGTTTATGGTCAAGTTTGCCCCATTTTGACCATATCTATTTTTTGGATCCAATTTTGAGCACTGCCCTTGACTGATATATGATGATTCATTGACTCCTGATGATTTGTGCCTGAGAACCACTTTGTTGCCCAACTTACCACCAAGTTTCATCATTTTTTGGATTCATCTGAAATGAGAAATTGATGCAAGCAATTTTCATGACCTTACATGTAGACCTTAAGTGTTTCTTCTCTGGATCTTTGGGTTTTATACACTATTTGATTCCCGTCTGCTTTGTATTTATTTTAGATGAAGCCACTGGAACTTCCAAATGCTACTCTGGTTAGTGGGTTAGCTTCAAGTTCCCTTCCCAACCATACTTCATAGTGCTTTTTGGAAGTTGGATCATTTTAGCATTGGTTAGATACAAAAGGACCCTTTGTAGACTGAAAGTACCAAATCACTTGGTGTTAATGACTTTATGATCCATTTTGTGCCTAACTTGCATGGACAGTTATCCCTTTTCCTCCTCCCGCCAATGGCCTACTTATGTCCTCTTTTTATCATCAAGGTACATGGATCGCGATCCATGTTGGAACATGTTTTGCAAATCTAAGTAGTAGAGTTTGTTTCTAGGCTTATGTGCAACTTATTGCCTAAATTATATGGGGTTTTGGGTTTTGGGAACATGGATCACGATCCATGTTCCAACTCCTTTCACATTTGTTTTTGCTTGGGATGATTCTGCCAGGTGCCAGGAGTCTACTGATGAGAGGGTTTTGGTTTTGGACAAGTTTTGGACATCCCAATTGGCTCTGACAATTTGCAAAAATTTTGTCTTGATTCTAACCTGATCTGTTGTTTTGGTGTTGCTGGTGCATTGTGGAGCATATAAAAATGTTGATCATACCTATCAGATCTAGTGGAGTAAGGGTTACTATAGTGGTCGCAGCATGCAGAACTCTCTTAGCTTCTCTAGCTCTCTCTCTCCCTCAGTGAATGCAAATGAGCTTTACTTGCCTCATTTTGATTATATGCTCCCTACCTACTTGGAATGCTTGATTCATACTTACCTCCATTGCTCATATCTTCCTGTTTATATCACCTGCGGTTCCAACCGTTCCTCATTCGGGTATTTGGTCAACCAATGGCCTTTAATCTGTAGTTTTGATCCTTCAGAAGTTGGCTCCAATTTCCATATTTGCCATGTTTGAAGCCCTTGCTTCAAAGATTTGGCGTTTGCTTTCAGAAGCCAATTCCAACTTTTTTGGATCAACTTATTAATCTTTTTGATTATTTATCCTTTTTATTTTTTTAAGCTTCTAAAATTAAAACAAAATTACCCATATTTATTATTAATTGGCCAAAATGTTGCCAAAATTATTGTAATCACTCATATATACATATTCTCAACCTGGCATCTTATTTTTCATGAATGGTGTCAATATGGCTCATTACTATGCCTACTACAAGCTCAAAAGCTCTGAAAAATTGTTAAAAATAAATAAATAACAAGAAAATATTATATACAGAATGATGATCATCTTGCTGCTAGTTCTTGCTACCCTTCCTACAGTGAGTCACCCCGGACAAACATGTGTCAAGGTGCATGGGTACGAAGTAAGTGTCTATACATAGCCATATATTGTGGCTCTAGGATACGAATGGAAGATGTGCATGGGGTAACAAAATGCGGTGCAAGATGTGGGTTTTGAACTGTATGTTCAGGGGCTGTCGATGACGAGGTTAGTTTGAAGCTGTTGGAATTAGGGTTGCAGAGAAACACACACAGCTTGGAGAAGACGAAGTAAGCTCAAGGCACACAATAGAGAGTGTGTAACTTAGTGTGAAATGGAAAGATAGATAGCCCTAGAGTGATGGGAGTATATACAATGCTCGGGGGAAAAAACCTCCTAAAGAGGGAAAAAATGCCCCGGCGGTCCTAGTGTGTTCACACACATCACTACCACATGTATATGGTAACAAATCCCCCCTGGATTGATGCGGTGAGCGAGAGCTAGCACATGAGTAAAGGGAAGTGCCATGCCCTGAGGACAGGATCAGTCCACAAAGGGGAGTAAGCCCAAAGCTTTGCGGAAAGCTTCAAGCTTCTCACGAGACAATGCCTTTGTGAAAAGATCTGCAAGGTTGTCCTGTGTTGGCACATAAACCAAGTTGATCTCTCCTGTTGAGAGCCTCTCCCTGACATAGTGGTAATGCACCTCAATGTTCTTTGTGCGAGCATGAAAAACTGGATTCCTCGCAACTGCCAATGCGCTCTGACTGTCAGTGTAGATAGTGTTGGCGGTGTCCTGTCCAACACCCAAATCAGCCATAAGGCGTCTGAGCCATACACACTCAACCGTAGCTGTGAAGATTGCCCTGTACTCAGCCTCACAACTCGAAGTGGCCACAGTAGGTTTCTTCTTGCTCAACCATGATATACATGAACTACCAAGGATGAAACAAAAACCACTTGTGGACACTCGCATGTCAAAACAACCAGCCCAATCTGAGTCCGAAAAAGGATGTAAGTCTGGCGGCAATGATCCCCCCTTGGGATAAAACAAGCCAAGATGTAAAGTTCCACTAAGGTAGCGGAAAATCCTCTTGACAGTCTGCCAATGCTTAGACCCTGGGCTATGCATAAATTTGCTGACCTGTGAGACTGCAAACTAAATATCCGGCCTCGTGTTGCATACATAAATGAGGCAGCCAACAGCAGTTTGGTAAAGAGTGACATCAGCAGGATCACCAGCATCATGTAGACTCAACTTCAAACCTGTTTCCATGGGAGTGGCAATAGGTTTGCAATCCTCAAGTCCAAACTTACATAGCAATGTCTCTATGTAACTTTTCTGACACAAGGCAATACCACCATCACACTGCTTAAACTATATACCTAAATAATGATGCAACAACCCCAAATCTTTCATCTTGAAAGTAGCATTCAAATCAGCCTTAAATTTAGCAATATGTCTCTCATTTAAGCGGAAATACCCATGCATGCGTGGAGTAATCATCAATGAAAGTCACGAAGTATAGGTAATTGCCCAAGGACGGAGTTTGCATGGGCCCACAAACATCACTATGCACAAGCTGCAACCTACATGTGGCCCAAACTGAACCATCCTTTGGAAACTTAGAACGCTGCATCTTACCCAAAATACAACCTTCACAAACATGTTTGACAGGTGCTTCAAGAGGTAGCAAAGAAGCAACCATATCAGATTTCTGCAAACGCAGCAAACTGGCAAAATTCAGATGACCAAAACGTGCATGCCAAAGTTTTGCATCTGAAATAGCCCTTGAATCTGCAACAGCATTTGCAAAATTTTGTCCACACTTGTCATACAAAGTGAGCTTATACATCCCACGGCACAAAAGCCCAGATGCAACAATTTCATCACCAAAACTGAGATCATGAACTGTACATCTGTCATCCACAAATTTGACTACAAGTCCAAGTCTAGCAAGTGCGGATACAGACAAGAGATTATTCTTGATCCCAGGTACATAAAGTGCATCAACAAGTGTGAAAGAACTGCCATTAGCAGCAGTAAGCACTATCTTTCCAACTCCCTGAACTGGATAAGAGGCGTTGTTGGCACAAGTGACTGAATTCCCATGAGGGAGAGACTCGAGAGAGGTAAACAATTCACGATGTGAGGTAATGTGCTTTGTAGCACCACTGTCAAAATACCACACATGTGAATCTGCAGCAACTGACAAGCATGCATCATGGACAGCAGGATTGTAAGTGCACTCTGCGCTAAAAGCCCATTCTGCATCAACATCAGCATTACAGTCTCCTTTCATAGAAGACTCAACAATGGCTGCATTTGTAGTGGAACCAGCATTTGCATTGGAACCACCCTCTTTCTTCTTAGCCTCTTTGGCCTTCAACTTAGGACACGACTTGATCAAGTGATCATTGGCTTTATAATAATGGCAACGCATCTTCTTT
Organism: Adiantum capillus-veneris; assembly: GCF_014529385.1. Taxonomy (NCBI): domain Eukaryota; kingdom Viridiplantae; phylum Streptophyta; class Polypodiopsida; order Polypodiales; family Pteridaceae; genus Adiantum; species Adiantum capillus-veneris. The sequence continues at coordinate 54,386,079 of NC_140955.1, read as the reverse complement.
TTGCCCTTATCACCAGAATTGCCAGACGAAGTACTGCCAGTAGAAGCATTAGGAACAGAATTTTTGCCACTCGCAGCAGAACCATAAGAAGTGGCTGCATTATTGTTACCACCCTTTCTTTGAGAAGCAATAAAAGCCTGTTCAACCGCACGCTGCCTAGTCCTGTTTTTTCTGGAAAGTGACTCTTGCAACAGCAATGTGCATAATGCATCAAACTTGACAACTTCAGGATTTCCTTGGGTCATAAGTCTCCAAGTACTAGCAAAAGTCTGGTAGGAATCTGGTAAGGCATCAAGAACAGTCTGCACAAGGGAAATGTCTGAAATGACTTCACCTGCAGAAATAAGCTCCTCATTGATATCCTTGACACTAGCAAGGAAAGTGTCCATATCATCTTCCTCATGCATAATCTTCGACTCCAACTCTTTACGCAGCAAAGCACTTTTAGCCTCATTGCGGCTTGCATAAGGACCTGCTAAAATATCCCAAGCCTGTTTTGCAGATTTTGTTGAACGGATGTGAGGAACAATGGTGCGCTTCACAGACAAGGCAATCAATGCATGAGCCTGCGCATCCTTAACATCCCAACGAGCTTGTTCAGCCGTAGGCAAAACAACTCTAACAGCTGCAATCCTTGCAGCAAGACCTGCAACATCCTCAACATCGCCTACATCCTCAGAACCAGGACGTACATCAATGCCCTACACAATGTTCCAGACACCCTTTGACACAAGAACATGTTGCATCATATAAGCCCACATAGGGTAGTTGTCCCCATCCAACCTGTCCTCAACAGCAAACATCTTGAACACATTTGTGTTGTTGTTGTCAGCCATGGTAAATGTTGCACCTGATGTGAAAACTGCCGAAAATAGGAGAAATGGAGCGGGAACAACCTGTGCTATATAGCACAAACCGTAGAAGACTATAAGGCACCCGTTATGCAGAAAACGTCACTGACAAAAATTCTGCACAAAATGAAGAAATAGCCTGTGCAGTACTGCCTCTAGTGGAAACGGAGGCCGAAATGAGCCCAAATCTCACTGAAATCGGAGAAAGTGAGCAGGCGTGCGCTGGAGCAACTGGCGACTAAGCCCGGGAGGACGTGACCTACTCTGATACCAATTGTTGGAATTAGGGTTGCAGAGAAACACACACAGCTTGGAGAAGACGAAAGAAGCTCAAGGCACACAATAGAGAGTGTGTTACTTAGTGTGCAATGGAAAGATAGATAGCCCTAGAGTGATGGGTGTATATACAATGCTCGGGGGAAAAAACCTCCTAAAGAGGGAAAAAATGCCCCGGCGGTCCTAGTGTGTTCACACACATCACTACCACATGTATATGGTAGTAGAAGCTTTGTGGTCCAGCCAAAAGAAGTTTAAGAAGACATGCCTGTCTTAGACTGTGAAACCTCGTAGTTTGGACACTACATCTTCTTTAGATTCATGGCCTATTTTTGGGCGCCATTGAAAATGCTTTGATGTGGATTTTGAAGATTGTGAGTTATTCAATTGGAGAGTTGGTTTTGGTCTGCATTTCCAAATGACTTACGTTGGTTGTTGATGGTTTGGTTGTATTGGCTTTGTGGTCTTAACAAAAGTTGCAGCTTGTTTGTTTGGGTTTGGTTTGTTGGTGTTGGGTGGAGTGGCGTAGGTTGAAATTTAGTATAACGTCTTTTGGGTATCCATATTTTCTTTGGATGGGCTTGCATAATGGATTTTTTAATCCATATTTTTCTCATGGCCTTTGTAGAACACTGTGGTATAGGTTCATGTGTTGGTAGAAGAGGTTCCCATAGGTGATATGACTGTGCGAATGGAGTGGCAAAAAATGTGTTATCTAACATGAATTGTAAGGTATAATTCTGTCAATTCGGTGTGGCTTTATATGTGCACATCCATGGCACTCCCAGAATCATTGACTCATTAAGGTCTTTCTCCGTGACTACATGAAATTGATGAGGATAAGCATTTTCATTACCAGTTCTTGATAAATTGACGTGATCCAAGCTATCCATTGTTCCTTGGTTGGCCACCTTGAACCCAGTATTATTTGGCATTAGAGGTTCCCTTGTCATTTTTAAAAATTTTGAGTAGTTGTTGACGACATTTTCTCGTGCCTCGGTGTCCACTAATGCGCGCTCGGTGGAACCATCATGAAGTTGAAGAAAAATTCATAGACCTATGCCACCTAACCATGTAGGCTCCATTTGAATTGATTTATTGGAGGAGGATTGAGGCCTTTGCTCCGCCACCAATTTTCCTTATGATTGCTTGTTCCTTCTGCTTTAATATTTTGATTCTGGATTCTTCTTTAGCTTGTTCTTGAATAGTATGGGCTCGATTTTTTTGTTGTTATGTCGCATGAATTGTTTGTAGCTCTTCTTGTGTCAATGGGAGAAGATATTTTTTAAACTTGCACCCACTTATCCAATTAGGCATCTCCTTACTTGCCAATGTTGCAAGCTTGATGGTGCCACTTTGTGATATGTCATGTATTACAAAAGGCCCCATCCCTCGCTTTTTGAGTTTTTTAGAGTGTTGCTTTAGGGTATACACCAAAACGTAATCCCCTTTTTGGAACTCCTTGCTAATTACCTGTTGGTCATGGAAAGCCTTCATTTGTCATTTCTAACCATATATTCCTGCTACCGCCCTTAATCTAGTTTCATCTAGTTGTTCCAAGATGTTTAGCCTTTCAGATAGTTTGTGTCCTGTCCACCCTAACTGTGTTGCGACTCGAAGTGTGGGAATCAAGAATTCCATGGGTAGAATTGCATTAATCCCGACCACAAGGTTAAAGGGAGAGGTTCCTATGGAACTGCTACCATGTAAGCCCATAATGCTGAGTGTAGCTTTAGGTCACAATCAGTTCTTGAGTCACTCACTATTTTGGTTAGCACCGTGCATAAGATTTTATTGGTACTCTCTGCTTGTCTATTAGCTTGGGGGTGGTAGGGTGCTGATTTGTGATGAACCACCATGAATTCATCAAGTAAGCTTTCAATAACGGTGTTCACAAAGTGTGTTCCTTGATCGCTCTTAATCTCAATGGGTAGTCCGTATCTGGTAAATATGTTTTTGGATAGGAATGTGCCGTAGTTTGTGCATCATTTTTTTGTGTTGCTTTCACTTCCACCCATTTGGTCAAATAATCTGTCACTACTATGATATACTGAGCTTGTCTGCGGTATGCAGGAGGTATGATGGGACCTATAATATATATGCCCCACTTTGCAAAGGCTCGAACTCCTATCATTGGGCTTAATTGCATTTCATCTCTCCGCAGAGGTGCTTTAGTGCATTGGCATTCATTACACCATTTTACATATGTCTCCGCATTTCTGAACAGTGTTGGCCATATTCTTGCATGAAGTATCAGCTATGTAGTTTTGTCAACAGAAAAATATCCACCTGGTTGGTGTGAGTGTGCTTGTTCTAGGATGGAGAAATATTTGCTTCCAGTAGCACACAATCTTAATTGATTGTCCTTTCCCCGTTGGTACAATTGGTTTGAAATCAGCACATAGTGATTTGCTTCCTCCTCTACAATTCTCCTTCGTGCCTTACTCAATCCCTTTCAGAAGGTCTTGGCGTTTAAGTACTTGATGATGTAAATACTCAATTTGGGCGCTCCAATTACTCTAAAGAGTGTGGCATGCTCCACTGACGGTGTAGTGCGCGTGTACGGGGTGGGTGCAAGAGAGGGAAGGAGAGGAGGGAAGGAGATGAAGCAAAGTACATAGCAGGTTTGGGGTTCGTGGAGAGGAAAGTGAGAGAGAGTCAACTCTCTCACTTTCTCTCCCTATATTCATTTAGGTAGAAAGTGTAAACATGAGCGGTTTCCGAGGGCCACCTGGCCTACATCCCAACAACCTCCCACTTGAAGGTCATGGTGGTCAATAGCGGCATCAATATAGTTAGTCTATACAAAGTTGATGAAGCATCACCGAGGCTTCATCCTACACCCATGAGTTCTATACAATGTGCAAATCGCTCCGAGGCTAGGCTCTTCATGAGAGCATTTGCGGGATTGTTGTCAGTGTGAACCTTGACAAGCTCGATGCTCTTGCCATCCAATGCATCTCGTATGACATGGTATCTGACCTCTATGTGTTTCAACTTTGAGTGAAACATCGGATTCTTTGCCAAATCAATGGCACTCTGACTATCACAATGCAGTATTGGAACCTCATGAATGCCCAAATTTCCCACTAGACGAGCCAACCATATGGCTTCCTTGCTGGCATCAAACCCATCAACATATTATGCCTTAGTAGTAGATGAAGACGTGCAGTCTTGGAGACACTATCTCCAAGAGATAGCTGCTCCAGCAAACATGAACACATAGCCAGATGTGGATCTTCTATGATCCACGCAACCTGCATAATCCGCATTCGTGTAACCTACAATAGATGCATCACTGTTTTTGAAGCGTAAAAACTTGCTAGCTGTACCTTTTGAATATCTGAGAATTTGCTTCACTGCTTCCCAATGCTTCTTGCCAGGGTTTTCCATGTACCTACTAACCACTCCCACTGCATGTGCAATGTCTAGTCTTGTGGCTACCATAGCGTACATCAAACTACCAATTGCTGAAGAATATGGCACTTTCACCATTTTCTCTTTCTCAGCCACTGTCTTGGGAGAATCTTCCTTGCTAAGTTTGGAATGCTTGCATTGGGGTACTCAATGACTTCCCCCCCTGCATACTAAAATGTTTCAAGACTTTGTGGATGTATTTTTCTTGAGATAATTCAAGAATTCCATGTTGCCTGTCTCCCTTGATGTGCATACCAAGAAAGTGATTGGCATCTCACAAATCCTTCATGGAAAATTGAGTGCTTAGCATCTTTTTCAAGTGATTGATCTCATCAATTGATTTGTCTGCGATAAGCATATCATCTACATACAAGATCAAGATGATTAAAGAACCATCGTTCAATATTTTTGTGTATAAGCAGTGATCCTCTTGACTTCTTATGTAACCCTGAGACTGCATGAATTTGTCAAATTTTTGATACCATTGTGCTTTGAACCTTGCTTGAGGCCATAGAGTGCCTTTTTAAGTCTACAAACCAATTCTGCCGTCGTTGGCTTTTGGGTTTCACATACAAAGCCCTCTAGTTGTTTCATGTAGACATCTTCATCTAGATCCCTGTGAAGAAATGTTGTGTTCACGTCCATTTGGACAAGTTCCATGTCGTGGATAGCAACCAAGCCAAGCACAGTGCGAAGTGTAGTCATCTTGAGTACTAGAGAGAAAATCTCATCAAAATCCACACCTTTTTGCTGCTTGAAACCCTTGGCAACTAGACGAGCCTTGTATCTAGGCTTGGGATCTTCCGTTGTATACTTCTTTTTGTATACCCACTTGCAAGGTAAAACATTTTTGCCTTTTGGTAATTCAACCAAATGCCATGTCTCATTAGCCACAATCAAATTGTATTTTGATTGCATAGCCTGCTCCGACCTAACGCTATCATCCATTTGTATAGCTTCTTTGTAGTAGGTTGGCTCTCCACTGTCAGTGACCAGAATGTGGTGTATACCTGGCTCAAACTGCTCGGGTGCACGTGATACTCTCTCAGAGCATCTCAGTGCCTGACTGCTGGACTCTGCTCTCTTCGGAGTAATAGTAGTATCTTGCACTTGAGGATTATTTGCAACACTACTGAACTGATTTGGTTCAGAGGCCACATCCTCAAAACAAACGCGTCTGTACTCAACTTCTTTGATGGGCTTCTTGTGCATTTTTGATTCATTGAAAATCACATGTGAGCTACGAATGACTTTGTTTGATTTTGGGTGCCAAAGACGATATCCCATCTCTCCATTTGCACCATAATCGATAAAATGCATTTGTGTGACCTGGGATCTAACTTACAAGGAATTTCTTTGGGCACATGTGCATATGCCTCACATACAAATACATGTAAATGCTCATAGATTGGGCTTTTACTAGTCCATAATTCCTCTAGAATTTTGAAATTCAAAAGAGAACTAGGTGACCTATTGATGATGTGCACTATTGTTAGAACAACTTCCCCCCAAAACTCTGGAGTAAGCTTCACCATAGACATCATAGAGATAACTCGCTCTTGAATCGTGCGATTCATTCTTTCAACTATCTCATTTTGTGCAGATTTGTATGGAGCAGTAAATTGCCACCGAATGCCTCTTATATTGCAAAAATCCTTGAACTCTGTGGAGACATATTCTCCACCATTGTCCATGTGGAAAGATTTGAGTTTTTTTCCTGATTGGTTCTCAACCATGACAAGGAATTTCTGGAATGTCAAAAAGACCTCTTCCTTACACTTAAGGAGATACACCCACACCTTTTTGGTAGAACCATCTATGAACGTGAGAAAGTAGTTCGCCCCCCCTAGAGTTTTATGTGGCATTGGACCACACAAATCACTGTGCACCAAGTCTAGAGGTTTGCCTAGTTTCTTATTCAATGGCAAAGATGTCAACCAAGTGTTTGCCGTATAGACAATGCTCACACAATGGAAAGTTTGTGTAATCTAACACAGGTAAGTAGCCAAAACACTGAAGTGTTTTCATTCCCTTTTGGCTAATATGCCCTAGCCGGCTATTCCACAACTCAATAGACGGCAACTCGATAACATAGATAGTGTTCGTCAACACTCAAAACAAACAAAGAGTACAGGGATTTGTTTTTACTACCTTCCATCATGATAAGGTTGTTCTTGCAGATCATCCAAGAATGATTACCAAAAATTGTAGTGTAGCCAAGATCATCCAATTGCCCTATAAAAAGCAAGCTCTTTGTAAGCTTGGGCACATGTCTGACATTCTGTAACACAAAGGTAGTGCCATTATGCATTTGAAGTTTCAGATCACCAATGCCAATAATGTCAAGCTCATAAGAATCACCAAGCTTGACTATGACATGCATGGATACATAAGAGGAAAACGACTCTCTATGTGGTGTGACATGAAAACTTGCATTGATTTTTCCATGCATTGACTGAGTATGCATCATATAGGGCCACATTACACGGCCGAGCATTAGCACAATTTTTAACCCATGCACGGCACATACACCGAGGCGATACCTTGTTGTCCGGGAGGACTCCGGCTAGGAGGGGGGGAGGCATTCTCAAATGCGGACCCAATGGCAAAAAGAGCAAAAAAGGGCATGTTTTTTCGACTACTTTAAAGGGTTGTCGTTTGATTGTGAAATTTTCTGGACTAACCTAAGTACATATGCCCTTATACAGCATGAATCTACAAGTATATGGGGCCAAACGCCAAATCAAGCCCCTAGATGTGTGTATATAGGTAAAAATAGCCACTTTTCGGGCAAAATATTGGTAAAACAGAGAAATCCGGCCATAAAAATTGCATGTGAGTGTATATAGTGTTTTGCGGTGATGTTTTTGAGTTATTATGATTTTTGGGGATTTTTTGGGTTTAATTTTCTATTTTCTTTTTAATTTTACTAATTATCGGCAAAAAAACTTCAAAAATACAAAAAGCAGGTGAAAAACAATCGTAATGAAAAACAAAAAATATGGGGATAATCAGTGACTATAGGACAACCTATGGTACAATGGGGGTGTAATTATGTGAATGGAGCGGAAAGCGTCAAATTTCTCGAAAACTGGGCAAATGGAGTCCAAATCAAGAATTTTTCGAGCCTAAACCGCATCTCGCAGGAAGTTAGGAGCACATGTCAAATTTCATGGAAAGTGGTTCGGGGACCCCCATTATAAGATTTTTTCACTTCATTTAAGCTCATTTCTACTATTGCCTTCTTGAGAGAGAGCTCTTGCCACCTAGAGCGAACCGGATTTCGAGCGGCTTCTACGACACGTACAACCACCCGACAGGCTCCAGACATGAGAGGTAGGCTCACCACCTTGAGCTTTTCGCGTATGTTTGATGTTTTGTCGTGAAAACTAGTGTAGGGTTCACACGGGAAGCGAGCAGTAGATACCTACAGGTAGAAGTGGCCACCTAACGGCTAACCCAAAAGCAATGGAACTTCATCGGCGGCTTACCCTAGCATAGGAGACCACTTTTGAATGCCCGAAGGCGGTGGAAAACCATCGGGAAAAACCCTAACTTCTAGAGCCCTGCAAGAGGCCACCAAATGGTAAATCAGCGGAAAGGCGCCCAAATGCTACCAAAACTCATGGGTAAGAGCATCTCGACATTCTTGACAAGTCTATATAGCCTGCATGGCCATAAGGCGACCCGAAGCGGCACTAAGCTTCAGAAACGGCATCAGGCACACAAAGCGTCAATTGCACTTTTTGATGCCCAAACCCAATTCCAATTACATAGCCATGTTGCACAGGTCAAGGGCCACAAGCCTGCCAAGTTTCACCAAAAACAAACAAGTTAGACATCCTACGCGTAGGATGTCTAAATGATAATTTCTTAGCCAGAAAGCTACTATGAGCACATGCACAGTTTTCCTAGTTCCTTTTAAGTTTATTTTCAATTTTCAAGTCATTTGGGTAGTTAGAACTCAGTTTATCAGCTAATATGGAAAAAACATTAACTTTGGACTACTGAGTGCAACAGGATCCATGGCAGCCACAAAATCACCTGCAAAGAAGAAGATGATGACAAAAAAAGACTACTTAGAAGAAGTGGAGCCATTTGTGATAGCAGAAGGAACCCTGAAGCCCACCAGCACATGGATTCAAGACGATCTACTAGAGTCCAATGATTTGAGAATCTACCAAGGGGTATTCAACAATCCTAAAGGAAATGCAGTGGAGCTACCCATGATACCACGGGAGCTCAATGAATTTGTCAGGAGCAAGATGGGGGATTACCTGGAGAAGCTAGATCTACACAACTACTTTGAAGCTTTGCCAGCAGGAATTGATATAAAAAGAGTGTGGGAATTTGTAACTACAATCAAAGAAGATGGAGTGGCCCGAGTCACCGATCTGCAAGGTAAGCCAGATACCATGATTGTCATCACAGAGAGGGTGGTGGCAGCCACACTTGACATCTCAAACAAAGGAGATAGTGTGACGAAGAGGCGAGATGAAGTCAAGGTCTACTCGGAGAAGAAGAACAACTACACATTTGAAGATATTGCAAACCCAAAAGTGGCTATCATGAGCCAACTCTACAACCAATACTTCCACATGTGTACAAAGCGGCCACAGAAGTACAGGATGCCAGCTGGAGCCATTGCCACCACCTTCACCTGGGCAATGCAGAAGAGCAAACCAAAAGTGATCAATTATGCTGCTTACATCCATGACAACTTGGTGAAGATGGGGAACATAAATCCCACCTATATTATACCTGGTGAGCTGATAACAAAAGTGGTCTATGGAGCATTGCATGCCAAGGGAAACTGGTCTGAACCTCCCTCACAGAATGATTGGCTAAAGCTAAAGGAAGATAAAGAAGAAGAACCTCCCAAAGCACCCAGGGTAGCCACAAGGATGAAGCACCGATTAGAGACCGTGCTAGAAGAGCCACCGGAGTCGAAGAAGGGAAAGAAAGACAGTCTACAAGTGCCAATCAAAGAAACCAAGTCAAAGAAAGCGATGCATCTCAAAAGATTCATGGAAAGTTTTAGAGCCGAAAGAGCACTCAAGGGAGATCTAAGTGAGTTGTGGAAGCCATCCCTGGAAGCCATGTCGGGATCATCTCAAAGGGTTCACCGGGATAGGTTCGAAGACTACATCAAAAACTTTGAGATCCTAGATGCTACGGCAGAGAATATCCCGAATATCCCATTTACAGAAGAAGAGGTGGACGAAGTAAGACGGAAACTGCTAGAAGAGCAGGAAGGCCAAGAAAGAGAGAGAAAGACCAAGGCGGACTGAGATTTCAAGAAAAAGCCACCAACTCCACCGTCAAGCCGGGAATCCAGCCCACCACCATCACCACCTCCTCTTAGCCCTCCACAAACCCAACAAGAAGAAGAGCTGAATAGAACTAATGAACAAGAAGAGTCCAAGCAAGAGAAGAGCCAAGAGGAAGAGCAGAAGGCAGAAGCTGAGCCCAAAGAGGAGCAGCCAGATCCAGAAGAACGAAATTTCAGAATATTTCTTGATCTACTAGTTGTTTGGTATTCTCGAGAAGAGGCAGCTACTGTAGCCTTTGAGTTCGCAAGCACAAAACCCTCGGAACAGATGCAGAGCCTTCGGTTAGTAGATTGAAAGAGACGGCGATCGATACAGTGGACCTAAATCCACCAACCAATGATTGGGATGTGGTAATGCAAAAGCTAACCGGGCTCAGAGCAAGATCAATGGCCACTGAGAGTGAGATTGATACTCTCAAAACAAATGAAGTTTATATCAAGGCTGAAGTGGACTCACTACAAAGACAGAGCCAAGAGAATATGGAGAAACAAACAGAGCTGCAAGCCAGTCTGGACACGGCATTACAAAGATGCCAGGAGATGGAACGACATAATCAGGCAGCCGAAAAAAAGCTTCAGAGAGTAGAAGAAGAATACAAGAAAATCAGCAAGTCATTGACAGATGCAGAGAGAGAAAGGGACAACCTGACTCTACAACTTGCTAAAGAGTCCAAAGAGGTTGAAACCCTGAGGAATGCCAAGGAAAAGGCCGAGATAGAACATGAGGCAAGCCAAGATGAGGTAATAGAGCTAAAAGATCATATTAAAGTGAAAGATCAGACCATCCAAAGGCTAAGATCATCTCCGACCAGAGTCAGAGCTGCTAGCTCGACTGGCACAACTTCAGAGACTGATTTGTATGAAGAACAAATGAAGGAACTCCAAAAGGAGTTAACACTGGAGAAGAGGCAAAGACTGAGTTGGCCGAGGGATCTCTTGTAATGCAAAACCGCTTGGAAGAAGAGAACCATGCCATGAAAAATGAGCTAGAAGCCGTCAAAAGAAAGATGGACGAGGAATTTCGGAGATGGCAAACAGAAAATGAAGCCATCAAGAGGAAGCTTGAGGAGGCGGAAAAAATAAATGTAGATATGAACGACTTCCTAGTAAACATGGGAGATCAAGCTGAAGAGGAAAAGAAGGAATTTCAACAGCAGATAGATGAGCTGAAAGGCCAACAACAAACTGAAGAGCAACAGTTTAGCATCGGGCCAGCAGCAACGGAAGGAATCAACATAAAGAATGTGTCAGATCTAGTGGACACCACCTTGCAAGAGGAAATCCTGGTGGGACCCTCACAAGAACCCCAAGATCTGACACAAGAGGAAGAAGAAAAGCTACAGAAGGCCATAGAAGCGGCAGTAAAAGACACAGCCAGAGAAGCATTGGAGTGGGAGCAGAGAGTGTTTAAATCAATGACAATTCAAAAGATAGATGCCAGTATCCTTCGGCGTGAATGGCTACAACCTTCTCTCCCATATCCTCTGCTAAAGTATGAAGCTGCTACGATCAACAAACGGATAAAAGAGGAGCCAACAGTGCCATTGTACAAAGCAGATATCTCCAAACCTGAAGGAGTCAAGCTGATAGTGGATTCTCAACCCGGGTGGAGAAAGACATGGCTCACAAAATATCCGCAATATCTAATCCATCTGGTAGAGGCGCCCAAAAGAGTCAGAGACAACCTCAGTTTTGGCCCTCTACCAAGGATGAGAACATGGAAAGCCCAAGAACTGTTGCAGAGAAGCCAACCTACTTGGCTCAATTACCCGAAGCTGCCAGGCTTGAAGGCAGGCGAGAGAATGAGTGAGCAATACATGGTGAAAACCCTAACGGGCGCCATCAAATTGTTCACTGGCTCGCCTGACCTATCTTGCATCATGCTAAGAAAAATATGTAAAACCCTTCTGGCGGTCTTCGAAACCTTCAAACATAGACAGGCGACAGACAGTATCTTTTTCTTCCAAGATACATACAGACATGCATACGATCTGTCTGCTCAGCCTTCTCACGAGGTGATACTTTCGCTATATCAGAGGATTATGTTTTTGCCTTCTTATCACCTCCAGGCCTTCGAAGAAGCCTTCTACACCAGCTTCTTCACCATCAACACAGAGATATTCGGCCCAACGTTACTGGCTCAGCATGCGCGATATGAGTCCCTTCTAAAGATGCCAGAAAGCCTCCATTAAAGAAGCAGCTCAACTGCCATGTCGGGGACGACATGAACTAGGAGGGGGGGAGTGTTAGCAGCTGGACACACCCAACAAAAAATGATTTCTCGGCGGAATATTATTTTTTGTAACTATTCTTTAATTGAGAAAAACCGTCATTTCACCCTTGTAAATAGTGGGGCTTATAGAAGCTTCCAGATTGTATTCCATTTTTTACATTTAGATTGAGTAGATGGTTAAATTGGAACATTAGGGTTTGAGATTGTAAGGTATTTATACCACTTTTGACCTTAATGAAAAAATCTTTGTCATTTTAAAAAGTTATGTCTGTGTGAGTGAGCGTACTGTGTACGAGAGAGAGAGAGAGAGTGAGAGTTTCATCTTGACGCTACGCACGCACCGGTGGTCGGAATCGAGTGTAGAGAAGTGCAACGTGTTGCCCCCGATGAGAGCTACGCGCCAATACCTACATTGCGGGTGTACAGTCTGGTTGCGAACTCGACCCACGAGCTACATCTGGTGATTTGGTGAGCATACGTTATCTGTTTTCACATTTCAGCATATCCACGCATTCGCATTGAGTAGAGCTACACATTAGGCACTTAAGTTTTCGGAAACGACGACCTACAAATTTCGACCAGACATCCTACGTGATTTTGCACCAAGTGTTTAGGGTTGGGATTCTGGTTCATGGACCTTAGGGAGAGCGACCTATTGGTGTTAATAGGGTTTTCTTCAAAATCTATGGCATTTCAAGAACGTTTGATGGGTATTTGGCTCTTGGAAGCGTTGTAGGAAATCTCCTCTTATGCACTCCTGAAGGCTGTAGCTTAGACATTGGGTAGATACCTCTATAGGAAGTAGTCGAGAGTCGGTCGAGTGTAGGTTGACACCCTATGCTTGCTTCCACGCGCCTGCAGGTCGAGCTTTGTCCTTAGCTAACAAATCTTGTTAGGTGAGTTCTCGTTGTGCTGACGTCCGTTGCGACGTATCCGCCACCATAGCCTCGCAAGAGATGTCAACCTCAATAAGTACGTCAACTAAACCAACTTTGCTAACATAAGAAATATAGGATCCAAAGACAACCCTTGCTCAAGAACAATACGGTAGACAAATCCAACATCAGGGCATTGAGATTTACAAAAAGCTAAAGATGAGGAGATTGAACGGCTACATAAACAATTGGCCAAAGCAAAGGAGGGTGCGACTCATTGGGTGACATTTCAATAAAAAGATCAGACCATAAACACGATGCAAGCCCAACCAATCACTGTAGAAGTCGCTCACACAATAGGACAGAAACGGTTGACGTTGGAAACTCAGCATGCAGATATGCCTAGTACGAGCACAGAAACAACAATACATGAGCTTGAAGATCTAGCCAATACAACAATCTCCAAAACTACCAAAGATGAATTCATTGGTGGGTATCGAAGGTAAGTGATCCTTCTTCACACAAGGAATATTTGCAATATGAAAAGGTGTTGGAGTCAATTGCCCTTCTCATGATTACACCTGATGAAGTGGTGAAGAATCTAGGGCATGAAATGATTGTGCTTCCATTGATGAGGCAAGAGGCTCCCTTATGAAAAAGAAAAATGATGCCCACCGTCGAGCCCAACCTCAAAGGTGATTACAGGGATGTTCCTTTAACTATTGTACAAGTACAAACAATCAACGATAATCAACCCGGCTGGCAAAATAAATGGTTTGAGCAACGTCCAACAGATGAAACATATTACAAGAATGCTCCACAGCATCTCCAGATCGACCCGACCTATTGTCCCATTAGCAGAAGGCGATCCTGGGATAGTTTCTATTCTTGGCAAAGCAAGAGACCCTCAATTCTCAACTACCCAGTAGTAACAAAGCCATCCAATAACCTCTTTCCCTCAACGAAATATATGATTCACACACTCAAAGGAGTCATCGACATAATGAAGGAGGTGCCAAATCTCTCATGCCAAATACTTGTGAAGATTGCCAAAATGCTAATCACCTGCATTACGGCTTTTAATGATATTGAAGCAGAAGAGCATCCTTGGCAGGTGGAAGGAACCAGAGGATTATGTTGGAATCTGGAAACTAAAGTTCCCAATAGAAATATCATCATGGGATTATATGCAAGAGTCATGTTTTTGCCTTCACATTACATGCAAACCTTCAAGAAGGAATTCGTGATAGGTCTTTTTGACATTGACTCCTCCATATTCAATCCCATGACCAAGGAGTTGCATGCTTGGCATATTGCATATCAGATCACTCTCAGCAATAACCCGAAAAGACTGATGGACTACTGAAGGCTACAATCAAATGCAATTGCAAAGAAATTCAAGAGACTCACAGGGATACTAGAGAATATACTGATGGACTATTGAAGGCTACAGTCAAATGCAATTGCACGAGGACGTGCAATGAATAGGAAGGGGGGACTGTTTGGTGGATATAGCGGACTGTCACCTAAAAACCCGAATACACACCACATTTTGTTGTTCAATCCCTTTTTTCAAAAGAAGCCTTGTAATTTGCTATTAATGATTCTTGAAGTGTAATCTAGCATGTTATTCTCTATTGCCCACTCAGAACCTACGAGCCTTGTAAAGTGGCCAATGGCCGTGGGAAAGGGTCCCAAGTTTTTAAGTCAAAACCCTTAGTTTAAAGAAACATTATCATTATCTTGGGAAATTATTGGACATCGACTAAGAGCTGCACTTTTGCTACAATTTATAATCAACCTTTCTCCTTGTCTGGTAATCAGAATTCAATTTTGAATAGCACATTGTGTTCCTTGTCTCTTGCTCTTTAATCTAAGTATAATCATTCTCAATTCTGTTGTGGTTTGTGACGTCTTGTCTGTCAGATAAATGTGTTGATTTGAGGGCTCAAATGGTTATTTTTTTATGTTTTGACCTTGGAAGAGTGTTTCTAAACCTGAAGGGAACCTTTCTGTAAAGTTATATTTCAGTTTTTTATACATTTTTTGGGATGGATCGTGATTTTTGTACCTTCCCAGAGGACTGCAAAACTTGGTAAGATTATGCCTTTAGGTGTTGTAACACCCCTCCTTAAGTTTTGTTGTATTTCTGTTATAGAATTGATATTTTATTATCTATTGCAGCTGACAGATGGCAAGAGCATCATCAGATAATGGATTATGCAGAAGGATGTTACATTTTATGTATATTTGATTATTCAAGTGCTCTTTGTGAGCTTTGGCCAAGAGCTTTGGCCAATTATGTCCGGCCGGCCAGTTTGTACTCACTTTGACCATTCAAGAATCTATAAATTAAATACGTGCACGGGGGGAGATTGCACCTAGTGCTTGCGTTGTTCTTCTCTCCTCTTCCCTCTTCTCTCTCGCCGTGCCGGCGTAGCACTCCATTCTAGGAGGTGCGCCTGCATGCGCTCTCTTGCCCTCTCCCGCTCTCTGTCTCTCTCTATTTGTGTTGTGCTCGATTATGGATTTGTACGAGTCGGCAGGTACGTAGATTTCGTCGTTTATGTCTTGCTATGTGCTATTTTCTAGTATTTTGCAGGGCAGTCAGGCTTCTGGCTGTAGCAGTGGTATCAGAGCAAAGGTCGACGTCCTTCGTGATGCACAAATGGTTTTTATGGAGGAATATATTTTTGCAATATTGATACAGGTAAGTTATTTTCTAAATTTATCTACCTCTTTGTTCCCTTTTGTGTTTATGGACATTGATTTTCTATATTCATTGTCAAAGCACTTGATGTATGTATTGAAGTAGTTCATGGCTTTTGCATATTTCGATTTGGGGGGTGTAGAAGCTCGTAAGAGTCGTACCTTATAACAAAACGGTTTTGGTTAAACACACAAAAAAATTTAATAATAATAATATTTATGTATATCGATTGGTGGAAATATCTTTGTAAGCTGGTATATTAATTCGTATTGAATAATATAGTTTGAAGAGAAGAAGATAGGGACGGAACCTCTCATCTCATAGGAAGGAAGAACATGGCCACCCTCCACAAACTCTGTTACACCACCGCCTACACTCGCCACAATCCCAGAGGTTTCGTGACAAAAAAAAAAAGCCAGGAAACAGAGTAATTATTGGCTTGTCCTGCCAGAATGTCACGTCACTGTGGCACAATAATGAATAGAGGATCTTTATGTGAACTCCTCCGATTTGTGTTGGATCGACTTCGCAGCGGCTATCCTGGTCCCCAATAGACTGCACCTTTGCAGCTGATGGTCTGTCCAGTTGATGGCGCCATAGCTGAGAACAATCACATAGCACACTGCCAGGATCTTTGTTTGTGAGAGCAACTAGTCGCGAGCTGGTCGATGCGCGCCCCATAGCGGCAGTCTATCCTTAGAGCCGAGTCTGCAACATGCAATAACTACAACAAGTGGTGGAGAATTGGTGTCACTTCTAATTTCCATCTGCAGTGCTAGCGAAAAGGCGACTCTTAGCGTGGTTGTTGTTTAATTGCCCTCCAGACTCACATACTCACACACACGTTCAATTGCATGCTACCAACTCTGCATGCTAGCATCTCTAGTCTCTCTCTCTCTCTCTCTCTCTCTCTCTTTTCCATCCCTACAACCACCAACGGCCCTACAGTCGCAATTTTCTCTCTCTCACACACACACACTTGCCTGCATGGCGTCATGCGGCTCGTGCTCATAGTGGCTTCAGGCGACGCAATGGACCTCACATCAGCGACCTCCGCAGCCGCCATGCAGACTTTCATAACAAAAAAAGGGGCTGGCCCACCTGCAGTTTTATCTGCACTCCACCCACCATGACTGCAAAAATTTAGGCGTTTTTTATTTCTTCTCTCTTTGGCCTATTAGCAGCCACACACACATGCGCTCGCATGGAGCCGCCACCACTGATAATATTATCTCTATCTTCCACTCAGTCAAATAATCACAGCTGCCACAACCGTCACTGCAGCTAAATCAGTTGTCTTTCTCTATGGCCTACGGGCATCCCCACACACACACACAAACACACACACCTATCATGCCGCTGCCTCTCACCCACCCACTTCAGTGAGCTTTAGCTATTCGATTCTCTCTCTTTCTTTCTACCTACCCTACCCTCAACTCTTGGAGTCACATACGACAGCAGCCAAATTTTTTTTTCCTCATGCATAGCTTCAGCCTCCCACAGCCCCTATGCTCTCCTTCCTTCTCCCTCTCTTCAGATCCGTGCATCTCCTCTTCTCTCTCATGCAGGGATCACCTTCCCATTCTGCATATCTTGGGAGGTGTGCACACATGCTTTGAAGGTGGCCTCATTACCTTCTTGGCGAGGTTTGATGCAAGGTGAAGGATCTGCTTCGCATTTTCAGACTTGTACCAGTAGCTCACATAGCTCAGAAAATTGATTCCATAGCAAGGATATCCATCCCTCTTATGGGTGAAGAAAAGTCCATTGTTGCTAATCTTTTTGGTCTCGGGGTATCTCAGTATTAGGCATCGCTCTCACGTCTTCAAAGCAATGCGTTCTTTTCCTAGACAAGAGTTCACTTCCGCCTCAAGCACTGCAGCTTACATTCCATGAAGAAGTTGTTGGCATACGACACAAAGACCGTGTGAATGATGCTACTATGTTTCTACGTACGATTGACCAGCCTGAGCTTATAGTAACCTGTGTTGTGTATGCCACGATATTCTTTGTGTCCAGCACTCTCTTTGTTGGGCCGGTCCTTTCCATTGTCAACTGAAGACCGTGGAGATTGTACAGGTTTGTAGTCATAGAATCTTGATTAAATCTCCCTGTCTCTCTCCCAATATGACTACCTACACACACAGACATTGACAAAGCTCTTTTGCGACGGACACGATACTTTCTCAGCACATCCTCGGGCAGTGACGACTACGACGATGATGATTTCAGCCTGAAGATTTTCAATTTTTTTACTTTACTTCATTTTATTTTGTATCTAGACATTGTATTAGATCCATAAAGATTGTCTGAGTTTGGTCCCATAGCACTTCGAAGACGCGTAATATAACATTTTATTTCGTGTCGCTCTCTCTTTTTTCCCCCAGTACCGCTACTTCCTGTGGCAAACATTGACGAAGTTATTCAGCGACTAGTACAATCTCCGACAACATACTGGACAAGCTATCAATATTTATCGAGTGCTAATTGAAAAAAAAATTAGCGGCATTTAGACTTTGCTCAGTATAAAAACATCATGATTTCTATATCTTATTTTTATCACTTTCACTAATTACAAATTAATGAAGGATTAACGTTAAGATATCCCATGAGTTACAAGTAACACGTAATATCAAGGAGGGATAACACAACATATTCCAGGCTCCGCTATTTTGGTAATCCTCCACACACCACAAACTCTCTAGGTGTCATGCAAATGTATCACGATCCATTTTCTACATAAGTAGTATTGCAAGCTAAACTCTGGTAATGGCTATCCATATTACCCTGCATACGCCTTGCGATTCACTATTTTGTCAGTAATATTCAGAGTTAGAATCATATCACATACCTCATTCACATTAGTGCATCCCTCGCACAACTAATGGGTGCATAGCACTTGTCAGTTTATTCCAGTTGAACTTTCATACTAAAGACGCATGGCAAACGTGCCCAAATTACATTGTCCACAACCGGATAACCGAAACACGCACTACCAATCCCAACTTAGGGTCAAATTCTACCCCATTACATCTAGGCTCTAGGAAATTTAAGTTTCTATTCGTAGGGATTATTTTACTTTTATTTCTCTTAATTGTTGTTTAATCTCGACATAACCAATGCACATTGAATGATAACATATTGTCATTGATTCTTTTCATTGAGTAGTTGAGTGCAAAGCTTTTGTAGTAGTGTGGTGGACAATACATAAACAAACCAACTATTTTTTCTTTTAAGTGAGGTTGAACTATCTCTTTGATATCAATTATCTTGCAATACTTCAACTTTCGTATCATTTTGGGGCTATTAAAACAAAACCAGTTGTTTGAAATTTGCCCTTCCACTGTATTGTGTCTACATTTAAAGGACATGGGTATCCAAGGAGTTCATTCATGGACGCACTAATAAGCATGACCTTGCAAGCACTTACTGTTGAGAAATATTACTTTGTGTGATGACTAACTTTCATAACCCTCATTATCATTTGTTTTTTCGTATTAACACGATTCATATTTTCATTCTAGTGATTTTAAACTCACCCCTACCTTCAAAGGATATGTTTGCATGTGCCTACGATCCTCTCTGATTTTGATGTAGATACTCCCCCCCATGTGTAATAGTTTTGAGTTTTTGGATATACGTTTGTACCAGTTTAGATGTTAAGTCACTGTTTATTACCCAACATTAATCAGGATGGCACCTTCTTTTATTTCATGGCCAATTCTTCACACAAAATAAGCACATTTTGAATTTGTCAACTATACTTTGGTTAAGTTTGACAGTTGCAGCTTTTTCTTACATGTGCCTATCCCCCCCCCCACACACACACAATGGTATATACATCAAATATGTCATTCCTCTTTTCTTACTTCATTTCTCTGCATTGTGTTCTCAGCTGAATACTCAAACACTACAAAGGTCATGACTCCTAATGGTATTGAAAGGGAATTTTTACTGAACTAACTTGTCCATAAGCTATGCAGCTACTCATGCGAGCTAAGGTGCTTTGGAATACTAGAAAAATTGTTTGTAAGTACTTTGTCACATAAGCATACTCCAATTTTGTGTCAAACAGGTAGTAGATGTTCCGTCTGTTATGCCTAAAATCCATTGGTCACGGACACACAGATTTGCCGATTTAGGCAGTGTGTAGATACTCATCTTGGTGCAGATCCACCGATTTAGGCAGCACATTGATAAATTGCAAATTCATGATTTTTTTTAAAACTTATACCAAATGCAGATTCGCCGATTTAGGCAGCATTAGTGTAGATTCGCCGATTTAGGCAACACCGATCACAAAATCATGCTGCAGTGGCTGGCCACCACTGTAACTGGTATGATTTTGTTACCCGGGTACATAATGAAAGTGATTTGGATTTGGACTTATATTGTGGAATTGGAATTGGATTGGGATTTGGTATCTGGTGATTATTACGACAGTGTTTATGTGATGAGACTTGACATTATGAGATTGATGATGAGTGTGACCAATGATATCCTGATTCATCAGGGTATGACATATACTGCTTATTCTAGTGGTATGGGACACTAGAATAGGTAGTATGTGGATGACGGCAGGCATAAGTTAATGTGTTTAGTTTCATAAATTTTTCTTTTATTATGTGATGTTTTTGACACAACATACTAATCACTGTTTTTGACAAGTATTGTTTGCAGATTTTTATCTTCGCAACTGAGGACAGTTGCTTTCCAACGGAGAGGTATGTTATAGAATTGATATTTTATTATCTATTGCAACTGACAGATGGCAAGAGAATCATCAGATAATGGATTATGCAGAAGGATGTTACATTTTATGTATATTTGATTGTTCAAGTGCTCTTTGTGAGCTTTGGCCAAGAGCTTTGGCCAATTATGTCCGGCCGGCCAGTTTGTACTCACTTTGACCATTCAAGAATCTATAAATTAAATACGTGCAAGAGGAAAATGGTCACTCTTGCACGGGGGGAGATTGCACCCAGTGCTTGCGTTGTTCTTCTCTCCTCTTCCCTCTTCTCTCTCGCCGTGCCAGCGTAGCACTCCATTCTAGGAGGTGCGCCTGCATGCGCTCTCTTGCCCTCTCCCGCTCTCTGTCTCTCTCTATTTGTGTTGTGCTCGATTATGGATTTGTACGAGTCGGCAGGTACGTAGATTTAGTCGTTTATGTCTTGCTATGTGCTATTTTTGAGTATTTTGCAGGGCAGTCAGGCTTCCAGTTGTAGCAATTTCGACTCCGTTTGGATGTCAAAAAGGCATGATGACCTAGAGCGGTGAGACTGGACATAGGCTGATTTTCTGACTAGGAAGTGATTGATTTTATATTGCAGATGCATGAGTAGTTCTTTAGGTTCACTTCTTTGAGATTGACAATCTCTTTGAGTCTCTGTGCCCCATCTTGACTCGCTTCGCTGCGTATTGACATTATGTTAGTGTCAGATAGCAATGCTACAGACGTTTGTTGCGGCAACCCGCTAACAACCACCTTGTCTCTAACCACCATCAAAAATGATCTTTTACACTCAAATCATGGTACGATTGTGATTTCCTCATGTTAACCACCTTTCTATCCTACATTTGAGACTACCTTCACTCTAGTCTCCTTCCTCTCTCTCCTCGCTAAAAATTTGTAGAATTGGTTGAACATCTCATGTAGGGCATTGCTTCTATCCTTCCACCTCCATGATGTCATTTTTGAACTATATTGCTTTTGTTTGATAGTGTGAGCGCTCCATTCCTTTGCTAATCCAAATGTCCAATGAACCATAGGTGTTGATAAAAAAATGAACCTGTGCAAAAAGTATGTGCTGCAAAAAAAAAATGACTTTAGTTCAAACACAAAATCAATTCCACTCTAGAGACTAAGTGTTCAGCCAACCATGTAATGTGTTATCTATGTTTCCCCCCATGCATCAACCATTTGGGTTGTGAAACTATTGATTGCAAACTTCAAGGTGAAGATCTCTTTAGAGGTTAGCTTTGCCTTTTCAAGCAGATGAAAAATATTATAAACAGATTGCCACACACAAGAATGCTTAATTCCACGTCAGCTTCGTTATCTCCATAAGGAATAATGTCACATACCTTTTTTCACAATTGAAACTCAAGGAGACTTTGGGAGTCATAATTGTTTGAAAACAAATGCCTCGCTTTACTACCGCCCATACATATTTTATTAGGGTGATCCTATGTAGTTCCAGATGCCTTGCTATCCTTTGTAGGGTGATCCTATGTAGTTACAAATGCCTTGTTGTCCTTTGTTAACTCAATTGCACCACCATGGAGATCAACACTTGATAGAATAGCCTCAAGTTCTCTTATACACTATTCACTTCTTTTTGAAGGCTCCATATTCAAGTATATGTAATATGGAGCATTAGCAACTTATTAAGAGTTTGTAGACGGACATGAAGGGTGCACACACACACATACACATACACATTTATCAGTGGAATTTGTAGATAAGATCCCAATTTGGATCTTCCATGTCTCGATTAGGGGGTACACTTTGTTCACAATTAAGGATACCTTGAACCATTTTTGTAGTGCTTTACTCTTTTTTGTGTAGTGGATACACCTTTCACAAAGTTGGTTGTAACTTTGCGATCCTTTTCCTTCCTCCCTTTGACTTGTTGGCCTTTGCACCCTTGGCTTCAGTTCCCATTGAGACTTTATTGTGGCAGCAATAAATGCATGCAAAGAGGTTCATGGAACCTTGTTTGCACCCTAACATACACTTGAGAGTTTTCAAGTCTCTTGTCAAATACCATTCAACTCGGAACGTCTCTAAACTTGAAACTTGTAATCTTTGTTCTTTTCATTGTTGTCAAATGACGTTAACAGTTGATACGTGACTGAAATACCATTTGAGGGACACATTTGTCTCATGTTAAAGATGAAAATCTACAAGCCACTAAATATTATTCTGTAAGAAACCCCAAAACACACGTTTCCCTTCTTGTTGGCATTAAACTCAACATCGACGTTGTTCATCAATGTAATGCTTACTCTTATGAGACGTTGACCTTTCACAACCTGAAACTCACATCAATCTTCATAACAAATACAACCTTACCATCACACTCTTCGTGTATTGCCCCATAGAGGTTGATCATTGACTCCTAGAGCTTCAAGAAGTCAACATACACATTGTTGAACTTGTTGTAGTGGAAGGATTTGGTATCCTCCAAGGGCATGACATCCTCCACATATTGAGATCTACCTAACTAGCTTACAATATCATGATTGGTGCATTTCTTCACAACACTTACACTGTAAGGTGTTGTTAGCAACCGAAATAGTCCCTTTGCCATGTGTCTTAGCATGACAGTTCTGTACAAAGCTTTGTAATCCTGTTAGGAATACAGGTGTAGCTTAGTAGAGACTAGAGTGGTTACTTAATGGGGAGAGATAATTTTCATACACAAGAGAGATAATATAGGAGAGAGAGAGAGAGAGAGCACATGATAATATAGAAGAGAGAGAAAGAGAGAGAGAACACACATGATGACATGGTTCACCCAATGTGGGCTACATCCATGGGAAAGCAACCACTCGATGGCTTTGCACTTCAAACTAGATATAGGTTACAAAGGGATTATACCCTTAATGGAACTCCGGCCTTGCTTCACTCTCACAACCTCACATACACCTTGCTTCGCCAACTCCACAATCCATTTTGCGTGTAGAAGAGGCCTCCTTTTATAGGCTAAAAGGGATGCCCTCTCTCATGAGAGACACTCATGTGTGTAGTCGCCCTTAGGTAGACAAGTCCTCCTTAAACTCATCCATCGGCCATTGAATTTTGGCCATCGACCAAAGACTTCCGACCATCGACCATCGACCATTGACTATCGAGCACAATCCAATCCTAAAACTGACCGGCCATTTTCAGGTCACTTTTTGCCCCTCGTCCAGCCACAAGATTCCGACAAAAAGGAATATTCCGGTCTCAAGAAAAACTGTCAATCGAGCATAATGGGGGCCTTACAAATGTGTGTTTTTTAGGAGGGAAAATTACAAGGGGTGAATCAAACTCCATACTTAACAAACTACCACTTGGAGACTGATCTCCACACCAAACCTATGACTGCTTTCCATTCTAGCTTCTTATTCTTGAATGTCAATTGAAGATGAGCAAAAGCTCAACTTGTCCTTGTTGGTTTAACATGTTTGTAGAATTCTCACTCGTGTGCACCTTTCCAAGATTTAGTTGTCCCTCTTTCAAAAGAGTTGAAGGGATATCTCACCTCTATATGCTTTGTCATTGAGTGAAAGGCTGAATTATTTGCAAGATGAATGGCACTTTCACTGTCATTGTATAAGACACAATTGTCTTGCTTGTATCCAAGCTCCTCCAAGAATTTGTGAAACCACAGAATGTATTTGCTTTCCTCCATGAGAGCTACATATTCCGCTTCCGTGTAGAAAGTGAGACCACTTTCTGCAACTTTGAAGCCCAACTCACTGATGTGCCTCCAACAGTGAAGACGTAGCTAGTAGTGCTGCTTCAAGTATGTTTGTCACCTGCCATATCTGCATCAACATATCCTTGCAAGAAAATATCAGTGCCTCCAAAACACAAATCATTCGTCATTGTCCCTTTAAGATACCTAAGTATCCACTTCACAGCTTGCCAATGCTCTTTACTTCAATTTTGCATGAACCAACTCACAACTCCCACTGCATGTGCAATATCTAGCCTTGTCCAAACCATAGCATACATTAGAGAACCTATCGCTAAAGCATATGGAACTTTAGACATGTACACTATCTGTTCTTGTGTCTTTGGACATAAATCTTTGGTTAGTTTAAAGTGACTAGCCAAAGGTGTAGAAACCTGTTTTGCATCTTGTATTGCAAACCTTTGTTGCATCTTCTAAATCCATGATCCAGCATCCATCGGTCGAACTTCAAGTACCATTGTATTTATGCTTGCTTTAGACCATAGAAGATTTTCTTTAACCTGCAAACCATTTTCTCCTTACCCTTTTCTTCATATCCTTTTGGTTAAAGCATATGAATCTCCTCCTCCAAGTCACCATGAGGAAACGTTGTGTTTACACCCATTTTCTCAAGTTTTAAGTCATGAGCAGACACGGGCTTAATACAGGCTTAATGGAATTCATTTTACAACAGGAGAAAATATTTCAATGAAATCAATACCTTTCTTTTGAGAAAACTTCTTTACCACAAGCCTGGACTTGTACCTTTTCTTTGCGCCTTCTTCTTTCTTCAACTTGTACACCCATTTGTTTTGCAGTGTCCGCTTACCTTTCGGCAACTCAACTAACTCTCACGTTTGGTTGCAATGTAATGAGTCCATCTCCGCTTGCATGCGCTTCGTCCATTCTTCTTTGGATTTGTGTTGCATAGCTTCGTATGAATCTGGCTCTCCAGAGACTCTGAGACCAAGAGATGATTAAAGGAAGGAAGGAACGAGCCTTTCCAAAGGTCTACTTTCTTTCGTAGATCTTCAAGGCGCATAGGTTGAGGTTCCTCATCTAGTTGACATTACTATGAGTTGTCACCACTTGCACTCCATGAGTCTTCACCGTTCTCATGCTCCATGTATTCATCACCTGTACCTTTTGTTCATTTTCTTTTCAAATAATCTTTGTACATATTTTGTTCGTTAAAAATTACATCTCTACTCCTAAAGATTTTACCATCTTCAGTATTCCATAGGTGATACCCAAAGTCCGCTTCTCCATAGCCAATGAAGAAAAAAAAATGGATTTTGCATCTAGCTTTGACCTCAAGCTTCTATCTATGTGCATAAAAGCCTTGCATCCAAACACTTTGAGAAATGCATAATTCACTAATTTACCTATCCATGCCTCTTTTGGAACTCCTCTATTTAGTGCCGTTGAGGGTGACCGGTTGATCAAGTACGCAAACGTACTTACTACTTCTATCCAAAGCTCAAGCGGTACGCCTGCATGTACCCGCATGCTTCGTACTTGCTCCATGATTGTCATGTTCATCCTTTCCAAAACTCCGTTTTGTTGAGGTGTCCTTGGGGTTTTACTTTGCCTTCGAATGACATTGCTAGCATCTAGAAGCTTTCAAAAGATGGGTTGCAAAATTCGCCTCCATTGTCGGATTTGAGGCATTTAAACTTGGTACCTATTTTGTTTTTCACAAAGGATTTCCACCTTTGAAATATGAAACACATTGGAATTATTCTTCATTGCATAAACCCATGTTTTTCTTGTTGCGTCATCTATGAAAGTTACATAGTACAATGAACCACCAAGGAATGGTGTACTTGTAGGACCCCATACATCAGAATGAACCAGTTCAAGTTTTTTATTTTTTATTTCATTCTTACTTTTAAAAATTTTACCCCCTTTTGATTACCGTAAACACAACCCTCACAGAACTCTAAATCCACTTCTTTCAAACCTGGTAGAAGCTTCTTTGATTGAAGGATTTGCATTCCTTTGGCACTCATATGCCCATGTCGATATAATGCCACACCACATTGTTGACTTTTGTAGTTGTTGCAGAGTTGAAAATTGTGCGTTGAGCATACACTAGCATAGTGTACCAACCTTTTCCTTTTGCAACACCAAAGATCCTTTTGAGATCTTCTAACATTTGTTTCCGAATGAAGTGTTGTGACCTTCATCATCTAGCTGACCTATATAGATCAAGTTTTTGCAAAGAGAGATAACATGCCTAATATCTTTAAGCTTCCATTCATTTTGATTTACAGTTTTGACACAAATGGTGACCATTTCACAAGCTTCATCATCTCCTAAGTATACATACCCAAAATTACCTTTGGTGTAATCTTGGAAATGCTGCTTGTTGGTGTCACATGGAATGAAGCTCCGAAGTCAACTATCCAAAAATTGGACACATTGTCTAGTAAAAAAATTAGAGCATCTTGCTATACTTTACCTGCCATATTGGCCTCCGATGTTGGCTTCTTTTCTTGAGACTCTGGCTCCTTCTTCTTAGACCAGAATCCTTCTTGATGTGGCCCTTCTTGTCGCAATATTACTGACTTTGTGCATAACTTGCTCTGCCTTGGGTGATAACGACCCTTTTGATTTTTGAACCTCTCCTTCGATCTTCCCCTCGTTTTCGTTGATACTACATCACTTGATGATTCACTTGTGCTTCTCCTTCACATTTCCTTGCTTAGGAAAATACCCACAACATCATCAAACTGAAGAGTCTTTGTGTCAGAAACAAATTTACTTATAGCAATCACAAGGCTGTCCCAACTTTCCGATAAAAACGATAGTATAAGGAGAGCTCGCACTTCGTCGTTGAAATTGACATTCACCGATCAAAGTTAACTTTATGTTGGTGTTGAAGTCATTTAGATGTTCTGCAACTAAATCACTCTCTGTCATTTTTAGATTGAATAATCTCTTCATGAGAAATTACTTATTGGATGGTGATGGTTTCTCGTAGAGGTCGTCAAGCGACTTCATTAACTCCTCCTTGTCTTCATCTTCAGAATGTTGAAGGCCACCATTGATGCCAAGCATAGCCGAATTATTCCTAATGCCTTTGGTCAAAGAAATTCCACACTTCATCTACCATCGTTGTGGGATTTTCTGCAAGACCGCCTAGTGGCAAATAAAGATCCTTTGATAGAGGTAGTCTTCAATCTGCATCTTCCAATGTTGGAAGTTTTTACCGTCGAACATCTCAATCTTGAGCTTACCTTTCTCTGCCATTACTTCCACTCAATTC
Source organism: Adiantum capillus-veneris (assembly GCF_014529385.1). NCBI lineage: Eukaryota > Viridiplantae > Streptophyta > Polypodiopsida > Polypodiales > Pteridaceae > Adiantum > Adiantum capillus-veneris. The sequence goes on along the minus strand of NC_140955.1, from coordinate 54,358,670 downwards.
AAAGAATCAGTTTCTTAAGATGTTTTAGCTACGATCAAACCTTGCTCTAATACCAATTGTTAGGAATAAAGACATAGCTACATAGAGAATAGAGTGATATACTTAATGGAGAGAGATAATTTCACACACAAGAGAGATAATAGAGGAGAGAGAGAGAGAGAGAGAGAGAGAGAGAGAGAGAGAGAAAACACGTGATATATGTGGTTCACCCAATGTGGGTTATGTTCACGGAAAAGCAAGCACTCAATGGCTTGGCACTTCAAACTAGAAGTAGGTTACAAGGGGATTATACCCTCAATGGAACTCTTTCCTTGCTTCACTGTCACATACACTTTTCTTTACCAACTATGCAATCTATTTTGTGTGTAGAAGAGGCCTCCTTTTATAGGCCAAAAGGGCTACCCTCTCTCATGAGAGACACCCGTGTGTGTAGCCGCCCTTATGTAGACAAGTCCAAGTTTAACTCTCCTATGTGCCCATGTGTAGTCGCCCTTTGGCAAACAAGTGCACCTTAAACTCGTCCATTGGCCAAAGACTTTTGACCACCGACCATTGACCACCAGCCACCCGCCAATCCTAACACTGATCGGCTATTTTCGGGTCACTTTTCGATTGTTGTCCAGCCAAAATATTCCAGCAAAAAGAAATATTCCGATCTTGAGCAAAACTCTTGACTGGGCATGATTTTTTTATTATTCGATAAGTGATTTTTCTTACACACGATGGCTTCTCCTCATGACGGGGGGCCTTATAAATATTCATTTTGGAGGGGAAAAATTTACAAGGGGTGAATCAGGCTACATACTTAACAAAGCCTTGAAACTTATTCATGCAATGTCACAATCCTCCATCACCTTTTGAGGTGACACAATATTCTTCAATTGACTAAAATACTTGTGGCACAAAACTTTGGCAATGTTGGCATTGGACGGATCATCCAATAGCGCTACGAACTCCTTTGGCTCTACAATGTGCTTCAATAGAGTACGTCATATTGCTTGAGCATCAAAATCGATTACATCATCATTTGAGCCAAATTTATGCATGTTGAAATAAAGTTACAGTAGCCTGCGAGAAATGTATCAAATCAAAAGCGTATATTCTTGCCCTTACCTAGTTTGATGGATATGTTTCTTTCGAGCTCCACCACTCAAAATAGCATGGACATCTCTTGGAAGCCAAGGGGAATGTGTGTGAGATGATTGATTCAATGGCGCATATTACGTGTAGTGTGATGTAGTTGAACGTAATTGTCCAACCAACGCTCTTGTTCCCTTTTTTGCTAGTCTAATTTTTGCTTGAGCTTCGCCATTTCATTGTTGAGCTCCTTGGTCTTCTCATTGGCTTTCTCTTGGATTTGTTGAATGTCCTTCATATCCTTCTCTTGCGGTGAAGAATATGTAGCAGAGTTGCTTTCTTGCTTCCATTTCATTGAACAAAGCTGAATATAATCTCCTGCAAATAGCCAAATAGGTCGTCTCTTCCATCACCTATAAAACGCAATAGCTCAATGACATTCTAAAATGGTGGTGATGCATTGGTTAGAGAATCGCTCTAGTAAATATGACCATCAATCCATAAATTGATTGCTTTGCACCCAATGATTTGTAGTTGATCTACAGCATTGAGATTGGATGTGCCAAGCCGCACGATAGCATACTCCTACTCCAAATTAGCATTTAGAGGATACCATTTTGGCTTGTTAGTAATGTCTTGAAATGAAAGGGGATTGAATGACATTTGGAGTTAGCTTGATCAAGAAAATTAGAGAGAGAAGGTATTATGGTGACAACTACAAGCAGAGAATGTTGGCTATGGAGGAAAGAAACAGAGAATCCAGAGATATGAGATTTGGATGATGTTGTGGAGGGAAGAAAGAGAGGGAATGTTGGTTAGTCTCCTTGCATTCAAATGGTTGCTCATGGGTGTGTTAGAGAGAGAAATACTAATTCACACAGAGACAATGGAGTATCACATTGCTCTAAGCTAGAGTTGGAGATGGAGAAGCATGAGAGAGAGAGAGAGAGAGAGAGAGAGAGAGAGAGAGAGAGAGAGAGAGAGAATAAAGGAAGAGAGAGTGGAAGAGAGTGAGAATACCTTAGAAGATCTTCACTTTTTGTCAGAAGTAATAACAAAGAATGTCTCTTCAATGATTGGGAAAGGGAAGTGACGAGAGAGAGAGAGAGAGAGAGAGAGAGAGAGAGAGAGAATTGTTAGTTCACATTTTAAAGAGAGAATGCAATGAGAGAATGTAAAAAATCTGCTTTGTGGCAAGGGAGGGTTGAAAAGTGCTTCTTTTAATGACCTCAAAGTGAGAGAGAGTGGTTTCAATGTAACACAGAGAGGACATGGTTTTTAAAAAAGACATTTTAAAATTCAAAAACATATATTATAAAATTCAATTATCCACCTCTATTTTTGGTAAAAATTATCTATTTTCAAAAATAAAATATAAAAATAGCATTTTTAAAAAGCTCAACATAAACCTTTTTGCCCACTCTTCTAAGCTTGGTCAAACTTGGCTTAAGCTTTTATCATTTCCTTAAACTGTCAAATAAAGAGGCCCTCCTATACCCCATTCACTTCCTAATGAAAGAGTGGGTCCTTAAAGAGATGCTTACCTGAGACTAGTTTTTCTCCTTCCCTAATAGAACACAATCTTCCACCTTTTCCCTTGCAATCTTCAACTTAAGGTGGAAATGGTATGATATACTTTGGGTGGTAGAAACACTCAGCTTCACTGAAGGTGGGTAGCCAATCCACTTGGTGTGAAAAGTAGCATCTGTCTAGACAGGAGGCCGTATTGGCATATTGGAGGCTAGTGTAGTTAAGCCAAGTGAGAGACTCCATGGACCAGCAATCCATAAGTCGATTAGCACTCATTTCTCACAGAGAGCCTTTCAAAAAAAAATCAATCTTGCCAAAAGACTAGAAGAGCATGTCTTGTGCTTTCTAGCCTCCATTAGATCCATGATGCACCAATCTCCTTTCCAAAGTCATGTCCCTCTTAGCTCTTCACTTTGCATTGCACAGCCATTGCAAGGGTTGTATATGTTGATAATGGTAAGATATTGATGTGTCCACTTAATCCTCACGACCAGGATTCTACATGAGGCACGTGACAATACCATTTGTGATTCTAAGTCCCTATCTAAAATGATTAGTGCCCCATTAAAACCAAGTGGTCCTTCCTCGTAGAACATTAGTTTTATTCTTATAGCTTGCTTTTTGGATCTAGCGGCATCCAAGTGATGCTCATGGATCACCCAACAATTCATAATTTACTTTCATACCTCCTCCCAGAAAAGAGTGCTCTTTTTTAAATTTGATGCACTTCACATTCCACGACTGTATATATAATCCCTCCAGCATGGAGAGAGTGGGACCAACTCCGTAGCTTTTGGGGAAACTTCTCCTCTTGTTGTCTTCCTTCATGTCACTTTAAAGAAAACCTTCGTCCTCTTTTCATCCATCCATAGCAATAATCAAATGGGCAATAGACATTTTTGAATTATTAAGATCCAAGGGATCAACCTATCAGGTGGGTTCTCCTTAAGGTTAGCATTAGTTTGTGCCAAGTATTTAAAGTGCTTATATTTAATAGTGGAGACTCTTTGCTAGTCATCACCCTCTTTTCTCGGAGCAAGGGACATGAAATTTCTCTAAAGAGACTGAGCTAGTGTTTTCCTATGCAAAGCGGAGGCACTCAAACATGACACTTGCCAAACTTAGGTGGGATCACTTTTAATCATGCCTCCACATTTACGACCATACTCTCAGGAGGAGGCTTGTGCACATTCCAATATATGCAAATTTTAATTGATGCATTCCCAAGCTTTTTGCTCGCTGGTATAAATGACAAGGTTCCAAGAGTGCTTGCAAGATCCTTTAGATTGTCCCAAAGCAATAACAGTAGGTTCACTAATTCAACAAGCACAGGTTCACTTGAGAGATCATATGGAAATATATAGACTCGAGACAGATTGAAGAATAGTGGGCTCTTTGCCATGACCTTTGTAGCCATTGTAGGGTCATTAAAGCGAATTGTGGAGATTTCCTTTCCTAGATATTGAATATAGTCCACCGAATTGTCACGCTTGTGAATAGTAGGACCTACATCCAATTGATGAGCTGAGCGCTAGAGGGATCGACACTATACACGCATTTTGTACCTCTACTATTTGTGACAGGTTTTGCTTAAGGGCTTGGATATTGATGACTCTCACAAGAAGATTTAGAATTTTTCTCATGTAGGAAAACGGAGTCGTTTTCAATGTTTTTCATACAATGCATAACATCAGGAGCTTTTGTTCGGGAGGTACCGCATACCTAGCTAGGTACGATTGGGGGCAGGGGACCGCCGGCCCGGTGGGATGCGGTGCCTCCCTCACTGAAGCTCCTGATGTTAAGTCACAATGTGGGAATTATTGTGAGAATTTGTCCAAGACTTCTTGTGTCTGTGGTAGCCTTTGCACTCCCGAATTCTCCAAAGGCTCTCTTGTTGCATACGAATCCTCCTTTTGAAGCTTGATCTGAATTGCAGAGAGCTGAGCTTTTAGTTGGGCTCTGTGCTCCTTCAGCTTCAAGCGACTCTTCAGTTGTAAGTCACCTTCCTTGTTGCCGACCATGCTAAGTAACTCAGACTCCTTGACTGGCTACATCCTTGGCCTTAACAAAGGATGGCCTACTAATGACCGCCATCACCAATACTAACCCACCCTGCTCCAGGAGGTCGATAGGGAGGACCGCTCATTGCTATATCGCTGCCCTTGTTTCCCGCGAGAAAATTCGCAAAGGATGGTTCGCTTGGCGTCTCCATCGTCTAGCTGAGATGAAGCGCAACATTGCTAAAGGTGCTCTCTCTCTCTCTCTCTCTCTCTCTCTCTCTCTCTCTCTCTAAATGCTTGCCCCTTTACTTTGCCACCCTCTCCCTTCTCTCACTCATATGCACATTGGATTTGTTAGTGAGCTTGACCATAATCATTTATATTGATATTAAGCATCCAAAATATAAAAAGAGGTGGTACTTACACTTAGAAGAAATGAGCTTTTCTGTGCATCATACAAGCACAGTCATTTCTGTAGTGGCCTACGCAAAGGCTCAATCACGTTTTTCAAGAGCGATGCAAGCAGGATGCGATCATATAGAAAGAGGCGGTACGTACACTTTAGAAGGAATGAGCTTTTCTGTGCATCATGCATCATATTGTTGGCCGAAAAGCCGCATTGAAAATTGAGTGACACTGTAGTATGCAATTCGTCAAAGTTTCCATGGAAGTTGCTCAACAAGTATGCGAACATTCCATTTGTTGCACAGCAAATTGACCTACACAATAATTTTGTAGAAGTGATTTTGAAGAGGTGGGAGCTTTAGTCAACCCTGTCCAAGGATCAGATTGAAAGTGCAGTTGTGCAACTTGCAAAACATTACAATTGACTGCTTGATGATTACAAAGCTAGAAAGTCGATTACCTATACGACACAACCTTACACCAATCAAGTTTTAGCTAAGAGAAATTTAAACCATTGCCAATAATTTAGAAGCAATTATACCTTCAAAGCAATCCCCATTTCCTCAATGCTGCAAAGCTATCCTTACAGATTTCCACCTATGGGAAAACTGCTGAGCACATCCTATTTTGATTTGTGCCTTTAAACAAAATTAAGATCCTTTTGCAATCAATGCCATAATGGAGGTGCATTCCCCCTTTTTCTTGTTTTTCACATCATGCAGTCAATAAAGTGCAGCTCATCGCTCTTGTGACCAAAAAAGCAGTAGAACCCAATGTAGTGCATTCAAACGCCTCCACCATTGTAGTCAGGAAGATGTCGAAGCTCCACATAAGATGATGTCATTCCAGTATTGCTTAGCATACTTCTTTCCATCTTTTGAGCACAAATTCTCACCAAGAACTCGCTACAAACGAGACTTTATAGAGGACAATGGACACACAACTCTAACCACCTAAGAGCAATCAACAACACATTATCAAACAATCAAGTTTCTCGCAGTTGCTAGGTTAACAAAAACAACAATTGAAGACACCAAAAGAACACTTGATCGCTTGAGACCAATCAACTTTTAAGAATTATATATTACAAAAATTGAGTACAGCTTCAATGTTGAGCTCTAAGCAACTTGAAAGCTGCAGCTACCCTAACTAAATTTACAGAGCGTGTCGAGTTCCCGCACTTTCTTTACGTTCCCACCAAAAAAACAAGGCTGCCAAGTCAAATCTCACAAAGAACACTATTCCAATCCTCTCGCTGGTCATAAATATCAAGAGCTCAAGAGAGATTGGATGAGTGCCCTGAGGAGAGGAAAGCCAAGTTGAACCACGTCCTGCATTTGCACAGAAGTCCTCCTGGCATGCAATGCCGCCTCCGATCAAGAAGAGCACGGCAAAACATGTGAACACTTACAGGTTTCCAGTTCTTAATCTCGTAGTAGCCAAGCTGAAATTCCCAAATGTTTTACTCAGCTGCAACATCCACAGCGAAGGAAAGGAAAGACGCCGCCTGTAGACATAATGGAAAACCTCACTGAAAACCATGAGAAAACCCAATTGAAAAGCTTCAAATCATGACAGAATAAGCTCACCTGGTCACTGGAGCTTCAGCCTTACCACCATTCTTGCACCAAATAGAACTATACCCATGTTCACTGTATTTTTAAACCACAACAAACACAAAGACCAAAAACAAGAGAGTGATTGGAATCCACAGACCCCAACCAAAAAATCAACTCAATATCTTCAATTTTATTCACAAAAGCAATCAGCACTTCAAGGCACAAAAACACGAATTGCACTTGCAGAAAGACCCAAAACTCTGCCCACCTCTAACTCATCAATTGACCCGTTGTCATTTAGACAATGCCTTGCTGGTGAACTCGCAAAGCCCCTACTGTTACCAGTTTCCTCCAACGAGTGTATCCTTTTGGAGGGGCCTCGTTCAGTGCTAGAACCGTTCATTGCAATGCTGGCGAACCCACTCCTAGGAGCTGTTGAAGACTGCCCATTCACTGTTCTTCTCGGTGCAGCATCTTCAACTTCATTTCCTAGAAGCCCTTCCTCTGATCTGCCAGAACTTGTTCTGGAAAGACCATAAGCACCAACAGGGGATTTCTGCTTCTTTGAAATATCTGACAGTTTGTCTGGCCCTGTGTCTGCTGCCCTCTTAATACTTTGATGCGAAAAATCATCCAAATCATCTGTTGCCAGATCTCCTTGACCACTCGATGGAGAGACACTTGACTGAGACATCCTCAGCCCAGAGTTGTCAGCTTTCAGCACCTCTGCAACTCTTTCCATCGGCCTCTTTGAACTCTCTTGTGGCATTTCATCAGTTTCATCTCCCATAGGACCTCCTTGTCCAGATGGCGGAGAATTGTTTAATGTTTTAAGTCCTGGGGAACCTGATTTGGAAGATGCTAGAACTCCAGAAGCCCTTTGAGGCCTTGAAGGGCGCACACCTCCTGGGAACACATAAAGTGGTATCTGCTTCCTGCGTACATGGGAAACAAAAATTCCCATGCCAGGCTTCCGATAACCGTAACTATTAACCGAATGCCTAAACTCATCCACCGTCCCCCGTATATCAAATTGTTGACCCTCTCGGATAGGAACACCCTGCTTGCGCTGCAATCCCATGAAAAAGGCTGTGTGTTGTACTTGTTTGGACATGTCTACAAACTCGCAAGGATATGGATGGCATTGCAGCATACCAAATGTATCACGCTCAATCTGGCAAAACAGGCCATGTTCTATGAAAAAAAAAAGCAGGAAACCTGAGAAAAGCATCACAGCTAGAGGCTACATATAATGCACAAGAAAAACTCACTTTCAATGTTAATTGTCTTAAGCGTGATTCCACCCAACCCTTCCATGTTCGTAGATCATCCTCATCTACAGCCATAATATCAATTTGCAGATAATTTTTGTAAGCATCAAAAAAGGCATAAGATTCAAACAAAGAACTCCATTCTGCCTGCTTCATTTCCACAGCCTGCCAATCAAAAATAAGTCACTCATCGAGTCACACAATAGTCACCACACAAGCTACCTACAAGCATCTAACCTTGCACACTTCATTCGCATTTTCAAACTGTTCAGTCATGACTCGCAGGGTACTTGTGGACACATTGTAACTAGAGTTCATGCATGGATATGCAGGTGTTATAATGGGCATCAAGTGTAATCGATCCCGTGGGTTCTTTCGAGGATCCCACACTGGGAGGCCAAGTGTCCCTTCTTCAATCTCACAGAGCATTACAGGGTTTGGCCATCTCCACTGTGTATATACTCGAAAGAACCTAGCAACCAGCATGCTTGGCACAGCATTCGGATATAACTGGCAAATACGAGCCACCAGCAAAGCCCAATTTACTCCACCAAGGAACCCAGTGACCTGTGCACAGATTCACAAGCAGCGGTGATTACGAACGTCAGTCAATAAAAAGATAATCCTATTACCGCAAAAAAGATTCATACATTAGAGTACACCCCTCGTCTTCTAGCCCACAGCTTCATACACCGGAGCGTGGTCCGAAAGTTCTGCACAACACAACACAAAAAGACAAATAAGCCCACTTCGTGTCCAGTTCCTTGTACTTATAGAGCACACGCTATACCTGAATATTAGGGACAAGACGCAATATCTGGTCAGTAACCCGACATCCATTCAGACTTCGAACACTTTGCTCATCTACGTTGCATAGTATGGATTCTTGTGAGATGTCCAGATCCTACACACTAGCCAGCTTAAGCCCAGGTGCACAATTATTCTTTAAAACAATCAAAAGAAATCTAAACACACCTCGGGAATGACCCAAAGAGCAAGCCTGGCATACAGCAAATCGATTGAAATGCCTTTGAACTTGAATTTGAGGATAGGCACATGAGCATCCGGGACAGGATGAAGCTCTGTAACCTCAGGCATTTCCATAAGCATATCATGAAGCACTACAAAAAAGTCTTCCTGGAACAAAGAGAACCAAATCCCATGAAACAAAGGCAGTCAGGTCAATGCACCCAAGAACAGCCATTCCACAAAACACATACCTCTCTAGTAGCGTGGCGAGGGCCGATACAAAGTGTGTCAATATCGGCTCCAGGACCATGAACCTGAAAGACAGATACAAAGAACATGCACAGTCTACTCTTCAGTAAAGAAAACACACCCAACTTGTTACCTTCAAGCACACTGGAGTAGTGCAACAAAATGGAAACTTAATTGTGAAACCTACAACTAAGTCTACAATTAGATTTAAGCAGGTAACCTGCAAACCCAAAGTCTGAACTATGAACCACAGTTATTTTCGACTAGTATTGGAGCACGTATGCCACACCACTCACAACTCTTATCAAGGAGTGAAAACAACTTCACAAACCAAAATGAGGACATCATGTCTAAACCAAGAACCACAGTCCTTCAAAACTAGTGTGTACTCGTATGAAAGCATGTATGCCACACCACTCACAGGAACTTCTAGTTTTTGACCTTTTGTACTTCCTTCAGGACCACTTGACCAAACAATGAGCAGATGTGAAAGGAAGCATGGGACAGATTGCCAAGGCCAGCTGCAGTCATTGCTAGCGGTTCACAAAGGCCAAATATAATGACGATTATTGCTGAGAAACTGTACGGGACTGGGCTAGGTATTGAGCCTTGAAGATTGAGGCGTAATCTGAGCAGGTCCCTCCTGCCCAATTTGAAGGCTCACATTTGCTCTGAAATACGGTTGGCCAACACATACCACAAACATGAAAGGTTTGAGAGCCGAAGTTGCTGGACTGCAGCTGTTGAACTGCCATCAGTGACCAAACAGAAAAGCTCTAAAATAACATGTAGAATCAGAACAGATAAAACATCTTATTGCCTTTCCTGCCCACCATGAAAAACGGAGAGTATATAATGCCACAACCAGGTACTAAAAGGAACAATCTGTCAACATCTTGTTTCCAATGTTGTAACAATCAATTCAGGGTTTGATGCAAGGCATGCCCAACCATATATGCATTGGATAATAACAAAACTTTATTTTCCAAAACTAAACGTACTTACCCCCAGCCGATATGAACCAAATGTAAAAATCTTTGCATTTGCCTCTTGCACAACCTGATCACTGTAGCCCCTATTGACACTAATTTTCTTCACCCATATCTTCACGATCTACATCAGCAAGTTTCAAAAACATGAGTTTCCAAGGCTTCTTGAAGGAAAAGAATTGCAATTTTTCTCGGAAACTCAACAATAAAACCTCGGTGCTGACTCAAGCAGCACAGCAACCTTCGAAGTATACACATCCATATGCATGATCTAAGACGATTCAAAGCAAACCAACCTGATCAAGGCGGCCAAGTACCTCCTCTCTCAGCATTGACTCCTCTGGACTTTCATAAAGCCCCGCACTCACCAAAAACTGAAATTCAAGTGGTTAGGTGAAAGTGAAAATAGCAAATGGTTAGCTTTGTGATGAGATAAGAATGAGATTAAAAACCTTATCTAATTCTCGGTTTCTGGCAAGGTCAGCCTCTGTGGGTCCTGAAGTAGAAAGGGGCTCAGTAACGCCATAGTGCTGACCATTCTGTTGTGATGCCATTCTGCTGTCAATATTGAGATTTTATTCCCCTTGAAAGAAGTGATGAGAGAATACCCTGCTCGTGAGGTTAGGTGGGATGCAACCCTATGTGATCAATTTGGATCACCCGCTCCGCCAGCAACCACTAAGGTACCAGCCATGAAAATTCAGAAGCACACAAGGAGCTGCTGAGACTGCCGCAGGACATGTGCGTAAGCCAAATTGCAATCTTTAAGCAAATCCAAAAAAGCAATCCCTGGGGAACCTGTGATTTTCTGGAAAAGCAGCTGTTAGCGTTTTAATCTCTAGGGAAGAACACGTGATGTTATCTATTGCAAGCAGTAAACTCAATCACAACCAGAAGGTAAAACGCCTAGCTTGACACCGCTACATGAAGACATATGGATTAGGGGCAAACCTGGCGGAGATCAAGCAGCCGAGCTGCCGGTGACTTGGGTTATGAAGCTAGGGTTTCGAAAACCTTCGCGATCTGCTGCAGACCTAACTCATTCCTGGTCGTTTCGTCTTCGTCGCTTTTCTGCAGTCGGCAGCACGCGGCAGCCGCCGTCGATACACAGGAGGGTTTCTTTGCTCCTACTCCACCTACTCCATCCACAACCCGCACGACACACATTCACACGGCCCACAGGCTTTCTCTCTCTCATGCTTTTGTTAATAATCGTGCTTTTTGTCAAAAATCGCTAGGAGAAATCTTTTTGCGTTTTGAGGTTTTAAGGCATCAACTGCCAAAAAAATATAGGGGTGTGTTTGTGGGCATGAGAGGCTTTCCCGTGGCGCGTTTGGGAAAAAAAAAACTAGCCTTGCTAGGTGGGCCTTTGCCGTACATAATCCGATAGATCTTGGAGCGCATTTGGTTGCTTGGTTAGTTGGTTGCGATTAATGTAGAACACGAGCAGATGAGTAGAGCCAATTGATAGGCACCAATAATAGCTCAACTTGGGACTTGATGAGCATTGGGAAGAAGCAAGTTGTGTCCCATAGTACTCCTTAAACAACAAAGGGCTACTAAAGAATTGAATCGAGCAAAAGGTTGCAAATTAACATACTCCTTAACCTACTTTGGTAGTTGTTTGTGGATTGCCATTCACCTTGGTAATATCGACTATTTAGTGTGTAATGAAAATGGCCTATGAACTTCGAGAATAGCGGAATTAGGAGAATTATAGTGAGCATTTTTGTGAGACTACTTTGAGAACATAGAGGGTGAACTTAATTAGCGGTAGCAACATAACCATAATACTTAATTAACTTGGCATGAACAATACTTTTGCAAGAGAGAGAGTTTAGCGAACTTGACAACAGTTGAGGATCGAATTTAGGTGGAGCCGGTCCCCCCTCCAATAGGATTTTGTATTATAGATTCTCCCATCAAGAGAGACTTGGTACAATCCAATCTTTGTGTTCTGTGTGACCTAGGTGATGCAATGAAGATGGAAAACTTCATGCATCACGAGCATAACATAAACTTGTAAAAGCATTAACCATCCCCGGCCTCAGTCCCAAGGCCTCAAACACCTTCAAAGGTGGAGAAAGCTAGCGGAGAATGAGGGTAGGGAAGAGGAAGAAGAAGCATTCATAGGAGAAAGAAATAGTTCCTCACTTATCATCACTCTTCTTGCTTAGCATAGCATAGTAATGAAGATGAAGAAGATGGCAAGCTTAAGCATTGAAGCATGACTCTTGGTTGGATTTGCATTCCATAGCAAAGAGTGTTGGTGTAGGCTCTCAACTTCTCAACAAGCTTGGAGAAGGAGATGGAGCTCTTGCACTTTGCACTTCACACAATGAGTGTGTGTGTGTGGGGGGGGGGGGGGGTATACCCTTCAAGCAAGCCCCCGACTTCCTTGGTCGACCCCCCCTTGTAGCTCACGCTAGAAGATGATTGGACCCCTACAAGCCTAGCCAATCACATGCAAGGTGCATATCAAACAACCATGCTAGCCTTGGGACAAGTGTCCCCCTTTCCCCTTCGAGAGAGAGGACTTGATAAATGCATAATCAATTAAATAAATTAGCTAAATTATCATTGGACCTTGAGAGGCCAACCAATAGGCTATAGGCACACCATGAGGGCAACATGAAGAGGAACTTGACAAGTGTCCTAGTTACTTCTTTAGACAATGCTTGACTTGTGCGAGGGTGTATGTGTTCTCTCTCTAGCTCCTACAATGAGGGCCCACCCCCCCTTGAGTAGGGATCATGTTGAGTTTTGGGAACACCTTGAACCCTTCAAGATTGGGAAAGGTTCTCACTTCAAGCTCAACTGTATGAAGCCTGGAGAAGGTTCCCACATCAAGCTCAGGCCTAGCACCTCAAGCACCTTAGTCATCAAGCACGACAAGCACCTCAAGCACCTTAGTCAGCAAGCACGACGAGCACCTCAAGCTTGAGCCGGGTTCCCATCTCAAGCAAAACCCTAGCTTGCCTAAGGTCAAATGACTTTTAACACTAACCTTTGCAGGTCTTTAATGAAGCTAACCCTAAGGTCTTTCAGCTCCATTAGGTACCCTTGCTCTTTGACAGACCCTCTCTCATTTCGACCCCTTTAACCTTGGCCCCATGTGGAGACAAATCCATGAGCATATGTCTATATGCTAACCCTTGTTCCCGTTTATTCTCCCACATTAAATGATCAATTTAATATGAGAAAATAATTTGGGTTGGTTAGATATTAGATTTTATGACATTACCTCTCTTTTGACATTATAATCGTCCTCGACTATGAGGTAGAAGAGATAAAGTCTAGGTCATTAGTCTATGTTTCTTAGCGGGTAGAGGATCCCTTTTACCCTATGACATCATTCCAAGATGGACGACTAATCCATTTGGTGCTTGGGAGACGTAGCTGTAGCAAGCATGTTTGTTCTTTAATCCATTTCATTCTCCCAAAGTAGAGTGACAAATTCTACTTGGTGTTTGAGAGACGTCGTCATCACAAACATGATTCTAAGCATGCATACTATTAAAATTTGTGCACAATAAAAAGAGAATTAGTCTTATAAGACAAAAACATAGGTCATTTAAAAGAAACGTGTACATTTGCTTACTCTAATGTAGCGTTGTAAGCATTGACAAGGTTTATATTATCCTTAAGTTGTATTCCTTGCATCCATCTAGCATCTTCAAAAGGATAATATTTTAACTTAATAAAATATTGTCGGATAATCTTACCATGTCGTAGTACCTTGTCTTCATGCCGAAGGATAGCTTCTGGTTGTAGCACCTCTTCTTGGTCTTCGATTTCTAGAGGGTCTTCAATAATTGGTTCACTTGGTGGCTCTCCTTTGTAGGGCTTAAGTAGGCTCACATGAAAAGCATTGTGTATGAGTCAATGGTTGGACAACTTGAGATGATAAGCCATCTCATTGATTGGATTTAAGTTTTGAAAAGGACCATAGTATCTTTTTGCTAGTTTAGCATAATAATTTTGATGGCCCGTAGGATTTTTGCCCGTCGTTTGCCTCAATCGAGCCGTGGGAAACTTAAGTAAGACCCAATCATTTTCTTTGAATGCTAAGGCCCTTTTGTGCTTGTTAGCGGCAGCTTTTTGTCTTTGTTGAGAGATGGATATAGCCTCCTTAATCTTTTGAAAAGATTCTTGTAGGTCACGGCTATAGTCATTGGCAGTGAAGATCTTCCTTGTACTTTGAGTGGCAAGGGACTTTTAGGTCTTCCCTCTATGCTTTCAAAATGTGCTTTTCACATAGAAGTATGGACAGTATTATTGTTCGCATACTCTACAAGGGCTAAGTACTTCTGCCATTATGAGGGTTGATCTACTTTTGTAACATAGATCTTTAGTAGATCGAGTACCGTAAGAGAGGCTATCTCACTTTGGCCATTTGTTTGTGGGTGATAGGCCGAAGAGAAATTCAATCTTGTACCTAAATTTCCAAATAGACATTTTCAAAAATTATTGATTATTCTAGGATCTCTATCTGACATGATGGATGTTGATCATCCATGGTTTTTGAAAATCTAAGATATAAAGAGAGTTGCCATTTGAAGTGCCTTAAGAGTCTTTTTGACAGGAATAAAGTGTATTTACTTGCTAAACCTCTCGACTATTGTCCATATTCCCGTATTCCCATGGATAGACTTGCGTAATCCAAAGATAAAATCCAAGGATATACTCTCCCATGGTGAATTAGGGATTGGCAATGGCTAGAGTAATCCAGGTTTCTTCCCTCTTTCATACTTAGTCTTTTGGCATACCACACATTTTGAAACATACTCTTGTATGTCCACTTTCATGGTAGACCAATAGAAGTACGTCTCTACGTAGGTTGAATGTCTCTATGCCCCACATAGGGAGGAGCATGGGATTCATATATGACTTTCTCACCGAGGGAGTGGGTAACACATAGCCTATTTCCATGGAGAAGATAACCATCATGCAAGGTGAATGGTTCTTCTTTCTTCCCCTATGCAAGGGCTGACATTATGTCTTTAAAGTTAGGGTCAATAGCATACTCATCTATCATAGAAGATAGATCATCGTGAGTTGCTATAGATACCACATTAACTCTTGGTCATTGTGAAAGTGCATTGGCCACTTGATTGTGCTTACCATCAATGTGAGCAATATGAAAATAAAATTAGGAAAGAAAATTTGCCCACCTCATTTGTTTGTCAAACAGCTTGGATTGCGTCATGAGTACTTGAGACTTTGGTGGTTTGTTCGCAAAATAAATGGAGTCCCCAAAAGATAGTCCTTCCATGTGTCTAGGGCATGTAGAACAGATAAAAGCTTTTTTTTCCGTATATACCCAAGACTCGTTCATCCCTATTGAGCCTTCGGCTCTCATATGCTATGGCATGCCCCTCTTGAAGCAAAACTGCTCCAAGACAATCACCACAAGCATCACCATTAGACCTCAAATGGCTTTGAGAGAATTGGAAGCATAAGGACTTGTTGGGAAGTAAGATTCTCTTAATCTTGTCAAAAGTATTTTGCTCTTTAGCAATCCATGATTACTTTACATTCTTCTTTGTTAATTCATGCAATGGTCCCGCTATTTGAAAGAATTTAGCTATGATGCATCTATAGTATGCACACATACTAATAAAGCTTCTTAGCTCATGTAGATTCCTTGGATTATGCCATGCTTTTATTACCTCCAACTTTGATGGATTTATACAAATACCATCTTGAGAGATAATATGACCTAAGTAATGAATCTCTTAAAGGAAAAATTCGCTCTTGTTTTGATTGATAAGTTGCTTGTGTTCCTCCTCCAAGGACTTGGAGTGGATGATGATATCATCAAAGAACACTCCAGTGAATTTGCGATAGGGTCTAAAGATTTTCTCCATGAAACGATTGAACGTGGCTAGTGCATTACTCAAGCGAAAAGGCATGACTAGATATTCACAAAGACCAAACGTTGTATGGAACGGGGTCTTTAGGATACCTTCGTTCACTATCCTTATTTGATGGTAGCCACTTTTAAGGTCAATCCTATTAAAGTAGGTAGAGCCTTGTAGCTTATCAAGCAGATCTTCTACCTGTGGTACGGAAAATTTATTTTTGATAGTGATATAGTTTAGTGCTCGATAGTCTACACACATGCGGTATGTACCATCTTTCTTTTGCACTAAAAGGATTGGAGAGCAAAAGGGAGAGGAGCTAGGCCTCACCATCCCTTTGTCTACCAATTCTTGTACTTGCCTCATGATCTCCTCTTGTTGAGCTTGAGAAACTCGATAAGGAGGTTTGTTAGGCGGTGAGATTCTTGGTAGGAGCTCAATTCGATGGTCATCATCCCCTCGTTTTGGAGGTAAGTCCATAGAAATATCACCGATTAGCACATCTTGGAATCCATTTAGAAAATTAGACAAGTTATACTCTTCTTGATTCCTAACACTTTACTTTGTTAAAACATTAGCATCATCTAGAGACTCTTTGAAAAAACTCAAGTACGCAAAAACTAAGCTTTTCATTGACTTATCAAAAGCAGGTGAATTTACATGAGGTATAGTACAACTGGACTCACTAGAATCTATATACATGCTCTTGTCCCTGTAGGGTGAAGTAGATTCTCCTTTTAGGGAACTTCATGTTGGCAGCCATGCGGTTGAACCATGGTGCCCCTAGGATAACGTCCTCATGTTGGAGAGGAGCGATAAAAAAGTCTTCTTTGTCGACGTAGCTTTGGACATGAAGCCTCAACTCCCCAATCAAGGAAGTAACGGAGGCTTGCCGTCTCGTGAAAGATCCATCGACAGTTACAGTATCTCCCATCTCGAAAGCTTGAATGCCCAACTCAGTCACCAACTCCCTTACCTTTCCCCAAGCATAGGAGAGGGGTGATCGTTTACAATGAGCATCCTCTTTTGGAGCTTCGATCGTGGAAGCTCTAGGAGTCTCTAGGCATTGCTCTTGGGGCAAGAACGATAACCATGTCCTTGCTCCCCACACTTAAAACATTTGTGGTCCTTACGAAAAGCTTCAAGATCTTCAGAAGAGAGTTTATTTTTACCTTTGTAAACTCCCTTCTCCTTGGATCGATTGTTGTTGTTGGAATTGCCGTGGGAAGAATTTTGGGCATTGGTTTTCTCCTTTGCATCACTTTTGTCTTTGCTTTCCATGGGCTTGGCATTCCTTTCAACCCCTTGCTGGAATTGATGCACGAAACAACCATAGTGTGGTGGATTACTTCGGTGATAGAACCAAGCCGTTGGGAGTTGACGTACTCGGACATCTCTTCAGGTAATCTCGCACAGAAATGTTCCTTTTTTGCAGCAAAGTATGTCTTTTGAAAGACAATAGCCTTGAGAAGTAAATCACAAAACTTGTCCACTTATTTGTGGATAGACTCGTTGGAGAGGAGCTTCACGCTCCGCCATTCGGTAAGCACTTTGTCCTTTGCATCGCTTGCAAGGAATTGCTTCATAATGGAAACTCGTAGAGTTTTCCATGTCTTTGGGGCCTCTCCGTTGCCACGAAGGCTAGTCCACCATTGACGAGCAGACTTCTGGAAGTGCATTGCTATATGATGTAGCTTAGAGGACACTGTGAAGCCCTCATCTCCAAAGGCTGCATCAAATTGTTGGATGAAGGCCAATACTTTGTTGGTAGCACCAAAGGTGCCACCATATGAGAAAAGAGATACTCTTTCCTCCCTCTTTGAACTTCTTGAGCTTTTGGGACCTTTGCCATGCAGGGTAAAATTTGTGATGTCCTCTCCTCTTGTATTCTCTAGGAGAATAGCTATCGCTTTCCTCGAAAGAGGAGGAAGGTGAAGAAGAAGGAGAAGAGGGTGACCTCTTTCTTACCCTTTTCTTCCTTTGTTTCCTCTCTTTCCTCTCTGAGTGACGAGGAGAAGGACTGTGGGTTGACCATTTCCTCTTGGGAGGATCTGGCTGTCGTCTAGACTGCCGTCTTCACGGAGCCACATCTTTAGAGGAACTTAGGGATTCGCTTCTCTCGTTCTTTGGATTCCTCCTCTCTTATGGGAGAGAGTCTTTTTTGGGAGTCTCATTAAGAGGCCTCCTAAGCTCTCTCTTCTCTTGGAGAGGAAGGGAAATCCCATAAGCACGAAGATGTTGAGTAACTTTGGCTTGCAAAGAAGGGTTGCACATAGCTTGTTGCAACCTAGTAACAAGATAATTGACAAACATGGGGGCATCATCATTAGCCCTTCATGTGCAACCTAGTAACAAGATAACTGACAAACATGGGGGCATCATCATTAGAACCTTCATGTGAAAAATCAAAGTTATCAATGTTCATTCTACTCTCTTGGTTATTGTCAGCCATGCTAATTAAACTTATGTATAGAATTACTTTGTGATTTGGTACCCTCAAAAACCTTGGTCGCTACTCTTCTTTACCTTTGAAAAGTAGTCCTCAAGCAGCAACAACTGTGGTTTAGACACTATTGATTGCAAAGACTAGTGGAGAGGGTCTAATATTGCTCGGCTGATTATGGTTCCTCTTGAGATTGCTTGTAGCTCAATAATGGTTAAGCCAAAGGCAAGTCTCGAGAGGCTCCATTATTAAGACTATAATTCCCAACGGTGTACCTCAAACTAAGTCCTTCTCAATCAAGATAATAGATCCCTGTCCCACTCACCCTATTGCAATGAACAAGCCCATCCTTTCATGGACAACTTAAGGACCTCTCTTCTTAAGCAAGAAAAGAGAAACCAATAGTTCTGATACTAATATAATGGAAATGGCCTATGAACTTTGAGAATAGCGGAATTAAGAGAATTAGAGTGAGTATTTTTGTGAGACTACTTTGAGAACATAGTGGGTGAACTTAATTAGAGGTAGCAACATAACCATAATACTCAATTAACTTGGCATGAACAATACTCTTGCAAGAGAGAGAGTTAGAGAACTTGACAACAGTTGAGGACCGGATTTATGTGGAGCCGGCGGTCCCCCCTCTAATAGGCTTTTGTATTATAGATTCTCCCATCAAGAGAGACTTGGTACAATACTATCTTTGTGTTCCTTGTGCCTAGGTGATGCAATGAAGATGGAAAGCTTCATGAATCACGATCATAATATAATATTTGCAAAAAGCATTAACCATCCCCGGTCTCAGCTCCAAGGCCTCAAACACCTTCAAAGGTGGAGAGAGCTAACGGAGAATGAGGGTAGGGAAGAGGAAGAAGAAACATTCATAGGAGAAAGAAATAGTTCCTCACTTATCATCACTCTTCTTGGTTATTATACATAATAGCATAGTAATCAAGATGGAGAAGATGGCAAGCTTAAGCATTGGAGCATGGCTCTTGGTTGGATTATTCCATAGCCAAGAGTGTTGGAGTAGGCTCTCAACTTCTCCACAAGCTTGGAGAAGGAGATGGAGCTCTTGCACTTTGCACTTCACACAATGTGTGTGTGTGTGCGTGCATGCATGCATGTGTGTGCGTGTGCGTGTGTGTGCGTGTGTGGAGGGGAGGGGGGGGGGGGGGGGGGGGGGGGAGAGAGAGAGTATACCCCCCAAGCTAGCCCCCTCCTTGCTTTGGTTGACCCCCTCTCTTAGCTGATGATGGAAGCTCATTGGACCCCTTCAAACCTGGCCAATCACATGTAGAGTGCATATTAAGCAAGCATGCTAGCGTTGGGACAAGTGTCCCCCTTTCCCCTTTGAGAGAGAGGACTTGATAAATGCATAAACAATTAATTTAACTAACTAAATTATCATTGGACCCCTTGAGAGGCCAACTGATAGGCTTCGCTACCTGGATGGGAGTATTGAAAGAGAGTAATCCATCTTATTCATCTTCATTCTATGTTATTATGTCATAAAATCCAATATCTAACCAACCCAAATGATTTTCTCATATTAACTCGATCATTTAATGTGGGAGAATAAACGGGAACAAGGGTTAGGATATAGACATGTCCTTACGGATCTATCTCAATAAAGGGCCAATGTCAAAGGGGTCCAAATGAGAGATGGTATGTCAAAGAGCAAGGCTAGCTAATGGAGCTTAAATACCTTAGGGTTACCTTCATTAAAGACCTCCAAAGGTTAGTGTTAAAAGTCCTTTGACCTTAGGCAAGATAGGGTTGTGCTTGAGGTGGGAACGCGGCCCAATCTTGAGGTGCTTGTCGTGCTTTTTGACTAAGGTACTTGAGGTGCTTAATGACTAAGGTACTAAGGTTCTCCATGACTAAGGTGCTTGAGGGGTTAAGGTGTTCAAAAATTCAAAACGCATCCCTACACAAGGGGGGGTGAGCCCTCATTTTAGGAGCTAGATAGGGAACACACACACCATCACACAAGGCAAGCTTGGTCTAAAGAAAGCAACTAGGACACTTATCAATTTCCTCTTCATGTTGCCCTCAAGTTGTCATCCTAGGCATACAACAGTTTACCGCATAGATCGCTCTAGCAACAAGGGATCCCATGTCTTCTTGGTGTCATCATCCACATCAATGATTGGATATCCCGGTGCATCGAGAGAGCATAAAAAGCTTCCCTTGTGTTCGTAATACCCCTCCAGCAAGAATGTATCTGCAAGAGGTTGCAGACTCTTGGTATCCCAACTAACTTGTCTTTCTTTTTCTAGCTTCACTAAACGGCACAATGGAACCCAAGGGAGTAGATTCATGCTCTACGTGCAAGCAACAATATATGTCAAAGATCAATTCAAAGGACATTTATACTAAGCTTAAACCAAAAAGCTCTAATTTACCTTCAAATTTTTGAGATGCTTTGATAACATATCTTGTTGAACAATAACATCTTCGTTGATGGGAAACTTTCCCCCAGCGTTTGCCCTTGCAGTAATATAAGCCTCCATTTCTATAACATCAATCTCCTCATCAGAGTTGTATTTGTCTTCCACAAACCCAGATGATGCTCCTTCCTGCACTTTAGCTTTTCCTTTTGCAGATTTTTTGGATTTATCGATTGTCGCGATAGGTGGAGATGGCATCGTACTAGTTGCTACGTTCTTCAAAATAGTCAAAGCAGCAAATGAAGACACTTCTTCTTTTTCTTTCCTTGAGATCTTGGTGACCCGCTTTCAAATAAATAACACAAACTTCTGGGAAAATGAAAAAAACAATTACCAGATCGGTTTTCGGCCACGCGACAAGGCTTTTCTGTGCCTTCTTCATGGTTTTCATCTCTTGGCTCGTTGAAGGTACATGGGGCAGAGGAGCATCCTTGCCATCATACACTTCTAACACGGCAACAAAAAATCATTTTGAAGGCAATCTGCTTCCATGTAACTTGCCAAGTTTGAAGTCTTCTCTATTCGCCCTATACCAATCGCCTCCCCGTTATAAATGAACTCAACACTAGCACCAATATCAGATTTCTTGGCCATTGGAAGATAACTAAAAGCCTAGTACAATATATTGATATGTCAAAAAGAAATGTAGGTTATATTAGTATCACTATTTCTTTTCTCTTTCACTCTTGAATTTCTTTACCTCAGACAATCCAACTCCTTGTCTCTCTCTCTCTCTCTCTCAACCATCTTTCTCTCTACTATATAAGAATGTTAAATTCAAAATTTTATCTCTTTCTATCTATCTATCTCACCCCTCCCGGCCTACCACGATCTCTATCAACCTCTTTCTCTCTCCTCTCTTGTCCTACAACCCTCTATTGCTCTCTCGCTCTTTCTTTCTCTCTTCCTCCATTATCTTACTTGTTGTCTTATCTCTATCAACCTCTTTACCTCGGATTCACTCTTGTCCTACAAGCCTCTCTCGCTCTCACTCCTCTCTCCAATCGTACTAACCTCTCTCTCTCTCTCTCTCTCTCTCTCTCTCTCTCTCTCCCCCCCCCCCCCCCCCCCCCCTCTAACCCTCCCTCGCCATCTCTCATGATCATAAAGACGTTATCAATCAAAAGGATGAAAATACCTTGACAGTGTTAAACATCGTAATCAATAGAAAATGAATGATGAAAAAAACCCGCATACATCTATTTATATAGACTTCAAAAAACGCATCTCTCATGATCATAAATACGTTATGCATTGTACCAACATCTATAATTTATATAGACGTCAGAAAACACATCTTGTCTCATGTACCTTTCTTTTTCTCTAATGGAGGCGAGCAGCAGTGCTCTTCGGGTTGTTGTGCAAAAGGGAGAGAGCGACAGAGGGAGTTATTCAATTTAAAAATTAGTCGGCCCAATATTTTGTCATGAATTCCCAAAATGCCTTTCAATTTACCAAAACGCCCAATAGCGCTCAATAAATTGTAGGTTGGCCCAATATTTTGTCATGGATTCCCAAAAAAAATCAAAATGCCCAAAATAACCATGGTTGCATTGTGAGATTTGTTTCCTGATAAATTTAAAAAATATTGCTTTCTATAAGAAGACTGATTGTGTACCAATACAATTTGCGAGCGCTAGCGCTCGCAAATTGTTTGAAGGCTTGCCACAAATCCCCTCACACTCTGCTAAAAGCACTAGCACTGAAGCCACAAGCTTAATTACTTGAGAATAACCATCATAAGCTTCAGTGTGATCGATCTTGCAAAACTTTTCTCGCCTCACGTCCACTTTGGTGTTTTCTCGCCTCACGTCCTCTGCCGTTTGCATCGTGAAAAGCCTAAAATAAGAAGAATGATTGTGTATAAAACCATTTACGAGCGCTAGCGCTCAACAAATTGTTGATGGCATCACCAATAATCTGATGGCTTATGCAAATGAGTTATGGTGACTTGACACCAACTAATGTTCAAAAATGCCCAAAATTACCCTACTTGCATTAATCCCCTCACACTGCCAGTAGCTAGCGTTGAAGACTAGCGCCTAAATACTTGAAGATAACCATCATAATCTTGTGAAGGATCAATCCTCATGTCACTTGCTGGCTTAATCGCCTACTGCCACATATAATAAAATTGACATTGTATCATACAATTTCCGCTCACATCGCTTCATGGCTTATAAATCGCCTACTGCCTCAACAAGCTAAAATTGATAGTGTATCACAGAATTTGTGAGAGCTAGCGCTCAACAAATTGTGGTATGCACACGCATCTGATCTTTGAGAGTGTTCATCACGTCAGCAGGCAATCGAAGCGCTCTCTAGCTTGATGATCTGCAAAATATTACCAGTGTTAGAAAGGTCTTCGATTCTCCTTTTTGATTCTGCTCGGCTTGCATAGCATCAAAGCTCTCTCTCTCTCTCTCTTTCTCTCTCTCTCTCTCTCACACACACACACACACAGAGGTAACAAGACATCCACCCCTCTAATTCAATTTCTAGTGACATTTTTCCCATATGTTTGGTGCATCCTTTTCCCTATCACGTCTTATCACATGTAATTATTAAGGCATGAATGGAAAATGAGGCTTGGTCAGAGTAATTCTTGAACAAATGCTTATGATTTTCACATTTTCTTGGCAAAATTAGTACTTAATAAGTTATGCTACCTACTCTCTCTCTCTCTCTCTCTCTCTCTCTCTCTCTCTCTCTCTCTCTCTCTCTCTCTCTCTCTCTCTCTCTCTCTCTCTCTCTCTCCCCCACTCAGTTAAAAGCGCCAACAGCTAGCGTTGAAGCCATCGTTCTTGCTATGAATATCGCCAATTGGCTGATATAATTAGTTTGACTGTGTATAATTAGTTCCCTCACGTTGATTGCTGGCTTATAAATTGTTACCATATACATGCGGTAGTGATGTGTGTGAACACACTAGGACCGCCGTAGCATTTTCCCTCTTTAGGAGGTTTTTTCCCCCGTGCATTGTAGATACGCCCATCACTCTAGGGCTATCTATCTTTCCATTGCACACTAAGTAACACACTCTCTATTGTGTGCCTTGAGCTTCCTTTATCTTCTCCAAGCTGTGTGCATTTCTCTATAACCCTAATTCCAACAATTGGTATCAGAGCAGGTTGTGTCCTCCCGGGCTTAGTCGCCAGCAGCTCCAGCACACGCTTGCTCACTTTCTCCAATTTCTATGAGCTTTGGCGAGCGTTCGCAGGCCGACAAAAATTTCAGGCATGATCGTAGAGCTCAGTGTGCTCAGAATTCTGATTCAGGCTCATTTCGGCTTCCATTTCCACTACAGCCAAGTCTACACATGCAATTTTGTCATTTTGTGCAGAATTTTTGTGAGTGCCGTTTTTTGCATAACAGGTCCTATACAGTCTACTGCGGATTGTGCTATATAGCACGTGCTAGTCTCACTCAGTTTCTCCTCATTTTGGACAATTTTCACATCAGGTGCAGACATTTTCCATGGCTGACAACAACACAGATGTGTTCAATATGTTTGCTGCTAAGGACAGGTTGGATGGGGACAATTACCCTATGTGGGCTTACATGATGCAACATGTTCTGTGTCAAAGGGCGTCTAGAAGATTGTGCAGGGCATTGATGTACGTCCTAGGTTTGAGGATGTAGGCGATGTTGAGGATGTTGCAGGTCTTGCTGCTATTAGAGTTGTTTTGCCTATGGCAGAACAAGCTCGTTGGGATGTAAAGGATGCACAGGATCATGCATTGATTGTGTTGTCTATGAAGCGCACCATTACTCCTCACATTCATTCAGTGAAATCTGCAAAACAGGCTTGGGATATTCTAGCAGGTCTTTATACAAGCCGTAATGAGGCTAAAATTTCTTTGCTGCGTAAAGAGTTGGAATTGAAGATTATGCATGAGGAAGATGATATGGACACTTTCCTTGTTGGTGTCAAGGATATCAATGAGCAACTTAAATCTGCAGGTGGAGTCATTTCAGAGAGACCCCCTGTGCAGACTGTCCTTGATGCCTTACCAGATTCTTACCAGACTTTTGCTAGTACTTGGAGACTAATGACCCAAGGAAATCCTGAAGTTGTAAAGTTTGATGCATTATGCACATTGCTGTTGCAAGAGTCGCTTTCTAGAAAAAACAGTACTAGGCAACGTGTAGTTGAATAGGCTTTTATTGCTTCTCAAAGAA
This sequence comes from Adiantum capillus-veneris, assembly GCF_014529385.1. NCBI lineage: Eukaryota > Viridiplantae > Streptophyta > Polypodiopsida > Polypodiales > Pteridaceae > Adiantum > Adiantum capillus-veneris. Next base: position 54,333,679 of record NC_140955.1, on the reverse strand, counting down.
AGGGTGGTAACAACAATGCAACCACTTCTTATGGTTCTGCTGCGAGTGACAAAACTTCTGTTCCTAATGCTTCTGCTAGCAGCAATTCGTCTGGAAATTCTGGTGATAAGGGCAAAGAAGATGCGTTGCCATTATTGTAATTGTCACGGGAACCGAATAATAGAGATCGATAGCAAAAGATAGAGAAAGAGATCTTTGTATTGATGAATCTTTGTAGAGTTTTGATACAACAGAGGAGCAAAATATATGGACGCACTTCGTTGTACGGAGCTCGAACCTCCCGACCACCCCCGAGCTTCAGTTCGCTTGCATGCAGCGTCTCACTCGCACTCGCACTCGCACTCTCACTCGCACTCGCAGAAGAAGAGATCGGTGAATGATCCCCAAACGCACCATCCGTCGTGCTTTTATCCTTCTTTTCCTCGAAAAGCCTGCACGATTTTTGTACCAAGTATACCTGCGAGAATAATATAAGAACGTGATCGCTAAGCGATCCGTAAAGGTTAGATTTCTATCATGACACTTTGCACAAATCCTCTTTCACACATTGATTTCTGCATCGCCTACAAAATAGCCAAAAGAACATACTCGTGCAACCAATTCAACATGATAATCAAAGTAAAAATAAAATAAAATTATATACCTTCATAATTTCAATTGTCATACTCTACCATGAAGAAACAATCCACTTCTTGGTTGATAGCAGGGAGAACTGTATGATGTTGTATGTCTGTCTGTCCCTGTGTACACTACACTGCTGCTGCCTTCTGTTTGTTTTCATCATAACTTATACAAACAAACTCAGAACAGAGCAATCCAGGTACTCAAAACGACGGGAATAGGTCTGGTCTACAAGGCAGTGTGGACAGAATTGCGAAAAACATCTCTGTTTGGCTAAAAACGCAACTTTTAGGTCGCGATTCATAAAACCTCTATTTTTGGGTCTCCACTACTTTTACAACTTATTTTAAGCCTACCCATGCATTTTAAGCTAAAACACATAAATATAAACATTGATATTAATAAAAATCTCAATTTTACTGTTCATAGACAGACTATCTGTTATTCATTAATCTTTATCAAATCCGTCTTTAGTGTATTATTTTAAAAAAAAAGAATATATGTTCTCTCTTAATATCTCAACTCATTCGTATAAGCTCTATTTAATAGACTATTCAACAATCTTTCAAATCGTACTAACGAAAGATATGCCCTGCTACATTCTTTTCGACTTTAAGAACTTCAAAGACTAGTCCTATTACATTCTCCCCTTATCAAAATTAACTCTGTCCTCATAGTTGGTCTAAAGAGAGGAAAATTCTCTTTGCAAAACACTAAGATCAACCCATAATGCATCCTCTACTGGATAGTTCTGCCACTTAACCAAAAGTTCCACAATGTCTCTATTTCTCAGATGTTTAAAACACCTATCTAGTACTAAGTCTGATTCTACAGTCAATGGTCTGTCATCTTTCAACTTAGAGTTGTCCTCTAAAACATGATGCACATTAGGAACATACTTTTTCAATAAACTCACATAGAATACATGATGCACTTTAACATGAGAAGGCACTTCCAATTTGTAAGGTAATGAACCAATGCGCTTCAAAATTTTAAATGGCCCAGCAAATCATGGAGACAATCTTCTATCCTTTCCAAGAATCAAATGAGACTTCTCAGGAATGACCTTTAAGAAAATCATATCACTAGTTTCATACTCCACAACACGATGTTTCTTGTCATAATACAGTTTATGTCTCTTTTGAGATTCTCTAATATTCCCCCAGATTTTGGCCAACTCGTTATCCATTTTCTCAAGCATCTCACGTGACAGTTCTACCTTATTCCTCGAATTAAGAAAATGAATAGGTGTAGGATAGTTATAGCCATACATTGCCTCAAACGGAGTCATCCTAATAGATGAATGATATGAACTGTTATATGCAAATTCAACCACCAAAGGCAGATATTCATTCCAATTAGATTGGTTTTCATTGACATACATTTGTAACATATCTTCTAAAATACGATTCACTCTCTCCGTTTCCCCATCGGTTTGAGGATGAAAAGCAGTAGACATGCGTAACTGGGTACCTATAGAGTCAAAAGTCGCTCTCCAGAAATGTGAAGTGAACTTAGAATCTCTGTCAGACACTATGCTCTTGGGCATGCCATGCAAACGAAATATCTCTTTCACAAACAAGCGTACAATGGTCAGTGCAGTATCAGTTATTTTTACAGGAAAGAAGTGAGCTTGTTTTGTGAGTCTATCTATCACTACAAAGATCGAATCATACCCTCCACGAGTAGTAGGAAGTCTTATAATAAAGTCCATGGATATAGACTCCCACTTCTGTAAAGGAATGTCTAAGGGTTGAAGGTCACCAGGCATCCTCTTATGTTCAATTTTAACTTGTTGACATTGAAAGCATTCACGCACATAATTCTTAACATCCAATTTCATACGTGGCCAAAAGAATGAACTTTTAATCTTTTCATATGTCTTACTCAATCCAGGATGACCAGAAAAAGGTGAGTTATGACACTCATGCAGAATTTGACTCTTAAAAGCAGAATTTGCAAGAATACACAAGCGGTCATAATAATACAGATTTCCCTTATACAAGTGATATCTGTTCTCATACATCTCACCAATATTCTCACGCAAGAATTTCAAAATAGGCATGTAAAAAGAATCGTTTTCAACTTCGGCATGTATCTCATCAACCAAATTGGATCGCACAACAGTCAACAAATTACACATGGGCCTACGACTCAATGCATCTGCAACTTTATTTTCTTTCCCACACAAATACTTCAAGTCAAAATCATACTCAGCCAACAATTCAATCCATCTCCTTTGTCTGTTGTTTAACAATGGCTGCGTGAAAATATACTTCAAACTTTGATGATCAGTACGCAATTCAAATTTGACACCAAGCAAAAGATGACGCCAATGTTTCAATGCATGAACAACAGCAAGCAATTCTAGATCATGTGTTGCATAGTTCAATTCATGTCGTCTTAATTTCCTAAACTCATATGCAACCACTCTTCCTTTTTGTGTCAAAACACACCCTAGTTGTTCACCACTAGCATCACATGACACAACAAATGGTTTGCCCATCTCAGGAACTTTCAAAACACAATTTTCTGTTATTTTAGCCTTCAAGGTCTCAAAAGCAGTCTCACAGGTAGAAGTCCAAACAAAACCCTTGTCTTTCTTGGTCAATTCGGTCAAAGGACTTGCTATCTTAGAGAAATCTTTAATGTGTGCTCTCTCATATTGTGCTAGACCCATAAAGCTTCTCACATCCCTTAATGACTTTGGTGTTGGCCACTCCACAATAGTCTTAACTTTGTCAAGGTCAATGTGAATCCCCTCTTTAGAAATCACTCTTCCCAAATACACAATGTGATCCTTTGCAAAAGTACACTTACTTGCTTTGGCATACAATTTATGTTCACGCAAAACCTCAAATGTTTTCTTTAAGTGCAATGCATGATCTTCTTCATTCTTAGAATACACAAAAATATCATCCAAGAATACCAGAATGAAGTCATCAAGATACGAGTGAAAAATAGTATTCATTAAGCACATGAAGGTTGCTGGTGCATTAGTCAAACCAAAAGCAAGAACTGTAAATTCATAATGTCCATAACGTGTACGAAAAGAAATCTTTGGAATGTCCTCGGCCTTGATACGGATTTGATGGTAGCTAGAACGAAGGTCAACCTTTGTAAATATTGTGGCACCACTCAAATGACTAAGCAGTTCATCTATGTGAGGAAGAGGATATTTGTTCTTAATGGTCTGTTTGTTTAATCCCCTATAGTCGATGTATAACCTATATGTACCATCCTTTTTCTTTTTGAATAACACAAGACTACCCCAAGGAGATACACTAGGCTTAATGAAACCCTTTTTTCAAAAGATCATCAAGTTGTATCTTGAGCTCTTTAAGCTCATCAATATTGAACCTGTATGGAGCTCTTGAATAAGGTGTTTCTCCTGGATATAGATCTATGGCGTGGTCTACCGCTCTAGGCGGAGGCATACCAGAAAGATCGTCCGAAAACACATCCTTAAATTCATGTAAGAGATCCTCTATAAATTTTGGATTTGTCTCTTTATGTTTATCCCCAGATTCTTCTTTAATCTCATTAGCAAACACAAGCAACGTCTCACACTCTTATCTAAGTCACCTTATCAATTCCATTGCCAAAACTAGATTTAGAATCTCTTTCTTTCCACAAAGAGTGTGACTTATCATCATCAAATGATTAAAGATATATTTTTCTTTCTTAACAATCAATCAAAACATGATTTTCAATGATCTAATTGATACCAATGATAACATCATGCATATCAATGTTTATGTTATAGAAATCATCTTTATGATTTCGACTCTTCAAAGAAAAAAAAACAATTTTTCTACTAACTCTTTCGTGAAACTATTATTACCACTAGTTAAATCCACAAGTCTTTTAACTTCTCGATTTAATTTCAAGTTTAATTTCTCAATCAATTTAGACGATAAGAAGCAATGAATACTATCCAAATCAATTAAGAAATTCAAATTTTAATCTCAACTTCTACACATAAATTCGATCTCACAAAAGCTTTCAAAGGACGTATCAAAGACATAAAACATCACAAAGAAGGGGTAGATGACTTACCTTTATCGTACGCATCACCAAAAGTCTCCAATTGAGCCATCTTGGTACGTATTGTCTTATCGATCACCTTGCTCGAGCATTCGAAAGTCTCGTGGTCGTGTTCTCGATATTGAAAGTATAATCCCAATCTTTGAGTTCTTCAATCCACGCTTCTAAATCTTCGCATATCTTTCTTATGCCATCAAACTCTTTAAGCTTAGCCTTCGTTAAGAATGATTTGGTTGTCGCTTCTCCCATATCGTCATCGTTTCTTTTGGCGGTACCCCAGTGCCACCACGATGATTATTGTTTCCAGGTGGATTAGCATGGTTTTCACCTTCATGTTGGCCATCAAGGTCTACATAGATATCAAGCTCTCGTGCTGCTTTGCCCCGCAGAGCCTCAACACACTCCCGATTTGCAATTTTCAGATCTTCTCATAGTCGCCGAATCAGGTCTTCTTGCTCCTTCATCCTCCTCTCGTATCCTTCCATGTCCAGAATCAACCGCTTGCTCTGATACCAATTGTCACGGGAACCGAATAATAGAGATCGATAGCAAAAGATAGAGAAAGAGATCTTTGTATTGATGAATCTTTGTAGAGTTTTGATACAACAGAGGAGCAAAATATATGGGCGCACTCCGTTGTACGGAGCTCGAACCTCCCGACCACCCCCGAGCTTCAGTTCGCTTGCATGCAGCGTCTCACTCGCACTCGCACTCGCACTCGCACTCGCACTCTCACTCGCACTCGCAGAAGAAGAGATCGGTGAATGATCCCCAAACGCACCATCCGTCGTGCTTTTATCCTTCTTTTCCTCGAAAAGCCTGCACGATTTTTGTACCAAGTATACCTGCGAGAATAATATAAGAACGTGATCGCTAAGCGATCCGTAAAGGTTAGATTTCTATCATGACACTTTGCACAAATCCTCTTTCACACATTGATTTCTGCATCGCCTACAAAATAGCCAAAAGAACATACTCGTGCAACCGATTCAACATGATAATCAAAGTAAAAATAAAATAAAATTATATACCTTCATAATCTCAATTGTCATACTCTACCATGAAGAAACAATCCACTTCTTGGTTGATAGCAGGGAGAACTGTATGATGTTGTATGTCTGTCTGTCCCTGTGTACACTACACTGCTGCTGCCTTCTGTTTGTTTTCATCATAACTTTTACAAACAAACTCAGAACAGAGCAATCCAGGTACTCAAAACGACGGAAATAGGTATGGTCTACAAGGCAATGCGGACAGAATTGCGAAAAACATCTCTGTTTGGCTAAAAACGCAACTTTTAGGTCGCGACTCATAAAACCTCTATTTTTGGGTCTCCACTACTTTTACAACTTATAAAAAGCCCACCCATGCATTTTAAGCTAAAACACATAAATATAAAACATTGATATTAATAAAAATCTCAACTTTACTGTTCATAGACAGACTATCTGTTATTCATTAATCTTTATCAAATCCGTCTTTAGTGTATTATTTAAAAAAAAAGAATATATGTTCTCTCTTAATATCTCAACTCATTCGTATAAGCTCTATTTAATAGACTATTCAACAATCTTTCAAATCGTACTAACGAAAGATATGCCCTGCTACATTCTTTTCGACTTTAAGAACTTCAAAGACTAGTCCTATTACAGTAAAGCTAATGATCACTTGATCAAGCAGTGTCCTAAGTTGAAGGCCAAAGAGGCTAAGAAGAAAGAGAGTGGCTCCACTGCAAATGCTGGTTCCCCTACAAATGCAACCATTGTTGAGTCTTCTATGAAAGGAGATTGTGATGCTGATGTTGATGCAAAATGGGCTTTTAGTGCAAAGTGCACTTAGAATCTTGCTGTCCATGATGCATACATGTCAGTTGCTACAGATTCATATGTGTGGTATTTCGACAGTGGTGCTACAAAGCACATTACCTCACATCATGATTTGTTCACACCTTTTGAGTCTGTCCCTCATGGGAATTTAGTCACTTGTGCCAACAATGCGTCTTATCCGGTTCAGGGAGTTGGAAAGATTGTGCTTATTGCTACAAATGGCAGTTCCTTCACACTTGTTGATGCACTTTATGTACCTAAGATCAAGAAGAATCTTTTGTCTGTATCTGCACTTGCTAGACTTGGACTTGTAGTCAAATTTGTGGATGACCGATGTACAATTCATGATCTCAGTTTTGGTGATGAAATTCTTACATCTGGCCTTTTGTGGCATGGGCCATATAAGCTCACTTTGTATGGCAAGCATGGATAAAATTTTGCAAATGCAGTTGCAGATTCAAGGGTTGTTTTAGATGCAAAACTGTGGCATGCACGTTTTGGGCATCTTAATTTTGCTAGTTTGTTGCCTTTGCAGAAATCTGATATGGTTGTTTCTTTGCCGCATCTTGAAGCACCTGTCAAACATGTTTGTGAAGACTGTATTTTGGGTAAGATGCAGCGTTCGAAGTTTCCAAAAGATGGTTCAGTTAGGGCAACATGCAGATTGCAGCTTGTGCATAGTGATGTTTGTGGGCCCATGCAAACTCTGTCCTTGGGCAATTACCTGTACTTCGTGACTTTCGTTGATGATTACTCTAGGCATGCATGGATATTTTCGCTTAAAGCGAAGTCGAAGTTTTTATGTGCTTCAAACAATTTATGGCTATGGCTGAAAATGTCTCAAAATATACTATGGGCACCCTCCATTCCGATCGAGGGGGGGGAGTATATGTCTCATGAATTTAATGCATTTCTGGCTAGTCGTGGCGCCTCAGCAAAATAGTGTAGCTGAGAGGAAAAACAGGTCACTTACAAAATGGCACGACGTATAGTCAAAAGTTAAGCTTTGCCGCATTCTTTTTGGCTTGAGGCCATCATATGTGCCACTTATGTACTTAACAGGTGTCCTACGAAAGCTTTGCAATCTATTACTCCATATGAAGCATGGCATGATAGAAATCCTTCTATTGAGCACATGCGTGTTTTTGCTTGTTTGGCATATGCTTTGGTGCCACAAACACAACGCAAAAAATTGGATGATAAGGATGTCAAATGTATTTTTGTTGGTTATAGTGCTGAAAAGGTTAGAGGTTGTATCATCCGCAAACAAAGCGTATTCTGGTTTCACAGGATGTAGTGTTTGTGGAAGATTCTGTTCAGTCGTTGCTGTCACGTACTAGAGACAATAATGTAAGCTCACAGGACATTTATGACACTTTGTTGCCTCTTTTCAGTGGTGGAAGTTCGAATGTAAATTCCAATGAGGCAAATGTACAACCTATGGGGGTTTCCAAAAATGTTACAGATCAGCCTATTACTGATGTAGATATACATGATGTACTTGATGAGGAAAGGGCTGAAAATGAGCACGCTAGAGGTATGCCAAAATGGCTGGTGCATACATTGCGTGACAATAAATTGAATGCACCTTTGTCTAGTCGTACTCGTTCAGGCTCTGGCCGCCATGCATCTTATGCATTAGATTGTTATGCTTTGGCTGTGTCTAGCTTACATGATGAAACCTCTATCTTTTGATGAAGCATAGAATTCAAAAAATTGGATGGCTGCCATGGCGCAATCAGAATATGATGCACTTATAGAAAATGACACATGGACTTTATGTGATTTGCCTCCTGGCAAAAAGGCCGTGGGTTTACAAGTTGAAACGCAAACCGGATGGTGAGATCAATTGCCATAAGGCTCGACTTGTTGCAAAGGGTTATGCACAACAAAAAGGCATAGATTATGAAGAGACTTTTGCTCCCACTTGTCGTATGACTACTGTGCATTTTCTATGTGCATTGGCAGCTCATTTTGGTTGGGATGTACATCAATTAAACATTGTTAATGCTTTCTTGGATGGTGACATATTTGAGGAAGTTTATGTATCGCAGCCACGTGGGTTTGTCAAGAAAGGACAAGAGGACAAAGTGTGCAGATGTAAGAAGGCTTTGTATGGGTTGAAGCAATCTCCTCGTGCTTGGTATGAGAAAGCTGACACTCATTTGGTCAAACAAGGCTTTCGTAATAGTCCAACAGAAAGCACATTGTATGTAAAGCGTGAGGGTGATGTACTTCTCATTGTGGTTCTTTATGTCGATGATTTGCTGATCACTGGACCAAATGAGAGACATATTGCTGAATTTAAGGCTGATTTGAATGCTACTTTCAAGATGAAAGATTTGGGGCTGTTGCATCATTACTTGGGCATACAGTTTAAGCAGTGTGATGGCGATATTGCCTTGTGTCAGAAAAGTTACATAGAGACATTGCTATGTAAGTTTGGATTTGAGGATTGCAAACCTATTGCCACTCCCATGGAAACAGGTTTAAAATTGAGTCTTCATGATGTTGGTGATCGTGCAGATGTCACTCTCTACCAAATTGTTGTTGGATGCCTCATTTATGTATGCAACATGAGGCCAGATATTCAGTTTGCAGTCTCACAAGTCAACAGATTTATGCATAGGATAGGATCTAAGCATTGGCAGGCTGTCAAGAGGATTTTCTGCTACCTTAGTGGCACTTTACATCTTGGCTTGTTTTATCCCAAGGGGGGATCATTGCCGCCAGACTTACATGCTTTTTCGGACTCAGACTGGGTTGGTTGTTTTGACACTCGAGTGTCCACAAGTGGCTTTTGTTTCATGCTTGGCAGTTCATGTATATCATGGTTGAGCAAGAAGCAACCTATTGTGGCCACTTCTAGTTGTGAGGCTGAGTACATGGCAGTCTCCACAGCTACGGTTGAGTGTGTATGGCTCAGACGCCTTATGGCCGATTTGGGTGTTGGACAAGACATTGCCAACACTATCTACATTGACAGTCAGAGCGCATTGGTAGTTGTGAGGAACCCAATTTTTCATGCTCGCACAAAGCGCATTGAGGTTCATTACCACTATGTCAGAGAGAGGCTCTCAACAGGAGAGATCAGCTTGGCTTATGTGCCAACACAGGACAACCTTGCAGATCTTTTCACAAAGGCATTGTCTCGTGAGAAGGTCGAAGCTTTCCGCAAAGCTTTGGGCTTACTCCCCTTTGTGGACTGATCATGTCCGCAGGGCATGGCACTTCCCTTTACTCATGTGCTAGCTCTCGTTCAACGCATCACTCCAGGGGAAATTTGTTACCATATACATGTGGTGGTGATGTGTCTGAACACATTAGGACCGTCATGGCATTTTTTCCCTCTTTAGGAGGTTTTTCCTCCCATGCATTGTATATACGCCCATTAGTCTAGGGCTATCTATCTTTCCATTGCACACTCTCTATTGTGTGCCTTGAGCTTCCTTTATCTTCTCCAAGTTGTGTGCGTTTCTCTATAACCCTAATTCCAACATAAATTGCCTACTGCCTCATCAAGCTAAAATTGATAGTAATTCACACAATTTGCGAGCGCTTGCGCTCAACAAATTGCGGTCTGCACATGCATCTGATCTTTAAGAGTGCTCATCATGTCAGCATGCAGCCGAAGTGCTCTCCAGTTGATGATCAGTGAAATATTACTAGTATATGTGATGAAGCTCATAGACTGAAGAATGATCAAACCCGTACCAACAAGGTTGTCAATTATGCCATTTATTTCAAACTTAGCATTCTCTTGCCTTTGCGTCACGCTAGCAGTAAGCAAGCAAAGTTTCTCTCATGGATGCAGGCTTTGGCAGGTCTCCAATGCAATAGACATGTATTGTTATCTAGAACACCTTCCCCGGTTCTCCCTTTTGGTTCTGCTCGACTTACAACGTCATAGCTCTCTCTCTCTCTCTCTCTCTACTAAAAGAGCCAATAGCTAGCATTGAAGCCATCGTTCTTGCTATGACTTATATCGCCAACTACCTGATATGATTGTGTATCACACAATTTGTGAATGCTAGCGCTTAAATTGTGGTCTGCACATGCTACCAGGATTTTGGTGATTTGACTCTGGATTCGACCTCTGCCATGGGTTGATCGCACGTAATATATGATATTTGAGAGTGCTCATCACGTCAATAGTCATCCGAAGTTCTCTCCAGCTTGATGATCTGCGATATATAACCAAGGTTTGAAAGGTCTCGGTTCTCCTTTCCGGTTCCACCCACCTTGATGCTGCAACATTGGAAAACTCTCTCTCTCTCTCTCTCTCTCTCTCTCTCTCTCAAGGAGTGGCTAGAGACAAACCTGCAAATGAAGCTTCGAGCTGCTTCGATGGAACCTGTGAACTGCTTGTGCAGAATGCCTTTTTTTCCCCTTGGTTGCTTTTCAGGCGGATCTTTTTTTAGAGTTTTTAATCGCAATAACCAAAATAATTACAAGGGTATTTTGGGAAGTTCCACAAATGAGGGGTATTTTGGTAATTACCCTTGTGTTATTTAAAAAGCTTTTTAAAATTTTCCCCCTTGGTTGCTTTTTAGGCGGAGTTTTTTAAAGAGCTTTTAATCGCAACGATGAAAAACTTGATCATCCAGCCAAAATAGTTACAAGGTATTTTGGTAATTTCCACAATTGGGGGGTATTTTGGTAATTTCCTAGGTAATTTAAGCACGTCTTTAAGCCTCGACAATTATAGCTCATGAATTGACCAATGAGTGGAATATACATAGATATTGAAGATGGAGCACATCTTGTGGTTGACTCGCTTCTTGTTCTGTTACACTCTCAACAAATTCTATTTGCATTGTATATTTTTTCATCTTGTTGATATATTTGACTACATGTTCCTTTAACTCATGGCCATCCACTTCAATCCCTTTGGTAGCAACCAATTGAGTAGGAACATTCTTGATTAAGCTTGCATATGTTGTGTCTTGATCACTTGCAACTACTTGACTTTGATTGGTTCCTAAACTACTATTCTTGGCCTTCATATTTTGAGACTATTCTAGTTCTAGGGCTTTGGGAATTTCTCAAGGCCAAGTCTTCTTGCATATCTTTAGTTGTGACCATTCACCCTCCAATGATTGAGAATCAATAGTGATGGAAGAATAGGCTACTCCCCAACACTCTCCTAATGAGTTGAAAAGTGGATATTGGAACTATTTAAAGCTTTGGCTTACCAAATAATATTGATATCCCATATGACATGATATTTTTTTCGAGCTCAAGGTCAACCATAGCTTGATCAAATGGTTCTTTGGCACCAAATAATGGTAATTTGATTCTTGCCTAAGGAGATAACTCAGTAACTTTGTTGATGGTCTTTGTTTCCCCATTAGCTCCCTTGGTTATTTTTCTTCTTTTACTTTGTTTGACACTTGTGTTTGCAGAAGATCACATCCATTAGTTTCACTAATAACAATAATGGAGACAACCTTATCGTTGTCTTCCTAGGGAAAGCTATTGTTGGAACGTCATCCTAGCATAGGGAGGACATCAATATAATGTCAATCCGAGGAGTAGGATCCGCTAGGGCATGGAAACACACAAGTGGCTTGTGCGTGCCAAATGGAGGATTAGAAGGTGAAACCTACACACAAAGAAAGCTACAGAGCGGGTATGATGTTGCTACGAGGAATGAGCACACTACTTACTCTACCATTTGGCCTAATCTCTCACACACAAGCTTAATCACGCACTACTCTCTAATCAATCACTAATCCGACTCTAATCAAGCACACAATGAGCATAGAATAGCATAGAATGACCACACCGGGCACCAACACTCTACACAAGCCTACACACACTTAGTAGCATGCTTAAACAAGAGAAAAATATGAAAAAAAGAGAGAGATTAATCAACAAATCAGCCACTAATCTTTGATTAATCAAGCATTGATTACACCATGAGCAAATGAGAGAGAAGAGGTTAGAGTTTAGCTATTGGCATGAGGCCGAATCATCCATGCACGCACGCAGAAAGCTCAGGAACTCCATAGCCATCCCCTTCTTCACAAAGCTTATCTCAAGTGAGTAAGAGTCCCCTTTCACATTGTGTGTTTTGAGTTATATACCCTCTAGGCTTTTTAGAAGTGGCCGGGCACTCAAATGGCCAAACTCACTTAATCTGCTATCTGCACTGCCCAGGATCTAAATATAGCTCAATGTTTACAACTTGGAACTCTTGATGAGCCCAAAACATAATTACAACCCGCATTTGCGGTCATTTGACGGAAAATCCTAAAACTTAAGTGGCTATCAATTGTGACCGTAACTCCATAGATAGTCATCAATTCCAACTCTTCTCTGCATCTGTTGCTTGTATTTGCTTCATCGTCATCTTTACTTCGCATCCGCATCATCTGGCCTCGTTAGCATTTACTAATAATAGTAAATAACATCTTTGACTGGTCCGTTTGTCCATTGTTGACTTAGCCGCCAAACAGCTATCTCCTCTGTCATTACAATAACTTTTGGATCCTTAGTTGCATAACTCATCATGGATCTTGACTCGTGTTGATCTTAATAGATCTATGATACTTTCTAGTAAAATATGCATCTTTGGTGGTGACTTTGGCCATCAACTTGATGATGCCTTTGGTGAGTGCCTTGGATAAACTACTAAATTTGCTTTAGAACCGTTTGTTGTTGCAATGGATAGCTTGTTAGGGTTTTTCCCTTCCTTCTATTACTCTAGAGAAGAATGTCTAGTTATCTACTATTTGGGTGGTAGTAGATATTGGAGATGGAGACGGAGATAGATGAATTATGAGAGATAGCGAGAAATAAGATAACTCTGGGATTCCACTCTCCTAATGTGCACAAGTGCGTGTGTGTTTTGGTTTGAACACTTCGCCTCGCCACCATGATTAAAATAATACATTGACTATGCTCACCTATGGAGAATGAGAGTCTTGATATAATTACGCTTAACTCTTCTAGCTTGAGCTATAGCCTAATTAGCTAGACTCATAGACCACATAAAAATATTAGGACTTGAAGCTTAGGTCTAACGCTTTGCTCATTTATCGGCTCAGCTACCCGACTCTTGACATTTTCTCGACTTGACTACTGTCTTGAGCTCTCAGCAAAATATATATCTAGACATTTAGAGCTCAGATCCTCAAAAAGAGGTTATTAAAGGACCATATTGGCAAAGTAGGTTTCTTCTGCCATACCTGGGTGACCTTGGTTGTTAAAAATGTTTGTTTTAACTTTTGGTCCATTATCTGAGAAGATTGGCTAGTTTCATTTTGTTGGAAGTGGGAGATGACTTCAATCTTCTTCTGGTCGTTTGTCTGCTTCGGCACCCATATGTATCTGCTATTTGTTGTTGGCTTATTTTTACAGACGACATACTGACTTTTTGGACTTGTATCCTTGATCTGTCGGCGTTTGTAGCTGAAATTATCTTCAAGTTGTGTAAAAGCTGGTCTTGGTGCCTTGGGGAGCCAGATTTGTTTTTGTCCTTTGTAATATCCCTGCGCTTGAAGTATATTTGATGGCGCAAATATTTTTGTTTGTACTTTCGGATTCAATTGTATTTGTTCCGTGCCATTTTTGGGAATCACGGTTGGTAAATTCCCTTGAAGATATGTAGGCTTTCTAGATATAGAATCGTTTTTGAACCTGTTTCTAGCCTTGTGCTCTTCTAAGCTATACTGGGAGGCAATCCATCCCATTTGTTTACCTGAATTGTTTGGACTGGATCTTTGACATTGATGTCATTGGCCGCAACATAGGATGTGCCTGTTGTGTCTTTGTTTACTCATCGTTGGGTATTTTGGCTGAAAGACCTTTTTATACTCTTGTCGAGGTTGTTGGTCTTGGTTTCCCTGGGGTGTTGAAGCCACTACTATTTGCTTTGTTTTTTTAACTGCATTGGTGACCTCCTTATTGGACTTTTGTTCTACAGAGGAAGAGGTTAAGCCTCCTTGGACTTTTGCTTTTCCCTTGTCTTCTGCTGATAAACGTCAAGATGTAATGACTTGGGATGTTTGTACCTTTTCTTGTTGATGACATGCTTTGGTGATTTCTGCATTTAAACTGACTTAAACCGTCTTTTGTGCCTCTATTTTTGAACAACTATTTGAGTCTTTAATTTCATCTGCCAGCTGGACAGAAGTAAGTTGACTCTTTTCTTCAGATGCAATGCTTATCGTGGCCTTTGGTTCACATTGCTCTTTATTGATCTCTTTGTTTGTCTTTTGATAGGCTCCATGTGCTTGATGCACCATTTGCTTCTGATTGTTCAAGTTAATTATGATTTGTGTCACCTTTGGCTCTTTGGCATTTTCCAATGGCGAGACAATATTAGGATCTGACTTTATGATCGGCTCTGCTTTTTGATTCTTGCCATCATTTGAACACATTGAGATGTGTTTTTCTTGGTTTTAATACTTGATCTCTGCCTCTGTTGAAATCTTGGGTACATCCCTTAGCGATGAACTATCTGTGCTATTAGCATTATCATGTAGAATCTTTGATTCCACATTTTTGCTTGTTGAAATCTTTAGTGGCAAGTCTTTGACTGCCCATCCTAGCTCTGGTTCTGGGTCACAGATAATTTCTTCATCCACTTCCTCTGACATTGAATCGTCCGCTGCATCCTTGTCGGATCTTTCGACTTCAGGCCTGAAAAATTCCAAGCTGACTATCTGTTGTAGCTGATCTTTTTTGGCAGCTTGATTTTCAATTAGAATATCATTGACGCCTTTGACCTCCAATATTTTAGTCATCAGTTTGTCTCTGGTATCCTTTGACAAGATATGTTTTCTTTCTGTTGACTTTCGACTTGGAGACGTCTGCTTTAATGATTCTGCTGCTTGCAGTCTGATACTGTGCGCTCCTTGCCGCACTGTCGAAGCAAGGGACTTGCCGATACACCGTGTGCGAGACACAAATGGCTCCAAGCACACAACAAGACTAATCTAGCAAGCTCAAAAGAGGGCAATGGTGTGTCACTCACCGCTCTATGCTCCTACCGTGGAGGATTCCTCGCCGCGAAGAAGAAGGAGACGCCGCTACGTCGCGCTCAACCGCTTCACCGCCGTCATGCTGCCGCAATGCTCGATCGCACTCTCTCTCTCTCTCTCACACACACACACACACACACACACACACACACACACACACACACACACACACACACACACACACACACACACACACACACACACACATACACACACACAAGGAGGTGAAGAAGAAGGAGATGGAGATGGAGCAAGAGCACTCTTCTATTGCACAAATGAGAGAATAAGTGAATTTTAGGTTTAGTTGGCTTTTATATGAGCTCACCCCATTCACACTTGGGCACCCATGCTTAGCCAACTAATCCCTTGAATGATCCAGTTAGAGTGCGCCTCTCATCGGCGATCACTCTTACCCTTTTCCTATTGGTTCGACAAGCCCGATACCTGACTCTACCAAATACATAATACACGTCCGTCGTAGGTGATGGGGTGTCCATGAGCCGTGAGGGTTAACATGCCCCCCTTCCTGATGTAGATTCCGTCCTCGGAAGCTATTGAGTTGAAGCTCGTTCGTCGAGGTGGAAGAGCATTTGAGATGAATGTCCTTAGCCTTCTTCAGTCACTGCAAAATCAAACAACATTGGCACAGTAATTGCATTCTCATAAGTGATTAAAAAGCATATGCAGTTTTAGGTAGACAAATTGATTGGTAAAAGAATTTCAAACAATTTGTCAGCAATGAACATTAAATTGCAATGTAATCAAATGCATAAACAGATGTAAAGGTAAAAAATTAAACAAGTCTGGGGTCGCTAATTTGACGGTCGAAAGGCAATAGAGATCGAATATTAATACCATGGGTAAGCTTCTTAATTTTCTGTGGTCAATTAAGTTGTTTAATTGCGAGAGCCAAGTATTCATGTTCGAGGGTTGACTAGAGGCTATATCTAGAAGACCTTGTAGTTAAGCTACCATAAAAGGAATTTCTCATGAAATCATCGCCTGACTGATTACTTTTTCTTTGACCCCCCAAAGTCTTTTCACAGTGATTCAATTTTGATGTGTATGCTTATTTTGTATGCCTTGGGTTTTTTGCATTTCAAGTAAAAGCGCCCATACTGGGAACCTCTAGGGCTCTAGTACCATAGGCAATACATGTGAGTGAAGTACCAAATCAAGCTGAGATTTCTCTTCCAGCTTAAGATTTTACAGTTTGGCACTTTGATTTTTTGTTTGTTCTTTTTCAGCATTTTAATTTTGTAACTTTGGGGGGTCATATAACACTGATACACCTCCCCAAGCTCATCACACTAGTAAATTCCCTTTATAATACTTAAGCTAAAGGTCAATAGGGTCAAGCCCACTAGAAAGCCCTAGTACATTTCACACAATGCTGCCTTAATCGGATTAAGATCCTAAGTAACCATTAATTATTAGGAAGGCATTCCCCATGGTATTAAGAGAAGATTTCTAACACCTAACTTGGTCAAACTAGTTTGTCGGACTGCTTGATTTTTAAACCTAGACAAGTGATTATGACAAAAAATTACATTGAATTAAATGTTTGATGCTAAGCAAATGCGGTGAATATTAGGCTACCAATCACAATTAAAGCTGACAATCATAGATGCAAAAAGATAAGGGGCAATGCTAATGGACAAGAAACACCTGTTTGTGTCGATGGTCGCGCTTGATTTGAAGAGTGAGTCGAGATAAAGATTCCATGAAGGTCCAAATCCTACCAATAGCAACACGCTCCTGTACACACTAGGAAACAAAAGGAATACCTCCAGGAGGCACATTAGTGGAAAAAGGTACTAACACTTATTGAACACAACAAAAAACATAAGGAACCCTAACCTAATTATTTGCACTCCCCCTAGAGAGTCAAGGGAATAGGATATTGTAGAGGTTGGGGGGAAACCCTAAGGCTAAACCCCTATCTTCGTCGTCGAGATAAACAAAGTCATCATCCATGAGACCATATGTGCCATCCGTGTAGTCGTGTAAATTTTCTTCTTCATCATAGGTGCCCATGTTTACTAAGAAGGTCACTAGACGCCTATAGTCATCTTGGTCAAAAGGGTAGGCTTGTGCAATGGGAGAAACGCTCTCTACTAAGTATGGATCAGACATGGTCAAGAGACGTATCAGCCATTCTAACTCCTCAAAATTCCTCTCACATGCTAGCGTACCTATCAAATCCCATTCACATGCAAGAACTGGAAAGACCATGTGAAATATTTGTGAAAAGTAACGAGGGTACCTCTCACCCAAGGCAGGAGTGGATGACTCTAGCGTACTAGCCATATCTGTACACGCAAATAGATGATGGTTAGAGTGCAAATATTACAAGGGTCGTGTTCTTGTGCATAATTTGTTTTTATGATTTGTGTTATGGCTCTTGCTCTTTTACTTTTTTATCTTGTTTTTGTGAGTATAAGGCTTTATATATACATTCCCTAAGATTGGAGATTAAGAGGTCAGGGAGAAAGGTTGAGAGGGAAGCAAGTGAATAATGGATGTCCACAAACACTCCCCCCTTCCTTGGGTAGATCATACCGTTTGAAATGATGTCGTCACCCTTTGAAACCAATTGTTCCAGTTGGTAATAGGTGAGGATTTTTGCCAGTAGTTTTCTATTACCCTAGGTGCCTCGTCAAGTTGCAAGGGTGGTAAGGTACTCTCCCAGGATCGAACTTGAAGTGGTTCATCAGGTGATTCTTGAACACTGGGAGGTGTGGATTCTTTTGTAGCTTCATGGAGGTCCACTACTATAGATGGAGGCTGTGTAGAAGCTTTTACCTCTATGGATGTATTACATGAGGAGCTAGAAGCTTTATGGAACTCCCCCCTTCGTGAGCTAGGTGGAATAAATTGGTTTTGCCTTGGAGCCCAAACTAGCTCTCGACTAGGTGTGTAGCATTCTGTGATCTTTCCCTTCCCACGGTCTGCCATTGGCTTTAGCGTTACACTGTTTGACTCATATGGGTTTGTTGTCGATAGGGAAGGACACATTTTACGTTTAGGTACCCAAATTTGCTCATTTCCATCATAGTAGCCTTGGGCTTCTAATAGTTGTTTTGGAATCCATCGTGATTTGGTCTTGACTCTCCTAGGGCGCGCTCTTGGTTTTCCCGGAAATTTTTTCTTGGAATGGATGGGAGGGTTGAGGTAGTTGGAAGTAAGGCCTTGGGGACCCATTGATATGTACTCTTAGGTCGTGCAGGTTGAGTACTTGCAATATTACTGCTTGCTGCAACTACAAGTGTTGAAGTGCTAGGTTCATGGGTAGCCGGCAAAGACGAGTTAACCACCTTGGCTTGTGAATGTTGGCTATCCTTCAACTTTGCTAGAGTTTGCAACGTAGGTGACTTTGCTTGAATGATAGGGGTAAGAGTCGGTGGTCGCGTCATGACACTACCAGTATCCCAATCAATAGTGCATTTGGTTGCCAACATCCACGTGCATCCCAGGTTTACGTTGCCTTCCATAGCTCCCGCGGGCATGACTAGAAACCTCTGCACTATGCTTCCATTGTCATAGAAAACAGGGGTCTGAAGGACTCCAAGAATAGCAGTTTTCTTTTTATTAATGCCCTTGACTTGCATCGTACTCGGGGATAGGGTCGGTTTCCCTAATTGACACCAAACTCCATAGGATAACAAATTGTGTTTCGCTCCCGTATCTAATAAGGCATTGTATAGTACTTTCCCATAGGGGCTATTTAGCTCAATTGGGTATCGTAGGGGTGGCTCAGATTCTAATGAGTCGTCATCTGTGTCCTCGAAAATGCTTGCGTGATTCCCAGATTAGCCTCTCGTTGGCGTCTAAGACGTTGTTGTCGTTCTCGAGCCTCAACTCTTGCTTGGATTTTTTTAAGCTCTGCTTGTTCCTTGGCAGCCTTCTTTTGATGGATGGCTTGCAACTCTTCCTGGCTTAGACGATCATAATATCTTTTGAATTTACTCCCATTAAGGAATCCAATGGTTTCAACTCCATGTAGAGTCTCCACACGAATGGTACCTTGCGGGGTAATTTCACACACTCGATATGGCCCCTTACCAGCATATTTCAATTTCTTCTTTTCATTACGTACCCCGCACATAAGAACTTTATCACCAACCTTGATGTCTTTATCCTTTAAATGGCTATCAAACCACTTCTTTCTCCTATCCTTCTCCACTAGAGCATTTCGCACAGCTAATTGCCTCTCTTCATCTAGCCTTTCCAGGATATATAATCGCTCCACTAAGGGGTTACCATCCCAACCTTCTTGAGAAGCTACTCGAAGACTAGGAATGACAAACTCCCATGGCATAATTGCTTCTTGACCGTACACCATTTTAAACGGTGTGCAATTAATAGCAACTTTATACGCAGTACGATAAGCCCATAAAGCTGATGTAAGCTTTAGGTCCCAATCAGTGCGATGAGCCTCGACTGTCTTTGTCAAAATGGAGATGAGAGTTTTGTTGGTACTCTCAGCTTGGCCATTTGCTTGGGGATAATAGGGTGTAGACTTGTGGTGTGATATCATGAAGTTTGATGTGAGTTCTTTTATTACTTCATTTATAAAATGAGTTCCATTGTCACTCACAAGTTCAAAGGGGCATCCAAAACGTGTGATAATGTTCTCAAAGAGGAACTTAGCTGTTGTTTTGGCATCCGCCTTTCGTGTTGCTTTTGCTTCAGCCCATTTGGTTACATAGTCGGTAGCCACAATGATATATCGTGATTGCGTGTTACGTGCAGCCGGACCAATCGGTCCTACAAAGTCTAAGCCCCACTTTTCAAATGGGTGGGTTACCTTGATGGGATGTAGAGGCATCATATCCCTTCTTTGTGGCTTGTTGAAGCGTTGGCATTCATCACATCCCTTTGCAAAAAGTGATGCATCCTTAAACAGAGTGGGCCACCAATAGCCTGACTGTAAGATCTTTCGGGCAGTCAAGTTTCTTGAAAAGTGACCACCAGCTACGCCCATGTGTGCCTCTTGTAGAATATATAAATACTCATCCTCGCGGGCACAGCGTCTAAGAACATCATCTTTTCCTCTCTTATAGAGAGTTCCGGCCAGTAAGCAATAGGGTTCGCATTCCTTGATTAATTTTCGAGCTATATCTTTTCGCAGTTCTTTGGGTGGAAAACCATTAACTAAGAAGTTAACAATCTTTTCACTCCATTCAGGCATTGTCTCAACAATGAACAAAGGAGTATCAGGCAATTCATCATCAACCCCCGTAGGAGCTTCGCCATTAGGGATACGAGATAAATGATCCGCCATGACGTGTTTCCTCCCAGGCCTCACAACAACGGTGAAGTCAAACTCAAGAAGAATTAACAACCATCGTGTAATTCGACCTGTGGAACACGGATTGTTTACCAAATATAACAATGCTTGATGATCAACATAAAACACAAACTTAGTAGCAAGAAGGTAATAGCGAAATTTCTTTACTGCGTAAATCATAGCTAGACCTTCGCGCTCTGTAGTAGTGTAGTTCATCTCGGCATCATTTAATGGGTGACTTGCAAAGCTAATAGGGTAGTCCAATTTATGTTCTCCTGGTTGAGTTAGAACACACCCAATAACAAAATTTGATGCATCAATATGCACATGAAAAGGTACATTCCAATCGGGTGTTCGCAGGATTGGAGCACTTGTTAGGGCCTTCTTTAATAATTCATAAGATTGATGACATTCTTCCGTCCAGTGAAACTCGATAAGAAGCTTGTACAATGGACGCGCTATCTCGGCAAAGTTTAAAATAAATCTTCGATAATAACCAACATGGCCCATAAATCTTTGAACTCCTTTATAGTTCGTAGGTGGTGGCAAATCGGCAATGGCTTTAATCTTACTCTCATCTGTGGATATCCCGTTCTTGGACACTATATGCCCTAGAATGACTCCATGCTTAACCCAAAATTGGCATTTGAAAGGGTTCAATGAGATGCGATAAAATCTGCACCTTTCAAATATTTTTCGTAGATATAACAAATGCTTCTCCCAAGAAGAATAAACACAAAGGTCGTCTAAGAAGGCTTCACAAAACTCCCTTAGAAATTCTTTAAACGTAGTGTTTATTAATCGTTGGAATGTAGCAGGGGCATTTGTTAAGCCAAAAGCCATAACACGAAATGCAAACACTCCAAACTCTGTGATAAAAGCAGTTTTAGCTTGGTCCTCTAATGCAATTGTGATTTGATTGTAACCAGAGTACCCATCTAAAAATCTATAAGCTTCCTTGCCCGCAACTCTTTCAAGCACATGTTCTGAATATGGCAAGGGATAATGATCTTTCCTAGTGGCTGCATTAACTTTCTTGAGGTCCACGCACAATCTTAGTTTCCCATTCTTTTTTGGCACAATGACTATTGGAGAAACCCATTCTGAGTGCTCAATAGGGTATATGAATCCACATTGGATAAGTTTTTCAATCTCCTCTTGTACAATTTTGGCGTACTTAGGATTCATTGGATAGGGTCGTTGCTGGACGGGTTTAGCACTGTTGATCATGGGAATTGTATGTTGCACCACAGAAGGTGGAACGCCCTTCATGTCATGATATGTCCAAGCAAAGATATCCTTGTATTCCTTGAGGAGCTCCTTAAGTACAGCCTCTTCAGTTTCGGTAAGGTCTTGAGCAATAAAGACTGGTTTAGACTCTTCACCTGGTTCTGCTAATTCTATCTCTTTAACTACCGCTGGACCATCATAGACTCCACTGCTTCCATTGGTAGGTATTCGTTGGGCTTTGGCATACACAACCTTTCGCTCCCCCGTGGTATAAGATTTAAAATGTTCAGGAGCCGTATGTAAGTCAGCAGGCTCTTGTCCTGACGGAAACCTTTCTTTTAGTTCTGCCTCCTTTTGTTGTTGTGCTAACTCTCGGTTTTGACGTCTTCTTATAGTTCGACTCAATTTCGGCTCTGTAACCTCCAATTGAGCGAGGTCAATGGGTCGCGGGCTGCACCACATGACACTCTGGAGATGTTTACCCCAATTGTCTAAAACTAGCTTTCGATGAGCATCACATGCCCCTAGATAGCTAAGCCATTCTGCAGTAGATCTTTCCTTGTTTATCCTAGCTCTCACATTTGCTCGATATCGTCGTCTCTTATATGACCTTTGTTTCTTGTTAAGGTTTTGATTTTGGTAAATGTTTGAACTCGACTCGCTTGATAGGTCTTCGCTTGTATCTTCTTCACTCTCATATAAATTACCATAGATGGTTGTACTAGACCTTGAGTGTTCAGTTTCTATACTTGGCCCACTCGATGTTTCCTCAGGTTCTGAATCCATTTCTCCCTGAGATTCCGTTTCTGATGTGTATTGGCCTGAAGCCTTTGAGGAATCATCGGTTTCACTCTCAGGTAGGTGTGCCTCTTTCTTATCATCGGATGTTACATGCGCTATACCTAACATGTTTACTGGTGCAATGTGTGGTATCTCTTCCCCATCTGGTGTTACCCAGGTTGTTCCTCTAGCTCCCCATGTATCTATAGTTTCCGCTAGGTGTACCCAATCGACATTGTCTGACTCAGCCATTCCGGGTAGGATATCCATATAAGGAGAGTTCTCCCCAATATCCGTGTCTTCGTTACACGTGTAACAATACTGTAATGGAGCTGAGTGAATTGTTGTGTCTGATCGATTATCAATGATGAATTTATTTCCTAGAGGATGCGTTCGACCACTTAAAAGATCAACTCGAATGACAGAGTCTTGGAACTGTAAGTAGACGTGGTTTTTGGACCAGTCATGCACCATTTTTGCTTCCCTCATGAATGGACGCCCTAAGATCATCTCAAATGACATAGGATGCTTGGAAAAATCCACAACAATGAAAGTTTGCCTTACCTTGTGTCCCAAGACTTTGATCCTGAGATCCTTAAGCATTCCAATAGGCGTAACAATAGATCCATTAGCCATTTTTACCACTACGCTTGTGGCTTCAAGGTGAGGTCGCCCCATAGACTCCCAACAACTCTTTGTCACCATGCTGACTCCCGCACCACCATCAAGGACCCCCTTTACAGTTAATCCTTTAGTAGCGATTGGTAGAGTAGCATTAGATTCATCACCTTCAAAGTATTGCCCCAACTTGTTAACGGGTACTTCAATTACAGATTCATGTCCCGCTAGGTCAAATGGTGGTGCTAAATGTTCCTCATCATTCATTACCGAGTTAGGTTTGTTCATATGTGCAAACTGTGGTAATCCGGCCTGTAATTCTCCATTGAGGAAGGCTCGAAGAGCTGAGACTAACTCGGGGTCTTTATATAGTTTGGACATGATGGTGGTTCTAACTTCTGAAGACATAAAATCCATCAATTTGGCAACATTTAATGGCATCTTGTGGGACGTAGGACCCTGACAAGAGAATGGTGAAGATGGAATCTCCACTTCCTCAAGGGGGTCGGGTATTCCCTCACCAAACATTCTCTCTAGTAGGAAAGGTGTGTGTCCACTTTCAGATGTCCTACCCTCACTCTCTTCCCGAATGATACTGGGTATAGCTAACGGCCTGTAGTTCTTGTGAGGTTGAACTTGTGTGGGGAACACTGTGTCCGACATCTGGATATGTTTGGGTTCAGGTTCTAATGTTCGTTGAGTTTCTTCCACCAAACCCCTCAGTTGTTGGACTCGTTCAATTTCCACTGTTGGGTTTCGATAGGTTCCAATCTTTCTCTTGCAATCCTCATTTTTCTTCTCTCGTGGCTTATCTTGGGGGTTCGCAACTGGGTGGTTTAACTTTGAATACTCTTTTGATGCTCGTCGTAATTCCCTCTCGTGATCCTCCTCACTGGCTTTTTCCTTTGTAGTAATAGTTTTGGTCTCCGTGGTCTCTATCGAATCTGAGTCATCCTCAAGGTCATTCATATACACGGGATCCTCTCCTGTCCCTATGTTAGTCTTTGAACTAGGTTTTGAGCTAGAAGCATTAAGGGATTTCTTTCTTCGTGTTTTCTTCTTTCTCGCTCGGCCAATGGATGCAGCATCTCTCTCTTCGAGGATGTAATTTTGCTTTTGGAGCATCGACTGTGTGAGTGCATTCACTGGTGCTGTGTTTATAGTTGGTGGTGTCCCATCAACAATCTCTATTATGTTCAATGGTGTGATTTTCGATGCGTTTGGATTGTTAGGACACTGTGCGATCAAATGATCTATGCCACAACGATTACAAGTGAGTATTGGCATTGCCAATGCACTCCCTTGACTTGTTTGCATTAGTGCGTCATTCTTTTGCATTCTAATGGGGCACTCAACTACTCGATGTGGTCCACCACATTCGTAGCACTGAAGAGGTGGTCTCTTGGTAAAACTATTAATGTTTTGGCCTCTTGCTGCTAGCGCAGTAGCGTGATATACCGGTTTGATTTGTCCCCAATGGTCTTCCATATAGTACATGGGGCACTCCTCAAGCATGTCGACTCCATAGGTGATACTAGAGTCTATGTCCTCTTCGCAATCTACATAAGTATTAGATGACTCGCAACCTATTTGGTTCATAGGTGTAACTCTTGGATGAGGGGGTTGCGGTCCTAGCACTGGAGGTGGCAACGGTGTGGTTTGGACCACATTTTGGGTTCTAGGTACCATGTGTTGTAATGGCAACTGTTGCTCCATGGGTGGGGTAGGCATCAATGCAGGAACTCGAGGTGAGTCTGCCCAAGCTATAGGCGGTCTATTTTCCATGATACGTTTAAGCATTAGGCAATCCTTCGCTTGATGGCCATACCTACCACACGCGTTACAAGTCCCGTTAAACTTTACTCTGAAAGTAGGGCATTCACTCGTAGTATGTGGGCCCAAGCAAATTGAGCACCATTGTTGCTCCCTTCTTGGATACATATATGAGTGTTTTGTGGAGCACGATTACCCCTAAGGCTTTCTTGGATGGCCTTTGTGAGATCTGCCAAAGTCATCTCAGATATCGTTTGCTCTTTCACGATTGGCTTTATCTTCATTGGCTCATGCCCTGATGCTTGCGAGCTACTAGACTTCGGCTCGGCAGACACTCTTTCTCCTGCAATCATTAAATTATCCTCCAATTGGATTGCATTCATGGTGACTGCTTCCCAAGTAGTGATACCTCTAATGACTAGGCCATTATAGATACTTTCATGTCGTAGTCCCCTAATGAATCTATCGAGCAATTGGTTGTTGTTGAATCGCTCGTTTGGATTGCATCGAGAATTCAAATTATTTAGGCGACTAATGAAGTCTCTCACGGATTCACCTTCTTCTTGTTGGGCTTTCTGGAGCTGAGAGGCTACACCCCAAAGTACTCCCTCTCGTATGTATTCTTTTAAGAACAGTCTCCTAAGAGTAGAGTAGATCGTTTTCTCTTCTACTCTTAAGGTTCTATACCAATCTCAAGCCTTTCCGCTTAGGGTCAAACTCAAAGCCTTACACTTATGTAGCTCATTGTGCTCTTCCAAGGAATCGCACACATGTTCAAAGACTTCCATATGCTTTCTAGCATCTCCGTCTCCACTGAATTTCTGTGTGAGCTTAGCTACTTGAACTGCCTTGCTCCTAGGCTCTCTATCAGGTGCACTACACATGTTTTTCGCAATAGAGCGACCGATAGTTTGAGCAAATGCTGCCAAATCTCCTATTTGAGCAGGTATAATGGGTGTATGTGCTCCTGGAACCACATGTGAGATGGGAGTTGGCCTTGGCCTTGGCATACGCGTGGCTCTTGGGTCCCAAATTTCGTATGGTGGTGTACCAGACGGTGGTCCAAAGTTTACAGGCGTGGCCCTAGGCATAGGGGGTGCCTGATATGGCATGTTATTATTAAATGGCATGGCTCCACTTGTATAAGAGCTTGGATAATTCCATTGTGGATTGTAAGCTCTTGGAATAATCGGAGGTGTAGGAGCTACATGAGGCTGAGGTACGATAGGTGCACATGATTGATACATACATGTAGGTATAGTTGGGGGCACTGTGCTACTAGGCATCGGCGCAGTATTAACAAATGAACTCCATGGTGTACTTCTTGTCATGCTCACCACTGGGATATGCATGGTAGCCGTAGTGTCATTAAGAGAAAGATGAGCTAGATCTGGGAAGGTAAAGCTGCCACTTGTGGGCTCATATTGTACTGAGGCTCCTGGCGAAACAACATATGGAGGATCAATGGGGCTCACTGAGGGAGTCTCCATTTGTGATAGGGTTGGTTGGTTGGCCTTTCCCGTATCCAAGAATCTCATTAGGCCTGTTGAAGGCATGTTGATCCCTGTGTTCTGTCTTTCTAACTCGACAATCCTATGGAGGACATCACAGACTTTCTGTTGTTGCTCATCTATGCTAGTAGCACCCGATGTGGATTGTAGAACATCTAACCAACCCACATGATAGGTGTGTCCTGTGTACCGATCAATTAAAGCTTCTGCTTGTAGGTCATACTCCCAATTTTCGTTTAGGAATATCCCATCTAGGCCTGGCGTGCTGGAGGTTTCCCTTGAAGTGGAAGCATTATTGCTCCCCATAGCTTGCCCCTCCGTGACTGCTACCTTGGGAGCACTCGGTTGCTCGGCTAGCATGATTGTTGTCATAGGACCCTTTGCTTTCAGGGTTCGACTTTGTTCTAGCCTTCGTAGGTTCTCAATTTCCCTCTCCCTTGTTGCTTGCATATAGCGTTCGATCTCTTGTACTTCGGCAAGACTCCTACCATCGGGTAGTAAAACCTCAGAGGGAGATAGTCCTAAAGGATCAGGAGATGCAGTGGATGGAACATTCACATGCACACTCTCAAGAAGCATAGGGTCCATTTTAGGCATGAATGACGAATTTACTTCCCCACTCCCTTCATTTATTTCATTAACCGCATGTTCGGAGCGAGTAGCTCTACTAAGGGTCTCTTTTAAGCGGCTAAACACGCTGGACCCGGGCCGTGGGCCCATGGCATGCATGTCTTGACTTGAACTATCAGGGTTTGGTGTAGGATACCCCTCCATGACTTCGTAGTCAGAGGAAGAATCACTAGACGCGATATGAGGATCTTGGGTCGCGCTACCTTGAGTCCCGGCCGAAGGTCCAGAACCTAGGGTGGAGGAATAATGGGTGCCCGCGTAAATGGAGGCACTACCAATATGCTCGTGCTCTAACACTCGTCCAGAGCGTAGGTTCATATGACTTGGATCCCCTAGAAGTGTCAGTGAGGGCCCGTGAAGGCTGCTCACCTAGTAATTTTGGGTGTTTTGCAACCCAAGTCTTTTCTTATTTTTTGATTTTTTGGTCCTTTTTTTCTGACCCATCTATAGAATAGAACATATGATAGTTCAAAACGAGCGTCTCGGTCAGAGGGACGTGCCGTGCTTTACAGCCCTCCGTTTGGTCACTTTATGCCCTCGGAATCCCTAAAACCGTCAATTTCTAGTAGGGAACTAGGCCCGAATTAGAAAGTCTAAGGGTGCAAGTGGGAAGAGAAGGGAGGAGAGTGGAGGACTTGCCCCACATGCTCTCATTCCCTCTTGAGGGGGTAGGACTGAGGCCTGGGCTTGGGGAAACGATCCCGATCAAAATTTTAGTGTAGCCCCCCAGTCACTCACGCTTAAATATTTCCGGTTTTTTTTTTTTTTTTTTTTACGACGACCGCGCGCGGTTTTGGTGACCCTTTCTTGGCTCACTACCTTGTCTACTTACTAACAGTGCTGCTAACCACTAACTAATCTACTAACTTATCTGTTAACTGCTTACTGACAGTGAGCTAACTGTCCACCTACTTCCTCTCTCACTACCTTGCTGTGCAAACACTGTGTGCAGCCAAACCCTGACAGAAAACTGTGTACAGACTGTGTGCAAATAGAAATTGCTAACTGCCTACCTGCTTATTCATTCACTGCAAACAAGCTAACGACTACTAATTTTGCAAAGACTGTGTGTAAACAGAAAACACAACATTATGCAGACATCACAGAACTTGCAGACAACACAGAAATTAATAACTTACAGAAAAACAACTCATTCCTCTTCCTCTTCCTCTTCTTTCCTACTACAAACAACTCATAGGAGAAGCACAAAGTGCCTCTTGGGCTTAGTGCAGGGCGATTCCCCGGCAGCGGCGCCAAAAATGTGCGCTCCTTGCCGCACTGTCGAAGCAAGGGACTTGCCGATACACCGTGTGCGAGCCACAAATGGCTCCAAGCACACAACAAGACTAATCTAGCAAGCTCAAAAGAGGGCAATGGTGTGTCACTCACCGCTCTATGCTCCTGCCGTGGAGGATTCCTCGCCGCAAAGAAGAAGGAGACGCCACTACGTCGCGCTCAACCGCTTCACCGCCGTCGTGCCGCCGCAATGCTCGATCGCACTCTCTCTCTCTCTCTCACACACACACACACATACACACACACAAGGAGGTGAAGAAGAAGGAGATGGAGATGGAGATGGAGCAAGAGCACTCTTCTATTGCACAAATGAGAGAATAAGTGAATTTTAGGTTTAGTTGGCTTTTATATGAGCTCACCCCATCACACTTGGGCGCCCATGCTTGGCTAACTAATCCCTTGAATGTCCCAGTTAGAGTGCGCCTCTCATCGGCGATCACTCTTACCCCTTTCCTATTGGTCCGACAAGCCCGGTACTTGACTCTACCAAATACATAATACACGTCCGTCGTAGGTGATGGGGTGTCCGTGAACCGTGAGGGTTAACAGATACTGTCTTGGTTTTGCTGCTTCATCATATCTAAGTGCATCTTTACTGGGCAATTGGGTATTAGATGATTAATGCCACATCCGTAGCAATGCACATCTATTCCTATTTGTTCTATACCAGGTCGAGGTATCTGTTCATAATATTGTTGGTATTCGTTGCCCATAGTATCTTAAATCAAATATGTCATCAGCATGACATGTAGATACTTGAAAACCAACACTGACGCTGGCTTTGACTGATTTCCCTTATCTTTTCCGGATGTGGCATTCTCAAGAAGCTTGTAATAGCTTCCATTATAACCCTAGTAGATGGTCGTTTCATCCCCTTCTTCAGTGACCAACTTTAATTCCATGTCTGTTATGAACATGTGATCCTTTATCTGTGGCTTCTGCATAGTCTCAGGACTCTGTTGTCTCTTCGATCCTGTATTTGGCTTCTGTTGTCTGTTGATTTGTAAGAGAGTATTGTGACTCTCTTTTGTTGTTTGCAGTTGATAGGGTTGTTCTGATTGTAGTAAGTGAGGTGGAGTTTGGACTCCCCCCATCCGAGAGTGTTCCCTATCTGTAAGAGTCATCTTTCTTATGCCAGATGTGGATATTCTAGCTTTGTCATCTAGCTCAGCTGATTGAGCTAGGTATTTGTGAAGTCGTGCTAACTCAATAGCTGATATTTCCATTGATTGTACGTATGTTTGTGTTGGTACATTTTGTGGTGCATGTGTAGTGTTCGGCACCTGTGAATGTTGTGTTGTGGCACTCATCTGTGTAATGAAAGGAGTTGAATTGTGCTCATACAAATTCAAAGTCTGATCATGTGTCAGTGGAAGCCCAGAGCTTTTAAAGTGCACTTCCCTATCTTCTAGTGATTGGCTTTGTGCAATAGTGGCAGTGTGACCAATATTTACCTGTTTAGAGATCATTTCATCATGTGTACGTTGCTCAATTTGGTCTTGTGGAGTTGAAGGTGACAAGATGAAAGCTGCAGCTCTTTCCAAGAATTTATCTGCAATAAGATCTAATTCATAGCATCTTCCATCTATATCATAGCTCTTGTCCTCAATGCGCGTTGCCATAGTGTCCTAGGTACCGACTCGCTAAATGTCCTTACCCGCGTGACTTGAACCCATCTTTGTCCATCAGAATCTACATAAATTGGATCTTTCCATCTTGTTTCGTGGATCCAATGAAGGGCTATTGATTCAAGTTGCTTGTTGACTTCTAAAGTGGTTGAGGGAAACTGTCGTTTACACATAGCTTCAAGGAATTCCTTTCTGCTGACTGTGTCTTCATTTTTTGGCAGATTGATTATAGTAGTCCCCGTCTCTTGAGTGATTTCTCTGTTTTGAACTACCATTGTATCTGCATTGGACGCTAAAGGTAAGCTCATTACCAAGCGGTAAGTATTACCACTTGTCGACATGTATTTGTATCCCAATTTTGAACCATCTTCATGAGCTATGAAGCATTGATCTGGCTCTTCCGTCGCTTGCTGAGGTGTTTCTGCTTTGTACCATCTACCCTCCATATCTCTATAGAGACTGCTACCGTTTTTGTCCTTGTGATTTGAGTTTATCAGGTGCACAGTGACTCTACGACTGCTAACCTCTGGAAGGTCTTGCCTATGCAATTTTATTATGTCCCACTCACTACCTGGTTTGAGCTTCATGTACACCGATCCTAAACAATCTTCCATTAGGTTCTTTTGTGAATTAGCCATGTTGGTAGCTTCGCCTACTTCCACAACCTGTATTGTCGGGCTTTTCAGAGCATTTTGCTTGCACTTTAGATAGCGATTGTCTACATCATCCATGTAGCATGGAAAGTCTTTGAAATGACCTATTAACTCCAACCTGATGCCAACCGATTTGACTGTTATTAATGAGCTTGAAGCTGCATCATAATTGCTTTGATTTGCCGATGTTGCCATTGACTGTGGCTGTTGCATCTGCTGCTCCATGTTTCTTTCAACCCTGTTACTGACCTGCTAAGCACTTGTATTTCCTTTTTCTAGCCTCTCCCACAAGTGACCAGTGGTTTTCCTAATTCAAAGCTCTCTGCTAGGCTTAGCTGTGATCTCGACGATCTGATTTACCTGTATAATTGTAGCACTAGTTGGCAAGATACTTACCACTGTACTGCAACGACTGCATCCTTCATAGAAATTCTTGGTTCGAGCTAACCTGTGTTTACTTTAGCACACAATCTGCAAAAGTCTATTTAGCAGGATTGCCGTTTTTCAATGAACACAAAATTCTTGGTGTACCCTTGACAGTCACACTTGTGCCTTGAGCTCTCACTTTTAGCTGAATTAGATTGAAGCTAGCACAAAAGGATTTATGCACTACTTGCACTGATTTGCTAGCTAATGGTTGATTCAGAAACTTTCAGAAACTTGCGACTCTTATGACAAGTCGAGGTTCCTTGTGCACGGTCTCACCGCTACCAAATTCGTTTATGGATTCGCAATTTTATACTAGGCCTTGGTTTGATTTTACACCTTCACGCGGGTGACCAGTGGTTTAATCTATAATTTCAATCTGCTAGTATTAGCAGCCCTTAATGATCAATTAGAAGGCCTAAAGACCAAATCCGATTCCAATTTTCAGCTTTTCGATGATGAATAGCTCACATGCACTCGTGTCAGCTCTAGGTCAACTTAAGCGGTCAAATTCAGTGCCTGGGTTGAGTCTAAGCGGTGGCCTAACTACCAATTTCTATCGTGTACTTTGATTTTACTCTGCTCAGAGGCTTGCAAGTGTGTTCACTTATGAATGCCACTTAGATCTGGACTGAGGGATCTAGAAGTCGAGACCAAGTCTAGAACTAGATACGGCTAATGATTTCGTCAATAAATAACTCGCTAGGCCTTCTTGTAGGCACTCAATTTCTTAGGTATCAATGTCTCAAATGGTGCTCACTAGTCGATGCAATGGATGTAATAGGTTTCTCTCGTGTACAATGTGCACGCAGTGTACTATACAACAAGCAATGTGATCCAAATGCACGGAAATCCAAGCCCAGAGTATATCCCATAAGCACAACTTTCCAATCCTATGCCCTTGTCCCGGCCTAGATGAGAGATTTTATAGAGTCGAAGCTCTCAATGCAATATGTATAATCGGTGCTGCCAAAAATGCTCCTGTAAGTGGCCAAAAATATGCACACTAAGTGCATCAATAATGGTCCTTAATGCTTGTTGAAGTAGCCCTGAACGGAAAGGAAGAGGCTGTCTATTGCTGACTCTCTATCACAGTGTATATTCCAAGATCTTTACACCTGCTATACAGTGCTCGCAAAGAATCTAGTGATATGCAATGAATTGCCTGGAGCAAATTAACGGTGCAAGGTAGGGTCAACAAGGCCATGGGTGGGCAAGCAGCGTGTTGGCTGGGTTGGGGCACTAAGGCGTGTGACTAGGCGGGATACAGGGAAGCGGTGTGTGTGTGTGTGTGTGTGTGTGTGTGTGTGTGTGTGTGTTTATGTGAGTTGTTGGCGTCTCAAAAACGACAAGGCAGCGTGTGTTTATGTGCGCTACAAGCCAAGTGCAGGGCTCGACTGAGCCGTCAAAAATCTGCCAACGCTGCAGGGCTGCGCGAACGTGATTGTGCGAGGCCGGCGTCGGCAGCCAAGGCGGGATCAGGGAAATGGGGTCGCGAGCTGTGGGGCCTGGTTGCACCGAGATTGTGCGCGCCACTGATTGTGCGGCTGATTGTGCGCGCCACTGTCGGGCTAACTGAGTGTGTGTGTGTCTGGGTGTTCCAGCGCTGACTGCAGGCCAACTGAGTGTGTGCCAGTGCGACTTCACGCAAAAAAGCTGCAACGGGTATGTGTGTGGTGTTTAATGCACACTGATTTAGGTTGGGCCGGAAGCGTGTGTGTGTGTGTGTGGCGAATACAAAGGCTATGGCTCAGCGCGTAGGATAACTCGTCAGGGAGCAAAAGCCTAGGAGTACTCGGGCGTAGGATGTCAAGTCAGGCAACATTCGTGTAGGATGACCAGCCGGGGTGTAAAGACGTAGGACAACAAAAATATAAACACAAATAAATAAATAAATACACAAATATAAATTTAAAAAATAAAAAAAAATCAAATCTTATCAAACAAAAAACCTAAAAATGTAAAAAAATTTAAACTAGCATGCAAAAACACTCAAAAACAAAAAAACAAATTGCCCCAACACTCCACAATTCACTCGAATTAGGCAATTTATCAGTTTTTTGAGCATAATTAGCACATTTGAGTAAAAATTAGCAAAAATTGCCAAAAATTACCAAAAAATATCAGAAAATTCTCAAAAATTCTAGATCAGCCCACTGACCTACACATTCGCAATCAAGCAATCAAAACACCGAAATTGATCACTTACTTAATCAAAATCGCACAAAACATCATTCTTTAAGC
Organism: Adiantum capillus-veneris; assembly: GCF_014529385.1. Taxonomy (NCBI): domain Eukaryota; kingdom Viridiplantae; phylum Streptophyta; class Polypodiopsida; order Polypodiales; family Pteridaceae; genus Adiantum; species Adiantum capillus-veneris. The sequence goes on along the minus strand of NC_140955.1, from coordinate 54,300,113 downwards.
ACACAAATCGTCTCAATACTGCGCTTAAATGAACACAAAAATCACCCTTTCTTGCACGATGACTAATCGCACTCAAAACAACATTTTTCATCAATTAAACATCAATTAGAGCATCCAAATCTCAAATTTAATCAATCATTAACACGCTTTCTGCATCAAATCATGCACATAAGCATACATAATCAAATTTGACAGAATTTCGACAGCATTTCGGCGTCACAATGGAATTAGAAAAATATAACCAGAACTCATTGACAACCATAAGCAATCACATGCTTCTCATAAGCAAATTGGACTCCAAAACAACCCCAAATTGCCCCAAATTAGGCACTTTCGCCTACACACAAGCGGGCATGAACCGCACCTAGTTTTGTATTTTATGAATGCACATGGTTCATGAACCAAACCTGCACATAAAAAAATAGCATTAATTTCAGCACCTTAATTAGCCACAAACTCAGCGATTAAGCACTTGATTAGTGCCCAACACACTAGTGTGTGTGTGTGTGTGTGTGTGTGTGTGTGTGTGTGTGTGTGTGGATCCCATAAAATCACCTACACACAACCAACAAAAATATCAATGTGTAGCATCGTTTAGCATGAATGTAAACATATAATCATCATGGACATGCATCAAATAACCAATCCAAATCAGCACTTTGCAAAATGCCCAAAAAATTAGTGAATGTAATTAGTGAAAATTAGTGATTAATAGGTGATTTCGGCTACGATTTGCGCACAAATGGAGTAGGATATGAGTGTGTGGATCACATAGGCATGTTGTCCATACACCCAACTCATTTTCTACTTGTGTGTAGCACAAAAAACAATTATCAATCAACAGGAAATTATCATCAAAGTTAGGGAAAATAAGTGAAAATTAGTGAATTTGATGGTCAATATTAGTGATCAAAATCAAGAACTAATGATGTGTGTGGGTTGTTTTGTGATGTTCTAAGCATAATCAATGCTAACCCAAGCACTAATCACACTAAAAACCACTCAATTAATCAACACACCTAATCTAAAAACTAACAAAATTAACGAAAAATTAGGGAAATTAGTGTCTCCTAATCACACCAATGGCACCTCTAGCTTAGGCAATCGCTCCCCGGCAACGACGCCAATGTTGGAACGTCATCCTAGCATATGGAGGACATCAACATAATGTCAATCCGAGGAGTAGGATCCGGCTAGGTCATGGAAACACACAAGTGGCTTGTGCGTGCCAAATGGAGGATTAGAAGGTGAAACCTACACACAAAGAAAGCTACGGAGCGGGTATGATGTTGCTACGAGAAATGAGCACACTACTTACTCTACCATTCGGCCTAATCTCTCACACACAAGCTTAATCACGCACTACTCTCTAATCAATCAGTAATCCGACTCTAATCAAGCACACAATGAGCATAGAATAGCATAGAATGACCACACCGGGCACCAACACTCTACACAAGCCTACACACACTTAGTAGCATGCTTAAACAAGAGGAAAATATGAAAAAAAGAGAGAGATTAATCAACAAATCAGCCACTAATCTTTGATTAATCAAGCATTGATTACACCATGAGCAAATGAGAGAGAAGAGGTTAGAGTTTAGCTATTGGCATGAGGCCGAATCGTCCATGCACGCGTGCAGAAAGCTCAGGAACTCCATAGCCATCCCCTTCTTCACAAAGCTTATCTCAAGTGAGTAAGAGTCCCCTTTCACATTGTGTGTTTTGAGTTATATACCCTCTAGGCTTTTTAGAAGTGGTCGGGCACTCAAATGGCCAAACTCACTTAATTTGCTATCTGCACTGCCCAGGATCTAAATATAGCTCAATGTTTACAACTTGGAACTCTTGATGAGCCCAAAACATAATTACAACCCGCATTTGCGGTCATTTGATGGAAAATCCTAAAACTTAAGTGGTCGTCAATTGTGACCGTAACTCCATAGATAGTCATCAATTCCAACTCTTCTCTACATCTGCTGCTTGTATTTGCTTCATCTTCATCTTTAATTTGCATCCGCATCATCTGGCCTCATTAGCATTTACTAATAATAGTAAATAGCATCTTTGACTGGTCCGTTTGGCCATTGTTGACTTAGCCGCCAAACAGCTATTTCCTCTGTCATTACAATAACTTTAGGATCCTTAGTTGCATAACTCATCATGGATCTTGACTCGTGTTGATCTTAATAGATCTATGATACTTTCTAGTAAAATATGCATCTTTGGTGGTGACTTTGGCCATCAACTTGATGATGCCTTTGGTGAGTGCCTTGGATAAACTACTAAATTGGCTTTAGAACCGTTTTTTTGTTGCAATGGATAGCTTGTTAGGGTTTTTCCCTTCCTTCTATTACTCTAGAGCAGAATGTCTAGTTATCTACTATTTGGGTGGTAGTAGATATTGGAGATGGAGATGGAGATAGATGAATTATGAGAGATAGCGAGAAATAAGATAACTCTGGGATTAGAGAAAGAGAGAGCGGAGAGAACTGTAAGAGAGAGAAAAAGGTTGAGATTGAGGTAGAGAGTGTTTGGATGAATAGAGAATAAGGGGAGCTTTTGGCAGACAAGAGAAGGGGAGTATTAGAGGTAGAGTAAGACTAAGAGAGAGAAAGAAAAGAATGCAGAGTTAGAGAGATAGGTAGGTGGCGAGTGAGCTTGCAAGATAAGATAGAAACAAGGTATGAAATGAAGAGTTCTATAAATATCATATTAGAGAGAAAGGGAGATAAAAGGGATAACAGAGAGAGTGTGTCATTTGCCTATAAATATAAGATAGTGGGTAGACTAAAATATAGCTTGATATCTAGCTACTTGGACTGAATTTTTGAGCAATGGCTTCCTCTTCAACGTGCAAGGTGAGATTGTTCTTGAATACTACTAGCGGTGTCCTATGATGATTGATTGCACAACAAGATTCCCCATGGTGAACCCTATGGATTACGGTGGTTGTGGGGACAGCGAGATGTTTACCATCATTTCCACTCCAGATGGGGATATCCAAGCATAGATGAAAGATGGTGTGACAATAGGTCATCAGTTTCAATTCCTTTTGAATTCAGTCTTGTCTACAAGGTTTCTGTTGGTCACAGACAATTGAGTGGATAAGTCACCAAAGCCAAATGTGACGATAGTTGAGTTGTCGGATAGCTCCATTGAGGAAGAAGAGATTGCGGTTGAAAGATTTAACCAGCATCAAAAAAGGATATTTTTTGTTTGTTATCAATCAGAGCTAGATGGTTCAATAGAGGAAGAAAAAGAACACATAAATAAGTCTACGTCGGTGGACCAAATAGAAAAAGTTGAGAGTACGATGAAGTACATTGCTTTAAATAGCCACAAGTATCCCAACTTGAGTCGGATGATTTCTAGATGTTCAATTAAGAGGCACGTTGATGAAGTTTCGAAAGTGTATAATTCAGATTGTGTCTATGAGCTGGAGGCCATGCCAGATGGTGTCCCAAAAATGTTAGAAATGGAACAAAAGTATGATGGTCTTTGCTGGGTAAAGCCTATTCATTCTAGAATGAGGTATCTAGCATTGATCAAAAGAAGTAAGTGTGGTGAACACCTCACCTGCAAAAATAGCTCATGTTTTATCAATGCAATGTATGGGAAGCCAAATGAGACTTCTTGGACAAGGAAGTTGCAAACGTCAATAACATCGGTTGGTATGTTGAGCTCCGAAAACGAACCCTTCATTGCTTCCACTGTGGTAATAGTCCAGTTCTATGCGAGAGTGTTCTTGCACTGTGTACTATGTGCTCATTGAATTCAATTGGACCATTTGTTCATCCACATCGGCAAGCATAATCACCCCGTCTTGCAAAGGGAGTTCTACAGACAATAAATAGAACAAGGAATCTCGTATCTCGTGTGGTGTCTGAAACACCAGTATAAGTGGACATAGGCATTTGCATTTGAATCTGGCAAAGCAGAAAGTAATGGGGGTAGTAGTTCGACTGTCTGTGCTGGAGGAAATGCAACCATTGCTTCATACTCAAAGGTATTGAATTATGTTTACGACTGCCAAACAATAAACGTCCTCCTAGAGACTAATCTTTAAATATATTTTATTAAATTCAGATTCAAACACTCGATGAGAGAAGCAACTACCACAAGGATTGGTATTGGTGCCGAGTCTCAATTGCTAAGGCTAAAAAATAGTTGTGGTTATAGGTTCTTCCACAATATGCTTTTTCCAGGTCAATCCGTAGATCATGACAAAAGATGTCATGTGTTCAAAATGTTGATCAATGGCCCTGGTTTTGGTGTGGAGCTTGTGAATAGGATGCGACAAGATGGAAGTGGAGACTTGCAAAAAAGCTGGGTTTGTTTCGATCACGTTCGTAGAGTTGTGGGATGGACAACAATGGCAACACATGTCTACGATCCTACATAAGTCCTACTTACATGGTGTGGTTGTTTTCCATCATTCCATTATAGTATACAATAATCTCCAACTTTGTAGTATTCAAGAAATGCAAACAATTGCAATCTACAAGATGAAGGAAGAGGACACACATGCGCAGTCATGTTTTGGGAAATGTTGAATTTGGTGCTATTGGAGAGCGGGCACCGACTAGCTGATTTTAAGGGATTCATGTCCCCTTCGCTCAAATTCTAGCCTAGATCCTTTCACACCTAGTCAGCTCCATGTGTTGATCTACAAACACATGGTTTGTGGTGTGAATGTGTCCCAAAGCTCGTTCTTCTCCTACGTACAAGCGTGTCCTCTCTAGCTTGCATGAAGATAGTTGGTTTTTGGTTCTAGGGATTGGGTGGGGCCAGAGTTTCAGCATAAGATCGGGTTTACGAGCTAGGGTTTACGGTCTTCTATGGATTGTCCATTTTTTTGAACTCATTATAATTTCCATTGTAAGAGCGGTGCTACTTAGTCAAATACAAATTTATAATGTAGTAGTGATCACCTTCATGTGCTCGAGTTTTCAATCCTCTATAACTTGACCATTTTGTTGGACTTTTTGCACTTGACATTATGGCAGGCCTTAATCAAAAAAGAAATTTGTGTTACAATTCTCTTTACTTTTGATCGGAAAAATGGCACGCTCGATTTTTTTTGCTCAGTGTATGGATTTCCTCCCGCCAAGCTACTCCCAAAACTTGCTAAATTTAGACAATTTGTGGCAAGTTAGAAGTTCACCCTAAGGCTTCCCAAACCTCATACTTGGAGTTTAAATAGTTATTCTAATGACTTGAGCTTAGCACAATCTCTTTCTATTTTAAACTCCTATAATTTCTCTCTATCATCTCCTTTGTCTTGTACCTTTGATCAAGGCTGCCCAGGATACATTTATCCTTCTTTGACCTATACCCATGACTGGGATAACTAGTTAGCAATTACCCTTGCTTTTTTATGGACTTTTTCTCTTTTGGTCCCAAGCCTTGACCGGTTGGTCCATCAACACTTATCAATTTCATTTGTTCTCTTTTTATTGTCCTTGGACTTAAGTGACCCAATTAAGATGGAAAATACTTTTAGAAGGTTAGAAATTTCACTTGTTCTCTTGTCAGATAGTCTTACCACTTTGTAAAATTTTGTCTTCATGTCATACGATGCTCTCTGGCTACAAAATCTCTTCTTGACCCTGAAACTCAGTTGGTTCTTCAATTATTGGTTTTTTGGTTGGCTCTCCCTTATAAGGTTTTTAGAGGCTCACATAAAAGGCATTGTAAATGAGCCAGGTACTTGGTAACCTTGACTTATAAGCTGTTTCATTAATAGGATTAAGAATTTGAAATGGGCCATAATATCTTTTTCTAACTTAACACAATATTTCTTGTGACCCATTGGGTGTCCTTGTGTTCCCTGGCCCGTAGTGTGGCTTAGGCGTGCTTTTGGAAAGTTGAGCAATACCCAATTATTTTCTTTGAAGGTCAAGGCTCATCTATGCTTATCAACAACAACCTTTTTCTTTTGTTGCATTATTATCTAAGATCTCTACTTTACTCATTAACAACAAATATGTTCCCAAGTGTCTTGACTATCAATGGGAGCTTGGGTCTTCCTTCAATTACCTCGAAGGATGCCTTCATTGTACTCATACTTTACTAAGGGTAAATATTTTTTCAATTGATCTCTGTGATCTACTTCTGTAACATAGGATTTAAGTAGATCAATGATAGTTGAATTTGCTATCTCACTTTGGCCATCCGCTTGTGGGTGATAGGCCGAGCAAAAATTCAACTTAGTATCCAAATTCTCAAAGTGACCTTTCCAAAATTAAATTGATGGTCATTCTTGGGGATACTATAGATGTTGATAAGTCATGGTACTTAAAGACCTGTGAGATAAAGAGGGTTGCCATGTGGTGTGCTCTAATAGTCTTCTTGGCCGGTAGCTTGCTAAAATGAGAATCATACAATGTGTAACGTATAGCCTATTTCCATCGAGAAGATAACCATATTGTACATTGTATGGTTTCTCTTTATTCCCTAGTGCAATATCTGACTTTACATCTTTGAAGTCTAGATCCGTAGCGTACTCATCTATCATAGTGGATAGATCATTGTGAGCAGCTATTGATTCAACATTCACTTTTGGCCTTCGTGAAAGTGCATTGGCCACCTTGGTTGTGCTTACCAGCTTGAACAATATGAAAATTAAAATGTGACAGGTTGTTTGGCCGCCTCATTTGTTTATCACTTAATTTAGTTTGCATCAAAAAGTATTTAAGACTTTGATTATCTATGCACAAAATAAATAGAGTGCCTAGGAGATAGTGCTTCCATACATCTAGGGCATGTAAGATAGCTAACATTTCTTTTTCATATATGGCTATTCATTTGTTGATCATCCAATATCCTACTTTCATATGCTATGGCATGCCCTTCTTGAAGAAAAACATCTCCAAGGCATTTTCCACAAGCATCACACTAGATTTCAAAAGGCTTTGAATGGTCTGGTAATATTAGAACAGGTTGAGAGGTAAGCTTTGCCTTAAAATTTTCAAAGCTTCATTCTCTTTTGTAGTCCATACAAACTAAACATTCTTCTTAGTCAATTCATACAATGGGCTTGCTATGAATGAGAATTTTACTATGAAGCGTCTATAGTATGTACACATTTCTATAAAACTTCTTAGTTCATGTAGATTCGTTGGTATAGGCCATCCTCTTATTACCTCCAACTTTTCAGGGTCCATTACGATTCCTGCTTGAGAGCTATTATGACCTAAATACTAGTCTCTTTTAAGAAAAACTCACTTTTCTTTTTATTAATGTAAACTTATTGTCTCTCAAAACGTGAATTATTACCTCAAGATGTTGCTTATGTTCCTCAATAGTCTTTGAGTAAATGATAATTTCATCAAAGAACACTCTTGTGAAGCCTCAATGAGGTCTAAAGACTCAAGAGCCTCTTCATCATTGAATTAAAGGTAGCTAGCACATTGGTAAGTCCAAAAGGGAGTACCAAGAATTCATACATGCCAAAAGTTGTTCAAAAGCCCGTCTTATGAATTGTTGGAATTAGGGTTGCAAAGAAACGCACACAGCTTGGAGTAGACAAAGGAAGCTCAAGGCACACAATAGAGAGTGTGTTACTTAGTGTGCAATGGAAGATAGATAGCCCTAGAGTGATGGGCGTATATAATATGCTCGGGGGGAAAAATCTCCTAAAGAGGGAAAAAATGCCCCGGCGCTCCTAGTGTGTTCACACACATCACTACCACATGTATATGGTAACAAATCCCCCTAGAGTGATGCGGTGAACAAGAGCTGGCACATGAGTAAAAGGAAGTGCCATGCCCTAAGGACATGATCAATCCACAAAGGGGAGTAAGCCCAAAGCTTTGCGGAAAGCTTCAAGCTTCTCATGAAACAATGCCTTTGTGAAAAGATCTGCAAGGTTGTCCAGTGTTGGCACATAAGCCAAGTTGATCTCTCTTGCTGAGAGCCTCTCCCTGACATAGTGGTAATGCACCTCAATGTGCTTTGTGCGAGCATGAAAAACTGGGTTCCTCGCAATTGCCAATGCGCTCTGACTGTCAGTGTAGATAGTGTTGCCAGTGTCCTGTCCAACACCCAAATCATCCATAAGGCATTTGAGCCATACACACTCAACCGTAGCTGTGAAGACTGCCCTGTACTCAGCCTCACAACTTGAAGTGGCCACAGTAGGTTGCTTCTTGCTCAACCATGATATACATGAACTGCCAAGCATGAAACAAAAACAACTTGTGGACACTCCCGTGCCAAAACAACTAGCCCAATCCGAGTCCGAAAAAGCATGTAAGTCTAGCGGCAATGATCCCCCCTTGGGATAGAAAAAGCCAAGATGTAAAGTGCCACTAAGGTAGCGGAAAATCCTCTTGATAGCCTGCCAATGCTTATACCCTGGGCTATGCATAAATCTGCTGACTTGTGAGACTGCAAACTGAATATCCGACCTCGTGTTGCATACATAAATGAGGCAGTCAACAGCAGTTTGGTAAAGAGTGACATCAGCAGGATCACCAGCATCATGTAGACTCAACTTCAAACCTGTTTCCATGGGAGTGGCAATAGGTTTGCAATCCTCAATTCCAAACTTACATAGCAATGTCTCTACGTAACTTTTCTGACACAAGGCAATACCACCATCACACTGCTTAAACTGTATACCCAAGTAATGATGCAACAGCCCCAAATATGAAAGTAGCATTCAAATCAGCCTTAAATTCAGCAATATGTCTCTCATTTGGTCCAGTGATCAGCAAATCATCGACATAAAGAACCACAATGAGAAGTACATCACCCTCACGCTTTACATACAATGTGCTCTTTGTTGGACTGTTACGAAAGCCTCGTTTAACCAAATGAGTGTCAGCTTTCTCATACCAAGCACGAGGAGATTGCTTCAACCCATAAAAAGCCTTCTTAAATCTGCACACTTTGTCCTCTTGGCCTTTTATGACAAAACCGCGAGGCTGTGTTACATAAACTTCCTCAAATATGTCACCATTCAAGAAAGCAGTAACAATGTCTGATTGATGTACATCCCAACCAAAATGAGCTGCCAATGCACATATAAAATGCACAGTAGTCATACGACAAGTGGGAGCAAAAGTCTCTTCAGAATCTATGCATAACCCTTTGTAACAAGTCGAGCCTTATGGCGATCGATCTCACCATCTGGCTTGTGTTTCAACTTGTAAACCCACTTCGTACCACTGGCTGTTTTGCCAGGAGGCAAATCACATAAAGTCCATGTGTCATTTTCTATAAGTGCATCATATTCTGATTGCATGGCAGCCATCCAATTTTTTGAATTATGTGCTTCATCAAAAGACAGAGGCTCCTCAACATCATGTAAGCTAGACACAGCCAAAGCATAACAATCTGATGCATAAGATGCATGGCGAGAGCCTGAACGAGTACGCTAGACAAAGGTGCATCCAATTTACTATCACGCAAAGTGTGCACCAGCCATTTTGGCATACCTCTAGCCTGCTCATATTCAGCCCTTTCCTCATCAAGTACATCTGCATTAGTAACATGCTGATCTGTAACATTTTCAGAAGCCCCCATAGGCTGTACATTTTGCCTCATTGGAACTTACATTCGTATTTCCACCACTGAAAAGAGGGAACAAAGTGTCATAAATGTCTTTTGAGCTTACATTATTGTCTCTAGTACATGACAGCAAGGGTTGAACAGAATCTTCCACAAACACTACATCCCGTGAAACCAGAATACACTTTTTTTGCGGATGATATAACCTGTAACCTTTGCTTTCAGCACTATAACCAACAAAAATACATTTGACAGCCTTATCATCCAATTTTTTGAGCTGCACTTGTGGCACCAAAGCATATGCCAAATAGCCAAAAACACGCATGTGCTCAATAGAAGGCTTTCTATCATGCCATGCTTCATATGGAGTAATAGTCTGCAAAGCTTTCGTAGGACACCTGTGAAGTACATAAGTGGCACACATGATGGCCTCAAGACAAAAAGAATGCGGCAAAGCATGACTTTTGACCATACATCGTGCCATTTCCGTCAGTGACCTGTTTTCCCTCTCAGCAACACCATTTTGCTGAGGTGTATAAGGCACTGTACATTGGTGTTTTATCCCACGACTAGCCAGAAATGCATTAAATTCATGAGACATATACTCCCCCCCTCGATCGGAACGGAGGGTGCCCATAGTACATTTCGAGACATTTTCAGCCATAGCCAGAAATTGTTTGAAGCACATAAAAACTTCGGACTTCTCTTTAAGCGGAAATACCCATTCATGCCTGGAGTAATCATCAATGAAAGTCACCAAGTACAGGTAATTACCCAAGGACGGAGTTTGCATGGGCCCACAAACATCACTATGCACAAGCTGCAACCTCCATGTGGCCCTAACTGAACCATCCTTTGGAAACTTAGAATGCTGCATCTTACCCAAAATACAGCCTTCACAAACATGTTTGACAGGTGCTTCAAGAGGTGGTAAAGAAGTAACCATATCAGATTTCTGCAAATGCAGCAAACTGGCAAAATTCAGATGACCAAAACGTGCATGCCAAAGTTTTGCATCTGAAATAGCCCTTGAATCTGCAACAACATTTGCAAAATTTTATCCACACTTGTCATACAAAGTGAGCTTATACAGCCCATGGCACAAAAGGCGAGATGCAACAATTTCATCACCCCAGATCATGAACTGTACATTTGTCATCCACAAATTTGACGACAAGTCCAAGTCTAGCAAGTGCGGATACAGACAAGAGATTATTCTTGATCCCAGGTACATAAAGTGCATCAACAAGTGTGAAAGAACTGCCATTTGCAGCAGTAAACACAATCTTTCCAACTCCTTGAACCGGATAAGAGACATTGTTGGCACAAGTGACTAAATTCCCATGAGGGACAGACTCGAGAGAGGTGAACAATTCATGATGTAAGGTAATGTGCTTTGTAGCACCACTGTCGAAATACCGCACATGTGAATCTACAGCAACTGACAAGCATGCATCATGGACAACAGGATTGTAAGTGCACTCTGCGCTAAAAGCCCATTCTGCATCAACATCAGCAACACAGTCTCCTTTCACAAAAGACTCAACAATGGATGCATTTGTAGTGGAACCAGCATTTGCAGTGGAACCACCCTCTTTCTTCTTAGCCTCTTTGGCCTTCAACTTAGGACACGACTTGATCAAGTGATCATTGGATTTACAATAATGGCAACGCATCTTCTTTTTGCCCTTATCACCAGAATTTCCAGACGAATTGCTGCCAGCAGAAGCATTAGGAACAGAATTTTTGCCGCTCGCAGCAGAACCATAAGAAGTGGCTGCATTGCTGTTACCACCGTTTCTTTCAGAAGCAATAAAAGCCTGTTCAACTGCACGCTATCTAGTCTTGTTTTTTCTGGAAAGTGACTCTTGCAACAGCAATGTGCATAATGCATCAAACTTGACAACTTTTGGATTTCCTTGGGTCATAAGGCTGGTGTCACACTGGGACGGGGGAGGGATGGCCGTGCTGATTTGGCGCGCTCTCATTGGTGCTCCAAAAAGTGAAAGCTGGCCGCTGGGGTTTGTCAGAGGGGCGGCCTTCCCACCTCGGCCAACTTTCAGCATGGGAGGCCATCTGCCAAAAACTATGGCGCGAGCGCACAGGATTGGGTTTGAACCCTGGCAGGCAGCGAGAAACCCGGTGGTCATAGCACTTGGCCAAGGCGGATTCGCTGTTGCCTCCATGCAGGTTTTTGAAGAAGGCCCTTTGTGACAGCAGCGACGGGCGGCACCGTGCAAAAAGTGAGGGACGCCCGTCCCAGTGTGACACGGGCCTAAGTCTCGAAGTACTAGCAAAAGTCTGGTAAGAATTTGGTAAGGCATCAAGAACAGTCTGCACAAGGGAACTGTCTGAAATGACTTCACCTGCAAAAATAAGTTGCTCATTGATATCCTTGACACTAGCAAGAAAAGTGTCCATATCATCTTTCTCATGCATAATCTTTGACTCCAACTCTTTACGTAGCAAAGCAATTTTAGCCTCATTGCGGGTTGCATAAAGACCAGCTTGAATATCCCAAGCCTGTTTTGTAGATTTTGCTGAATGGATGTGAGGAACAGTGGTGCGCTTCACAGACAACGCAATCAATGCATGAGCCTACGCATCCTTTACATCCCAACGAGCTTGTTCTGCTGTAGGCAAAACAACTCTAATAGCAGCAATCCTTGCAGCAAGACCTGCAACATCCTCAACATCGCCTGCATCCTCAGAACCAGGACGTACATAAATGCCCTGCATAATATTCCAGATGCCCTTTGACACAAGAACGTGTTGCATCATATAAGCCCACATAGGGTGATTGTCCCCATCCAACCTGTCCTCATCAGTAAACATCTTGAACACGTCTGTGTTGTTGTTGTCAGCCATGGTAAATGCTGCACCTGATGTGAAAACTGCCCGAAAATAGAAGAAATGGAGCGGGAACAACACGTGCTATATAGCACAACCCATAGAAGACTGTAAGGCACCTGTTATGCAAAAAACGGCACTGACACAAATTCTACACAAAATGACAAAATAGCCTGTGCAGTACTGCCTGTAGTGGAAACGGAGGTCAAAATGAGCCCGAATAAAAAATCTGAGCAAACCGAGCTCTACGGGCCGGCCCAAAACATTTGTCGACCTGCAAACGCTTGCCAAAGCTCATTGAAATCGGAGAAAGTGAGCAGGTGTGTACTGGAGCAGCTGGCGACTAAGCCCGAGAGGATGCAAGTTGCTCTAATACTAATTGTTGGAATTAGGGTTGCAGAGAAACGCACACAGCTTGGAGTAGACGAAGGAAGCTCAAGGCACACAATAGAGAGTGTGTTACTTAGTGTGCAATGGAAGATAGATAGTCCTAGAGTTATGGGTGTATATACAATGCTCGGGGGAAAAAACCTCCTAAAGAGGGAAAAAATGCCCCGGCGGTCCTAGTGTGTTCACACACATCACTACCACATATATATGGTAATATGAATATCTTCAGGCACTATCCTTATCTGGTGGTAGTCTCTTTTGAGATCTATTCTACTAAAGTAGGTAGACCCTTGTAGCTTATTAAATAGATCTTATATCCTAGAAATAGGAAATCTATTCTGTTAGCAGCAAGCTAACACGGATACCATTTTTCAGAGTTCTCTTTGTAAAACACTTATTATTTTGATAAATTGAGAATATTGTAACTGCTATTTTCTCGGATAAACTCTGTAATTAATGAGCCAGAGCTACAAGCTTCCAGATTGTATCAGCCCGTCATTACTTAGCTTTGGTAGAACTCCAGATTATTAGTTTTGACCACCCAAAAACCTTGGTTAAGGTATAAAAGCCAATTTTTGTAAGTTTTTTACAAGTTTTGGATAATGAAATACACAGCGTGAGCTAACGGCGCTTACTCCTCTCCTTCTCGTGCTTCCTACTTCCTCCCCAATTGTCACATTGTAGTCGCATTTGTTGCATTGCAACCGCAGGTAAGAGCTCTATGCATTGACGTAAGCAGTTCACAATATTTCGTAGCTTTTGGCGTCACCGACCCGCGGCCTAATTTTATCATAACTAGGAATTTACACTTTCAAATCAAAATAAGCATAGGCGGGGTATTGGGGCATCATTGCTAAGCATTTAGATGAATTCAGGGTCGAAAACGACTAGGTAAAAAATCCACTGCTGTTAATAATCACGATTTTGGAACTTGACCTAAAGTGGGGTTTGAGACCATAAGTATGTGTGCTTAGGTCGTATAAATATGTCCTAGAAGTTTTGTTACGTTTGGATGTCATTTGATGCTGAAACGGATGTGATTTGTTTGCCGATGAGCGATTGGCTTTTGGTGATTTCAGTCACTTGTGTGTAGCCCGAGTTAGATGCGAGTTGTTAATTGTTTTCCGAGAGATTGACAATCTCTTGTAGCCTCTATGCACTAGTCGAGTCAGCTTCGTCCCATGGATTGACAATTTAATCGTGGTTCTCGCTAATACTGCAATAAGATATGATGGTGAGGTTAGACATGCGTCCCACATTTGGCACCGTTGCCGGGGATCAAAGAGACCTAAACTAGGGAAAAATACGAGCGTCTTGTGAAGTTATCCTTTAACTTCCTCTAGGTTCGCCTAGAGTTTAAAACTTTCTTTTAGAAACCGCATAGCTTAAGATTGTCGTCTTTTGCTGTGTAGAGGTAGCTTGGAAGTAATCATACTTGCTGAGTGCCTTTAGGACTGTAGGATTGTAGTATTAGATTAGGATTTTGAGAATGATTGGTAGACGAGACAAGTCTTAAGATCAATGCTCAAAAAAACATAAAAGACAAGAAAACGAGTGTTTGTGGACACTTTCCACGACCCCATTGCATGAGAATCTAGGAGTAGGGTAAGTAGGATCCGAGGTGGATTTCAAAACATTGCTCTCTCTGAAAGAATCAAGTGTGAGTTGTTATTGAAAGTTGCAGAATTTCAGGTCTACGGCTAGAAATAACTTGAAAAGACTCGAAACCACTCAATCCGACTCGAGAGTAAGCTTAAAAGTTGTATGAACCAGTTGGTAAGACACTTTGAGGTAAAAATTTCAAGAATTGGCCAAAACTCAAATTATTTACTTTTTCTTGAAATTTTAGGCCAAATTAAGTTTTTACTTGATTCATAGGCTCAAAATAGCTCATATAAAGTCTGTCTTTGAAAAAATTGCAAAAAAGTGTTAATTTCAAGTTTGAAGTTAATAATCGTGATTATTAACTTTCTGCTCTAAATTGACCAAGGTTCATACCATTGACTCATTGCATGTGTACAAACAACTTTTGTAAAGGCCAAAGAGATTTGGATCACCAAACTGGCAAAAAATTGGGTAAAAACTAAAGTTTGTACTGACTTTTTGAATCTTGAGTGTAACTTTGGAAAAAATTTGTCCAAACTTGTTGAAAATTGATTCATAGGCTTATATTGATGTGATAAACATGTGTACATGCTCAATTGACCAAAAATTTACAAAAAGTTGTCATTTGTAAATAATCGCGATTATTTATATCTGTTTCATTTTTCAACTTTTTTTACCAAGTCAGCATACCACTAGTTTTAACATGTTGTAATAAGCCCACAAACCAAATCTGGTAAGATTTGGATCACTGGGTTGAAAATTGTGACCAAATTTGCAAAGTTAGTCTGCGAACAGAAAATTGTTGACCATTTCACCAAAAATTGTCCAAACTTGATGAAACTTGGCTAGTGACCTTAACTTGAGGTGCTTAACAGATTTGTGTCAAAGTTGGGGCAAAAAGTTACAAAAATATAGCTGGAGTAATAATCGCGATTATTTACATTTGCTTCAAAACTAGATAATTTTGCAAATGAGAGTATACCACAAGGTCAAGCATATCAAGTAGACCTCACAAATCAATTTTGGTGAAATTTGGATCACAAAAGTGAGACTTAAGCCAGATTCTGTAGACACAAAACAATTGATAAACATGATCAGATTTTGTCCAAACTTGTTGAAACTTGTCAAGGGACTTTAACAAGTTGTATACTTGCCAAACCAATAAAAAAAGTGCAAAAAACTGACAAAGTAAATAATCGCGATTGTTTACTACTGCTATCCAGAGACATCAATTTTGACTTTTGAACTTATACAGTGTTAGGCCAACATAATATAAAGCCACCGGCCAATTTTGGGTTCAATCGGATCAAAACTGGTACATGTTCACTCAGTTTCCAGGTTGCAGATTAAACCTTTGATTTTTGCTAAAGTCGAATCTGAAAGTCAAATTTTGACTCCCATAGCTCATTTGAAGTGATACACATAGACCAATCTCGAGAGTTGGCAAAAATTCTACTGTCTTTATAGAAGAATAGCTAACTTGATCAAATTTGTACAGGAATCAGTTTGCAAACGAGGAATCAAGGGCTTGACAGAAAGTTGCAATCGAATCAAGTGGAAATTGATGACAGGTCAATCCAAAGGTGAGTACTCTATCCACGGCTTCATAAGTCTATAACCTTAGATCTGGTCGTGTACTAGGAAATCAAGGCATACTCGAAGAAACCTCCAGTAGAGTATCCACCGAAAAAAGTGTAAATCAAGGCAATTCCTTGCACACAATTCTTGAAGAACTCTCAGACACTTTTTCAGATTCAACATCCGAAATGTCTTTTTACTCGACGCCCTCGAAAACCGGAACGACGATGCGCTATAAGCATATACTCTCTTTTTACAAGACTAACCGCCATGGAGCTCAGGTTTACTTGTACCCTAACGAGGAGTATGCTATTCGCATTGATGACCATGGTATTGAGTTTGAGGAAGAGATTAGGGCAAACAAACAAGGAAAAATGTACATGGATCGAAATAGAACTCAATATTTACAAGTCGAAAACCCTGACGTGATAGACAAATGGGGGTTAGAAGTAAACACCATAATCCCAGATATGTCAGCGAAAGAAGGACCACCAACTTTAGAATTCGAGGGATACGATCAAGTAGATTTGAAGCCTTTGAAACGGCTTAGTACGGATAATCCTAGGATCGGAGTCTATTGTTGGGAAGATAGAAACATAAAAGATCTTTTATGGACTTCGCATGCCAAACCAGGACAACTAACGGCCATGAAGATCATCTATATCTTCAAGATCAAAGATAAGGGATGAGCAGACCTACGAACCTACTGTTTAGGGATTGTTATAACAACAACTTTGTTATGATGACTCTTGAGGAGGTAGAACAAACCAAATACCAAGGATATTCCATACGGGATTGGATATTGGGACAAGGACCAGAAACAATTCCAATAGATGAACACCGTGAGAGATCATCTGAGAGTAATGTAAAGAAACCAAAAACCACCTCATCACGTAGAAAACCGGGTGACACTAAGGCCAGTCTAGGGCTACATGAGTCACTATTTTCAATAGACTGGTTTGAAGGACTCGGAACAGGACCAATTGCCAGGAGACAAGGAGCTGAACCAAACTGACGCGTCAGACCAGCTAATTTTTAGAAATGGGTCAAAAAATACAATGGATCAGGGGATCCATACGACCACTTAGCAAGCTTTAAGCAAATGCTAAGAGCAGAACGTATATTCGATTTTCATACTCAATTCGAGGGGTTTGGATTGACATTAGAAGGAAAAGCATTGACATGGTTCCAAAACATTCCACCAATGTCAATCATGGACTTGAACACATTAGCTCAAGGATTTGTAGCTGCTTGTTTCAAAATGGGGATCAAACATAATACGGTAGCTCAAATCTACAACCTTAAACAGAAACATGGTGAGTCTGTTAGGGATTGTGAAACTCTAATGAAACAATATATTGCCAGATGCCCAAGGCTAGAGATACCTGCAGAAGAACAACTTGTATCTTTGTTTCTAGAGGGACTGCTAAACAAAGAACTTCATGCTATACTCTATAGTAAAAACCATATAACCCTAGAAGAGTGTGTGTCGGATGCTATTGACTTAGGAGACAATTGTGATATTTTCAACGAAGAAGATATCCCTAACAATAATCAAAGCAAAAAAACAACATCCACTAAACTAGCACAAGTGGAAACGGCTGCTGCAGCACCACTTTCAGCCATATAAGATATGCTTAAAAGGATGAACGACATGATGAACAACATGCAAAAAGCACCTATGAGGGGACCAGGACAAGGGATACCTCAACAAGGACAACCAATTAGGCCACAAAAATGGTGTGCAATTGAGGGTAAATGGACTAACCATGAGACTCACGAGTGTTACTTCAGACCAAAGTACGATGAGAATGATCAGTACGTGCCCATGAGGCCACAAGGACAATCCATGTACATATATCAGCCTAATATGGCCCAAGCTCAAAGACCACCAATGGGTATGGAAAGACCTCAACCTGTCTTGGGACAACAACCTCCGTATCCAAGATATAATGCAGTGTTTGTAAAGTGCATGCACTCCAAAGGCATTAGGAAAAGTTTGGACTAAAAAATGGGCCTTGTAAGAATTGTTGATGTGGCATAGCTTTCAAAAAGTGGGGATCGGTAAATTTTTTGCAAATAAGATCCAAACTTGTCGGAGGCTGGATATTTAGAATCTACTCTTCAAATGCTATCTATTGATATATAGCATGCATGTATCGAACATTGCCTTCATGTAGATCTAGAAAAAGGTGATTTTAGATTATCGTAACGGTAACAAAACCTGGCTGATTGAGAAAAAAAGGCATAACTTTCATAGAAGTCATCCAAACTTTTCGGACCTTGGCTCTTTAGAATCCATTTTTCAAGAACTTTCCAAAGATAGGTCATATCATGGGGTTCTAAGCAATATTTAGAGGGGTCTACCGGGTTGATTTCTTTTGTACAACTTTGATGATGTGGCACTCTTAAAAGGCCCAAAAATGAGTTCAAAATTTTTCTAATGAGTCATAGATGAACAAGCATTAGTGCCTGTTACACCCTATGCAAAGCCTAGTCCATCTACAGTAATGGTAGAAGGAGATTGGTATAATTCACATCTACCACCAATGGAAGAAACTGTGACTTATGCTCCACCAGAGCTCGCACCAATGTATTATGTAGCTAAACAAGGTGTCAAACCTCCCATGGTAAGACCCATGATTAAGCCAAGAACAAGAAACTATCATAACTGTGGTGCTGATGATCGTTGGAAAAATGAATGTCCAGAACCTAACAAAAACCTCAAACCAGTTGAAGCCTATTGCATACAATGTTGCAAAAAAGGAGGACACTTTCCGAAATATTATCCTAAAAATCCTTTGAACAAGGGTAAAATCGTAGTAAACGTAGTCCAAGTAATATCTAGTAGCTCATCAGAGAGTGAACCGATTGTTCCAATCAAGGGCAATCACTAGAGCCCAGGCAAAGAAAAAGAAACACAACTCCTCTGATGATTCGAAAAATACAAAAGTTTCCTCTCAAAGAATCAAAAGAAGCAGAAGCAAAAGATATGAGATTAGAAAACAAAAACAACGGGTTGAAATCGAGGAGAAAGCGAAAAACCTATTCCAAGAAAAGTTGAAAGAAATTGGAAGTGAAATCAAGAAAACAACCGTGAAATCTGGAGGATCCATTCTGGTTGATAAAATTTTTGAGCCTATTAATGCAGCTTTGGAAGCCTACCAAGCAGGACTTAAAGCAGGCCAAAACATGGAAAACAAATGGAAAAACTATCCTTCTCTAGACATGGAAGCAGCTAAGCTGGAAGCTTATCAAAATTTGGTAAGAATCACGTAAGAAATGTTGGAAAAACAAAAACCCAAGCTTGAAAGTACCGCAAAACCTGAGGAGCTTGTGGTAAAAGAAACGAAAGAAAAACCTGATGTAATGGCAGAACCCCACCTTGAAACAAAAGAACCAGAACTCATAGTGCCTGACAGCGAAGATGCCTTAGACGGAATTCCCTTCGTAGAGGAAGACTAGCTAGGACACTTATGGGAAAAAGTGAGAGAGATCAATGATGGGAGCCTAACTCTAAACTCAGATCCTATAGAGGAAGTCTGGTTGGATAACTTACCTTCTGATATGAACATGGCTGTACAATCCTTGTACGGGGATTATGGATTTGAAGCTTCAGGAATGTCGAAACCATGACCTTGAAAACATTACTCTCTGACTTGGGAGATAACGAAGATGAATCCATAGTATGTAAGACCACTTAAGTAAAAGGAGTTGAACAGACCCTAGAAGTAGACAACATTCATTCAATCATGTCTACACCCATCCAATGCATTCTTACCTTGGGAGAACTTCTAAAACTCATACCATACTTATGGAATGATTTACAGAAAACCCTAGAGAAGGTGGGGATAACGACGTTAATCTCAAAAAATTTGGGAAGATTGAAAAATGAAATGGACAACAAAGAGATTAGATCTGTTCCCATGAACAAAGTCGGAGAATATTACGAAGGGGAAGAAGGAAGCACCACCCTCCCAGTGAAATATAATGACATTGAAACCATGGCAATACTGGATAGTGGAGCGGGCATAGCCATAGCCACTAAAGCAGTATGGGAATCCTGGGGACAGCCAGCCATTAGACAAACTCGAATGAAATTGCAATTGGCTGACGGACACATTGAGAGACCATTAGGGCTGCTTGAAAAGGTGATAGTCAATTCTTGTGGAATTGAATATCAACACACTTTTGCCATTGTAAACTTTGGAAAAAAACTCAACTATGAAATCATATTGGGAAGACCTTTCATGCGACAGGTACAACTTATCCAAGAGGGGGGAAACAATTATCTGTACTTAACAAGAGTAAATCTAAAAGATCACACTTATAGAGATGTCTTGAAAACACCCATACAAGAGTTTAATTCAGTCTCTTCGGCTGAAACTAAGCTTCCATGCTGGTTAAACAAAGACACTCCTATTTGGATGTGTGGAGCTTCATAAAATGGAAGCTTAAGACAAGAAGAATGTATCCTAGAAAGGGATTACATAGACGAAGCCTATGTACCTGAACCCTTTCCAGAGCATTTATTTGAGCCATTCGAATGGACTCAAATTTTACCGACAATAGATGTATGTGTGAATACGTCTATGCCTACTCAATTTTGCAATGAGGATGGCTACGACATAATTCCCATCCAAATGATTTCAATCCTCAACATTGAAGACGAAGATGAGGAGCCTAAGCACTTAATGAAAGCTCAACAAGTCTTTTCAGACCTCTATTACGATGCCCCTGATGAGTTAGATGAATACTCAGCTACCTCAGAAGATTCGGGGTCATAAAAAGAACATATGAGAGCTAAGCTACTCTTAAAAGGAGGGGAGGGGAGGAAAAGTTTTTTGACTTTCCAAACCAGAAATCAAGAAGACAAAAATGGTATAGACAAAAGAGAGACACCAGAAACATGAAAACACGACCTATGCCATCAGTCTCCAGTAGAACACAATTCCTGATGCAGATAGATGCAAATGATTGTGTCAAGCACAAAATCACAGGCATATATCCTTCAAACAAAAATTCAGAAATGTCTCAAACATCGAGAAAAACAAGGAAGGGTACTCAAGCAAACCCACAGGATAAGAAACCACTCATGACTTGAGTCGAGCGGAAAAAGAAATATCAAAAGTTGAAAAAATATCTAAAGGAGATATACACAACCGAAATGGAAACCACGGAAGAGGATGGTAAGGATGTAATGAGAATTCCTTCCCATTACAAAAAGTATACTTTCCAAGATCACAAAATCATAGTCGAACAACCTGTTAGGGAACTACGAAAACAGGGTGGGTCTTACGAAGGGAGTGAAAATGCTAAAAAGATAGACTTGGCTGAACCAGGAGAAGAGCCTAGACCTGCTTACATTGCGAATGACCTAACAGAAGAAGAAGAAAAGCTCTTGCTGACAAGAAGATGACACAGATAAAGACCACCCAAAGTGGAGGTTAAGCTGGTTGAACAAGAATCCGAGATATTTGATTCTGTTCACAAGAGCACCTGCAACCCTACAAAGACATCCAACTTTCTATCCGGTACCCAAAGTAAGGACATGGCAAGAGCATGAGGCACTGACAAAGAAACGGCCAACCTAGGTGAACTACCCAAGAATGCCAGCTCCAGAGAAAGGGCAAGCAACAGAGGAATACATGGTGAAAACCCTAACGGGCGCCATGTCTTTCTTCAAGAGTCTACCAGATCTCTCCTGCGCCATGTTATATAAGATATGCCAAATGCTGCTCACTTGTATTGAAGTATTTCATGAGCCAGAGCAAGCAGCCGCCCCGTGGATTTCATTCCTCAAGGGAAATAAGGGGTTATGCTATGATCTCAGTGGTCAGCCTTTCGAAGAAGTACTCTATGGCTTCTACGCCCGGTGTATGTTCTTGCCATTGCATAGTATGTTGGCATTCGAGGAAGCTTTCTACACTGGATTCTTCACTTGGCGAACGAAGATCTTTGCACCAGTGATTAGCAACCTCACATCCAAATTTGTAGGCTACTCAGTGGTAGAGCTGAAGAACAAAGTGACCATGCAATTTTTGCAACTGCCAGATAAAGAAAGAAAAATCAGAAACCAGAAGGCACTGAATGCGCTTAAAGACCACCTCGCCAGCTGTTAACCCGAGGATTATTTCAGCCCATAAAGCTGTGTCAAGGGACGACACAGGTGAGGAGGGGGGAATGTTAGCAGCAAGCTAACACAGATACCATTTTTTGGAGTTGTCTTTGTAAAACACTTGTTATTTTGATAAATCGGGAATATTGTAACTCCTATTTTCTTGAATAAACTCTGTAATTAATAAGCCGGAGCTACAAGCTTCCAGATTGTATCAACCAGCCATTACCCAGCTTTGGTAGAACTCCAGATTTTTGATTTTGACCACCCAAAAACCTTGGCTAAGATATAGAAGCCAATTTTTGTAAGTTCTTTACAAGTTTTGGATAATGAAATACATAGCGTGAGCTAACGGCGCTCACTCCTCTCCTTCTCGCGCTTCCTACTCCCTCCCCAGTTGTCACATTGCAGTTGCGTTTGTTGCATTGCAACCGTAGGTAAGAGCTCTACGCATTGACGTAAGCAGTTCACAATATTTCGTAGCTTTTGGCGTCGCCGACCCGCGGCCTAATTTCATCATAACTAGGAATTGACACTTTCAAATAAAAAACTAAGCATAGGCGGGGTATTGGGACATCATTGCACATCACTTTCTGGGTATGAGTATCAAGAGAGATTGTAAACGTGGTATACTTGAGATTTCGTAGGAAGAGTATATTCACAAGGTCTTGCAATGTTTTAATATGCAAGGGGGAAAAGCATTGAGTACCCTAATGGCATCATACAAAAGACTTAGCAAGCATGATTTTCCACAACGCTTGATGATCCACATAAAAAACAATCTTGTTTGCAAGAAGGTAATAGCAAAATTTCTTTACTGTATAAATCATAGCTAAACCTTACCGCTTTGTAGTAGTGTAGTTCTCTCAGCATCATTCAGTTGGCGACTTGCAAAGCTAATGGGATAGTCCAATTTATGATCTCCTGGTTGAGCTAAAACACACCCAATAGCAAAGTTTGACACATCAATATTATGCACATGGAAAATTAAGTTCCAATCGGGCACTCGCAGGATTGGAGCACTCTCCAGGGCCCTTTCTAATAATTCATAGGCATGGTCACACTCCTTGGTCCAGTGAAACTCAATAAGAAGCTTGTACAATGGACGAGCTATCTCAACAAAGTTTAAAATAAATTGTCGATAATAACCAACATACCCCATGAATCTTTGGACTCCATTATAGTTTATAGGTGGTGGTAAATTAGCAATGAATTTAATTTTGCTTCCATCTATGAAAATCCCATTCTTGGACACAATATTCCCTAAAATGACTCCATGATTAACCCAATATTGGCATTTGAAAGGGTTCAATGAGATGCAATACAATCTGCACCTTTCAAACAATTTTTGTAAACATGATAGATGTTCTTTCCACGAAGAATAAACACAAAGTTCATCTAAAAAAGCTTTGCAAAACTCTTTTAAATATTCCCTAAAAGCAGTGTTTATTAATCTTTGGAATGTAGTAGGGGCATTAGTTAAGCCAAAATCCATAACACGAAATGCGAACAGTCCGAATTCAGTTATAAAAGCGGTTTTAGCTTGGTCCTCTAGCGCAATCGTGATTTGATTGTAACCAGAGTACTCATCTAAAAATCTATAAGCTTCCTTTCCTACGACTCTCTCAAGCACATCTTCTGAATATGGCAAGGGGTAATGGTCTCTTCTAGTGGCAACATTAACCTTCTTCAGATCCACGCACACTTTGAGTTTCCCATTCTTTTTTTGGCCCAATAACTATTGGAGACACCCATTCTAAGTGCTTAAAAGGGTATATGAATCCACATTTGATAAAATTTTCGAGTTCTTCCTGAATAATCTTTGCATACTTAGGATTCATTGGGTATGGTCTTTGTTGGACTGGTTTAGTAGTGCTAATCATTGGAATTGTATGTTGCACTACGGAAGGTGGAACGCCCTTCATGTCATGGATATGTCCAAGAAAATATATCCTTGCATTCCTTGAGAAGCTCCTTAAGTACATATTCCTCAGTCTCTGTTAGGTCTTGGGCAATGAAAACAGGTTGGAGTCCTCACTTGGGTCCGCTAACTCTATTTCTTTAACTATTGCTTGACCATCATAGACTCCATTACTTCCATTAGTAGGTGTTCTTTAAGCCTTTGTATACACAACCTTATGCTCGTCCATGGTGTAGGATTTGAAATGATCAGGTGTAGGGTGTAAGCCCCTGGGATCTTGTTGTGTTGTGGATTGTGATTTTGCTTCCACTTGCCTTATTTATTGAGCTAACTCTTGGTTTTGGCGTCTCCTTATAGTACGGCTAAACTTTTCCTTCTCTACGGCCTCTAATTGTGGAATATCGATGGCTTGTGAGCTGTACCACATGACGCTTTGAAGGTATTTACCCCAATTATCTACCTACTTCCGATGAGCATCACATGACCCCTGTATAACTGAGCCATTATGTGGTATATTTATTTTCATTATCTTAGCATGTACATTTGCTCGATATCGTTGCCTCTTATATCGCTTACTCCTCTCGTATAACTTTCGATTACGGTCGGTCTCTAGTGCGGAGTCGCTAGATGAATCACTACTTGTGTCTTCTCCTCTCCAAGATAAATTGTCATCTAGGGCACCACTGGGCCTTGAATGGTTTATCCTCACATTTGCACCAATATTTAACTCAGATTTTTTGTCCTCAGAGTCAATTTCAACTCATGATTCCGACTCCAAATCGTGTGGGCTATAGTCTTCTAAGACTCTACTGGTTCCAATGTGAGTCAAGCCTTCATCTTGTAGGTCGTTAGAAGCTATATGCATTTCTCCTATCATATTTAAAGGTGCAAGTTTTGGCACTTTGTCCCCCTCAGGTGTTACCCAAGTCGTTGTTAGCAACAAGATAACTCAGATAACATTTTTCAGAGCTTTTATTGTAAAAACACTTATTATTTTGATGAATCGTAAATGTTGTAACTCCTACTTTCCAGATAAACAGTGTAATTGATGAGCCGGGGCTACAAGATTCCAGATTGTATCAACCTATCTTTAGTTAGAGCTCCCAGATTATTAGTTTTGACCACAAAACCTTGGCTAAGGTATAAAAGCCAATGTTTGTAAGTATATGATAAGTTTTTGGATAATAGAACCTTAGCCAAGGTTTTTGACCACAAAAACCTTGGCTAAGGTATAAAAGCCAATGTTTGTAAGTATTTGATAATTTTTTGGATAATAGAAACACAACATGAGCTAACGGCCCTCACCTCTCTCCTTCTCGCGCTTCCTACTCCCTTTCTGGTTGTCACATTGCAGTGCTGTCTGTTGCGTTGCAACCACAGGTAAGAGCTCTACGCATTGATGTAAGCATTTCATGGTAATCCATAGCTTTTGGCATCGCCGACCCGCGGCCTAATTTCATCATAAGTAGGAATTTAAGCTTCAAAATCATAAAATAAGTATAGGCGGGGTATTGGGGCATCATTGCTAAGCATTTAGATGCATTCTGGACAAAAATGGCTTAAGTCAAAAACTCGCTGCTGTTAATAATCGTGATTTTTGCACTTGACCTAAAGTGAGATTTGAGACCATAAGCATGTGTGCTTAGGTCTTATAAACATGTCCTAGAAGTTTCGTGACGTTTGGATGTCGTTTGATGCTGTAACGGTTATGATTTGTTTGCCGATGAGCGACTAGCTTTTGGTGATTTCTGGCATTTGAGTGTAGCTTGAGTTAGATGCGAGTTGTTTGTTGTTTTCCAAGAGATTGACAACCTCTTGTAGCCTCTATGCACTAGTCGAGTCAGCTTCGTCCCATGGATTGACAATTATATTCGTGGTTCTCGCTATGTCTGCAATAAGATAGGAGTGAGGTTAGACACCCGTCCCACATTTGGCGCCGCTACCGGGGATTCAAGAGACCTAAACTAGGGAAAAACACGAGTGTCTTGTGAAGTTAGCTCATAAAAAGACTGTCCACTGAAAAAGTTGAAAAAAGTGCTCATTTTGGGACAAAAGTAAATAATCACGATTATTTCCTTTCAGCTCAAAAGTGGCCAAGGTTGATACCAGAGACTCTATGCATTTGTACAAACATCTTTTATAAAGGCCCATAGAATTTGGATCACCAAACTTACCAAAAACTTGGTAAAAATTGAAATCTGTATTGATTGTCGAGAACTTGAGTGTAAATTGGAAAAGTTTTGTTCAAACTCAGTGAAACTTGACTCATGGGCTTATATTGATGTGTTAAACTAGTGTACATGGTCAGTTGACCAAAAGAATCCAAAAGTTTATCAAAAGTAAATAATCGCGATTATTTACTTTAGTCCTATTTTTTAAGTTTTTTGACCAACCCAACATACCACTAGTTTTAGCATGTTAAATTAAGTCCACAAATCAAATTTGGTAAGATTTGCATCATTCAAGTAAAAATTGTGGCCAAATTTGTAAAGTTAGTCTGCAGACACAAAACTGTTGACCATTTGAGCAAGAATTATCCATACTTGATGAAACTTGGCTAGGGAGCTTAAGTTGAGCTACTTAACCATTCTTTGTCAAGATTGTGACAAAAAATTAAATAATCATGATTATTTACTTCTGATACACAAAGACACATTTTGGACTTTTGAGCTTGTATAGTGTTAGGCTAACATAATACAAGGCCACGGTCAATTTTGGTTTCAATCAGATCCAAATTGGTACATGTTCACTCAGTTTCCAGGTTGCAGATTAGTCCTTTGGCTTTTTGCAAAACTAGAATCTGAAAGTCTCAATTCCTAACTCACCTAGCTCAATTTGAAGAGATACACATAGACCAATCACAATAGTGAGAAAACATTATACGGGCGTTGTGAAAGAATAGTTAACTTGATTAAAACTGATACAGGAATCAGGTTGCAGACAAGGAATTGAAAGCTTGACAGAAGTTGCAATTAAGTCAAGTGAAAGAAACTGATAACAAGTCAATCCGACGGTTGACGGTAAGTACTCTATCCAGGGTTTCACAAGTCTACATGAACCTTAGATCTGGTCGTGTACTAGCAAACCAAGGCATATTTGGAGAGATCGCTAGTAGAGTATCCACCAAAGAGAGTGTGAATCAAGGCAATCACTTGGACACTATCTTTGAGGAAGTCTCAGACACTTTTTGAGAATCAACATCTGAAATGGCTTCCTATTCGACTCACTTAGGAGCCGGAATGGCAGTGCGGTATAAGCACATACTCACCTTTTATAAGGCTAATGGCCATGGAGCTCAGGTTTACCTGGATCCTAATGAAGAGTATGTTATTCGCATTGATGACCATGACATAGAGTTTAAAGAGGAAATCAGGGAAAACAAACAAGGGAAGATGTATATGGATAAAAACGGAACTCAGTATTTACAAGTTGAAAACCCTGATGTGATAGACAAATGGGGGTTAGAAGTAAATACCATAATTTTGGATATGGAAGCAAAAGAAGGATCATCGACTTTAGAATTCAAGGAATACGATCAAGTTGATTTGAAGCTGTTGAAACGGCTTAGCACATGGATAATCCGAGGATCGAAGTCTATTGTTGGGAGGATAGAAATGTCAAAGATCTTCTATGGACTTCTCATGCCAAATCAGGAGCGTTAACACCCATGAAGATCATCTATATCTTCAAAATCAAAGACAAGGGTTCAATAAATCTACCAACCTATCTATTTAGGGATTGTTATAACAATAATTTTGTTATGATAAGTCCTGAGGAGGTAGAACAAACCAAATACCAAGGGTACTCCATAAGAGATTGGATATTAGGCTAAGGACCAGAAACTATTCCAAAAGAGGAACTCCGCGAGAGATCTTTTGAGAGTAATGTTAAAAAACCCAAAACTACCTCATCACGAAGAAAACCAGGTGACACTAAAGCCAATCCAGGGCTACATGAGTCACTATTTCCAATAGATTGGTTTGAAGGACTCGGAATAGGACCAACTGCCAGGAGACCGGGGGTTGAACCAAATAGACGTGGCAGACCAGCTAATTTTTAAAAATGGGTCAAAAAATATAGTGGATCTGGGGATCCATATGACCACTTAGCCAGCTTTAAGCAAGTGCTAAGAGCAGAACGCATATTTGATTTCTATACTCAATTCGAGGGATTTGGAATGACATTAGAAGGAAAAGCACTGACATGGTTCCAAAACATTCCACCAAGGTCAATCATGGACTTAAATACATTAGCTCAAGGATTTGTAGCTGCATGTTCCAAAATGGGAATCAAACATAATATTGTAGCTCAAATCTATAGCTTCAAATAGAAACAAGGTGAGTCTATTAGGGATTGTGCAACTAGAATGAAACAATATATTGCAAGATGCCCAGAGCTAGAAATACATGCAGAAGAAAGATTAGTATCATTGTTTCTAGAGAGGCTGCTAAACAAAGAACTTCATGTTATATTGTATAGCAAGAAACATATGACCCTAGAAGACACTTGTGATATTTTCAGTGAAGAAGATGTCCCTAAGGATAATCAAAGTGAGAAAACAACATCCACCAAACCAGCACAAGTGGGAACTACTGTTGCAGCACCGCTTATAGCCATAGAAGACATGAATAAAATGATGAATAACATGTAAAAAGCACCTATGACGGGACCAGGGCAAGGGATACCTCAACAAAGACAACCAATTAGGCCGCATAAATGGTGTGCAATCGATGGTAAATGGACCAACCATGAGACCAATGATTTCTATTACCGACCAAAGTATGATGGGAATGTTCAATACGTGCCTATGAGGCCACAAGGACAACCCATGTACAGATATCAGCCTAATATGGCCCCTTCTCAAAGACCACCAATGGGTATGGAAAGACTTCAACCTGTGTTGGGTCAACAACCTCCATATCCTGGACATAATGTAGTGCCTGTAAAGTACATGCATTCAGAGGGAGTCATCGATGAACAAGCACTAGTGCTTGTTACACCCTATGTTGAGCATAGTCCATCTACAATAATGGTAGAAGGAGACTGGTATAATTCACATCCACCACCAATGGAAGAACCTATGACTTATACTACACCAAAACTTGCACCGATGTACTATGTAGCTAATCAAAGTGTTAGACCTCCAATGGTAAGACATGATTAAGCCAAGAACGGGGAACTAACATAACTATGGTGCAGATGATCACTGGAAAAATGGTAATCACCAGGGTCCAAGTTAAGAAAAAGAAACATAACTCCTATGATGATTCGGATAATACTAAAATTTCCTCTCAAAAGACGAAGAGAAAGCAAAAGCCAAAGGTATGAGATAGAAAACAAAAACAAAGGACTGAAATCGAGAAGAAAGTAAAGGAACTATTCTAAGAAAAAGTGAAAGAAATTGGAAGAAAGAAACCACCATGAAATTTGGAGGATCAATTTTGTAAACAAAATTTTTGAGCCAATCAATGCAGCCTTAGAAGCTTACCAAGCGGGACTTAAAGCGATCCAAAACATGAAAAACAAATGGAAAAACTATCCTTCTCTAGATATGGAAGCAGATAAGCTTGAAGCTTATCAAAATCTGGTAAGAATTACTCAAGGGATGCTGGAAAAACAAAAACCCAAGCTTGAGAGTATAGCAAAACCTGAGGAGCTTGTAGTAGGAACCAGAAAAGAGAAATCCAAAGTGGTGGTAGAACCCCACCTTGAAACTAAAGAGCCAGAACTCATAGTGCCTGACAATGAAGATGCCATAGAGGGAATTCCGTTCGTAGAAGAAGATTGGCCAAGACACTTGTGGAAAAAATTTAGAGAAATTAATGATGGGAGCTTAACTCTGAAGTCAGCTCCTATAGAGGAAGTTTGGTTAGATAATCTACCTCCTGATATGGACATGGATGTACAATCCTTGTATGGGGATTGCGGCTCTGAAGCTTTAGGATAATCTACCTCCTGATATGGACATGGATGTACAATCCTTGTATGGGGATTGCGGATCTGACCCTAAAAGTTGACAACATCCATTCAATTATGTCTACACCTATTCAATGCACTCTTACTTTAGGAGAACTCTTAAGAAGCAGACCATATCTATGGAATGATCTATAGAAAACTCGTGAGAAGGTGGGGATAACAGGGCTAATCGTGAATTTTTTTGAAAAATTGAAACACGAAGTGGATAACAAAGAGATTAGATCCATCCCAATGAACAAAGTCAAAGAATACTACGAAGGGGAAGAAGGAAACATAACCCTTCCAGTGAAATATAATGATATAAAAACCATGGCAATACTGGATAGTGGGGCAGGCATAGCCATAGTCACGAAAGCAATATGGGAATCATGGGAAAAACCAACCATTAGACAAACTCAAATGAAATTGCAATTGGCTGATGGACACATTAAAAGACCCTTAGGACTGCTTGAAAAAGTGATAGTTAATTCCTATGGGATTGATTATCAACACACTTTTGCAATAGTGGACTTTGGAAAGAAACTCAATTACGAAATCATCTTGGGAAGACCTTTCATGCAACAAGTACAACTTATCCAGGATTGGGGAAACAATTATCTATACTTGAAGCAAGTGGGATCAATAACAAGAGTTAACCTAAAAGATCACACTTATAGAGATGTCATGAGAACGCCCATACAGGAATTTGACTCAGTCTCTTCGGCTGAAACTAAGCTTCCATCTTGGTTGAACAAAGACACACCTATTTGGATGTACGGAGCCTCAAAAAATAGGAGCTTAAAACAAGAAGAATGTATCTTAGAAAGGGATTGCACAGATGAAGCTTAGAACCCTTTCCAGAGCATTTGTTTGAGCCATTTGAGTGGACTCAAATTTTAGCAACAATGGATGTGCAATGAGGACGGCTATGACATAATTCCCATACAAATGATCTCAACCCTTCACATTGAAGACAAAATTCAAGAACCCAAGGACTTAATGAAAATTTGACAAGTCTTTTCAGACCTCTACTATGACGCAACAGATGAGCTAGAAGAATGTTCAGCAACCTCAGATGATTCAGGGAAAAAAAAAGAACATGTGAGAGCTAAACTACTCATAAAAGGAGGGGAGGAAAAGTTTTTTAACTTTCCAAACCGAAAACCGAGAAGACAAAAATGGTATAGAAGAAAAAGAGACACAAGAAACTTGAAATCTAGACCTATGCCATCGGGCTCCAGTAGAACATAGTTTTTGATGCCAAGAGATGCAAATGATTGTATCAAAGACAAAATCACTGGTAGATATCCTTTAAATGAAAAGCAGGAAATATCAAAAACATTGAGAAAAACAGAAAGGAAACTCAAGCAAAACCTAAATACTAGGACAAGGATTCAACCATGACACGAGTTGAATGGAGAAAGAAGTATCAAGAGTTGAAGAAAGCTCTAAAAGAGATACATACCACGTAAATGAATAGCACCGAGGAGGAAGGTAAAGTTATAATGAGTGTTCCATCCCATTACAAAAGATATACTCTCCAAGAACAAAAGATCATCGTCAAACAACTTGTCAGGGAACTAAGAAAATAGGACGAGTCCTACGAAGGACCTGAAAATGCAAACAGAATACATCTGGCTAAACTAGGAAAAGAGCTTAGACCTGCCTACATTGCAAACAACCTGACAGAAGAAGAAGAAGAGCTTTTGTTAAGCTTATTGAAAGAATACCGAGATATCTTTGCTTGGTCTTATAAGGATCTCAAGGGTGTTGATCCAAAAATCTGTCAACATACTATACCTATGAGAGATGCTGCAAACCAAGCAGACAAAGGCCATACACTTATAATGAGATATTTGCCATAAAGATCAAAGAAGAGATAGAAAAGCTAAAGGAGGCCGAATTTATTTATGAAATTGAACACACAGATTGGGTGTCTCCAATTGTGGTAGTACCCAAGAAAAATGGAAAATTAAGGGTGTGTGTCAATCTCAAGAAAGTGAATGCAACTACCATTAGATACAACTTTCCTCTTTCAATCACTGAGCATGTTTTAGAATGAGTTGCAGGAAAAGAAGCTTACAGATTTTTAGATGGCTTTTCGGGATACAATCAACTTTTGGTTGACCCCAAAGATTAGCATAAAACTGCCTTTGCAACTGAATGGGGTATTTTTTCCTTTTGGGTTATGCCTTTTGGGTTAACTAATGCTCCTGCCACCTTTCAAAGATTGATGAGCCATGCTTTTAAAGAATATCTTTGGAATTTCTTGGAAGTATATATGGATGATTTATGCGTACATTCATCAATTCGGGCTGATCATTTTGAACACCTCAAAAAGGTATTCGAAAAATGTAGACTTTATAGGATTTGCTTAAGTCCTGAACAGTGCACATTCATGGGCAGACAAGGAAAAGTTCTTGGACATATAGTGTCTAAAAATGGCATAGCTACTGATATGGATAAAATTCATGTTATTGCTGAATTTCCTAGACCGACAACTGTCAAAGGGGTTCAAGCTTTTATAGGACATTGTGGATATTACAGACGATTTATTTACATGTACGCTATAATTACAAAATCCATGTACAAATTGATTACACTCTTTGAATGGACTGATGAGTGTGAAGAATCCTTCATGAAGCTTAAGCAAGCTCTCACTTCAATACAATATTGAAAGCACCAGATTGGAATAAGATATTCCACATACATGTAGATGCTTCCAATTTTGCCATTGGGTGTATAACTAGATCAACCAGGAGACATAAAAATTGATTTTCCTATTTCTTATGCTAGTAGACAGTTGAATATGGCAGCGAAAAACTATACAACCACCGAAAGGAAAGAATTATGAATTATTGTACTTGGTCAACAAGCCATGCAACACAGGAAGAATAGTCAGATGGTTCATCATTCTTTTGGAATTTGATTTCATTGTAGTTGTGAAAAAGGGCACCACTCACCAAAGAGCAGATCATTTGTCAAGGATTATATCAGGAGAACCACCAAAGGGAGTAGACGATGATCTAACATATGCATATCTGTTCTCCGTGGAAATGATACCTCGATGGTCGGAAAATATGGTATCCTTGATGACCATAGCTCAAGTGGATTTGCAAATACCACTTCCTATTACAATCGGATTAATTGAGCAATCGACTATGTATCAATTACTAGTTGGAAGGCTATACAAAAGAAATCGAGATGGAATATTGCTTTTGTGCATTAATCCTGAGGAGAAAACCCAATACCTAAGTCAAGCACATATTACCATAGTAGGACTTCACTTTGCGGAAGACAAACTATGCAACAGATCTTGAGACTTGGAGTATTTT
This sequence comes from Adiantum capillus-veneris, assembly GCF_014529385.1. NCBI lineage: Eukaryota > Viridiplantae > Streptophyta > Polypodiopsida > Polypodiales > Pteridaceae > Adiantum > Adiantum capillus-veneris. Next base: position 54,266,842 of record NC_140955.1, on the reverse strand, counting down.
GGCCAAATATGAGGAGTGACGTTCACTCATTTTTAAAAAAATGTCCTCAATGCCAAAAACAAGCACCCATATCTCATGTGACATTGTTTCGAATATCACTTGTTCCTAAGTGGAGTAACTAACTAGTTACTTACTTATCAAGCCGAACATTTCCTGAGGATATGAGTAAACGCCACCAAAGAGCAATTGAAACTGAAGCAAGAGACTATGCTCTTATTGGAAACCAATTGTATCGAGAAGAGGAAAAGATCAACATCTGCGTCTTTGTGCAAATGAAGATGAATATATTCCCATTATAGAACGAGCACATGTTGGATTAGCTGGAGGTCACTTTTCTAGTGAGACCACCACAAGAGCAATCTTAATGGTAGGCGTATGGTGGCCAACACTTTTTGTAGATGCCAAAGAATATGTTTGAAGGTGTGATGCATGTCAACGAGCAAAAATGCCAACCCGTGTAGACAGCATGCCTTTAAGACCAATGATGGGGGCTAGAGCTTTTGCAAAATGGGGTATAAACTTTGTTGGGCCAATACAGCCACCTGCTTACAGAACCCAAGCTCAATATATCATTGTAGCTACGGACTATTTGACCAAGTGGGTAGAGACTAAAGCAACCCAAAAGAATGATGCCAGAACCACAGCCGCATTCTTGTATGAGAATGTGTTCACAAGATATGGACTGCCAATAGAAATTGTTAGTGATAGGGGAATTCATTTCCTCAATGCGGTAAATGAGTATCTGCTTAATGAATTTATGGTCATCCATAGCAAATCGGCTCCCTATCACCCACAAGCAAATGGACAGGCTGAGCATACGAATAAAATTCTTAGCTCGATATTGACTGAAGCGGTTAGTTCAGGACGGACAGATTGGGAAATTAATCTCCATGCCACTCTATGGGCTTATAGAGTTTCATTCAAAATAGCTTTAAATGCTACATCCTTTAACCTTGTTTATGGTCTTGATGCCATACTGCCAATAGAATTCCTGTTGCCGACACTAAGGGTAGCTAAGGATCTTGAGTGGACTAGACATGAATTATCAGAGAGGCTTGAAGATTTATAAAAGTTTGATGAGCAAAGGCTAACTGCTGTAGCTCACATCTATGCACAAAAGCGAAAACAAAAATAGTTTTTTGATTCCCATCTAGTTACAAAAATCTTCAAAAAAGGGGACTTAGTTTTAGTCTATTCACTTAAGCAACACATTCCCAAGTTTAAGAAAAAGGGAAACGGACCATTTATCATTGAAGACGTATCTCCAAGTGGAGCAATTTAGCTATCTACTCTAGATGGTGAACCAATGGCTAATTGGACTAATAGATGCCATTTAAAGAAGTACAACTGGCCACTAACCGATGAAGTGCCAGAAAAGATGCATGTAGCAAAGAAAAGAAAGATAATACGACAACAAGTCATTGATGAAGCCCACTAGGAAGCTCAGCTTCAAGTACTCAAAAGGAAAGTTGCTCACAAAAATCAACAAATACCTATTCCTCACAAAAATCAACAAATACCTATTCCCATCAATACTCTGGAACTAGATGAACGACTATGGGAATTACAAAAGGATGCAGTGTCAACGGATGATGAATGGTTAGATGGAATGGACCTTCGCATCAAAGTACAACTGGACAATCATAACACAAATGCATTGGTTGATACAAGAGCTCGAGTAAATGCAGTCATTTATCCACGTACAAGAAAGCAACGAAACAGTGTTTGACTTCAGGAATATCGACTATTAAAGGATGCAACAAGAACCCAACACCGACATTGGGAGTAGTCAACTTAAATGTGATAGTACATGGATGTTCATGCCCTCATTAGTTTGTATGCTTACCAGATGAACACATGAATGAAACAATGATTCTTGGAATCTCATGGATGCGGACGTACAAGGCAGTACCAGATTGGGATACCAATAAGCTCAAGCTATCACCTAAAGGCCGACAACTCATTGTTCCAATTGCACCAAGCAAAGAAGAATGGAAAAGAGATTACCAGTAGAACAAACCACAAGGCAATCAATCTTCTCCATCCCATAGCCAAGCAAATGCTACAAGTAGCATGCAAAGAGTCGGGCATATCTGGGTACCAAAAGCACAACTTAAGGACAAGCCGATTCAAATTTAGGTGCTCAAAACATCATCTACTGTACCAAAGACGGTTCCAAGGTCCAAAACACAAAGAAGAGCATCTTCGAGCAGGGAACCTAAAACATGATTGATTTGGAAGAAAAAGGAACACTTGTCTTCTCTACAAACTATAAGACCCATGAAGCAGTGGAGGGTTAAGCCTCAAAACACTCAACCACAACATTCTAACCAAGGAAAACCAAGATACAAATGGCGAGTTAAATCTCAACAACCATCATTATTGATACCGATCGCTCAGAAAATCAGCATGCTAAAGCATCTTGACGGTACAACAAAGCAAAAAGCACGCAAGCTACAAGATTTGCTCTTTGGAAAACTGCAACAGAAAACCTCGACCTCAGAAACCCTTGAGTTAATTACTCAAGAGCCACCTCTTGCATAACATAATGGTTTGAATTGCATTAATCTTCAAGCATGATAGAGCCAACCTAGGCTATGCATAGACACGATAGTTCAACCCATGCACACAGTCGTCCCGGAGCACGCCATCTAGGAGGGGTGGAAGGGAACTAAGTAATTAAGGGCAATGTTTGAAGAAGGAGGAAAAAGTTTAATGTTAACGTGTGATTTTTTTGCAAAATTACCTAATAATGCCCTTACAAAATCATCAACAGGGGAAATTTAACTGAAAACATCTCCCCGATAAGTATAAATAGTGTATATACTATCAGAAAATCATAAGAAAATGGTCTTTTTTGGTTATTTTCATCATTTTTCTTGATATTGGGACTTAAAACTGGAGAAATCTACCAAAAAACAATAAAGCAGTGTTTCTCAATGGATTTTCTTAATTATTGATTTTTCACTTTGCTTTTTTAGTGCATCTTATTATTTTCTTTGATTTTTTCAATAAACAGGTCAAAAAATAATAATAAATAGCAAATGAGCTCAGATGGAGAACCTAAAAATACGCTGATCAGAAGGACAAGGTGGATAGGCACAAAAAGTTTCAATCGAATCGACAGATGGAAGCGAGAAGCCTAAATTAGGCTGCCAAGGCCTACTTTCGCAAATTCTTGCAGAATGAGCAAATGGAATCCGATTGAAGTATTTTCGAGTCTAACATAGATTTCACGACCTAGTAGAACTGACAGGGGAATTTGGGGAAAAATAGTTTGAGAAGTCCGAGTATAGATATCCAAGGTAGCCCAAAATCACCTCATTTCCACTTGTCACTCTTGGAGGAGAGAGCTCTCTGCCTTCTTCGTACGCGATTTTCAGAGTCCACAGTCACCCATTTACAGCGCCATCTCACATGCGACATGAGGGGTAAGTTCTAAGATTATCAATGAACAATTCTATATGACCGGGTAGCTAGTCTAGGATCAGGAAAAACCCCTAGAAACCCAGCAGTGCACAAGTCCTACGACCCAAAATTGACCATACCAGCCTGTCAGCTCAATTGAATTGGACGAGACTTGAATTGTAGCATGCCCCTATACAATAGAACACTTCTATATCACCAGATGACCATTTGGCACAGGTCGAGGGGGTCCCAAGTAAATAATCTAGGTTTTTGTCGGATGCCAGAATTCGATTCTGATTCCACAGGCAGCTTATAGACCGAGTTTATACACAATGTACTTGGATGGTTTCATGAAAACAGTCAAGGCAAGCTCTTGAACAACACAAAATAGCTCGAAGACTGCAAAGCGTCAAATTTGACATATGAAGTCAAACTGACTCCAATTGGGCCAAAACTGGATGGGTAGCATCAGGACTATGTAGTTGAATGGTCCATTGCTTCAAAAGTGACTAACCAACTCTACAGGCCATATCACAAAAACCGGTGACTTCAGAGTCAATAAGAGCACGAAGTGACGCCGACATGACCTGTAACATTTAATGGCCTAGTAACTTGTGTGTAGCGGAAAATAGCATGAACATAGAGAGCATTTCATTAGGATAGATTCCTAATGAGATTAACAAGAGTGCTCGGGTGGAGAAAGGAACAAAAAGCATAACACGTAGTTAGATAGCATGAACAATACTTCAAAAGAGAGAGAAATTAAGCAATTGACAACAGTTGAGGACCGGATTTGCATGGAGCCGGTCCCCCCTCCAAAAGGCTTTGTATTATGGTTTCTCCCATCAAGAGAGACATTTTACAATACAATTCTTTGTGTTCCTTCAATACTAGCTAGTGCAATGAAGATGAAAACTTCATGAACTAAGCAAAACACTTATCAAACACAACATCAATTCCCTCACGGTCTCAGACCCAAGACCTCACACACCTTCGAAGATGGTGAGAGCTAGGGGGGTATGAGAGTAGATTGAGAGGAAGGAGTATTCTTAAGAGAAAGATGTACATCTCCTCACATAATCACTCATATTAGCATAGCTTAGCTTAGTAATTAGCATGGAAGAGGAGGTGAGCATGCATTGAAGCTTGGCTCCTGGTTGGATTTGCATCACAAAGCCAAGAGTTGTTGGTGTAGTCCTCCCTTCTCACAAGCTTAGAGGAGGTGGTAAGATTTCCATTAAAGCTTGAGAAGAAGAGAGAGTCTTCTTTGATTCACACATGAGATTGTGTGAGTGTGTGTGTGATAATGCATTGCAGAAATCAGACCCCTCTCTCTCTTGGTCGACCCCCCTTCCAATTTGCTCTTGCTACAGTCCTATTGGACCTCCCCAGGCTTAGCCAATGGGAATTAAGCAGTATAAGTGATAGCCTTCTGACATGTGTCCCCCTTTCCCCTTTTGTGAGAGATTTAGGTAATTATTTAATTCAACTAAACTCTCATTGGAGCCCTTTGCCTCCCGGTCAATAGGAATCAGGCAAGCCATTGGGCTGCTGAATGCTCATTGGTCTCCTTGGGAGACTCTCCAATGGTCATTAGTCTCCTTGGGAGACTGTCCAATAGTCTTCTAGAGAGCTTAATTCTTATTGGTTCTTTTATTAAGCGTTTTTAAATTAATTAAACTAGATTTACTCTAGCCTAATTCTCATTGGTCCACCTCCAAGGCCATCCAATAGGAATTGGGTACACCTTGTGGGCATCTGGGCTAGGGAGCTGACATGTGTCCCTCATTCCCTTTGTGTAAAGGGAGCTTGTGTGTGTGTGTGTGTGTGTGTGTGTGTGTGTGTGTGTGTGTGTGTGTGTGTGTGTGTGTGTGTGTGTGTGTGTGTGAGTTTCTCTCTCATCCCCTACTTGCAAGGCTCGCCCCCTCCTGTTGGAATTAGGGTTGCAGAGAGACACACACATCTTGGAGAAGATGAAGGAAGCTCAAGGTACACAATAGAGAGTGTGTTACATAGTGTGCAATGGAAAGATGGATAGCCCTAGAGTGATGGGCGTATATACAATGCACGGGGGAAAAAACCTCCTAAAGAGGGAAAAAATGCCCCGGCGGTCCTAGTGTGTTCACACACATCACTACCACAAGTATATGGTAACAAATCCCCCTGGAGTGATGTGGTGAACGAGAGCTGGCACATGAGTAAAGGGAAGTGCCATGCCCTGAGGACAGGATCAGTCCACAAAGGGGAGTAAGCCCAAAGCTTTGCGGAAAGCTTCAAGCTTCTCACGAGACAATGCCTTTGTGAAAAGATCCGCAAGGTTGTCCTGTGTTGGCACATAAGCCAAGCTGATCTCTCCTGCTGAGACTCGCCTCTCCCTGACATAGTGGTAATGCACTTCAATGTGCTTTGTGCGAGCATGAAAAACTGGGTTCCTCGCAACTGCCAATGCGCTCTGACTGTCACTGTAGATAGTGTTGGCAGTGTCCTGTCCAACACCCAAATCAGCCATAAGGCGTTTGAGCCATACACACTCAACCGTAGCTATGAAGACTGCCCTGTACTCAGCCTCACAACTAGAAGTGGCCACAGTAGGTCGCTTCTTGCTCAACCATGATGTACATGAACTGCCAAGCATGAATCAAAAACCACTTGTGGACACTCGTGTGTCAAAACAACCAGCCCAATCTGAGTCCGAAAAAGCATGTAAGTCTGGCGGCAATGATCCCCCCTTGGGATAAAACACACCAAGATGTAAAGTGCCACTAAGGTAGCGGAAAATCCTCTTGACAGCCTGCCAATGCTTAGACCCTGGGCTATGCATAAATCTGCTGACCTGTGAGACTGCAAACTGAATATCTAGCCTCGTGTTGCATACATAAATGAGGCAGCCAACAGCAGTTTGGTAAAGAGTGACATCAGCAAGATCACCAGCATCATGTAGACTCAACTTCAAACCTGTTTCCATGGGAGTGGCAATAGGTTTGCAATCCTCAAGTCCAAACTTACATAGCAATGTCTCTACGTAACTTTTCTGACACAAGGCAATACCACCATCACACTGCTTAAACTGTATACCCAAATAATGATGCAACAGCCCCAAATCTTTCATCTTGAAAGTAGCATTCAAATCAGCCTTAAATTCAGCAATATTTCTCTCATTTGGTCCAGTGATCAGCAAATCATCAACATAAAGAACCACGATGAGAAATACATCACCCTCACGATTTACATACAATGTGCTTTCTGTTGGACTGTTACGAAACCCTTGTTTGACCAAATGAGTGTCAGCTTTCTCATACCAAGCACGAGGAGATTGCTTCAACCCATACAAAGCCTTGTTACATTTGCACACTTTGTCCTCTTGTCCTTTTATGACAAAACCGCGAGGCTGCATTACATAAACTTCCTCAAATATGTCACCATTCAAGAAAGCAGTAACAATGTCTGATTGATGTACATCCCAACCAAAATGAGCTGCCAATGCACATAAAAAATGTACAGTAGTCATACGACAAGTGGAAGCAAAAGTCTCTTCATAATCTATGCCTTTTTGCTGTACATAACCTTTTGCAACAAGTCGAGCCTTATGGCGATCGATCTCACCATCCGGCTTGCGTTTCAACTTGTAAACCCACTTTGTACCAATGGCTTTCTATCATGCCTTGCTTCATATGGAGTAATATACTGCAAAGCTTTCGTAGGACACCTGTTTAGTACATAAGTGGCACACATGATGGCCCCAAGCCAAAAAGAATGCGGCAAAGCTTGACTTTTGACCATACATCGTGCCATTTACGTCAGTGACCTGTTTTTCCTCTCAGCAACACCATTTTGCTGAGGCGTATAAGGCACTGTACATTGGTGTTTTATCCCACGACTAGCCAGAAATGCATTAAATTCATGAGACATATACTCCCCCCCTCGATCTGAACGGAGGGTGCCCATAGTACATTTTGAGAGATTTTCAGCCATAACTAGAAATTGTTTGAAGCACATAAAGACTTCGGACTTCGCTTTAAGCGGAAATACCCATGCATGCCTGGAGTAATCATCAATGAAAGTCACGAAGTACAGGTAATTGCCCAAGGACGGAGTTTGCATGGGCCCACAAACATCACTATGAACAAGCCGCAACCTGCATTTGGCCCGAACTGAACCATCCTTTGGAAATTTAGAATGCTGTATCTTACCCAAAATACAGCCTTCACAAACATGTTTGACAGGTGCTTCAATAGGTGGCAAAGAAGAAACCATATCAGATTTCTGCAAACGCAGCAAACAGGAAAAATTCAGATGACCAAAACGTGCATGCCAAAGTTTTGCATCTGAAATAGCCCTTGAATCTGCAACAGCATTTGCAAAATTTTGTCCACACTTGTCATACAAAGTGAGCTTATACAGCCCACGGCACAAAAGGCCAGATGCAACAATTTCATCAGCAAAACTGAGATCATGAACTGTACATCTGTCATCCACAAATTTGACTACAAGTCCAATTCTAGGAAGTGCGGATACAGACAAGAGATTCTTCTTGATCCTAGGTACATAAAGTGCATCAACAAGTGTGAAAGAACTACCATTAGCAGCAGTAAGCACAATCTTTCCAACTCCTTGAACTGGATAAGAGGCGTTGTTGGCACAAGTGACTGAATTCCCATGAGGGACTGACTCGAGAGAGGTAAACAATTCACGATGTGAGGTAATGTGCTTTGTAGCACCACTGTCAAAATACCACACATGTGAATGTGCAGCAACTGACAAGCATGCATCATGGGCAGCAGGATTGTAAGTGCACTCTGCACTAAAAGCCCATTCTGCATCAACATCAGCAACACAGCCTCCTTTCACAAAAGACTCAACAATGGATGCATTTGTAGTGGAACCAGCATTTGCAGTGGAACCACCCTCTTTCTTCTTATCCTGTTTGGCCTTCAACTTAGGACACGACTTGATCAAGTGATCATTGGCTTTACAATAATGGCAACACATCTTCTTTTTGCCCTTATCACCAGAATTTCCAGACGAATTGCTGCCAGTAGAAGCATTAGGAACATAATTTTTGCTACTCGCAGTAGAACCATAAGAAGTGGCTGCATTACTGTTACCACCCTTTCTTTGAGAAGCAATAAAAGCCTTTTCAACTGCACGCTGCCTAGTCCTGTTTTTTCTAGAAAGTGACTCTTGCAACAGCAATGTGCATAATGCATCAAACTCGACAACTTCAGGATTTCCTTGGGTCATCAGTCTCCAAGTACTAGCAAAAGTCTGGTAGGAATCTGGTAAGGCATCAAGAACAGTCAGCACAAGGGAATTGTCTGAAATGACTTCACCTGCAGAAATAAGTTGCTCATTGATATCCTTGACACTAGCAAGGAAAGTGTCCATATCATCTTCCTCATGCATAATCTTGGACTCCAGCTCTTTATGCAGCAAAGCAATTTTAGCCTCATTGCAGCTTGCATAAAGACCTGCTAAAATATCCCAAGCCTGTTTTGCAGATTTTGCTGAACGGATGTGAGGAACAATGGTGCGCTTCACAGACAACGCAATCAATGCATGAGCCTGCGCATCCTTAACATCTTAACGAGCTTGTTCTGCCATAGTCAAAACAACTCTGACAGCTGCAATCCTTGCAGCAAGACCTGCAACATCCTCAACATCGCCTACATCCTCAGAACCAGGACGTACATCAATGCCCTGCACAATGTTCCAGATACCCTTTGACACAAGAACATGTTGCATCATATAAGCCCACATAGGGTAGTTGTCCCCATCCAACCTGTCCTCAACAGCAAACATCTTGAACACATCTATGTTGTTGTTGTCAGCCATGGTAAATGCTGCACCTGATGTGAAAACTGCCCGAAAATAGGAGAAACGGAGCGGGAACAACCTGTGCTATATAGCACAAACCGTAGAAGACTATAAGGCACCTATTATGCAGAAAACGGCATTGACATAAATTCTACACAAAGTGACAAAATAGCCTGTGCAGTACTGCCTGTAGTGGAAACGGAGGCCGAAATGAGCCCAAATCAAAATTCTGAGCAGACCGAGCTCAACCTTTGAATTTTGGAACCTTAGCATTTTGGAAGTCTTAATGGGCTGAGCCTTAGGGTATTTTAAGCCCATTGTTGCACATTGCTCTTTTGCAGATGGCCTCCCCTTTGGATCCCTATTTTCCCTCCTTTGGATCCCTATTGTGGCCGGTTTGCTAGCTTAACCAATATTCTAGCTTTTTCTCCCCTGGCACTTCCCCATATTAAATGATCAGTTTAACATGAGAAAATCATTTAGGAGAATTAGATATTGATTATTATGACACGAACATACTTTACCAAATTCATTTTATGACTTGTTTTAGATGTATTGAATATGTTTAGGTCATCAAATTGTCAAGTCTTGCAAAAAAAATGACTGCTGTAAATAATCACGATTATTTAATTTTATGCTTGTTTGGCTTGAAAATGATCTCTTCACTTCGCCTATCACTTGTACACATCTATTACCTGCCACCACCTTTTAAGTATGAGCCAAAATGGAAATTTGTCAAAAAGATGCACCAAAGTGTTTCCAATCCAAATGTTTGAGTTATCTGTCACATTTGTTGATCCAAATCACCCCATATCTCATACACAGAGTCTACATCATGCCTAGAACCAAGTTGCAACAAAAATTGTACATTTTGATGAAAAAGTAAATAATTGCGATTATTTACTTTCTTGCCAAAATGGGCGAAATCTGCAACTTTGACCTTATGGGACCAAAGAACATAATGTCCCAAGTCCACTGACCAAGTTTGAGCAAATTTGGATCTCAAAAACTCAAAATCTTTTTATATCTACTGTTTCAGAGTCTGAAAGTTTAAATCTGGCACCATTTCCACCCAGTGCACACAAATGAGCCCACACTTCACTCAGAGTACTTGAATGCCATATATTTCAAGCCTATCATGTCAAAAATGCAAAAAGTTGGAAAAAATCCGTAGCTGTAAATAATCGTGATTATTTACTTTCGTTGCAAGTTTTGCATGAACTGCATGATTTTGATCTCTATATGTTTTTATGCATCTATGCATGCTCGAAAACTGATTTGAAGCAAAATGGACATCATTTGTCTGCAATTCAGACTCAGGGTATTTCAGAGCGAAATTTGTAGAATTCTCTAACTTTGACACTGTATTCCCTTAACAGGAGAAATGCAAGCTGCCGAGAAGGCAAAGAAAAGGGTGTCCCAAAAAGAAAAGTTGCAAGAGTTGCCACCCTACCAATTTGATCCAAGTTCAGTAAAGACGACCAAGGTAACTTACTTGTCAAGAGAGCAGCTTGAGGAAAGCACACAACTGTTTTCATTGGCAGGTTCAAGAGCAAAGAAGGACACCAAGTGGAACTGCAAATGCTACCAAAGGATATTTATGATGTAGCTGCAAAGCCAGACACCAAAGAAGCCAACAGAAGGCTAGGCCTAAGAGACTTCTACGACCAAGAACCATGCGGCGTGGATTTCCAGAAGGCATATGAGTTACTGTCTATGAGCAAAGAAGATGGGTCAGCCCAAATCACTGATCAACAAGGGCAGAAGGTAGAAGTAGTAATCACTAAGGAGATAGTGACTGAGGCACTAAAGCTGCCAACTGAGGATATGACGATGCGGGCCAGGGACAGAAAGATAGCAGGAACTTTTACCAAAGATACAGCTGCAGCCACCTTTTCCGATCTCATCCAAAGGCAAGTGGAATAACAAGCTCGCCTATACGATCAACACTTCCACTTCTTATCAAAGAGACCGCCATGGTACACCACCCCAAACCATGCGGTTGCGACCACCTTCACACAAGTATTGAAGTCGACAACCAGGCATGCAATTGATCATGCACAGTATGTGCTTACAACATTGAAAGGCACAAAGAAAGAAGGAAAAATCACATATCTGGGTGCTCCTAAAGTGCTGACAAGAATAGCCTATCATGCTATTGGAATGGCCAATAATTTTCCACCAGCTCTAGATCAGAACATCTGGCTTGTGTCTACTCAACCTTCTCCAAAACCCATGCATTCAACAAAGAGAGTGTATAAGTCAGACAAAGAATTTGCACAAAGCTCCCATGAAGCTCATAGTAGTGAGAGCTTGGACAATGAGGAAAGACGGGCAAGAATTGAAGAAATGAAAAAGAAAGCAGTAGCCACACACCAAGAAGGACCTCAGCAAAAGAAGGCAAGATTTGAAAGAGAAAAGCAGACTTATGAAGGAGTCACCAAGCTGGAGGTGAGGATCCTGAAAGATGGAGTTCAAGAGATATAAGGGGACCTTGAACCAAGAACGCTGCAAGGAAAGGAGCAGAGGATCCCAAAAAATTTCGTTCAGCGCATGTATGCGAAAGTAGAAGCCTTGAAGCTGAAGGAAGCTCAAGAAGCTGAAAGGAAAGCAAAGGAAGAAGCAGCTGAGCAACAAAGACAAGGAGAGGCTACTTAACAAGGTGAGTCACATCACGACCAAGGGGATGTGTCTCCAAAAACCCACCTACCCACTACAGAGCAAGAAGACCAATTCAATGGCAAGCCCGATTCCTTCACCAACAGCTAAACCCAAGGAGGGCGAGGAAGCCAAGGGAAAAGAGAAGCAACAGGCAGAAGAAAGTTTTGAACAACCAAAAGAAACAAAACAAACTGAGGCAGGACCTTCTACAACAACCCAACCAGAAACAGCCGAGGCATCCACGAAGCCTCAAGCAGCAGAATCAACCGAGGCAACAACAACGCCTCAAGAAAGATGTGAGGTCCCCACCCCGCCATATCAAACGGCGGATCTGATGGTGAACCTGGTGGCCACTAGATCTATAGCGGAAGCAAGCAAAGTGGTTCAGGGTTCAACTAGCGGACGATCTCTCATCACAAAGTGAGTCGAGTTAGAGCCTACTAGTAATGAGATCTAGCTCCACCTCGCAGGGGAAGCGTACTTAACCTATCTAGCGATCCTAAGACCCACCTTCCAAGAGGAGAGAAACCTCGAGTGCCTTTTTTTCCATGTTTCAGAGGCACGTACACTTGAGACTTCGCCGCTCTAGGGGCAATGAGTATTACTAGTATCGATTTTAACACTATGGGGACAGAGAGTTCCTGACCAATCGGGACCACCCTTCTCATAGGCATTGGCAACCTGAGCAAGCCCCCACTTTCCACCCCCACACTCACACTTCCTAGTGTGTCCTAATTACTACCACAATGATTGTTCAACATAAACATTCCTTGATTAGATTCCGAATCACAATGTTCGTTAAGACAACCCTTCAACCAGTATTGCAAACGGCACCAAGACAGAAACTCTAGTAAAAATTCTACTCAAACTTATTCACTAAAATTCCAATGTTCTGGAGGTACAACATCCCCCCTCCAGCGAGAGTTTACTCCTCCCGTTGTCGCCTAGCTGCCCATACAACTAGGTATGTCCACAGCATAGAAAGCACGACATGGACATTCCCACCGCATAGAAAGCAAGACGTGGGTTCCCACCGCATAGAAAGCAAGTCATGTGTATCCACCGCTTAACCAGCAGTCGTGATTCAAGATCCCTTAACCAGGAACTCTGCCCCCTGTGATCAGGAGGGGGTTCGGACTAGATTCAACATTGGAAATAGAAATGAACAAGTGGAGCTAAATTTTCCCTAGCAGACATTCTTTCCTATCTCAAACAGTATATCCAACAATCATTCTTTCCTACTTGGAAATTAAAATATATTTCAATTCAAATGCTGTGATCTCCGTTGTATTTCTCCAACATGTTTAGGGATATGTTCTTTCCTAACTTATCGAATGCAATGTTAAATTAAGCAAAACTTGAATTAAAAATGTGACATACCTCCACAATTTCCTCGTCATTTCTCCGTGATTTGGCCGGTACTTGGTCGTCCATGGGAGCTTTCCCTTTCCCATTCGTGTTGCTTGTCCCCACCTCGCGGTCGTGGGCACCACCGAAGCAAGTTCTCTTTACCGGGGCCATTTTATACTCACTACTTAATTGACAAACTTGGAGAAAAGAGCTAATGTCCGAGAGCATCATAACAATCCAAATGGCAGATTAGAATCATTGAACAATCCTCCTTATGCAAGAGGGTTAGATTTTTCCTTCGAGACCTAGTAATTTTATGGGTAATACTTTACTTGTCCTATGGGAACCGGCTCTAAAGTTACTCACTTGGATTAGATGATTAAGGATTTCAGAATTTTGCTAATTAAATTACAAGAGAGATGAATTAGGCAAGATCAATCACTTTCCTAATGCAATTAGAAAGATGTAGAATTACCGCATGCATAGGTGAGAGAAAATTCTCTTCTTAGTGGCTTACTGATGGATTAATTTTGCCTTAATCGCATCTTAATGTATGAGAAAATTGAATCTAACTTAGTTACAACAATATTGAGTGGTAAAAGAAAGAATTTCATCAAATCTACATCATTACCGGCTGACAATTAATTACTATGCTGCCTAGAGAGAGAAATCTCTTCTAATCATGTACTAATTATTGATTAAGAGTGATGAATGGCTGCATAAATTAGCTATTTGGATGATGATTATGTAATGGAGTATAGCTATGGAGATTTAGAGAGCAACTATTGGGAATTATAGCTAGGATTAAGCATAGTAGACGAGGAATTAAGAGAATGATGAAGAGAATTCAAAAGAGCATAAATTAAATCATGATTACCGTGATTAGGAGCTGAAATCCTCTCGATTTTCTGATCCAAATGAGTTCTCAAGATGAGAATTCGACAGCACTTCCCTCCTTTGCTTCTCCTTCAAAAACTGTGTGTACCGGCAGCACCTCCCCAAGGTGTGTGTGTGTGTGTGTACTGGGTGTGTGTAAGCATGTGTGTGTGTACTGGGTGTGTGTGTGTAAGCATGTGTGTGTGTGTGTGTGTGTGAGCACACTCTTAAATAGGCTCCTCCATGCTGAAAATCGACCAGCCTTGCTATTTGCATCTGAGTGAGCTCTCACATCATGCATGGCAAGTCTAGTTCCTGCCTACCAAGTGTCTAGTTAGCTAGTCTAACTGACTCTCACACTCTCTCTCAAGCTTGGAAACTCTCCCACAACTCTCACAAGGCAAGAGGGCGGCCCCTAGCTGCTAAAGCTGGCTCTGAGTGGCCTGGAACCTGTTCCCACACAGCCTCGAGCCCCGGTGCCTCCCCGCACAACTTTAGGAAAAATTGGTTTTAGGCTAAAACAGCCCATACGAGTCGGAATTTAATGCTGTAAATTGATACACTAAGCTCTAACTAAGTCGTACTGGTCCAACTACTTGCCCTATTTAGCAGTCCCCGGGGTTCGAAAATGCATTTTTACAAATTCGGGGTACGGGTGCAGTTTTTCGAGACGATCAAATCTGGACGGGTCAAGCGACCAAAAACTTACTATTTTTGGAAATTTTTCACAAAAATTATTTTAATTCACGTTTTGAAGCTTTATAACATTCTAAACATCATGGCACTGATAGAATTTGGAAAACTGCGAAAAATAGTAACTTTTTCCATTATGATCTTTTCATGGTACAATGGTGCTCTTTTAGCTCGGGGTCGGAGACCTTACAAAGGAGAAGTAGAACCCCCGCCACAACCACAAGCATAAACCACAACACCAACTAAAGAACCACAAACAAGCAGGGCCAAAACCTCTAGACAGCCTCAGCTAGGGCATGTTGAATGGGAAACAAATGACGAAGTCATCATGCAGGTCAATGAATATGCCAAGCAGATGCAACTGATGACAGATAAAATGTGAACATCAGCACTTAGCCGTAGTGCTAAAGCTAAAGAACTTGAACTCGTCGTTGATGCTCTACAAGGGGAGCTAGATGACAGAATGAACATTATTTTAGATCTCCAAAAACAAATCAAAGAGTTGAAAAATGAAGCAGATGAACACGAGCTTGCCAAAGAGAAGCAGCAGAAAGAAATGGAAGAGGCTGGAGAGCTTCTAACTAAGTTATCCAATGCCTGCAAAAGCAAAGATCAACAGCTGACAGAAGTAACCAATGAAATTCTAACCACTACTCTGTCAGTACAAAAGATCCAAGTGCAGCTCGATGTAGCAAATGTTTCTTTGCAGTACTCCAAGCAAGGGATCAATGATCAAGCTACATTTTTGAGACAGATAAGAGAGAACCCTATTGTCGCTTCAATCAAAGGTACATATGAACTCTATAAGACTTTGGAAAAGAGGAACAAGGATCTCGAGCTAGAGCTAAAGCTAGAATAATTGCAAAGACGAGACCTTGCCTTGATGTGGTTCCAGCGAGAAGAGGAATTGCTTAAAGAGATAGCATAATTAAAAAGAGTCAATCAGCTGCTGCTGAGAGAGGGACAACCAGAAAATCAAGAAGAAGCAGGAACATCTAAACAACCAATAGTCGACATACCCTCAGTTTCATTTGCTGAGATGGAAACACAGCCGTCAGAAGATCTGGTAGGAGAATCAGGTTTTCAGGTACCACTCTCACTGAAGCTGAGAGAGTGCCCATGGCCCAACTTTCTAAAGCTGAGGAAGATGCACTGAAAGAGCAGATTGCCCAAGAAACAGATGTTAAATGGAAAGCAACAATGGATTGGGAGTTGAGAGTTCTCCACTCGGTAAATGCAACTCAACTCACTCCCAACCAAGTCAATGCTCAGTGGCATCAACAAATACTGCCATACCCATTGATCAAAGTGAAGCTACTACCGGTAAAGGAAAGACTATACAAAGATATGCAGACAGAAGGCTAAGAGGATATCCACCCCAAGTGGAGAAAGAGCTGGTTGAACAAGAATTTGAGATATCTAATTCTGTTCACAAGAGCACTTGCAGTCCTCCAGAAAGACCCAACATTCTGTCCTGTACCAAGGGTAAGGACATGGCAGGCATACGAAGCACTAAAAAAGAAGCGACCTACATGGCTAAATTACCCACGACTACCAGCTCCAGAGCAGGGACCAGCAATGGAAGAATACATGGTGAAAACCCTAGCGGGCGCCATGACTTTCTTCAAGATCCTCCCTGACCTCTCATGTGCCATACTGTATAAGATTTGCAGAATGCTGCTCACCTGCACTCAAGATTTTCACAAGCCCGGGCAAGCCGCATCACCATGGCTGTCTTTTCTTGAAGGTAACAAAGGTCTATGTTATGACTTAAGTGGACAGCCTTCAGAGAAAGTCCTCTACGACTTCTACGGCCGATGCATGTTTTTGCCCTCTAGCAATATGTTGGCGTTTGAGGAAGCATTCTATACAGGTTTCTTCACTTGGCGAACGAAGATATCTGGGCCAGTGATAAGTAATCTTACATCCAGATTTGTTGGCTATTCAGCCATTGAACTTAAAAACAAAGTCACCATGCAGTTCTTGCAAGTTCCTGACAAAGAACGCAGAACCAGATATGAGAAAGCACTACATGCGCTTAAACACCGCCTCGCCAGCTGTCAATCCGAAGACTACTTCAGTCCATGAAGTTGTGTCAAGGGACGATACAGTCGAGGAGGGGGGTGATGTTAGCAACAAGCTAACTTGGATAACATTTTGATGAATCGAGAATGTTGTAACTTCTACTTTCCAGATAAATAGTGTAACTGATGAGCCGGGGCTACAAGCTTCCAGATTGTATCAACCTATCTTTAGTTAGAGCTCCCAGATTATTAGTTTTGACCACAAAAACATTGGCTAAGGTATAAAAGCCAATTTTTGTAAGTATTTGATAAGTTTTTGGATAATAGAAACACAACGTGAGGTAATGGTGCTCACCTCATTCCTTCTCGCGCTTCCTACTCCCTTTCCGGTTGTCACATTGCAGTGTCGTCTGTTGCGCTGTACGCATTGACGTAAGCATTTCATGATAATCTATAGCTTTTGGCGTCGCCGACCCGCGGCCTAATTTTATCATAAGTAGGAATTTAAGCTTCACAATGATAAAATAAGTATGGGCGGGGTATCTGGGCATCATTGCTAATCATTTATATGCATTCTGGATTGAAAACAACTAGGTCAAAACCTCACTGCTACTGTTAATAATTATGCTTTTTGCACTTGACCTAAAGTGAGATTTGAGACCATAAGCATGTGTGCTTACGTCTTATAAACATGTCCTAGAAGTTTTGTGACGTTTGGATGTCGTTTGATGCTGTAACGATTATGATTTGTTTGTCGATGAGCGACTAGCTTTTGGTGATTTCTGTCATTTGAGTGTAGCTTGAGTCAGATGCGAGTTGTTTGTTGTGTTCCAAGAGATTGACAACCTCTTGTAGCCTCTATGCACTAGTCAAGTTAGCTTCGTCCCATGAATTGACAATTATATTTATGGTTGTCGCTATGTCTGCAATAAGATAGGAGTAAGGTTAGACACCCGTCCCACAATTGTCCCTCTATTTCCCCAAATGTCTATGGTTGCCGCTAGGTGGACCCAATCCATGTTGTCAGACTCAGCCATTCCATGTAGAACATCCATGTTGGGGAATCTTTTCCATTATTGGTGTCCTTTTTACAAGTGTAACAATACTGCAATGGGACCGAGTGAATTGTGGTGTCAGATCGATGGTCAATTATAAATCTATTTTCTAGAGGATGTGCTCGACCAATCACAAGATCAATTTGAATGAGAGAGTCTTGGAAGTATAAGTAGACATGGTTTTTAGACTAGTCATGCACCATATTTGCTTCCCTCATGAAAGGACATCCTAAGATCATTTCAAATGATATAGTGTGCTTGGAAAAATCCATAACAATGAAGGTGTGCCTTACCTTGTGTCCAAGGACCTCGATCTTGAGATCTTCTAGCATCCCAATGGTCCCATTGGCCATCTTTACCACTATGTTTGTAGTCCCAAGGTGAGGTCTCCCCTTAGATTCCCAACAATTTTTAGTTACAATGCTAACCCCAACGACACCATCAAGGATTCCCTTCACAATTAATACTTTGATAGTGATTGGTAGGGTCACATTGGATTCATCACCTTCAAAGTACTGTCCTAACTTGTTGACAAGTATTTCGACAACAAAGTTCTCATCCAGGTTGGGTTGTGGATCTAAGGTTTCCTCCTCTACTAGCACTTCATGAGACCTGTCTATCGGTGCAAATTGTGGTAACCCGACCTTCAGTTCTCCCTTGAGGAAAGCTCGAAGAGCTAGGAATAGCTCGGGGTCTCCATATAGTTTACACATGATGGTGATTCTACCTTTTGAAGCCATGAAATCCATCAATTTGCCAATGTTTAACGGAACTTTTTGACCATCAGTCCCTTGACATGGGGAAGATGGGATCTCCATTTCTTCAATAGGGTTAGGTAATCCCTCTGTAAACATTCTCTTCAACAAGAAGGGAGTATGCCCACTTCCCAATGACTTAAAGTCACTTTCTTCTTGGATGACACTAGGTATGGCTAGTGGTCTATGGTCTTGTGAGGTTGATTTTGTGTAGGGAAGATTGTGTCTATAATTTGGATTTTCCTAGGTGTTGGTTCTAGCTCCCTTTGGGTCTCATCTACCAAACTCCTTAATTGTTTGATTCGCTCAATCTCCTCTATATAGTTTGGGTAAGTTTCGATCTTCTTCCAATGTTCCATGGGGTTGGGTCCATCGTGGTTCATCAAGATCCTCCTTGTTTTGTTCTTTTATAATGATATTTTTAGTCTCCATGGTCTCACCTGAATCAAAATCATTTTTAGCATTGTTCATATACACGGGATCGTCACCAGTCCCTATGTTAGTCTTTGAACTGGGGTTTGACTTTGTTACCTTTTGTAATCTTTTCCTTTGTGTTTTCTTCTTCTTCTTGGATTGGGTGATTTATACCATTTCTTTTTCCAAGAATATTTGGTTTGGAGCATTGATCGTGTGAGTACATTTACTGGTACCATCGGTGTACTTTGTGATGGCGCCTCAGTAATCTCAATTAAGTTCAATGGCGTTATTCTTGGTGCATTCGGATTATTAGGACATTGGGCAATCAAATAATCTATGCCACATTGATTACACATGAGTATTGGCATTGTAGATGTGCTCGCTTGATTGGTATGCACTAGTGTGACATCCTTTTGTACTCTAATATGACACTTAGCTACACGATGTGGACCTCCACACTCATAGCATTGAAGAGGTTGGTAGTGAGATTGATATTTTGGCCTCTTGCTGCAAGAGCAGCTACTTGATAAACATGTTTGACTTGTCCCTTGTAGTCCTCCATGTAGTGTTGTGGATACTCTTCAAGTGCCTCCATCCGATAGGCAATATTAGGGTCTATATCTTCCTCACAACCTTCCCACTAGATGGCTTGTAACCCATATGATTCACAGGGGTGACTCTTGGATGTGGGGGTTGCGGTCCTAGCACTAGAGGTGGTAGAGCAACATTTTGGGCTCTACGAACCATGTGTTGTGATAGTTGTTCAATAGGGGGCAGGCATCGATGCAAGAAATTGAGGTGATTCCGTCCACACCAAGGGTGGTCTATTCACCATCACACGTTTGAACATTATACAATCCTTAGCTTGGTGACCGTACCTACCAGATGCATTGCAATTCTTGTTGAATTTCACTCTAAATGTAGGGCATTCACTAGTGCTATGTGGACCAAAGCAAATTGAGCACCATTGTTATTCCCTTCTTGGATACATTTAAGAATTTCTTGGATGGCCTTAGTGAGATCTGCTAAAGTCATCTCAGATATCTTTGGCTCTTTAACAATAGGCTTTATGGTCATTGGCTCATGCCCCGATGCTTGCGAGCTAGTAGATTTAGGCTCAACAAACACTCTTTCTTCTTGAATATTTAAATTGTCCTCCAATTGGATTGCATTGGTGGTGACTGCTTCCAACGTGGTGATACCTCTAATGACTAGACCATTATAGATATCCTCATTTGTAGTCCCCTAATGAATCTATTGAGCAATTGGATATTATTGAAGCACTCATTTGGATTATAACAAGAATTCAAATGCTTCAAGAGACTAATAAAGTCTCTCACTGACTCCCATTCCTCTCGTTGGGCTTTTTGGAGAACGGCAGTCTCATGAGAGAGAGACTAAGAGAGAGAGAGACGGGTTGATGAAAAAAAGTGAGAGGTGACATGGAGAATAAAGTAATTACAAGAGGGGAGAGAGAGGAGTGTGTTCAGAGGTGAATCTGTGTGCAGATGTGTGTGAACACAAGAAAAATCAGGTAACCACCGGGTGGGGATGGTGTCTTTTGAGTATTAGAAAGGGCAATGGTATTATTATGTTGCCCAAATTTTTACTTTTTGTATTTATTGAGGTGCTACACCCCAAAGCACACCTTCTCGTGTATACTCCTTTAGGAACAATCTTTGAAGAGTAGGGTAAATCGTTTTCTCTTCCATCCTTAAGGTCCTATACAAATCCCCAGCCTTCCCACTCAAAGTCAAGCTTAAAGCATTGCTCTTATGTAATTCATTGTGTTCTCTTGGGGAGTTACATATTTGTTCAAATACTTCGATATGATTTCTAGCATCCTCGTCCCCACTGTATTTTTATGTGAGCTCGGCCACTTGTACTGCCTTACTTCTAGGCTCTCTATTAGGCATGTTACACATATTTTCAGCAATAGATCAACCAATAGCTTGAGAAATGTTACCAAGTCACCCAAGTGCGCAGGTGTAGTGCGGACATGCGCTCTTGGGACTTCAAATGCTTCAAGAGACTAATAAAGTCTCTCACTGAATCCCCTTCCTCTCGTTGGGCTTTCTGGAGCTGAGATGCTACACCCAAAGCACACCTTATCGTGTATACTCCTTTAGGAAAAATCTTTGAAGAGTAGGGTAAATCGTTTTCTCTTCCATCCTTAAGGTCCTATACAAATCCCCAGCCTTCCCACTCAAAGTCAGGCTTAAAGCATTGCTCTTATGTAGTTCATTGTGTTCTCTTAGGGAATTGCATATTTGTTCAAATACTTCAATATGCTTTCTAGCATCCCCGCCCCCAGTGAATTTTGTGTGAGCTTGGCCACTTGTACTGCCTTACTTCTAGGCTCTCTATCAGGCCTGTTACACATATTTTTAGCAATAGATCGATTGATAGCTTGAGAAAATGTTACCAAGTCACCCAAGTGCGCAGGTGTAGTGGGGACATGTGCTCTTGGGACTGCATGTGGAATGGGGGTTGGCATTGGGTTAGGCATACGAGTGATCCTCGGGTCCCAAGCTCGGTACGATGTTGTGCCATGTGGTGGCCCAAAGTTCATATGTGTGGCCCTAGGCATAACAGACATATGATATGACATGTCAATACTAGCTGGTATGGCCCCACTAGAATGAGTACTTGGATAGGGTGGTTGTGGAGTGTAGGTTGTCAAAACAATTGGGGGTGTGGGAGCTACATGGGTATGAGGATACATAGGTACATATGATTGATGTACACTTGTAGATATTGTTGTGGGCATTGTGCTACTATGTAGTGATGCTTTACTCATGAATGAGGTCCAAGGTGTATTTTTTGGTGGGACATGCATAGTAGCCGTAGATTCTTCGAGGGAAAGATGAGCTAAATTTGGAAATGTGAAACTATTGCTTGTGGGTTCGTAGGGTATTGAGACTCTAGGCAAAACAACTATGAAGGATCAATGGAACTCACTCAGGGAGTCTCCATTTGTGATAGGGTCGGTTGGCCTTTCCCATATCCAAGAATCTCATAGGATCCGTCGAAGGAATGTTAATTCCCTGGTGTTGCCTCCGTAATTGGATGGCACCATGGATGACATCATAGATCATCCGTTGCTGCTCCTCTAAACTTGTGGCCTCAAACATGGACTGTACCACCTCTAACCACCCCAGAGGGTATGTGCAATATGTGTTCAGGTCAATCAATGTCTCAATTTGTAGTTCATACTCCCAATTTTTTGCGAGAAATATCCCCTCTAAGCTTGGCAGGCTGGACGTTCCCCTTGAAGTGGAAGCATTATGGCTCTCCATCACCTGACCCTCCGTGACTGCTATCTTGGGAGGCAAGTTTCTCGACTGGCATGGTTGTTGTCATAGGGTTCTTTGATTTCATGGCTCGATTTTGTTCTAGCATTTGTAGGTTCTCAATTTTCCTCTCCCTCGTTGCTTGCATATATCGTTCGATGTCTTTCACTTTGGCAAGACTCCTACCGTCGGGTACTAGAACCTTAGGGGTGATGGCTCGGTAGGGTCTTTAATGAGCGAAGTAGGTATGATGTCAACATGAGCACCTTTGGGGAGTACAAGGTCTACGTGAGAAGTAAAAGGAGAATCTACCTCCCCATTACCCTTGTTTACTTCACTAGTTGTGGGCTCCGCACTGGTGGCTCGACTAAAGGTCTCTTTTAAGTGGCTATACATGCTAGACCCATGCCGTGGGGCAAAGGCATGCATATCTTGACTTGAAATTTTGGGGTTTTGTGAAGGATATCCCTCCATGATCTTGTAGTCAGAGGAAGAGTCACTAGATGCGATATGAGGGTCTTGAGTTGCACTACTGTTGCTTCGAACCGAAGGCCAGGAACCCAACGTGGGTGGATAATGGATTCCTATGCAATTCGAGGCACTCTATCACTCGTCCAGAGTGCAAATACATGTGAGGTGTGTATTCCAAAAGTGTTGAGTGACGAGTACTCTAAGAGGTCTCGCCACTAGCGATTTTGGTCATTTTACCTAGTTTTTTTTGTTTTGTATTATTTTATTAAAAAAAACCCTTTTTATGTGCGTGAGACAGAATAGGTCCTGTGATAGCTCAAAACGAGCATATCGTTCAGAGGAATTGGGCGTGCTTTACAGCACACGATTTGGCTACCAAAAACTCTCGTGACCCTTAAAATAGTCGAATTCTAGTTGTGCGTGTAGGCAAAAGGGGGAAACTCCCGGAAGCTAGTGGAAGGAAAGGGTGAAGCCTAAATCCCACATGCTTTCTTTTGACCTCTAGACTTGGGGTATATTTATATCATAAGGTACTCTATTCCTTCACTTGAGAGGAATCTATGGAAGTCTCCTCTTCCTATATATATATATGTATATATGTATGTATGTATATATCAAAGACCAAGATCAAGGCCGGGGCTGGGGCTGGGGCTGGGGGAATGATCCAGATCATTCTTTTAATGAACGATTTTTTTTGTGTGTGTGTGTAAAACTGTATGGGCGTTTTTCTTTTTTTTCTTTTTCTTTGTTGTTCTTTTATTCAAAGATTGCAAATTGTGGAATTTTAGAATTATTGAAATTCCAAATTACAGAACTGCAGATTTGCACAAATGCAATAGAAATTCAGATTTGCAGTTATAGAATACTTAGGCACATAGATCTAGAGCAAAAACAGTTTTGACAGAAAATTAAAAAAGAGAGTGCAAAACACAGATCTGCAAAAAAACCACACACACACACACACACACACACACACACACACACTTGTCCCAACCTTTCTCTGTAAACAAAAGGAAATATTAAACTCAACAATGCAGTATGAAGGCTACAGGTGGAGCTTGCCGCACAACATTTCCCCGGCAACGGCGCCAAAAATGTCTCCTTCTAGGGACAAACTATATGCCATCTGCGAGCCGCAAGGCTACAAGCACACAACTTGATAGATGCAAACAAGCTCTACGTCTGCAGGGCGGTGTGTTAGTCATCTTTTATAGTGCTTCCATCGAGGGACTCCATGTGCCGGCATAGAAGAAGAAGAAGCCGCATCATCGCTCATCCTTCTCCGTGCTGCCATGCTCATCGATGCTCAATCGCTCTCTCTCTCTCTCTCTCTCTGCAAGAAGAGGTGATGAAGCAAGACCAAAGCTTGCACGTTGATAATTCTTTGAAAACCCTAGTTTATAGCCTTATCTAGGGCTTGGCATCCTTTTCACATACGGGTGCCCATATTTTGTCAGTCAGTGCTAAATGGGTATGGTGCGTCTTTCATCGGCGATCACTAGCCTTTTACTATAAACCTCTTGGACTGACAAGCCCGGCCCATGACTAAACATATGCACAAAAGAATAATGGTGGCATTGATACCGGGTTAGCCGCACCCCAGCCTGAGAGTTTAAAGTTCTCGGTTTTCGAAGCCGAGACCACATGAATCAACCCATTTGGGGAGCCGGAGGTCAAGAAAACCACAAAAAAATAGCACTTTTTCTTAATATTATTGCCGCCACCAACCCCACACTCCCTCTCATTTTCTTTTATTTCCTTTCTCGCTCTTCCACCAAGCCCCACAGGGCGCATAAAATATCACACACTCTCTATCCCTATAGCGGGCCGCCGTGCTTTTACAAAGTCTCTCTATCTCTCTCTTTCATTATTTTCCACACGCTCTCTCTACCTTACCCCCCCTCGCTTGTCTTTCTCCCTCTGACAGGGCCGCCATACCTTAACCACCCTCTCCTCTCGTCCAAACTCTCTTGGCCTCACACACACCCCTCTCTCCCCTCCTGTCTTCCTTCCACCGGCGGGCAACATAGCATATACTCTCCCTCACACTCTCCATACTCTCTCTCACTCTCCAACCTTCTCTGTGTGTGTGTGTGTGTGTGTGTGTGTGTGTGTGTGTGTGTGAGTAATCAACCCTAAGGCTAGCATAATAATACTCTCTCTCTCTCTCTCTCTCTCTCTCTCTCTCTCTCTCTCTCTCTCTCTCTCTCTCTCCTTACCCCACCCCGTTGACCCTCAATAACCCCCCCCCTTCCTCGCTCACTGTCGGCCAGGAGCAGCCCAAAGGCTCTCCCTCTCTCTTTCTCTCCCCCCGCTCCCGGTTCAAGCCCCAAGGCGCCACTACGAGGCCTCTCTCTCTCTTACTTCTTATCCACACACAAACACACCCTCACACACTCGCTCTTTGGCTCGCTACCATCGCTTTCTGTGTAGCCGCCGGCAGAACTCTAGGGTCATTCCTTCTCTCTCTTACTCCTTATCCACACATACACACACTATCCCCCCCCCATACCCCTCATCCCCTCCTCTTCCTTGCCAGATACAGAGCCACCCAAGCTCCTCTCTCTCTCTCTCTCTCTCTCTCTCTCTCTCTCTCTCTCTCTCTTGTCCTTTAAATAAGTGCCCCTAAGAACGATCTTTTTGCGTAAAGGAAGACCACAAAATTAAAAGCCTTATGTTGGGACCCTCCTAAGGCAAAAGCATGACAATTTGGACGCATGAAAGGGAATCACACCGAACATGGCACCCTCTCATATGTAACTCCCAAAAGAGTAGAGGCATGGGGTACCCCACCACTCCCCCACCTCCCATGAACCGGATACTTTCTTGGGCAAGGAAGGGATGAAAAGAGACTACTATAAAAGAAGACCAAAAGAAGACAAGGGATCCACTTTTTGAGATTACAGGACTACTTGAAGGATACCTCACCAACCTTCTTCCTCTCTAGCATGGAGTCTTCTACTCAGGTAGGAGGTTAATATTTGTTGTAGAAATTAGAATGACATTGATAACAAATAGACAGATCTTATGACACCTGTCTTCCACTTTTCAAAGACTAACATTCTCATGTTGTTTTTGTGGTGATCGTGACAGGTAACAGGACTTGTCTCTTCCTAATTTACACAATCATGTTACCTCCTCTTCCATCTCCCCTTTGTAAAAAGCTCTTGTCAACAACACACATGGTTAATGAGTCTAATTTGATGCTGCTGTTCTGACTGGTCCAATCGGGCTTGGCGCCTCTTACTTTGAACTTGCCCAACTCTGTTAATTTTTTGGTGGTAATCCTTTTAAGTAGCCTACTCTCTCTCTCTCTCTCTCTCTCTCTCTCTCTCTCTCTCTCTCTCTCTCTCTCTCTCTCTCTCTCTCTCTCTCTCTCTCTCTCTCTCTCTTCAAGCCCGCAGGTGTCGCAGAATAGGACACGCTCTCCCTCTCTCTCTAAATACACACACACACACACTCACTACACACACACCCTCCCCTCCCCCATACAGCACCCGCTCCCTCTCTCCCTCTCTCTCTCTCTCTCTCTCTCTCTCTCTCTCTCTCTCTCTCTCTCTCTCCCATTCTCGTCCTCCCTCTCTCTGCGCAGGAGGCACCAATAAAAATAAAAATAAATAAATAACTTATACCCCCATTCCCACGCACACCCTTGCCGTATACACCCACACACTTATACACACACACACACACACACCCCTATAAACACATGAGCACATACATACACTACCCCACACATTCACACACATATTCAAAAATCAAACAACACGCACGCATATACGCACACATCGAAAAAATAAAACAAACTAATAATCAACATCAACGCCAGAGAGAAGAAAGACGGCGAAGTCGCACGCCGCCGACACAAAAACAAGGAAAGGTGTTGAAGGCACGCCCCGACCGACACCGAGAGGAAGCGACACGTAGCATCTCGGCTTCCCGCAACAACTACCAATTTTGGCAGCATTAAACTTCACACCGACCACCTGAACCATCAACAAAACCCTTGTAAATTCCCCCAACCCCACTCTTTTCTAATAACCTAGCCAATGGCTAGTGGATTGTTCCAACCATCAGCATCATGGGTTAACATCCCCTTCCACCATGTCTATGAGGGAAGCAAGTGAAGCTTCCTGAACATGAGTATCTATCAAGGACATTCAAAATGGCCAATCCATGTGTTGTGCCCATCTCAATCAAATATCTCCCATACTCTATAAACTCCTTAGCATCCTCTAAGGTCCTGGAGAGCCCCAGCTCTCTAGAGTCTAGCTCTATCAACATCTCCTTGGAATTGTCAAAGAAGGGTGCCTGATGACATGTTGTCCTAGCATGGAAATACCCTAGTAGGATGACATCTTAATCCCTCGAGAACTCTACAATATTCTCATCTAGTATCATGTATGGTGACTTCCCCTTAGGCGAATCATAATGAGATGTGCTGGGAGGGAAGTAACATATGGCAATGTAGAGGGCTCTCTCAACTTTGTGAACCATATGGATGGTATTGCAAGCTTTAGTTGGTCCCATAGGTTGGTCAAGTAGTATTGGGATCTCGGGCATGCATTCTTTTATGTGAGAGATTTCTATGGATCGTTTGGTTTTTTATGACGCACATGGTATTACCAAGATAGAAGTCAATTGTTGGTTACATGATATTCACACACTCAGTATGCCTCTTGTGAGAGGCTCTTAGCCTGGATGGACACATTTTTGTGGTTTCTTTTGTGACTATGTGCATGGAATAACCAACTCCATGTACATGGTTGTATAGCTGGTTGTGTGATCATTTTCATAACACAATCAACTGACCATTCCCATGAAAAAAACAGAGAAATGGAATTTGGTACTGGAGAGAGCCAGACTTGCTCAAGGAAGTTGAGAGCCAGCTAGTGGTCTAGAAAAGGTGGGTAATGGCTGTCACCTTTGCAAGTGTGGTGAGCCGGCTTCAGATTCATGCGACCATTACCAGTTGATGGGATGTATGGGTGTTAATTCCTTATATGTCATACAATATCAAGTTGGGAGGAGTCACACTCTCATCTCTGACATTGCAGGGGCTAATTGTGGTAGCTCACCACATCCAATTTGACCAACACACAATGATGTTGAGATGGAGGCTAGTTGGTGGGATTAATTTGATTTGAATGCCTCCATTGGCTTGATATATAGGTTGACTCTTCACAATAATTGTGGATTAAAGGTTGTCTCTCTACCGTTGCAATGCTAGTTATAGTTCAAAATTTCAAGGACTTAGACGTGCATCAGGGAGTAAGGAAAAGCTATGTTCCCAAAAGGTATTTGTCCAAGCATTATGCAGATTTCCCACCATGTTCTACAAAATTTCAAGGACTTAGATGTGCATCAGGGAGTAAGGAAAATCTATGTTCCCCAAAGGTATTTTTCCAAGAATTATGCGGATTTCCCACCATGTTCTACAACATCAGCAATGCACATAGCCTCCACATATAAAGTAGAGTACATGCAAACCTTTTGCATACATTTTTCTCATTGTTCTAGAGCCATGAGTGAGAGGTTGTGTCAACAATGCCCCAAAGCATTGTTGTCCATGGCAAGGCTTTGATAACCTGGGTTCATGAGCTATGATATCTCACATTAATGTGCTCTGTCTTTGCATAAAGATCTAGATTAAGTGTTGGATGGGTAGGACTATAGCTATGCACAGAACGTGGAAGACAGGACCTAGTGTTAATGTTAGGGCTTTATTTGAGGGATAAACAAAAAGAGATATCAGATATTTTCAATTATTGCCAAGCTCGCCATTTGATTCAGTCAAAAGGCTTGTTACATACACACCCTGAGTACTTCCAGTGCAAATATTTAGGTGATGGTATGATCAGAGTCTTTATGATGTGCCTACTCGCTCCCCTTTGTGGCAATGGAGCAATGGCTTTGACTTCTCAAATATTTCGGGTGAACTTCTGTCTTTTTGGTTTCATTGACTGAGATTTTTCTCTTGTTTATTCTTGAGCTCCTAAGGATGGTCAATTGTATTACGTAGCTACCAAAATAGTTGCACAACGCAGACATAGTAGATGTGAACTTTGACTAAGTCAATACGTTTGCTAGCCAAAATATCCCGTACCACATGAAGCCTGACCTCTATGTGTTTTGACTTGGAGTGAAACACGAGGTTCTTTGCTAACACAATCGCATCTGATTAGTCCGGTAGCCCATAACACCCAATTGTTGCGACTGACTATGTGACAAAGTGGGCAGAAGCTAAGGCGACATGCAAGGCTGATGCAAGGTCAAATACTAAGTTTCTCTTTGAGAACATTATTACATGAGTTGTTTGTCCCTTTGAAATTGTGAGTGATAATGGCACTCGTTTTATAAATGAAGTGATAAAGAACTCACAACAAGCTTCATGATATCCCACCATAAGTCGACACCTTATTATCCACAACCAAGTGGTCAAGCTGAGAGTACTAACAAGACTTTAATTTCTATATTGACCAAGACGACACATATTAGGATTTGAAGCTAACATCAGCTCTATGAGCTTATCGTACTGGCTATTAATTGTACACCATTCAAGATGTTATATGACCAAGAAGCAATTATGCCATGGGAGTTTGTCATTCCTAGTCTTCGAGTAGCTTCACAAGAAGGTTGGGATGGTAACCCTTTAGTTGAGTGTTTATATATCCTTGAGTGGCTAGATGAAGAGAGGAAATTGGCTGTGCAAAATGCACTTGTGGAGAAGGATAGGCAAAAGAAATGGTTTGATCGTCATTTAAAGAACAAGGATATCAAAGTTGGGGATAAAGTTCTTATGTATGGAGTGCGTAACGAGAAGAAAAAGCTAAATTATACGAGAAAAGGAGCATACAAAGTATGCAAAATCACCCACAAGATACCATTTGTGTGGGAACTCTTGATGGAGTGGAAACCGTTGGATTCCTCAATGGGAGTAAATTTCAAAGATACTAAGATCCTTTAGGCCAAGAGGAGATACGTGCCATTTATTAGAAAAAGGCAACCAAGGCACAAGCAGAATTGAAAAAGATACAAGCTCAAGAGTGGCAACAACCTATTAGGCGCCAATGAGAGACCAAACTTGGAGTTACACATGCATTTCAAGTTGAATGAGAGGACAATTTGGAAGATTCTGACCCAGCTCTACGATACCCCATCGAGTTAAATAGCACCTATGGGAAAGTGCTACATAACACTTTATTGGACACATGAGCTAAACACAATCTGTTATCCTACAGAGTGTGGTGTCAGTTAGGAAAGTCGTCTTTATCCAAAAGTACCATCCTAGTCAAGGGTATTAACAAGAAGAAAACTACTATCTTTGGAATCTTGCACACTTCTGTTACTTATATGACAATGGGACCGTGGATCAAAGCTTTTTGGTCATGCCTATGGGTGCTATGGAGGGCAACATAAACCTAGGATGTAAGTGGATGTCTGCAACCAAATTACTATTGATTGGGGAATGGGGAGTATCACAACACAGAAACAAACTCTCAATCCTGCCACTCAAGCAACAGTCCCTAAATTATTGCCTCCTAAGGGAACACAAAATGGAACATTGCATATTCAAGAGGTTGAAACATCTATCCCTATAGCACAACCCTTAAGAGCTTCAACTTCCGTGGCTGAAACAAAGAATGAAGCACCCAAGACTCGTGAATTGTCAAGTGCAACATACAAATGGGTCCCTAAAGCTTCTTTAATAACCACTTTCAATGCTCAATCTGGTTCAAAACAAAACCCTTGTAATAAACACCCCACTCACCTTAAAAAAAGGTAAGAAAATGTTACATTGGATTCCTAAATGACTATTGGAAGCCCAAGGCTACTATGATGGAAACAATCAAATCTGCGTACCTAATTGTACCTTGTGTTGTCCCCTGTCACCTACTAAAGATCCATGTAGGCCAAATCCTGTAACTCCAAAACGATTTAAAGACCGCGGAAAGGAAACAATCACAAAAATCTACACACCCGTTCCAGAGCTAGTTTGGGTACCAAAGAAAGAATGATTTGTTCCACCTAGCTCAGGAACACGGAAATTAAATGAAGCTTCTAGCTCTTCATGTAGTTCATCTACATAAATACTCCAGAAATACAAGCTTCGACACAACCTCCACCTATCATTGTAAATATCCATAAAAATAAGAAAGAGTTTGCACCTCCCGTTGTAAGTTCACCACCTACTCAAACATTGCAAGTAAGATCATGGGAGAGTACCTTACCACCCTTGCAGGGTGGTCAGACTTCACCTGTTACAACTTGGAATGATTGGTTTTAAATACTGATGACAACCTTCCAAAAAGTATGATCTACCCAAGGAAGAGGGGAGTGCTTACTACGACCATCATTCGCTCACTTCCCTCTTAACCTTCCTCCCTGACCTATCAACTCTTCAATTGAGGGACTATATATACATAGCCTTATACTTATACTAACCAAAAGAAAAAAAAACAAAGCAAAAATAGTAAATGAGCAAGAGCAACTACCAACAAGAGCCCTATCAGACCCAACACATAACCAAAATTTGCATGTCAACACAAGAAACAACACTCATGTTTTAGAAACCTAACCAAATCTATCTGTGCTCCTAGAGATGGCTAGTTCACTAGAGGTATGTGCTTCTATTTTTTATGAAAGGTACCTTCTCTATTTTTCTCAAGTATTTCATATATGCTACCCTGTACTTTCTTGTGAATGGGATTTGGTAGAGAGACTCACGTGTCAAAAAATTTTGAGGAGTTAGAATGGCTAATACATTTATAGACTACTAGTGACCCAAACCCAATAACGACTAGTGGCACATGCCTATTCTTTTGCACAAGATGAGTATCCACACACAATGAGGTTCTTGATTAACATATGTGCACACAAAGATGATCAAGAATTTGAGGAAGACTATGGCCTCACTGACAATGATTTTTTTTATCTAGATGATGAGGATAGGGCCTAGCCTTAGCGATGCCACCCGGTCTATATAATATCCTCTTCCCTTGATTCCATAAGTGATAACACATAGGTCGATTAGGGGTCTAGATTTTATTTTAGCTTGTTTTCCACGAGTTTTAATATTTTCACACTAACATGCCTTCTGGAGGTATAGTGCCTTGTTGCTTGATATTGTTGTGTAGAAGCATTAAGAGAACTTATATGGATTTCCATCCACATGGTTGAGGACATCTCCT
Source organism: Adiantum capillus-veneris (assembly GCF_014529385.1). NCBI lineage: Eukaryota > Viridiplantae > Streptophyta > Polypodiopsida > Polypodiales > Pteridaceae > Adiantum > Adiantum capillus-veneris. The sequence goes on along the minus strand of NC_140955.1, from coordinate 54,234,834 downwards.
TCAACAAAATGAGCAATTCCATACCTCCAAGTGTACTACTTTCCATGATTCATGCTTGTGATTTATATTTTCTATTTGTGGTTTTACATGGTTTGATTAAGTGCATTTAGTTACGTTTTGTTATCTGCAATTATAGCTACATAAATTTGTATTTGCTTAGGTTGATGAACTAGAGTTTAGTCTTATGGATGAGCCTTGAGGTTAGGAGGCCGTGACTTTAGCTTAACTCATTTACTTGACCACTAGTCCTAGTTGGTAAAATTATCTGGGTGTTTGAGACCTTAGGAGTGTTTTAGGAATAGAGAAGCTTGCTCACTTCAACAACGAAAGACACTAGTGAGAATACAAAGGACATGGAAGCAAAAAGTAAAGGTACCACAAAGGTAAAATCTTCAGCTAGAAGAGAAATCACGGCTTGATTTGGTACCTCACTCACATGTATTGTCTATGGTACTAGAGTCCTCGAGGTTCCCAGAGTGGACGCTTTTCTTTGAAATGCAAAAAGCCCCGGACATACAAAATAAGCACACGTGGCAAATTATTTTGAATAAAAAAAGAACATAATTAATGACATGAAAAAGACTTCCATTAAGCTTAAAGTGAACAATTCAAGCTCTTGTTTGGAGTTGTGAGATTTAGTTGGCTAATCAAAGCTAAAACGCACAATTGGGGAAGCTTGCATTTAGATAATCTTCCTAACTTTGCTACTACTAGAGTAGTTGTTTTAACCTTAGCCATACCTACCTAATTGATAGATTCATCCATAAGCCCAAAACTCTTGATTGATTAATTTCATCAAAGTGCAATTTTATTCGTCCTTAATGGCAGTGTAGCATTTCATAATTCTTTGCAATTACTTATGTGCTCATGTACTTTATATGTCCCTCATGCTTTATTGCCATAATGTTCCGCTTGCATACTCTCACGGAGAATTTCTTGTGCACACAATCTCGCCTAGATCCTCTACCACCTTGACGAACGAGCTTCAACTCACAAGCTGCCGAGAACGGAATCTACATTAGGAAGGGGGAATGTTAACCCATGATGCCGCCATTATTCTTTTGTGCATATGTTTAGTCATGGGCCGGGCTTGATGGTCCAAGAGGTTTATAGTAAAAGGATGGTGATCGCCGATGAAAGACGCACCAGATCCATTTAGCACTAACTGACAAAATATGGGCGCCCGTTTGTGAAAAGGATGGCAAGCCCTAGATAAGGTTTTAAACTAGGGTTTTCAAAGAATTCTCAACGTGCAAGCTTTGCTCTTGCTTCACCTCTTCTTGCCTGTTTGTGAGTGAGTGAGTGAGTGAGTGTGTGTGTGTGTGTGTGTGTGTGTGTGTGTGTGTGTGTGTGTGTGTGTGTGAGAGAGAGAGAGAGAGAGAGAGAGAGAGAGAGAGAGAGAGCACGGAAGCACAAAGAAGGACGAGTGGCAACGCAGTGGCTTCTTCTTCTCTGCGCGCACACGGAATCCCTCGACGGTAGCACTGTAGGAGGTGAGTGACACACCGCCCTATAGACGTAGAGCTTGTTTGCATCTGCAGGCTGTGTGCTTGTAGCCATGCGGCTCGCACATGGCATATAGCAAGTCCCTAGAAGTAGACATGTGATATACATCATTAGGGAGAGGATATGTTCATAGGTGCAATTTCACGAGCCACGCACTAAGCTGACGCTCTTTGACACTTTGGTCACTTCCGCCATGATTTATGGAGTGCAAACATGGGAGCCTAGCTTGGATCATCATAGTAGATACCTATAAAAAGATCTTCCTAAAGCAGGCCAAGCTTTGAGAGTTCTGCATGTAGGTTTTGGCCTCTTCTTACATCCTTCAACACAGTGCAAGCCTGCACCAATCTCAATAAGGCCAACAAGCTCGTATATGTGGAAAATGTTTCTGCTGCATATGCCTCTTCATATTTTTGAAAAGCAAGATGTAAGTTTCTAAGTGAGACATAATTGGTGATAAGGCAATTACAGGTAAAAGATTCACAATAGGGTGGCCTGTCAAAGGCATGTTGGGCATAACTGATGCCTAGATCAACACCCACCAAAGTTGACACAAGCCCACTCCCTAGAGATTGATGTGCATCAACCCATGTATGTGCATTTGGATATGGGTGTGTGCATAGCCTCAGCTGCTTGTACATGCCTCCCTTTGTGCTTCGGACGTACTAGGTGTTGCCAGACCTCAGATTCAACATTCTATTGAGTAATACCTACTGAAGTTTTTGAAATGGACAACATTCATTGCATTCCTGTTGAAGCTTTGCAAGAATCTGCGATCCCTTGGAAGAAAGAGAATTGTTTGCTGATGAAGTGTTAGAGTGCCCAATCTCATCATCTACCATTAGGATAAGATCATGGGTCTTTGATATTGCCTCTTTGAGCAGCTTGCAGCCTTGTTAGTTGGTGGTATGTAGGTTCTAATATAGTAGAAACACTAGGAACATCATACTTTTCCTTTGAAGCCTTGTGTTCCTTGCAATAGAGAAAACTGCAGTTGCTTTTTTTCCCCTCCCCCGAGGATGAGGTGGCAATGCACAATGGATGACTGCAATTGCTAGCTAAGGAGGAGTTATTGGATGAGTAGAGGGAGGGTGAGTTTGAAATTTTTGCTCTGGCTCAAGTCGGGCGATCCTCCAACATGATTTTCCTTGTTTTAGTTGTAGGGTACGTTAGCATGATTGCGGCAAGAAAGATTGCATCAATGTTTTTGTGTAAAGTGAATTGTCAAAGGAGAATAAGCACTTCCAAAACTACATTTTCAGATTTGTTCTCTGCTAGTGCCTCATGTTTTTGGCAATGCCTCACTTTATACATGGGAATGTACATGTATTTGACTTGCATGAAAGTATCCAAGTGGCTGATTGGAATTGCACAAGGATACTGAGTACTACGAACTGTTGCACTTGACCTATGTTCTTGGCCTAAAAATGCATCCTAAACCTTGATGGCCTACATGTCTAAATACATAAGGTTCTTTGTGGGGAAGGAAAAACCACAACAGACACTGATCAACTCTTCCTTGATTTAGAAATGTTGAAATGTAGGTGTCTACATGACTGAAACACAGTCACAGCTCGCCATTCTGCTAGCTAGTCAAGGGCTAAAAAAGAGCAAGTTGACTTGGAGTGTGTGCTTGGGAAGTCTGATAGTGTTTTTCCTACAGAAACGATGGATGAGCTTAACGGAATCCAAACACTTGAAACACTTGAAAAGGAAGAGATATATTATTGGGCCTTGTTAAATATCACACGCAAAGCTAGATGTAGTAGAAGTGTTCATGGGATCATGCAGCGGATGCTCGAATCTCAGAGGAGGCTCAGGACTAAGAGCTGAAAGACGCCAAGCTATTTGGCTAGATTTGGAAATTGCAGGGCTGATTTGGTAATGCCAATGATGACAATGGGTTGAAAACTAAGAATGCTGTCTGATTTGTGTGCTGAGGCTAAAATGGCAACGCTAGCTGAGGCCTGATGTCTGTGGGTTGGGAAAGTGTTCTTGCTAGGATGCTAATGGACTCGGTGATTGTAGGTTCAGGACGCGGGAAGTGCTAGGGGTTTAAAAATACCAGGGTGCTAATGGAGATGAAAAACGGCGAGTGGCTTTACATGCTGCTTGGTCACTGATTTGGTTGTTAATAGGTGGCTCAAGGGGTCTCTTGCACATGCCAGGAGAGAGCAAATTGAGCAATTGTTGCATTAATGCCCCACACTTTCCCTTTTGGTAAATATTGCTTATTAACAAGTTTAGAGCTTATTGACAAGAGGTGTTTTGCAGGCTATAACCTACCTAGGCTTATTCTAATGCTAAATACCTGTAATGAGAACTACTTAGTGACTACATCTAGGAGACAGTGGTAGTGCTTGTGTGCAATTAGAGGATATGAAACTATGTTGACCGGCGGGTCAACAACACGACATAACTCAATTTTCGTACCAAAGCCTTATTCTCTGAGAATTATGAAATGCTGAGGATTATGGTTATAAACATCATTTGTAATAAGTAGGTAGTCTATTTGCAGAAGCCGGGGTGCAATGGCACTTCTAGATTGTAAATACTAAGCCATTTGACCCCTCAAAATCTATTTTTGGTTAACCTAAGGTAGCCTTAGTATATACATTACCTAGGTCACTTTTGTAAAAAACACTTAATCATAATCAATGTTTAGCACTGCCGTCTACTCTATGTGAGAGAGAGAGAGAGAGAGAGAGCGTGAGCTTCATCCTAGCTCTACTCCCTGCTCGCTCATCACATTGGAGAACTAACAACACCATTGCGCTAGCCTTGGCAAGAGCTACGCAACAACGCCAAGCATTCCTTGCGGAACGGAGCGAACGTGCTAACGCATCTACGAGCTAATTATGGCTATAAGTATATCAAACGATGTCTGTTTTCAGCGTGCAAGTAGTCAATAGAATTGTGGCAAAATATGCTACGCATAGGTACTCTTAGATTTCAATTTCCGACACTTTCAAGAATTTGGATCTGTCTTTATATGCGTCTTTTTGTAGATGGGTTTAGAGCTAGGGTTTTGAGTGTAGAGGCTTAGGGACATGTGTATCCTAGTGAGGGGATGGTGTTCCATAAGTTTCATATGATTTTGGCATGATTTGATGAGTTTTCTTCTGTTTGTGTGCATGGGGGTTGGGTGGTGTAGTTGAAAGTAGTGAGATTCTAGGTTGTGGTTTAGTTGGCCTTCTAGAGTGTTGTATGTGTAGGATGGTCTCAGCCTGACAAGCTAAAGAAATTTCCTCTGTGTGCCTATTGTATCATCTGTGTCCTCGATTGACATTATGTTGATCTAGGTTGTGTTGCATGCACTTTATGGGTGGTGTGATTCACTCCTGCAACATTGGCACCACTACAGGGGATACAAGGACTTACTTAGGTATTCCTACTAACACTCATGTTATGGTTGCTTGCTTTAGTTTTGGTTAAAGAAAGCATATTTTCTTAAGTGGATCCGGAAGAGGTTATTCCGAGATCAAGTGGATAGCCAAGAAGCGTGTGTCTTGCTGAGGGTCTGCGACTAGGTAAATTTAGTTAGGATTTGTAGATTAGAGTAGTTGTTGGTGGTCGAGTGATTTGTGAGGTGATAAAAGCGTTTGCTAGTCCATGTGTGGCCTTGAAGCGTTTTTCTATTCATAGATGCAAAACCCCATATGATGTGTAGGAGTAGCTTTAGGTAAGTGATCTGATTTTGATCTAGAGCTATTCATCACTAATTTATTTACTAAAGTTCTTGTTTGCATTCAAAATCATTGAAAAGTCTACTTTTGAGGGAAAAAAAAGCAAAAAACAGCTTTTTGTTGATATGTTTGCATGACTGATTGATGATGAGCATATAAGAGAGCATGTGCAAGGGTTTTGTGTACAAAAAATTCAATTCTGTAAACTTAGACATTATATGCGTATAATGTCTCAAGGGACATATAGAGACCAAATTTGAAAAATCTGATTGCACCAATGTGTTCAGAAGGGGGGTTTTACCCCTAGTATACATTGAGACTAGAGTTTTGACCAACTCTTGACACCCAAAAGACAGAAGGTGGAGGGTCGAAAACGAAAAAAAGAAAAACTTGTGATTTTGAGCACATTTTTGCATGAAAATTGGTAGAAGTGCTTGATAACCAGTGCTTGAGACTTGGGGATGCCAGTGAATGAACTCTGTCCAAAAATCTGAAAGCAGACATTATACGCATATGATGTCTGAGGGGTAATCTTGGCAGCAATTTTGAACTTTTGACATTATACCCATCTTCTGTATGTTGTGTAGAGCACATACACCAAATTTCATATCATTTGGGCTTATAGATTGAAAACTAGGGGATTTTTACTCTTTCAGGGGATATCCTTGTCAAAAGTGGTGATTTGGTGCAATTTTGACATCCAAAATTTGTTGTGAGCACATATTCTTGTTCTACATACTAAGGGGCACCTCTGGTAGAAACAGAACTAAAATCTGAGCAAAAGACATCATATGCGTATGATGTGTTAGAGGCCAGATCTAAGGTCAAAAGTGACAACTGAGTGCACCCTTCTGATGTACAGCATTTAGGAAGCATATAGGACAAATTTCATCCAATTTGAAGCAATTTTGAGCTTGCAAAGAACATAAGACGCATCTAGGCAAGTGAATGCTTGTATTGGCCATAACTTGCCCAAAAAATTGTCAAAATTCAATTCTAAAACTTGATGTGAGTTGCTAGTGTAGTGAGGAACCTATAGAGTGAAATTCACTTCAAACTGATCAGTTAGACATCATACGCGTATGATGTATAAAGGGAACTTTTAGAGACCAGAAATTGAGATCTGAGCATACCAGGGTGTTAAGTACCACAAGACAAGTTCACAAACCAATTTTTGTCAAAATTTGAGCACATAGACTTTATATGCGTATAATGTCTCATACCAAGATATGAAAGTCAAATTTCACTTTTGACCACATAGGGGGTTGTGAAATGATGTGTTAAGTGTGCTTGCAAAATTTCATCTCATTTGGACACACACTTTTGCATGTAAAGAGATTTTTATATGTACAAGAAGGTAAAGGTGAAAAAGTGGTGATTTTGAGCAATTTTGACATCCAAAATTTGCTGTAATCACATATTCTTGTTGTATGCATTAAGGAGTACCTTGGGTAGAAATATAAGTGAAATCTTAGCAAAAAGACGTTATACGCGTATGATGTCTCATAGGCCATATCTGGGTCAAAACAAGCATATGAGTATACCCTAGTGTCCTAGAGCATAAAAGAAGTCCCTAGCCAAAATTTCATTGAATTTGGAGCTCATTTGAGCTTGTAAAGACTAGAAGACAGATCTGGACAGATTCATGCTTGTATTGATCATAACCTACCAAAAAAATGTCCAAATTGAATTCTGAAAGTTTTTGAGAGTTGCCCAAGTGATAAAGATCCTCTGGAGTAAAACCACTTAATTTGTTCACAATAGACATCATACGCATATGATGTCTCTAGCTCTAATTTGGAGGTAAAAACTCACATTGAGCTTCTAGAAGTGTTAAGCACTATAAAGTAAGCCTAGTGACCAAGTTTCAACAAATTTGGGTCACATTTGGTCAAGATACAAGCAAAAATCCTTGGTCCTGAAACTGTTTTGAGTGTTGTTTCAAGTGCAGTTCACCAAAACTGCTCTAACTTTTGATAGACAACTCCAAATCGAGGCAGGTATAGCCAGGAGAAAAGCTTGTGGGCAATAGGACTGAAGGGAGTTGAAGTTTCCTAAGTTTCCTAAATTCAAACTTCAGTTTACCCAGAACAAGTATCCAGAGGTCAGAAGACCACCCAGACTTGACTTTTAGGGACCTGACAAGGGCCAAAGGTGTTTATTAAGGACTATCTTGAGAGTCTTGAGTGGGCTTGCCATTAAGAAAGTTAAGATCATCAGGATGGAAAGCTATTCTACCATCCTTTTGGTAGATATGACCAGAGGTATAGCAAGCCAAGCTAGAAGTGTTAAAATGCCAATCTATTCACATTTTGACACAAGCCCAACTACATTGCCACCATGGCTATACCCAGATGCAGCCATGGAACATGACTTTTATAGAAGTGGATATTTGGTCAATGAAGGACCACAGATACCTCCACCAAGCATGAGACAAAGAGGGAGCCACCTGGATTCCCTTCTAGAGCGATAACGAGAGACGAAGTGATCACAAAGAGGGTAGGCATGCCTTCTCAAGGACCAATTTCCAACAGAACGACTAATCCCTTCAAAGAAGAACCTAGGCATGGTAGAAGGCCTAAAGCAAGAGAAGGATTGGGAGAGTCTATGGTTAGACTTATAGACAATTGACAAGTTAGACCATCCTAGATCCAAAAATGGATAAACAAGAAATATGCTGGAGATAAAGATCCGAGAGATCATGTAGAGGCTTTCAAAAGAGTAATTAGAGCAGAGAAAGCTTTAGATTTTGCAACACAATTTGAGGAATTTGGACTAATTCTAGAAGATGACATGGCTACATGGTTTGACTCAGTGGAAAGACGAGATTTTGAGACTCTAGACGAGCTGTTTGAAGAATTCATTAAAGAATTCTCGCAAAAGTTGCAAGACCATAGGTTGTCTTTGGACAACAACCTCCACTGCTAGGTGCTAGAATGCCTATAGGCATGAGATATACGCAGATGATGGAAGCATCTAATAAACAAGCATTAGTACCAACTACAATGTTTTATAACAACCAAAGCGGGTACTGCCCTTCAAAGAGACAAAAGATGAGAGAAACACATGGAGTGGTGAGGCCGGTACAACCTCCACTTCTTGCGTTTTGACCTGAAGAAAGAAGATACGAGATGGACAAAAGGACATTGCGGTTCATTGCTAATAGAGGCTTAGCAAGGTCAAAGCCTATTTACAATCAAGAGGAATTGCAAGAAGAAGCTCCTCAACCAGAGATAGATTGTCACAAAAGCCGTGACAACCACTTGGTCAAACAACGTCCTCAGACAGAGATCACCCAAGTGAATGCCTATTGTCTTGACTATGGTGTCATTCACTTGATCCCTAACTGTCCAAAAAATCCAATCCGAGTCAGAAAGATCATGACAATTGTCTCAGAAATTGTTGAACTATCTAGTAGCTCGAAAAATGACAACGTCGTACCAGTTCAGCTAGTTACGAGAGCGCAAGCTAAAAAAGAAGCTGAGAAACTAGAGACAGAGAAAACAAAAATTGACGCGATTCCAGAGACGAGTGAGCCAAAGACTGACACACCGAGTCAACAAAACAAGAGCAAATGGAATAGCTAAACAGCTAGAAAGGCTAGGATGAAAGCACGTAGGGAACGAGAGCAAAAATCCATAGTTGACGCGCTAAACCAAGCTAAAGAGAAGATAAGACAACATGAGGAAGGGGTTGCACCTTCTATTATGGAGGTGACTCAACCTCCAGAAGAACCATCCATAGATGAGAAACCGAGAAGTGCTAGTTCAGGAGGATCAGTGTTGGTCGAGAAGGTTAATGAGCAATTAGATGCCCTCCTAAAAGCCTATGAAACACGGCTCAAAAACAATCAAAACCAAGAACATAGGTGGATGACATATCCATATGCAAAATTAATCTGAGGATGTGATCCTTGTCCCACCTACACTAGTCATCCCACCAAACGAGGAACAAAAAGAGCTGGATTCCAGTCACGAGCACGGACAAAAGCTCAAGGACCCCGCATTAGAGCCAAGGATAATGTATACCACAGATAACTCTTTTGAGGGATTTCACGTAGCTATACCTGACAGTTGTAAAGAAATAGATGGTCTTGATGAATTGTGGAAAAAAGTCAGAGAGGCCAATGAAGCAAGTGAGATAAGTAGATGAGTTAACCAAATCGGTGATGGAAGAGGAGTGTATCTTCCACCAATAGAGGAATTTTAGGCTGGTTCTCAAATGAACCTAGAAGTGGAATCATATTGGGGAGACAAAGGATCTGTACAATCTATGGATAGTCAACCTCTTTCACTAAGAACACTACCATCCTATACGGGAGAGTACGAGGCCAAGTTAGATGTTGTTGCAGTCCCATCACAAAGATTGTCTCCCAATGAGATCATTGATTCAAAAGGGCTGATGGACACTTTGTCAACACCAGTCAATTGTATGATAACATTAGCTGAGTTTCTCAGAATATGACCAAACATGTGGACTAATGTGGAAAAATGCCTAGAGAAATTTGGTGTTAAAAAACCAATGACTCAGATCGAGGAAGGGATCAAAGAGCTTAAAATGCCTCAGCTAAACACTAGGCCAGTGCCTCTAAACAAGGTTGGAGAGTATTATGAGGGAGAACATGGGAACACCACTCTTCCCGTGGAATTCAAGGTGTGAAAACCATGGCAATCCTTGACAGCGGAGCTGGTGTTTCCATTGCAACAAAAGAGGTCTGGAAAACATGGGGAAAACCAGTAGTGAGGGCTACAAAGGATGAAACTGCAGCTTGCAGACAGACACATGGAAAGGCCCATAGGACTTTTACAAAAAGCAGTTGTTTCTTCTTGTGGCATTGAATATGAGCAAACCTTTGCTATTGTTGACTTTGGTAAGAAGAACAACTATGATATAATTCTAGGAAGACCATTCATGAGACAACTGTATCTACTTCAGACATATGGAAACCACGACAAAATAATTTTGAAAGACCATAGCTACAGGGATGTGATGAGAACACCTACGAAGGAGTTTGATTCCGCTACTGTGGTGAGATCAAAAGTTCTAGCATGGTTGGGTAAGCCTAAAGAACTATGGATATGTGGAGCTTTGCAATGTGGAAGTTTAAAGCAAGAGCAAGGCATCCTAGAAAGGGCAATTGAAGATACGGATTATATCCTAGAACCCTTTTGTGAGGAAGCTTTAGAGCCACTTAAATGGGAACACATCTTGGCTACTCTCAATGTGTGCGCTATTCAAGACGATTCAACAACAAAGTTTTGTGATGAAAATGGCTATGATGTCGCTCCTTACTATGCAATGAGTGTAATCAAGGAAAACAACTTGACGAAGAAAAAGACGAGTTCTACAATTTTGTAGAACATTTGGAGCTTCAAGAAGATGCAAACAACGGAAATCCGGACGACACAGCAGGTGACATAAAAAAAACTTTCATAAATGCACGATTTTGCAATTGTCCAAATCAAAAACTCAGGAACCAATGTTATTGCTACAAGAATAAAGTGCATCAAAAGTGGATTCCAAAATCCTCGGTGGATGTTGGGGGTCCCATCATTGCATAGCTCCAATGACCAACAAAATTATCAATCCGGAGGGATGAGCTACCCGGCGAGGGCATGGAAACACTCACACAATTAGTGAGCTAATCATGGCAACACGAATGGTGACTCTACTAGGTGAGCTTCTCGGCCCATGGAGGAGCTAAGCCACAATGATGGACAATCTCCATATCTACTTCTCTTCACCTCTAATCAACCCAATCACACACACTAATGATTGCAAGACGCACACAACACTAATCTTATCATGCAACACACTAATTGTAAGCACACACACATAGATATCGAGCACCACACTCCAATCAAACCTACATGCACACATAAGCACAAGAGGGAAATCGTATAAGATTAGAGAGGGATTAATCACTAATTAGTTACAATCTAGCTAATCAAAGAATCATAGGCAATCATAAGAAGCATGAGAGAGGCATAGTGAAAGAGAATTAAGCATTGATTAGTGTTAACCAAGTCACATGAGCAAGGAGAAGCTCAAGGACTCCATAGCCACACACCTCAAGAGCTTTCACCAAAGAGTGCTCTCAACAAATGAGCTTGAGAACCCTAATTTCTTTTACACATTGCCTTATATACCTAGGGTAAAAATATGCAATGTCCGGGCGCCCAAGGCCTTTAGGGCTCCACCACTTACTGAATCTACAACCTAGGCACACTAACTGACCTGTTCTTTCCAGCTTGGAACTCCCATTGAGCCCGTAACACATTAAAATATTACAATGGCTTGAAATAAATCGGGAATTTACAATACATGACCGTTTTGGGAAAATGTGTAACTCCAATCTTCATTGCTTCTTTCTATTTATCCTCGATGTGTATCCGTACTTCTTTGGTCTTAAGCAGCTTCTGTTAACTGACGTTAACTCAGTTAACATTCCCCCCTTCCGATTTTAGTGCCCGTCCTCAGGCATTGTTGAAAAGTGTCCGAGGAGGTTGTGGAAGGTTTTGATTGGTTGCTGATGGGATGCTTGTCTTCATTTGTCGTTGGATCTGTTGATGAGGTTCAATTTGCTGCAGCATCTTCATTGGTCCGAATATGTCTGATGTGAGAGATGATGTTCATTTGTCCGTTGTAATAGCATAATGATGAGGCTGTTGTTTATTTGTGAGAAGTATGTACAAGGGAAGTAGAGTGATGAGGTTGTAAATTAGGGTCTAATACCTGAATGACCAAAGGGAAAAAAAATTGTCACTCTAATTCTCTTAATTTTGATGTTCTCAAAGTTCATAGGCCATTTCCATTACATTGGTATCAAAGCATTTCGTTTCTCTTTTCTTGCCTAAGAAGAGAGGTCCTTAAGTAGCCTATTAATGGTGGATTTTGTTAATTATATTAGGGTAAGTGGGACTGGGATCTATTATCGGTTTTGTTGAGCCCACAATGTGGGATATGATGCACACCTTGAGAGATTTTGTGTTAATAATGGAGTCTTTTTAGACTTTCCTACGTATTTACCATTATTGAGCCATAAGAAGTCCAAAAGGAGCTAGCCCTTGGCAATTCTACAATATTAGACCCACTCCACTACTCTCTATGATTAACCAAATGGAGCCATGGGTGTAGATACTTAAGTGTTGATTTTCAAAGAGGAGTAGCAACTAAGGTTTTGAATTTTCAAAGAATACACTAAGTAAACACATAAGTATAATTAGCATGGATGACAATAACCAAGAGATTAGAATGAGAAATTGATAACTTTGATTTTGCACATGAAGGTGCTAATGATGATGCCCCCATGTTTGTCAATTATCTTGTTACTACGTTGTAGCAAGCTATGGGTAACCCTGCTTTGCAAGCCGAAGTTACTCAACAACTTCGTGCTTATGGAATTTCCCTTCCACTCCAAGAGGAGAGAGAGCTTAGGAGGCCTCTTGATGAGACCCCCAAAAGAATCCTCTCTCCCATACGAGAGGAGGAATCCAAAGAACAAGAAAGTAATGAATCCCTAAGTTCCTTTGAACATGTGGCTCCACGAAGACGGTGGTATAGATGATCTCCAACTCCTCCCAAGAGGAAATCGTCAACACACAATCCTTCCCCTTGTCACTCCAAAAGGAAAGAGAGGAAACAAAGGAAGAAAAGGTCAAGAAAGAGGTCACCCTCTTCTCCTTCTTCTTCACCTTCCTCCTCTTCCGAGGAAAGCTATGGCTATTCTTTTAGAGAATACAAGAGGGGAGGACATCGCAAATCATACCCTGCATGGTGAAGGTCACAAAATCTCAAGAAGTTCAAAGAGGGAGGAAAGAGTGTCTCTTTTCTCACCTATGATGGCACCTTTGGTGCCACCAACAAAGTATTGGCCTTCATTCAGCAATTTGATGTGGCCTTTGGAGATGAGGGCTTCATGGAGACCTCCAAGCTATGCCATGTAGCTATGCACTTCTAGAAATTGGCTTGTCAATGGTGGGCTAGCCTTCGTGGCAATGGAGAAGCCCCAAAGACATGGAAAACTCCACGAGTTTCCATCATGAAGTAATTCCTTGCAAGCGATGCAAAGGATAAAGTACTTACCGAATGGCGCAGTTTGAAGCTTCTCTCCCATGAGTCTATTCAGAAATATGTGGACAATTTTTGGGATTTACATCTCAAGGATACTGTCTTCAAAAGATAGACTTCATTGAGACAAAGCAACAATTTTGTGTGGGATTCCCTAAAGAAATGGACGAGTATGTCAACTCCCAAAGGCTTGTTTCTATCACCGAAGTAATCCACCACACCATGGTTGCTTCCTGCATCAATTTCCAACAAGGGGCTAGACGGAATGAATCCACTAATTATGCTAATGATTTATCAAATGAAAATTATAGGGATCAAGGAGAGTTAGAGTCTACTTTTCTAAATGGATTCCAAGATGTTTTTATCGATGATATCCCTATGGAATTACCTCCAAAACGAGGAGATGATGACCATCAAATTGAGCTCCTACCAGGAAGCTCACCACCTAACAATCCTTCTTATCGAGTTTCCCAAGCTCAACAAGAGGAGATCATGAGGCAAGCACAAGAATTGGTAGACAAAGGGATGGTGAAGCCTAGCTCCTCTCCCTTTTGTTCTCTAGTCCTTTTAGTGCAAAAGAAAGATGGTACATACCATATGTGTGTGGACTATCGAGCAGTAAACTATATTACTATCAAAAATAGATTTTTTGTGTGCCTTGGGTAGAAGATCTGTTTGATAAGCTGCAAGGATCTACCTACTTCAGTAGGATTGACCTTAAAAGTGGCTATCATCAAATAAGGATACTGGATGAAGATATCATCAAGACCGCATTTTGTACAACGTTTGGTCTTTATGAATATCTAGTCATGCCTTTTGGCTTGACCAATGCACCAACCACATTCAATTGTTTGATGGAGAAAATATTTAGACTCTACTGCAAGTTCACTGGAGTATTCTTTTTTTCCTTAAAGAGATTCAATACTTAGGTCATATTATCTCTCAAGATGGTAGACTTAGGGATCCATCAAAGTTAGAGGTAATAAAAGCATGGCCTAATCCAAGAAATCTACATGAGCTAAGAAGCTTAATTGGTATGTGTGCATACTATAGATGCTTCATAGCAAAATTCTCTCAAATAGCAGGACCATTGCATGACTTAACAAAGAAGAACGTTAAGTACTCATGGATTGCTAAAGAACAAAATGATTTTGACAAGATCAAAGAGAAGCTTACCTCCTAACCAAAAGCATAGAGGAATTCAACCTACTCTTCGAGGAGTAGAGACGTACTTCTATTGGCCTACCATGAAAGTGGACATACAAGAGTATATTTTAAAATGTGTGGTATGCCAAAAGACTAAGTATGATAGAGGGAAGAAATTTGGATTACTCCAGCCATTGCCAATCCCTAATTCACCATGGGAGAGTATATCCATGGATTTTATCTTTGGGTTATCCAAGTCTATCAATGGGAATACGGGAATATGGACAATAGTCGACAGGTTTAGCAAGCAATCACACTTTATTCTTGTCAAAAAGACTATTAAGGCACACCAAATGGCAACCCTCTTCATATCTCAAATTTTCAAACACCATGGATTACCAACATCCATCGTGTCAGATAGAGATCCTAGAATGACCAGTAATTTTTGGAAAGGTCTCTTTGAAAATGTAGGTACAAGATTGAATTTCTCTTCGGCCTATCACTCACAAACGGATGTCCAAAGTGAGATAGCCAATCTTATGATACTCGATCTACTAAAGACTTATGCTACAGAAGTAGATCAACACTCACAATGGGAGAAGTACTTACCCCTTGTAGAGTATGCGTACAATAATATTGTCCATATTACTATGGAAAAAGCACCTTTTGAGATCATAGAGGAAGGACCTAAAAGTCCCTTGCTACTTAAAGTACATGGGAAGATCTTCACTGCTGATGAGTATAGCCGTTACCTACAAGAATCTTTTCAAAAGGTTAAGGAGGCTATATCCATCTCTCAACAAAGGCAAAAAGCTGCTAGCAAGCACAAAAGGGCCTTAACGTTCAAAGAAAATGATTGGGTCTACGTAAGTTTCCCAAGGCTTGATTATGCTAAACTAGCAAAAAGATAATAGGGTCCTTTTCAAATCTTGAAGCCAATCAATGACATGGCTTATCATCTCAAGTTGCCCAACCATTGGCTCATGCACAATGCTTTTCATGTGAGCCTATTTAAGCCCTACAAAGGACAGCCACCAAGAGAACCAATTATTGAAGACCCTCCAAAATTCGAAGACCAAGAAGAGGTGTACAACCTGAAGCTATCCTTCGGTATGAAGACAAGGTACTACGACATGGTAAGATTATCCGACGGTATCTTATTAAGTTCTTGTCTTATAAGACTAATCCACTTTTGTGCACAAATTTTGCATGCTTAGAATCATGTTTGTGATGATGACGTCACTCAAACACCAAGTAGAATTTGTCACTCTACTTTGGGAGTATGATATGGACTAAAGAGCATACATGCTTGTGGCAACTACATCTCCCAAGCACCAAATGGACTAGTCATCCATTCTAGAATGGATGCCGTAGGGTGAAAAGGGATCCTCTACCCGCTAAGAAATGCAGACTAATGACTAAGACTTTATCTCTTCTACCTCATAGTCGAGGACGACTATGATTTCAAGAAAGAGGTAATGTCATAAATTTCAATATCTAACCAACCCAAATGTTTTCTCATATTAAACTGATCATTTAATGTGGGAGAATAAACGGGAACAAGGGTTGGAATATAGACATGTGCTTATGGATCTGTCTCAACGGGGCCAAGGTTAAAGAGGTCCAAATGAGAGATGGTCTGTTAAAAGAGTAATTCTACCTAATGGAGCTTAAAGACCTTACAGGTAGCTTCGTTGAACAACCTATAAAAGTTAGTGTTAAAAAGTCCTTTGACTTTAGGCAAATTGACTTTAGGCAAGCTAGGGCTAACCTTGAGGAGGGAATCCTACCCAAGCATGAGGTGCTTGTTGTGCTTGCTAACTAAGGTGTTTGTGGGAACCTGGCCCAAGCTTGAGGTGCTTATCATGCTTAAATGACTAAGGTTCTTGAAGTGCTCAATTCAAACATGATCTCTCAAGAGACATAAACAATTTTCATGCTTAAATGACTAAGATGCTTGAAGTGTTCAATTCAAACATTGTAATATTTAATGGTCTAATATCTTCTGTGTAACTGAAAATAACATAGACATAGTAAGCATTTCATTAAGAATAGATTCCTAATGAGCATAGCAAGAGTGCTTGGATGGAGAGAGCAACAAAAGCATAACACCTAGTTAGATAGGCATGAACAATACTTAAAAAAGAGAGATAAATTAAGCTATTGACAATAGTTGAGGACCCGATTTACATGGAGCCGTTCCCCCCTCCAAAAGGCTTTGTATTATAGGTTTCCCCCATCAAGGGAGAAATTTTACAATACAATACTTTGTGTTCCTTCAATAACTTGCTGGTGCAATGAAGATGGAAGCTTCAAGCACCAAGCTTACACTTGAAAACACAACATCAATTCCCTCACGGTCCCAAACCCAAGACCTCACACACCTTTGAAGATGGTGAGAGCTAGCGGGGGGGTATGAGAGTAGATCAAGAAGAAGAAGAAGTATTCTTACAAGAAAGAAGTATGTCTCCTCACATAATCACTCTTAATAGCTTAGCATAGATCAATAATTAGCATGGTAGAGGAGATGAGCATGCATTGGAGCTTGGCTCTTGGTTGGATTTACATCACAAAGACAAGAGTTGTTGGTGCAGGCCTCCCTTCTCACAAGCTTGGAGTAGATGATGAGCTTTCCATTAAAGCTTGAGAAGAAGATAGTCTTCTTTACTTCACACATGAGTTTGTGTGAGTGTTTATGTGTGTGTGATAATGCCTTGTACAAATGAGCCCCCTCTCTCTCTTGGTCGACTCCTCTTGCTAAATCCTCTTGTTGGCCCCTCATTGGCTCATGCCAGGCTTAGCCAATAGGAAATTAGAAGCATAATTGCCAGCCTCATGACATGTGTCCCCCTTTCCCCTTTTGTGAGAGCTATAGGTATTTAAATAATTCAATTAATCTCTCATTGGACCTCTTAGTCTTCTGGCCAATAGGAATCAAGCAAGCCATTGGGCTACTGAATCCTCATTGGACCCCTTGGGAGATTGTCCAATAGTCTTCTAGAGAGCTTAATTTCTATTGGTTCTTTTATCAAGTTTTCTAAAATTAAACTAAATGTACTCTAACCTAATTCTCATTGGTCCACCTCTATGGCCATCCAATAGGATTTGAATGCACCTTGGGGGCCACTGGGCTAGGAAGCTGACATGTTTCCACTATGCCCTTTGTGTAAAGGGAGCTTAGAAGAGTGTGTGTGTTTCTCTCTCATCCCCTACAAAAATGGCTCGCCCCTCCTTGATGGGGATCTGGGAAGGCTTTTGAGTCTTCCCACAAGCATCCAAATTTTCCCTAAGGCTTGACCATTGAGTATTTCAATGAATTTTGGAAGCTAAGCTTTTTGGAAGTCTATGGGATGAACCTTAGGGTCTTTGAAGCCCATTGATGCACATTGCTCTTTTGCACATGGTCCCTCTTTGATCCCTATTTTCCCTCCTTTGGATCCCTACTGAGACCGGTCTGCTAGCCTTACCAATATTCTAGCTTTTTCTCCCTTGGTACTTCCCCATATTAAATGATCAGTTTAACGTGAGAAAATCAGTTAGGAGAATGAGATATTAGCTATTATGACATTACCTCTCTCTTGAAATCATAGTCATCCTTGACTATGAGGTAGAGACAATAAAGCCTAGTCATTAGTCCGTTTGCTAGGGGGTAGAGGATCCCTATTTTACCCTACGACATCTTTCCAAAATGGATGACTAGTCCATTTGGTGCCTGAGAGCCTTAGTTGCCGCAAGCATGTATACACATTATTCCATATCAATCTTCCATAGTAGAGTGGCAAGCTCTGCTTGGTGTTCGAGAGACGTCGTCTCCACAAACATGATTCTAAGCATGCATACTCGTTAATGTTGTGCACAATAAAGAAAAAGAGAGTCTTATAAGACAAAAACTTTGTTCATTTAAACATATTTACATTTGCTTTCTCTAGGGAAGCATTGTAAGCATTGACAAGGTTTAGGTTATCCTTTAATTGTATGCTTTGCATCCATCTAGCATCTTCAAAAGGATAGTTCTTAAACTTAATAATATATCATCGGATAATCTTACCGTCTCTCAATACCTTGTCTTCATGTCCGAGAATGGACTCGGGCTGCAGCACCTCTTCTTGGTCCTCGATCTTCGGTGGGTCTTCAATAGTTGGTTCTTGAGGTGGCTCTCCTTTGTAAGGCTTTAATAGGCTCACATGGAAAGCATTGTGTATGAGCCAATGACAGGAAACTTGAGTTCATAGGCAATCTCATTGATTGGTCTAAGAATCGGGAAGGGACCATAGTACCTTTTTGCTAACTTAGCATAGTACTTTTGGTGTCCCGTAGGATTCTTGCTCGTTGTGTGCCTTAATTGAGCCTTGGGAAATTTAAGTAAGACCCAATCATTTTGTTTAAAGGCTTGAGCTCTTCTGTGCTTATCAGCAGCAGTCTTTTGCCTTTGCTGTGAGATAGAGATAGCATCCTTAATCTTTTGGAAAGATTCTTGTAGGTCTCGGCTATACTCATCTCAGCGAAGATCTTCCCGTGTACCTTAAGTACAGGGGACTTTTGGATCTTCCCTCAATTACCTCGAAAGGTGCTTTTCCCGTGGAAGTATGTACAATTTTATTGTAAGCATACTACACTAAGGGTAAGCTTCTCTCACTGGGACCTTTGATCTACTTCTATTTCATAGGCTTTTAGTAGATCAAGAATTGTTAGGTTAGCTATTTCACCTTGGCCATCCATTTGGGGATGATAGACCGAAGAGAAGTTTATCCTTGTACCTAAATTCTCAAAGAGACCCTTCCAAAAATTACTGGTCGTACTAGGATCTCTATCCGACACTATGGACATTGGCAAGCCATGGTACTTGAAGATTTGTGATATAAAGAGGGTTGCCATTTGATGCGCTTTGATAGTCTTTTTGATAGGTATGATTAAATGTGCTTATTTACTAAACATTTCTACTATTGTCCATATTCTTGTATTCCCATGGATAGACTTGGGCAATCCAAAGATAAAATCCATGGATATTCTCTCCCATGGTGAATTAGGGATTGGCAAAGGTTGAAGCAATCCAGGTTCCTTCCTTCTATCAAACTTTGTCTTTTGGCATACCATACATTTTGAAACATACTCTTGTATGTTTACTTTCATGGCAAGCCAATAGAAATATGTTTCTATCCCTTTTAGGGTAGACTGAATCCCTCTATGCCCCGCATAAGGAGGAGCATGGGATTCATACATTACTTTCTCACGTAGTCTATTACCATAGTCTATTACCATAGAGAAGATAATCATCTTGTAGGGTAAATGGTACTTCTTTCTTACCTAGTGCAAGTGATGAAATCACATCTCTAAAATCAGGATCAATAGCATAGTCATCTATCATAGAAGATAGATCATTGTGAGTTGCTATGGAAATCGCATTTACTCTCGGTCGTCTTGAGAGTGCATCGGCTACTTGATTATGCTTGCCAGCAATGTGAACAATATGAAAATGAATTTGCAAAAGGAAATTTTCCCACCTCATTTGTTTGTCGGAGAGCTTGGTCTGCATGATGAAGTACTTAAGGCTTTGGTGATCCATCCGTAGAATGAAAGAAGTCCCCAATAAATAGTGCTTCCATGAGTCTAAGGCATGTAGAATTGCGAGGAGTTCCTTTTCATATATGCCTAGAGCTTGCTTAACAAGGTTGAGCCTTCGACTTTCATAGGCTATGGCGTGCCCTTCTTGGAGAAAAACAGCTCCAAGGCAATCACCACAAGCGTCACATTGGACCTCAAATGGCTTTGAGAGATCCGGCAATGTGAGCACAGGTTGAGAGATAAGCTTTTCAAAAGCTTTTTTCTCTTTTGCAGACCATGTATACCTAATGTTTTTCTTTGTTAGGTCATGTAATGGTCCCGCAATTTGTGAGAACTTTTCTATGAAGCGTCTATATTATGCACACATACCTATAAAGCTTCTTAGTTCATGTAGATTCCTTGGATTAGGCCATCCTTTTATTACCTCTAGCTTTGATGGATCCATTTGGATGCCATCTTGAGAGATAATGTGACCTAAATACTAAATCTCTTGTAAAAAAACTCACTTTTCTTTCGATTAATATAAAGTTTATTCTCTCGTAAGACTTGAAATATTACATGGAGGTGTTGCTTGTGTTCGTCTAGTGAATTAGAGTAGATGATTGTATCATCAAAGAACACTCCAGTAAAGGTTCGCTGGGGCCTGAATAGCTTCTCCATCAATTGGTTAGATATGGTTGGTGCATTGGTCAAGCCAAAAGGCATGACAATGTACTCGTAAAGACCAAACGTAGTGCAAAATGTGGTCTTTACAATGTCTTGATCAACTATCCTTATTTGATGGTAGCCACTTTTTAGGTCAATCCTACTAAAGTAAGTCGACCCTTGTTGCTTATCAAATAGGTCTTCTACCTGTGGAACGGGAAACGTATTTTTGATAGTGATCCTATTTGGTGCTCTATAGTCGACACACATACGATATGTGTCGTCTTTCTTTTGCACTAATAAAACCAGTGAACAAAATGGAGATGAGCTAGGCCTTCTCAACTAACGCATGCACTTTCCGCATAATCTCCTCTTGTTGAGCTTGAGAAACTCTATAAGGAGGTTTATTAGGTGGTGAACTTCTTGGAAGAAGTTCAATTGCATGGCCATCATTGCCTCGTTTAGGAGGTAGTTCACAAGGGATGCCGTCAATAAAAACATCTTGAAATCCCTTGAGAAAATTGGATAATTCTAATTCCTTGTGATTGTTAATATTTTCTTTTGTTAAAACATTAGGTCCATTTTGAGAATCTTTAACAAAAATCATGTACACGGAAATAGAGCTCTTTATTGACTTATTGAAAGCTTGCTTATGTACAATGGGTATGGTGTCACCCAACTCCTTAGCATCTATGTACATATCTTTTTCCCTAAACCTTAAAGTAGATTTGCCTTTCAGGGAATTTAACATTGGCATCCATGCGATCAAACCATGGTGCCCCTACGATTACTTCTCGTGCTTGAGAGTAGAGGTAAAGAAATCCTCCTTGTCCACATAGCTTTGGACATGGAGCCTCAATTTCCCAATTAAAGGAGTGACTGAGGCTTCTTGCCCCTTGAAAGCACCATTGGTAGGTAGGACATCTCCCATCTCATAGGCTTGGATGCCTAGCTTGGTGGCCAACTTTGTGGATATGAAATTGTGAGTAGAACCAGGGTCTCTTACCTTTCCCCAAGCATGGCATAGAGGAGATCCTTTGTGGTGAGCATCCTCTTCATGGATTTCGACCAAGGTAGCTCTAGGAGGCTCATTTTGTGTATTCTTGTGGGGACAAGCACAATAAGCCTGCCCTTGCTCCCCGCACTTGAAACATCGGTTATCTTTACGATAACACTCTAGCTCTTCAGGAGAGAGTTTATTTTTGCCTTTTTAAACTACCTTCTCCTTAGCTTTGTCGTTGTTCGCGTTGCATTTGGGAGACTTTTGGACGTGGTCCTTCCCCTTAGGCTCGTTATCACCATCCTTTTTCTCCATGGGCTTAAGATTTCTCTTAGCCCCTTGTTGGAAATTGATTTGTGAAGCCACCATGGTATGGTGTATGACCACAGATATGGTGCGTGGCCTTTGGGAGTTGACATACTCCGTCATATCTTCAGGTAAACCCGCACAAAATTGTTGAATTTGCTCTCCAAAATCCATCTTTTTGAAGACAGTGGCTTTGAGATGTAAGTCCCAAAACTTGTCTACATATTTGTGAATAGATTTGTAGGGAGAGAGCTTCAAGCTTCACCATTCAATGAGTACTTTGTCTTTGGTATCGGTAGCCAAAAACTACTTCATGATGGAAGCTCTTAAAGCTTTCCATGTTCGTGTAGCTTCACCGTTTGCTCATATTCTAGACCACCATTGCTTGGCGGACTTTTGAAAATGCATAGCTACATGATGTAGCTTAGAGGACTCCGTGAAGCCCTCATCTCCAAACGCCGCATCGAGTTGTTGGATGAAGGCCAAAACTTTGTTCGTAGCACCAAAGGTTCCATTGTAGGTAAGGAAAGAGATGTTATTTCCTCCCTCTTTGAACTTTTTAAGCTTGGAAGACCTCTTCCATGAGGCATAGGATTTCCTATCGTCTCTTCTTTTGGTGGTTTGAAAGCTGCACCATCACTTTCTTCAGAAGAGAAAGAATTTGAGGAGGATGGAGAAGAGGGTGACCTCTTTCTCGCCTTTTTCTTCCCTTGTTCCTCCTTGTCTACACCATCACTTTCTTCATAAGAGGACGAGGATGAAGAAGATGGAGAAGAGGGTGACCTCTTTCTCACCTTTTTCTTCTCTTGTTTTCTCTTGTCCCTCTTTGAATTATGGTGTAGAGAAGTGTACGATGGTCTTCTCCATTTAGGGGTTGTTGGAGAGCGTTTTGCCCGCCGTCTTTCTGGAGACATCTCCATTGAGGTGGCAGGAGACTCACTTCTTTCTCGTTCTTTCGGTGGAGGCTCTACCGCTGAAACTTGAGTTCTCCTTTGGGAAGGAGATGCGTCGTCAAGTAGTAGGATTTTGAGCCCTTCGTACGGATCCTCTTCTGCTTCCCTTACCAAAGAGAGTGGAGAGAGGCCTCTTTTGGAAGTCTCACAAGGAAGCTTCCTAGGTACTCTCTCTTCTTGGTGGGGAGTTTGGAGAATCCCATGAGTACGTAGCTACCGTTGCACTTCACCTTGGAGGGATGGATTGCCCATGGCTTGTTGAAGCCTAGTAACAAGGTAATTGACAAGCATAGGGGCATCATTAGTAGTCTGTTCATTAGCAAAATCAAACCTATCAACATTAATTTCACTCTCTTTACTATTCTCAGCCATTCTAACAAATTTGAGGTGTAAAATTTTTAAGTGTACTTTGGCACTTCAAGCCCTAGTTGCTACTCTGCTTAACCCTTTAGAAAAGCACTCAAGCTCCTGTACTCGTGGCTCGAATATCATTAATTGCAAGGAATAGAAGAGAGGGTCTTTCACCACCAAAACAACACTGGCTCCTGTCAAGCTTCTAATAGCTCAATAGTGGTTAAGCCGTAGGCAAGCCCCATAGGACTCCACTATTAAGACCATAGCTCTCAACAGGGATGCCCCGTTATCTGCACGAAGCAGGCGCACTGCAAGGCTAAAAAATCCCTATTCTACTTACTCAATTGCAATTAATAATACCAACCATTTATAGCTAGCTTGAGGACCTCTATTCTTGAGCAAGAAAAGAGAAACCTTGTGCTCTGACACCAATGTAACATTAAATGGTCTAGTAGCTTGTGTGTAGTGGAAAATAACATAGACATAGTAAGCATTTCATTAAGAATAGATTCCTAATGAGCATCGCAAGAGTGCTTGGATGGAGAGAGTAATAAAAGCATAGCACATAGTTAGATAGGCATGAACAATAATTCAAAAAGAGAGAGAAATTAATCTATTGACAACATTTGAGGACCGGATTTACATGGAGCCGTTCCCCCCTCCAAAAGGCTTTGTATTATAGGTTTCCCCCATCAAGGGAGACATTTTACAATACAATACTTTGTGTTCCTTGAATAACTTGCTGGTGCAATGAAGATGGAAGCTTCAAGCACTAAGCTTACACCTGAAAACACAACATCAATTCCCTCACAACATCAATTCCCTTCGAAGATGGTGAGAGCTAGCGGGGTATGAGAGTAGATCGAGAGGAAGAAGAAGTATTATTACGAGAAAGAAGTATGTCTCCTCACATAATCACTCTTAATAGGTTAGCATAGATCAGTAATTAGCATGGTAGAGGAGATGAGCATGCATTGGAGCTTGGATCTTGGTTGGATTTACATCACAAAGTCAAGAGTTGTTGGTGTAGGCCTCCCTTCTTACAAGCTTGGAGTAGATCATGAGCTTTCCATTAAAGCTTGAGAAGGAGTTTGTGTGTGTGTGTGTGTGTGTGTGTGTGTGTGTGTGTGTGTGTGTGTGTGTGTGTGTGTGTGTGTGTGTGTGTGTGTGTGTGTGTGTGTGATAATGCCTTGCAAAAATCAGCCCCCCCCTCTCTCTCTCTTGGTCGACCCCTCTTGCTGGCCCCTGTGCGCAAAATAATGGAGTCCCCAATAGATAGTGCCTCCATGTGTCTAGGACATGTAGAACAACGAAAAGCTCTTTTTTGTATATGCCTAACACTTGTTCATCGGCATTGAGCCTTTGGCTCTCATATGCTATGGCATGCCCTTCTTGAAGCAAAAATGCTCCAAGCCAATCACCACAAGAATCACATTGGACCTCAAATGGCTTTGAGAGATCCGAAAGGATAAGGACTGGTTGGGAGGTAAGCTTCTCTTTGAGCTTTTCAAAAGCATTTTTCTCCTTATCATTCCATAACTACTTACCGTTCTTCTTTGTTTGTTAAGTCATGTAATGGTCCCGCTATTTGAGAGAATCTAGCTATGAAGCGTCTATAGTATTCACACATACCAATAAAGCTTCTTAGCTCATTTAGATTCTTTGGATTAGGACATGCTTTTATTAATTCCAACTTTGGTGGATCCATATGGATACCATCTTGAGAGATAGTATGACCTAAGTATTGAATCTCTTGAAGGAAAATTTTCTCCTCTTTTGATTGATAAAAAGCTTATTCTCCCTCAAAGCTTGAAAAATTACCTGGAGATATTGCTCGTGCTCCTCCAAGGACTTGGAGTAGATGATGATATCATCAAAGAACACTCCAGTGAACTTGCAATAGGGTCTAAATATTTTCTCCATTGGACGATTGAATGTGGCATGTGCATTAGTCAAGACAAAAGGCATGACTAGATATTCATAAAGACCAAACATTGTACGGAACTCGATCTTTAGGATAACTTCATCACTATCCTTATTTGATGATAGCCACTTTTTAGGTCAATTCTACTGAAGTAGGTCAAACCTTGTAGCTTATCAAACAAATCTTGTATCTGTGGTACGGAAAACTTGTTATTGATAGTGATATGGTTTAGCACTCAATAGTCCACACACATGCGGTATGTACCATCTTTCTTTTGCACAAAGGACTGGAGAACAAAAGGGAGAGGAGCTAGGACTCACCATCCCTTTTTCTACCAATTCTTGTACTTGCCTCATGATCTCCTCTTGCTTAGCTTGGGAGACTCGATAACGAGGCTTGTTAGGCGGTGAGCTTCTTGGTAGGAGCTCAATTCGATGGTCATCATCCCCTCGTATAGGAGGTACGTCCATAGGGATATCATCGATGAACACATCTTGGAACCCATTAAAATTAGACAAATCTAATTCTCCTTGATTCCTAACACTTTGCTTTGTTAAAACATTAGCATCATTTAAAGACTCTTCAACAAAAATCATGTATGCAAATTCTGAGCTTTTCATTGACTTATCAGAACCAAGTTAATTTACAAGTGGTATAGTACCACCGGACTCACTAGCATCTATTTATATGCTCTTTTCCCTATAGGTGAAGTAGATTCTCCTTTTAGGGAACTTCATGTTGGCAGCCATGTGATTGAACCATGGACTCACTAGCATCTATTTATATGCTCTTTTCCCTATAGGTGAAGTAGATTCTCCTTTTAGGGAACTTCATGTTGGCAGCCATGTGATTGAACCATGGATAACATCCTCATGTTGGAGAGGAGAGATGAAAAAGTCTTCTTTGTCGACGTAGCTTTTGACATGAAGACTCAACTTCCCAATCAAGGGAGTAACGGAGGCTTTCTGTCCCTCAAAAACTCCATCGATAATTACAATATCTCCCAACTCAAAAGCTTGAATTCCCAACTTAGTGGCCAACCCATTGATATGAAGTTGTGAGTAGAGCAAGGGTCAAACAAGATGAAGGCATCATGCTCCCTTACCTTTCCCCAAGCATAGGAGAGAGGTGATCCTTTGCAATGAGCATCCTCTTTTAGAGCTTTGACCGTGGAAGCTCTAGGAGTTTCATTGCGGGCATTTCTTTTGGGGCAAGAACAATAGCTATGTCCTTACTCCCCACACTAATAACATTTGTGGTCCTTACGAAAAGCTTCAAGCTCTTCAGGAGAGAGTTTATTTTTACCTTTGTAAACTCCCTTTTCCTTGGACCGATTGTTGTTATTGGAGTTGTTGTTGGAGTTGCCTTGGGAAGAGTTTTGGGCATTGTTTTTCCCCTTTGCATCATTTTTGTCTTTGCTTTCCATGGGCTTGGCATTCCTTTTAGCCCCTTGTTGGAAATTATGTGCGAAGCAACCATAGTGTGGTGGATTACTTCAGTGATACAACCAGGCCTTTGAGAGTTGACATACTCGGTCATTTCTTCAGGTAATTCGGCACAAAATTGTTGCTTTTTCTTGGCGAAGTCTATCTTTTGAAAGACAGTAGCTTTGAGATGTAAGTTCCAAAACTTGTCCACATATTTGTGGATAGACTCGTTGGAGAGTAGCTTCAAACTCCACCATTCGGTAAGCACTTTGTCCTTTGCATCGCTTGCAAGAAATTTCTTCATGATGTAAACTCGTAGAGTTTTCTATCTCTTTGGGGCTTCGCCCTTGCCATGAAGGCTAGCCCACCATTGACGAGCAAATTTCTGGAAGTGCATAGCTACATGGTGTAGCTTGGAGGACTCCGTGAAGCCCTCGTCTCCAAAGGCCGCATCAAATTGATAGATGAAGTCCAATACTTTGTTGGTAGCACCAAAGGTGCCATCATAGGTGAGAAAAGAGATACTATTTCCTCCCTCCTTGAACTTCTTGAGCTTTTGGGACCTTCGCCATGCATGGTAAGATTTTCAATGTCCTCTCCTCTTGTATTCTCTAGGAGAATAGCTATTGCTTTCGCCAGAAGAGGAGGAAGGTGAAGAAGAAGGAGAAGAGGGTGACCTCTTTCTTGCCTTTTTCTTCCTTTGTTTCCTCTCTTCCCTTTTGGAGTGACAAGGAGAAGGACTATCAGTTGACCGTTTCCTCTCAGGAGGAGTTGGCGACAGTCTAGACTGCCATCTTCATGGACCCACATCTTCAGAGGAACTTAGGGATTTTCTTCTTTCTCATTCTTTGGATTCCTCCTCTCTTATGGGAGAGAGTCTTCTTTTGGGAGTCTCATCAAGATTCCTCCTAAGCTCTCTCTCTTCTTGGAGAGGAAGGGAATTCCATAAGCAAGAAGTTGTATCGTAACTTTGGCTTGCAAAGCAAGGTTGCCATAGCTTGATGCAACCTAGTAACAAGATAATTGACAAACATGGGGGCATCATCATTAGCACCTTCATGTGCAAAACCAAAGTTACCAATGTTCATTCTACTCTCTTGGTTATTGTCAGCCATGCTAATTAAACTTATGTATAGAACTACTTTGTGCTTTGGTACCCTCAAAAACCTTAGTTGCTACTCTTCTTTACCTTTGAAAATTAGTTCTCAAGCAGTTACACCCATGGTTTAGACACTGTCGATGGCAAAGACTAGTGGAGAGGGTCTACCATTGCTTGGTTGATTATAGTTCCTGTTGAGCTTGCTTATAGCTCAACAATGGTTAAGCCAAAGGCAAGCCCCGAGAGACTCCATTATTGTTAACCGACAAGCCAGACAGTGGACTCAGCACTGGGCGAATAGGAAGCTTGGGGATTGCCCAAAACTCCCTATCGCTTGGTGTTGACCTTGGTGTAACCGGACGATGGAGACCCTTTTGGTGATGTGATTACAATTCATGCAAAGGAGTCAATACTCGGTGAATAGGAAGCTTGGCGATTGCCCAAGGCTCCCTATCGCTTGGTGTTGACTTGGGTGTTAAAGACATTACAAGAGACAGTTGGGTCAATACTAGGCGAATAAGAGGCTTGGGGATTGCCCAACGCCACCTATCGCTTGGTGTTGATCTTGGTGCGACAGTGAAGTCAACACTAGGCGTATATGAGGCTTGGGGACTGCCCAACGCCACCGATCGCTTGGTACTGACCTTGGCAAATGGGCGTCGGCCCAGTAAACATCCACGGACATTAGATTATTTTGAGTCAAGGACCGGGCTTGTCGGTCCAAGAGAAAAAGGGTAAGAGTGATCGCCGATGAGAGGTGCTCACTCTAACTAGAACATTCAAGGGTTAGTTGGCTAAGCATGGGCGACCAAGTGTGAATGGGCGAGCTCATATGAAAGTCACCTAAACCTAAAAAACAATTATTCTCTCATTTGTGCAATTGAAGAGTGCTCTTGCTCGCACACAGTGTACGGCAAGTCCCTTGCATTGACACGTGCAACAGATGTGCACATTTTTGGCGCCGTTGCTGGGGAGATGCCCTGCATTAATCTCGAATAGCACTCTATGCTACTTTATGGTGCATTATGAAATGTAGGAAAGGTAGAGAAAGAAGGTGTATGGCTTGTTGAGAAGGATTTGTGACCTTTGTTTTGTTGCAGTGTACTATTTTTGTTAATAAGGTGTTGCAATGTACTATGTTTTTTGTTCATAAGGTGTTAGGATGAAGGTAGTAGATCTATAATGTTAGCTCTATAAAGTACAGTAAGTAGATATGTTAGTTAATTAGTTGTTGTTGTAGTACTGTGCTAGTGTGTCACAGTAGCTCTGTTACTTGCAAGTAGGTAGGTTAGGTGTGTGTGTGCTCGCGCACGCGGCGACCTTATCCCAAAAAAAGAAAAAAAAAAAGGCCTCAGTCACCCTTTAGAATTATTTATTTTAGCCTCACGTGTAAGTTAAAATCGACCATTTTGAGAACCCACGGAGCTTCGGGTAGCCAAACGTTGTGCTGTAAAGCACACCACAACCCTTGAGCGATACGCTCGTTTTGAGCTATCATGCGCTCTAATCCAAAAACCGAACGTTAAAAAAAATTAAAAAATATCAAAAAACAAGTGAAAACGGGGTGCAAAACGCCTAAAAACTCAAGCGGTTAACCTTCGAGGGTATTCGCTGACGCTTGTAGGGTGCCAAAGGCACATGCATCTGTGCTCTAGTCGTGTGCTAGAGGCCTAGCAACTAGCGAGCACTTCGACTTACACGAGTTCTCAATACCCACCTACCTTAGGTTCCGGGCCCTCAGCGGGGACCCAAGGTAGTACCACTCAGGACCCACATATTGCGTCCAGTGACTCTTCCTCTGACTATGACGTCATGGAGGGTTACCCAATGCCTAATCCTGATAACTCAAGCCAAGACATGCATGCCATGGGCCCACGATCCGGGCTGAGCGTGCTTAGCCGCTTGAAGGAAACCTTTAGTAGAGCCACTCGCTCCGAACAGGGAGCTAACGATGTAAATGAGGGGGGTGGGCAAGTAAATTCGCCATTCATGACCAACATAGACCCCATGCTCTTAGAGACTGTGCACGTGAATACTCCATTCACTACACCCCCTAACTCTTCAGAGCTATTCCCCTCCGAGGTTATATTACTTGATGGTAAAAGCCTTGCCAAAGTGCAAGAGGTTGGGTAATATATCATTGCGGCTAGGGAAAAGGAAATCAAGAGCTTCACAAGGCGGAGAAACGAAGAGAGTTGAAAGTGAAAGCCCCTATGTCAATATCATTGCTAGGAGAGCAATCGAGTGCTCTTGAATTAGCGACCACTAAGGGTCAACCCATAGAGAGCCATTGCATCTAGTTCAAACGACACCCATAGCACCTCAATCCTAGATGGAGCATTCCTAAATGAGAACTGGGAGTACGAACTACAAACAGAAACTCTAATAGACCTATACACAAGTCACACCTATCATGTGGGTTGGTTAGATGTCCTACAATCCACAATGGGTGCTACTAGTGTAGAGGATCAACAACAAAGAGTTTGTGAGGTCATCCATAGGGTTATTGAGATAGAGAGACAGAACAAGGGGATCCACATGCCTTCAACGGGTCTCATAAGATTCTTGGATACACGGAAGGCTAAACAACTGACCTTATCGCAAATGGAGACTCCCTCGATAAGTCTAATGGATCCTCCATATGTTGTTTCGCTAGGGGTCTCAGTGCAATCTGAGCCCACAAGTGATAGCTCTACCTTTCCAAGTATAGCTCCTCTTTCCCTTGATAACACCATGGCTACCATGCCTACCCAATGATAGGCATGTCAAGAAACACGCCATGGACCTCATTTGTTAGTAAAGCACCGCTACATGGTAGCTCAATGCCTGCAATAGTACCTACAAGTGTGTATCAATCGTATGCACCTATGGGTCCTTGTAATCATGTAGTTCCTACCCCTCCCATTGTTTTAACAACCTATGCTCCACAACCACAACACCCAAGCTCTTATTTCCAAGGGACCATACCGGCTAGTATAAGCATGTCACATCCGACGTCTGCTATGCCTAGTGCCACACATATGAACTTTGGCCGCCACATGGCACAACACCATACCACACGTGGAACCCAACGGCTTCCTATGTGCCAAGCCCAATGCCAATACCTACTCTACATGTAGTCTCTGGAGCACCTTCACCCACGGTGCCTGCTCACTTAGGTGACATGGCAACATTTGCTCAAGCTATCGATCGATCTATTGCTGAGAATATGCGTAACACGCCTGATAGAGAACCTAGAAGTAAGGCACAAATAGCCAAGCTCACACAAAAATTTAGTGGAGACGGGGATGTGAGAAATCATATCGAAGTGTTTGAACAAATATGCGATTCTCTAGGAGAACGCAATGACCTGCATAAGAGTAATTCTTTAAGACTAACCTTAAGTGGCAAGGGAGGGGATTGGTATAGAACCCTAAGGGTGGA
The DNA here is from genome assembly GCF_014529385.1 of Adiantum capillus-veneris. Taxonomy (NCBI): domain Eukaryota; kingdom Viridiplantae; phylum Streptophyta; class Polypodiopsida; order Polypodiales; family Pteridaceae; genus Adiantum; species Adiantum capillus-veneris. The sequence continues at coordinate 54,203,733 of NC_140955.1, read as the reverse complement.
AGAAAACACGATTTACCCTACTCTTAGGAGACTGTTCTTGAAAGAATACATACAAGAGGGAGTGCTTTGGGGTGTAGCCTCTCAGCTCCAGAAATCCCAATGAGAGGAAGGAGAGTCGGTGAGAGACTTTATCAGTCGCTTAAAGCATTTGAATTCTTGTTGTAATCCAAATGAGTGCTTCAATAATAATCAATTTCTTGATAGATTCATTAGGGGATTACGACATGAGGATATCTACAATGGCCTAGTCACTGTAGAGGTATCACCACCAATGCGATCCAATTGGAGGATAATTTAATGATTCAAGGAGAAAGAGTGCCTGTTGAGCCTAAATTTACTAGCTCGCAAGCATCGGGGCATCAGCCAATGACCCTAAAGCCTATTGCTAAGGAGCCAAAGATATATGAGATGACTTTAGCATACCTCACCAAGGCCATTCAAGAGAGTCTTAGAGACAATCGTGCTCCGTAAAACAATCATATGTATCCAAGAAGGGAGCAACAATGGTGCTCAATATGCTATGGTCCGCATAGTACCAGTGAATTCCCTACTTTTAGAGTAAAATTCAATGGGAATTGCAATGTCTGTGGGAGGTATGGTCATCAAGCTAAGGATTGCATAGTATTTAAGCGCGCGATGACCAATAGACCAACCTTAGCATGGACGGACACACCTCGAGTGCATGCATTGATGCCGTTCCCACCTCTTGAACAAACATCACAGTAACATATGGTCCCTAGGGCCCAAAATGTTGTTCAAACAACACCCTTACCACCTCTAGTGCTAGGACCGCAACCACCACATCCGAGAATCACTTCTATGAATCAAGTGGGTTGTGAGTCATCTATTGCTTGTTTGCAAGGCTGTGAGGAAGATATAGACCCTTATATTGCCTATGGGATTGATGCGCTTGAAGAAAGTCCACAATACTACATGGAGGACTATCGGGGACAAGTCAAACCTGTCTATCAAGTAGCTGCTCTTGCTGCAAGAGGCCAAAATATCAATTACACTGCCAAGAGACCACCTCTTCAATGCTACAAGTGTGGAGGTCCACATCTTGTAGCCGAGTGTCTTATTAGGCTACAAAAGAACGTCACACTAATGCAAACCAATCGAGCTAGCACGTCTACAAAGCCGATACTAGTGTAATCAATGTGGCATAGATCATTTGATTGCCCAATGTCCAATAATCCAAATAAGATCACGCCATTAAACTTGATTGAGGTTACGAAGGAGCCATCACAAAGTACACCTGTGGTACCAGTAAATGTACTCACACGTTCGATGCTCCAAAAACAAAATTATATTCTTGAAGAAAGAGACACGGCATCAATTGTCCAATCTCAGAAAAAGAAGAAAACACGAAGGAAGAGATTGCAAAAAGCAGGCCCAGTTCAAAGACCAACATAGGGACTAGTGACGACCCCATATATATGAACGACACTGAAGAGGATTCTGATTCAGGTGAAACCATGGAGACCAAAACAACTACTAGGAAAGAAACCAGCGAGGAAGATCATCATGAGCCACAATGGCCAGGATCCAAGAAATAGATAGGAACTTATTCAAACCCTACAAAGGAGATTGAGCGGGTCACGCAATTAAGGAGTTTGGTATAAGATACCCAAAGGGATCTAGAGCCAGCACCTAGGCAGATCCAGATTATAGACACAATGTTCACTACGCAATAGCAACCTCAGAAAGTCCATAGACCCCTAGCCATACCTAGTGTCATCCAAGAAGAAAGTGACTTAAAGTCATGGGAAAGTGGGCGTACTCACTTCTTGTTGGAAAGAATGTTTACAGAGGGACTACCTGACCCTATCGAAGGAATGGAGATCCCATCTTCCCCACGTTAAGGGACTGAAGCCCAAAAGGTGCCGTTAAATATTGCCAAATTGATGGATTTCATGGCTTCAGAGGTTAGAACCACCATCATGTCCAAACTATATGGAGACCCTGAGCTATTCTTAGCTCTTCGAGCTTTCCTCAATGGAGAACTAAAGGTCGGGCTACCACGATTTTCACAGATGGATGGAGCTAGGGATATGCCAATAGAGAAGGAACACTTAGATCCACAACCGAACCTAGATGAGAACCATGTTGTAGAAATACCTGTTAACAAGTTGGGACAATACTTTGAGGGCGATGAATCCAATGCCACCATACCAATCACTACCAAGGGATTAACTGTGAAGGGAATCCTTGATGGTGGCACTGGGGTTAGCATTGTGACTAAAAATGCTGGGAAACTATGGGAACTCACCTTGGGACCACGACCATAGTAGTAAAGATGGCCAATGGGTCTATTGTTAAACCTATTAGGATGCTAGAAGATCTCAAGATCAAGGTCTTTGGAGAATTAACTTCATTGTTATGGATTTCTCCAAGCACAGTATGGCATCTAAGATGATCTTAGGATGTGCTTTCATGAGGGAAGCAAAAATGGTGCATGACTGGTCTAAAAACCATGTCTACTTGCAGTTCCAAGATTCTGTCATTCAAGTGGATCTTGTAATTGGTCGAGCACATCCTCTAGGAAACAAATTTATAATTGATCATAGATTTGACACCACAGTCACTTGGCCCCATTGCAGTATTGTTACACATGTAAAGTGGACACTGATGTTGGGGAAGATTCTCCTTGTATGGATGTACTACCTAGGATGACTAAGTCGGACAATGTGGATTGGGTCCACCTAGCAACAACCATAGACATTTGGGGAAACAGGGGGACGACCTGGGTAACACCTGAGGGGGATGAAATGCCACCACTCGTACCCTTAAATATGCCAAAAGCAATGCATATAGCTTCTGATGACCTACATGATGAAGGTTTGACTGACATTGGAACCAGTAGCGTCTCACAAGACTATAGCCTACACGATTTGGGATCAGAGTCATCAATTGAAATTGAATCTGAGGACGAATAATCTAAGTTAAATCTTAGTGCAAATGTGGGGACAAACCATTCAGGTTCTGACAATATATCCAAGGGAGCAGAAGACACAAGTAGCGATTCATCTAGTGACTCTTCACTAGAGATCGGCCATAATAAAAAATTAGACAAGACGAGTAAGAGATATAAGAGGCGACGATATCAAGCAAATGTGCATGCTAGAATAAATGAAAAGAAATCTACCATAGAATGGGTTAATTATATAGGGGGCATGTGATGCTCATCGGAAGTTGGTAGATAATTGAAGTGAATACCTTCAAAGAGTTATGTGGTGTAGTCCACAACCCATTGACATCGCACAGCTAGAGGCTACAGAGAAGTCAAAGTTGAGCCGTACCATAAGGAGACGACAAAATCAAGAGTTAGCTCAACAACAAAAGGAATCAGAAGTGAAATCACAGTCCACAGAACGACAGGACCCCATAGACTTACACCCTGTACCTCAACATTTCAAATCCTTCACCATAGAGGAATGTAAGGTTGTGTATACAAAGGCTCAAAAAAAACCTATCGATGGAAGAAATGGAGTTTATGACGGTCCCGTGATAGTTAAGGAAATAGAGTTAGCAGACCCAGGAGAAGAGTCCAAACCTGTCTTCATTGCCCAAGATCTAACAGAGACTGAGGAGTGTGTACTTAAAGAACTTCTCAAGGAATATTTTCTTGGACATATCATGATATGAAAGATGTTCCACCTTATGTGGTGCAGCACACAATTCCCATGAATAGCATGGCCAAACCAGTTCAGCAACGACCCTACCCAATGAATCCTAAATATGCAAACATCGTTCAAGAAGAGATTGAAAAGCTTGTGAAATGCGGATTCATATACCCTATTGAGCACTCAGAATGGGTGTCTCCAATAGTTATTATGCCAAAAAAGAATGGGAAACTCAGAGTGTGTGTGGATCTTAAGAAGGTCAATGACGCCACTAGGAGGGACCATTACCCCTTGCCATAGTCAGAACATGTGCTTGAAAGAGTTGCAGGGAAGGAAGCTTATAGCTTTTTAGATGGGTACTCTGGCTACAATCAAATAACAATTGTGCTAGAGGACCAAGCTAAAACAACCTTTATAAACCGAATTTGGAGTGTTCGCATTTCGTGTTATGGCTTTTGGCTTAACCAATGCCCCTGCTACCTTTCAAAGATTAATAAACACTGCTTTTAGAGAATATTTGAGGGCGTTTTGCGAAGCCTTCTTAGATGAACTTTGTGTTTATTCCTCTTGGAAAGAACATCTATCATGCTTACGAAAAGTGTTTGAGAAGTGCAGATTGTATCGCATCTCCTTAAACCCTTTCAAATGCCAATTTTGAGTTTGAATTGCCACCTCCTACAAACTATAAAGGAGTTCAAAGGTTCATGGGCCATGTTGGTTATTACCAACGCTTTATTTTAAACTTTGCCGAGATAGCTCGTCCTTTGTACAAGCTTCTTATTGAGTTCCACTGGACCGCAGAGTGTGACCATGCTTCTGAGTCATTAAAAAAGACCTTGACTAGCGCTCCTATTCTACAAGTGCTCGATTGGAATGTAATTTTCCATGTGCATATTGATGCATCAAACTTTGATATTGGGTGTGTTCTAGCTCAACCGGGAGAACATAAACTGGACTACCCCATTAGCTTTGCAAGTCGTCAATTGAATGATGCTGAAAGAAACTACACCACTACAGAGCGGGGAAGGTTTAGCTATGTTTTATGCAGTAAAGAAATTCTGCTACTACCTTCTTGCCAACAAGTTTGTTTTCTATGTGGATCATCAAGCCTTGTTGTATCTAGTAAATAAACCTTGTTCCACGGGAAGAATTACACGATGGTTGTTAATTCTCCTTGAGTTTGATTTTACCGTTGTGGTGAGACCTGGTAAAAGACATGTCATGACGGAGCATTTGTCTCGCATACCCAATGGTGAATCCCCTAGTGGAGTCGATGATGAATTGCCTGATACTTCTCTATTCCTAGACGAGACCATACCTGAATGGAGTGAGAAGATTGTGAACTTTTTAGTTAACGGTTTTCCACCCAAAGAGCTTCGTAAGGACATAGCTCAAAAACTGTTACAAGAGTGTGAACCTTATTCTCTCATCACAAGAACTCTCTACATGCTAGGAAACGATGATATTCTTAGACATTATGCCCGTGAGGATAAGTATTTATACATACTGCAAGAAGTCCACATGGGTATAGCCGAAGGATATTTCTCAAGGGAACTAACAGCTAAAAAGGTGTTGCAATCAGGCTATTGGTGGCCTACCTTATTTAAGGATGCATCACTTTTTGCAAAACGATACGATGAATGCCAATGTTACAAGATCACACAACGAAAGGATAAGATGCCCTTACATCCTGTTAAAGTGACTCAACCATTTGAAAAATGGGGTTTGGACTTTGTAGGCCTAATTAGTCCGGCAGCTCGTAGCACTCAATCTCGATATATTATCGTTGCCACTGACTATGTAACAAAGTGGGTGGAAGCCAGGGCAACATGTAAGGCTGATGCAAGGTCAATTGCCAAGTTTCTCTTTGAGAACATTATTACAAGATTTGATTGTCCCTTTGAGATTGTGAGTGACAATGGCACTCATTTTATAAATGGAGTGATAAAAGAACTCACTACCAACTTCATGATAGCTCACCATAAGTCCACGCCTTATTATCCACAAGCAAATGGCCAAGCTGAGAGTACCAACAAGATGTTAATCTCTGTCTTTAACAAAACAGTGGAAGCTCATCGTACAGATTGGGATTTAAAGCTTACATCGGCTCTATGGGCTTATTGTACTTCTTAGAAAGTGGCTATTAATTGTACACCATTCAAAATGGTATACGGCCAAGAAGCAGTTATGCCATGGGAGTTTGTAATTCCTAGTCTGCGAAGCTTGACAAGAAGGTTGGGATGGTAACCCTTTAGTTGAGCACTTATATATCCTTGAGAGGTTAGATGAAGAAAGACAACTGGCGATGCAAAATGCACTTGTGGAGAAAGATAAAAGGAAGAAATGGTTTGACCATCATCTAAAGAACAAGGATATCAATGTTGGTGATAAATTCCTTATATATGGAGTGCTAACGAAAAGAAAAAGTTGAAATATGCGAGAAAAGAACCATATAGAGTATGTGAAATCACCCTACAAGGTACCATTCGTGTGGAGACTCTTGATGGAGTTGAAACCATTGGATTCCTCAATGGGAGAAAATTTAAAAGATACTATGATCCTTTAAGCCAAGAGGAACTACGTGCCATCCATCAAAAAAAGGCAGCCAAGGCACAAACAGAATTGAAGAAGATACAAGCTCAAGCTGAGATTAAATCGCGACAACAATGCATAAGACGCCAACGAGAGGACAACCTTGGAGTTACACATGCATTCCACGTTAAAACAGAGGATGATTGGTTGGACTCTGACACACCTCTATGATACCCTATTGAGCTAAATAGCACCTATGGAAAAGTGCTATATAACGTCTTATTGGACACGGGTGCTAAGTATAATTTGCTATCATATGGGGTGTGGTGTCAGTTGGGAAATCCACCTCTATCTGAGAGTATTATCCAAGTCAAGGGTGTCAACAAGAAAAAAATTGTGATTTTTGGAATCTGGCATACTTCTGTCAATTATGACAATGGGGTTGTAGCTCAAGACTTTTTAGTCATGCCTGCTAGAACTATGGAGGGTAATATAAACCTAGGACGCACGTGGATGATAGCCACCAAATGCACTATTGATTAGGGGACTGGGGATGTCACAACGCAGAAACTAACTCTTAGCCCTACCACTCAAGCCGTAGTCCCTGAGATATTGCCTCTTAACAAAATAAAACCCAAAATATTGCATGTCCAAGAGGTTGAACCATATGTCCCCATAGAACCATATGTCCCCATAGCCCAACTCTCTAGAGCTTCAATTGTTGTAGTTTAAATAAAGCTTGAGACACACAAGACCCATCCTAATATAACAAAGAAAACATACAAGTGGGTCCCTAAAGCTTCTTTAGCGACCATAGCTAGCGCTAAAAGACATAAGCCTGGTAAGAGACGTCCCACTCGCCCCAAGAAATGTAAAGAAATGTTGTGTTGGATTCCTAAAAAAATATTGGAAGCCCAAGGCTACTATGAAAGAAATGATCAAATCTGGGTGTCAAAACATAAAGGGTGCCTTACTAGTCACCTGGCCCATGTGAGCCCAATCATGTAGCTCCAAAACGAATTGAAGCTCGTGGAAAGGAAAAAATCACGGAATACTACACACCCGCTCCAAAGCTAGTTTGGGTACCGAAGAAAGAAAGATTTGTTCCACCTAGCTCAGGAAGAGGGAAGTCAAATGAAGCTTCTTGCTCTTCATGTAGTTCCTATACGAAAAGAAAGCTTCGACACAACCTCCACCTACCATTGTACATATCCATACAAACAAGGAAGAATTTGCACCTCCCGTTGTAAGTTCACCACCTACAACAACGTTGCAAATCAAATCATGGGAGAGTACCTTACCACCCTTGCAACTAGATGAAATGCCTAGGGCGGTTGAAAACTATTGGTCAAAGTCTTCACCCATAACAACTTGGAACGATTGGTTTCAAAAGGTGACGACATCATTCCAAAAGGTATGATCTACCCAAGGAAGGGGGGAGTGTTTGCTAACATCCATCATTCACTTGCTTCCCTCTCAACCTTCCTCCCTGACCTCTTAATCTCCCAATCTTAGGGAATGTATATATAAAGCCTTATACTCACAAAAACAAGATAAAGAAGTAAAAGAGCAAGAGCCACCAAACAAAAATATGGAAACCTATGAGTCCTATACCTAACACAAAATCATAAAAACACATTATGCACAAGGAAACGACCTTTAGACATGACCCTTATAATATTTGCACTCTAATCATCATCTATCTATGTGTATAGATATGGCTAGTACGCTAGAGTCATCCACTCCTGCCTTGGATGAGAGGTACCCTCGTTACTTTTCACAAGTGTTTCACATGGTCTTTCCAGTGCTTGCCTGTGAATGGGATTTGGTAGGTACGCTAGCATGTGAGAGGAATTTTGAGGAGTTAGAATGGCTGATACGCCTCTTGACCACGACTGATCCATACTTAGTAGAGAGTGTTTCTCCCATTGCACAATACTACCCTCTTGACCAAGATGACTATAGACGTCTAGTGACCTTCTTAGTAAACATTGGTGCCCCTGATGATGAAGACAATTTAAATGATTATATGATGGCACATATGGTCTCACGGATGATGACTTTGTTTTTCTCGATGACGAGGATAGGGGTTTAGCCTTAGGGTTTCACCCCAATCTCTACAATATCCTATTCCCTTGACTCTCTAGGGGGAGTGCAAATAATTAGGTTAGGGTTCCTTATGTTGTTTAATTGTGTTCAATAAGGATTGGTGCCTATTCCCAATGATGTGCCTCCTAAAGGTATTCTTGTGTTTCATAGTGTGTACAGGAATGTGTTGCTGTTGTTCGGATTTGGACCTTCATGGAATCTTTCTCTCGTTCACTCTTCAAATCAAGTGCGATCATCAACACAAACAGGTGTTTCTTATCCATTAGCATTGCCCCTTATCTTTTTTGCATCCATGTTTATCTGCTTTAATTGTGATTGGTAGCATAATATTCAGCACATTTTTGCTTAGTACCAAACATTAAATTCAATGTAATTTTTTGTCATAATCACTTATTTCGGTTTAAAAATCAAGCCGTCCGACTAAGCTAGTTTGACCAAGCTAGGCGTTAGAGATCTTCTCTTAATACCATGGGGAATGCCTTCCTAATAATCAATGGTTACTTAGGTTCTTAATCCGATTTAGGAAGCATTGTGTGCAATGTACTAGGACTTTCTAGTGGGCTTAGTCCCTATTGACCTTTAGCTTAAGTATTGTAAAGGGAGTTTACTAATGTGATGAGCGTGGGGAGAGTAACATTGTTATTAACCCCCAAAGTTACAAAATTAAAATGCTGAAAACAAACAAACAAAAAATTCAAAGTGCCACAATATAAACTCTTAAGCGGGAAGAGAAATCTCAGCTTGATTAGGTACTTCACTCACATGTATCGCCTATGGTACTAGAGCCCTAGAGGTTCCCAGTGTGGACGCTTTTCCTTGAAAAGCAAAAAACCCAAGCCATACAAAATAAGCACACACATAAAAATTGAATCACTGTGAAAAGACTTTGGGGGGTCAAAGAAAAGGAAATAAGTCAGGCGATGATTCCATGAGCAATTCCTTTTATCGTAGCTTAACTACAAGGTCTTCTAGGTATAGCCTCTAGTCAGCCCTCGGACATGAAATACTTGGCTCTTGTGATTAAACAACTTAATGGACCAGAGAAAATTAGAAGCTTGCCCATGGTATTAATAGTTGATCTCTAGTGTCTTTCGATCGTTAAATTAACGACCCCAGACTTGTTTCGTTTTTTACCTTTACAATTGTTTAGGCATTTGATTATATTACAATTTAATGTTATTGTTGACAAATGGTTTAAAATTATGTTACCAATCAATTTGTCTATCTACAACTGCATATGCTTTTTAATTGTATATGAGAATGCAATTACTGTGCCAATGTTGTTTGAATTTTTCCGTGGTGACTGAAGAAGGCTAAGGACATTCATCTCAAATGCTCTTCCACCTTGACAACCGAGCTTCAATACTATAGATTCCAAGGACGAAATCTACATCAGAAAGGGGGGCATGTTAACCGACAAGCCAGATAGTGGACTTAGCACTGGGCGAATAGGAAGCTTGGGGATTGCCCAACGCTCCCTATCGCTTGGTGTTGACCTTGGTGTAACCGGACGATGGAGACCCTTTTGGTGATGTGATTACAATTCATGCAAAGGAGTCAATACTCGGTGAATAAGAAGCTTGGGGATTACCCAACGCTCCCTATCGCTTGGTGTTGACCTTGGTGTAACCGGACGATGGAGACCCTTTTGGTGATGTGATTACAATTCATGCAAAGGAGTCAATACTCGGTGAATAGGAAGCTTGGGGATTGCCCAACGCTCCCTATCGCTTGGTGTTGACTTGGGTGTTAAAGACATTACAAGAGACAGTTGGGTCAATACTAGGCGAATAGGAGGCTTGGGGATTGCCCAACTCCACCTATCGCTTGGTGTTGACCTTGGTGCAACAGTGAAGTCAACACCAGGCGTATATGAGGCTTGGGGACTGCCCAACGCCACCTATCGCTTGGTACTGACCTTGGCAAATGGGCGTCAGCCCAGTAAACTTCCACAGACATTAGATTGTTTTGAGTCAGGGACCGGGCTTGTCGGTCCAAGAGAAAAAGGGTAAGAGTGATCGCCGATGAGAGGTGCTCACTCTAACTGGAACATTCAAGGGTTACTTGGCTAAGCATGGGAGCCCAAGTGTGAATGGGCGAGCTCATATAAAAGTCACCTAAACCTAAAAAACAATAATTCTCTCATTTGTACAATTGAAGAGTGCTCTTGCTCCATCTCTATCTTCTTCTTCATCTCCTTGTGTGTATGTATATGCGTGTGTGAGTGTGTGAGTGAGAGAGAGAGAGTCTGTGTGATTGAGCATTGCGACGAAGGCACAACAGCGGCGAGGCAGTTGAGCATGGCACGACGGTAGCTCCTTCTTCTTCACGGCGATGAATCTTCCATGAAGGCAAGCGTAGGGCAGTGAGTGACAACCCTTGCTCTCTTGAGCTTGCTAGATTAGTCTAGTTGTGTGCTTTCAACCATTTGTGGCTTGCACACAGTGTATGGCAAGTCCCTTGCATTGACACGTGCAACAGATGTGCACAATTATTAAGACTATAGTTCCCAATGGTGTACTTCAAACTAAGTCCTTCTCAACCAAGATAATAGATCACGGTCCCACTTACCCTAAACCTATTGCAATGAATAGGTCCAACCTTTCATGGAAAACTTAAGGACCTCTCTTCTTAAGCAAGAAAAGAGAAACCAATAGCTCTGATACCAATGTAATGGAAATGGCCTATGAACTTTGAGAATAGCAGAATCAAGAGAATTAGAGTCAATATTTTCATGAGACTACATTAAGAACATAGAGGGTGAACTTAATTAGCGGTAGCAACATAACCATAGTACTTAATAAACTTGGCATGAACAATAATTTTGCGAGAGAGAGAGTTAATGAACTTGACAACAATTGATGACCGGATTTATGTGGAGCCGGTTCCCCCTCCAATAGGCTTTTGTATTATAGATTCTCCAATCAAGAGAGACTTGATACAATACAATCTTTATGTCCCTTGTGACCTAGGTGATGCAATGAAGATGGAAAACTTCATGCGTCATGAGCCTAACATAATCTTTGAAAAAGCATTAACCATCCCCTGCCTAAGTCCCAAGGCCTCAAACACCTTCAAAGGTGGAGAGCTAGCGGGAAATGAGGGTAGGGAAGAGGAAGAATAAGTAACATACGAGAAAGAGAAGTTCCTTATTTATCATCACTCTTCTTGCATAGCATAGCAAAATAGCATAATAATGATGAAGAAGATGGAAAGCTTAAGCATTGGAGCATGGCTCTTGGTTGGATTTGCATTCCATAGCCAAGAGTGTTGGTGTAGGCTCTCAACTTCTCAACAAGCTTGGAGAAGGAGATGGAGCTCTTGCACTTTGCACCTCACACAATGAGTGTGTGTGTGTGTGTGTGTGTGTGTGTGTGTGTGTGTGTGTGTGTGTGTGTGTGTGTGTGTGGGAGAGTATACCCCCCAAGCTATCCCCCTCATTGCTTTGGTCGACCCCCTCTTCTAGCTCTTGGTGGAAGCTCATTGGACCCCTTCAAACCTAGACAATCACATGCAGAGTGCATATCAAGCAAGCATGCTAGCCTTGGAACAAGTGTCCCCCATTCCCCTTTGAGAGAGAAGACTCGATAAATGCATACACAATAAAGTAAATTAGTTAAATTATCATTGGACCCCTTGAGAGGCCAACCAATAGGCTTTAGGCACACCATGAGGGTAACCTGAAGAGGAATTGACAACATCCTTGTTACTTCTTTAGACAATGCTTGACTTATGTGAGGGTGTGTGTGTTTTGTCTCTAGCTCCTACATTTGATGGATCGCCCTCCCCTTGAGTAGGGATCATGTTGACTTTTGGGAACACCTTGAACCCTTCAAGCTTGGGAAAGGTTCTCACCTCAAGCTCAGCCCTAGCACCTCAAGCACGACAAGCACCTCAAGCACCTCAGTCAGCAAGCACCTCAAGCTTGGGCCGGGTTCCCACCTCAAGTACATCCCTAGCTTGCCTAAGGTAAAAGGAATTTTAACACTAACCTTTGGAGGACTTTAATGAAGCTAACCCTAAGGTCTTTAAGCTCCATTAGGTAGCCTTTCTCTTTGACATACCCTCTCTCATTTGGACCCCTTTAACCTTGGCCCCGTGTTGAGATAGATCCATAAGCACATGTCTATATTCTAACCCTTGTTCCCGTTTATTCTCCCACATTAAATGATCAGTTTAATATGAGAAAATCGTTTGGGTTGGTTATATATCAGATTTTATGACAAATGTTGTTATAAGTTAATGTCATTAAGCCATGACAAAAGCTTTCATATTGTGTCATTCATTGTTGATGTCTATTATTTTGCCAAGCCTTGAGCCACTTATGCTGAAAGTCCAAATCCTAAACTTTTGTGAAAGTATAAAGGTCATTTATGTAACCTATTTGATAAGTTGATTAATGAGAAGAATTCTTTTGAGAGTATGACATTATGTATGTGTATCTGCAAGCTTTATCTTCTCTTTTCCCTGCCTACGTTGTCACATATTGATTCTAATTGCTTCTATGCATTGCCAAGTGAAGGCTCTTCAAGTTGATGTAAGTCTCTCACAGTGTTTCTAAAGTTGGTTGACAAATGTCTCTATGAGCTATTTTGTGTTGTACCTTGAGATTTATGAGTTCGATTAATGAACTATCAGTTGCATATGTATTTTAGTGCAAGTATATTCCATAGAAAAATGGAGTTCTAGAGGAGAATAAAACGTATCTCTCATCATTCCTAAAATGTAGGGTATCTCAAACATAGATTTTGACCTAATAAAATTAGGGTTAGAGTACAATATCATTTTTGCATCCACATACTGTTTGGAAGTTTGGAGACCATATGATTGGCTGACCTAGTCCTCTTGATCATCCCTACAAGTTTGGTTGCATTTGGATTCCATATGGTGATGAAATGGTAGAGATTGACTCACGTTCATAAAATAGTGTTTTGTCAGGACAAGGGCAAGGCCGGACCAGACAAGGGCAAGGCCGGCTAGGCAGTGTAGAAAAGGAGTCCAACTAGGGCAAAGGGCTAGGAGCCGTGCTATATAGTGGGAGGTTGGGTGGTGGACTCCAAGGCTCTAGTTCCCCTTGTCTAACATTGGTATCAAGAGCAAGGTTCCTATTTTTGAGAAAGAACAGGCGAGGTGTTGGAGAGCCATACAAAGCTTTGCATGTTTTGCATGTTGGGGTGAAGAGCACCGTGGAGCTCAGCCCCTGTGAAGAGTACGACGAGGACAGGACTGTGTGGGCAAGCGCCCTTGGCAAGGAGAGCCGTCGGGTGAAGGTAGCTCAAACCGAGCACGCAGGGGCTCTATGGCATCGCGTCGGGCTGCTGAGCAATTCACGACCCAAGGCCAAAGCCTGCTTCACGACATATCAACCACCATCTCCCACACAGAGCTCTTGCGCGCTACTGCTCATGCCATGGCGTTTCTGGAGCTCTAAGTTCATACTTAAAACGCCTAAGGCCCTTGGCCTTAGGACATAAAAGTGGTACTAGGGGTGATACACACCCTGCATCAAGTAAAGAGCTCCGACCTCCGGAATTCGTAAGCATAGATCCGAGGGGATCGAAGGCAGGGCTGGCAAGTACACACACACACACACACACATTTTTTGCGTACTATCTGCAAAAAATCAGAAAATTGATAAAGTGTCTCAAGGGGATTCATAAGCGACGTTATTTGTCAAAATTGATTGCGGTCAAAAGCAATACCACTCATACTTGATTTGTCTACAACGGGTTCAACGCGAGTCTGTTAGTAGCTGGACACACCCTACGGAGCTCGACGGAATATTATTTTTTGTAACTATTCTTTGAGAAAAACCGACATTTCACCTTTGTAAATATTGGGGCTTACAGAAGCTTCCGGATTGTATCCCATTTTTGACATTTAGATTGAGTAGATGGTTAAATTGGAACATTAGGGTTTGAGATTGTAAGGTATTTATACCACTTTTGACCTAAATGAAAAAACCTGTGTCATTTTAAAAAAAGTTATGTATGTGAGTGAGCGTACTGTGTACGAGAGAGAGTGAGAGTTTCATCTTGACGCTGCGCGCACACCTGTGGTTGGAATCGAGTGCGGAGAAGTGCAGCGTGTTGTCCCCGACGTGAGCTACGCGCCGATACCTACATTGCGGGTGTACGGTCTGGTTTTGCGAGCTCGACCTACAAGCTTCATCTGGTGATTCGGTGAGCATACGTTATCCGTTTTTGCATTTCAGCATATCCACGTGTTCGCATTGAGTAGAGCTACACATTAGGCACTTTAGTTTTCGGAAACGACGACCTGCAAATTTCGACCAGACATCCTACGTGATTCTGCACCAGGTGTTTAGGGTTGGGATTTTGGTTCATGGACCTTAGGGAGAGCGACCTATTGGTGTTAGTAGGGTCTCCTTCAAGTTCTGTGGCATTTCGAGAACGTTTGATGGGTATTTGGCTCTTGGAAGCGTTGTAGGAAATCTCCTCTTAAGCACTCTTGAAAGTTGCAGCTTAGACATTGGGTAGAGACATCTATAGGAATTAGTTGAGAGTCGGTCGAGTGTAGACTGACACCCTATGCTTGCTTCCATGCGCCTGCGGGTCGAGCTTCGTCCTTAGCTGACAAATCTTGTTAGGTGAGTTCTCGCTGTGCTGACGTCTGTCGCGGCGTATCCGCCAACATTGGTCCGCTGCCGGGGATGAAAACCCTAGGGAGGTGACTGAGATTAGTCCTTGAGGATAGGGATTCTCTGGCTTGCCAGAGTCTAGGTTTACATTTAGATAGGATCAGAGGGTGGAGGACTCTCTAGGTCTTAGAGGGAGTCTAGGGAGCATGTGTTTGGCCTAGATCCTTCGACTTAGGTAGACTTAGATAGTTTTTAGGCCTTAGTTGAGTTGATAAGTAGGAGTTTGAGTGGTAGAAATGGTGGGAGGAGAGCTTGAGAGTCCGGAGAGTTTAGGAAGCAACCAAGACACCATTATCACCATTTCACATGATAAATAGGAGTAGGGTAAGTAGGACATCATGATTTATAATCTGGAGCACTTCATGCATGTTATACTTGTTGTTAGGTTCATCACAAGGTTGTAAAAGACGCAAAAGAGTGTTTGAAAGCTGAAGTGAAGTTCAAAAGTTACTGTGAGTGGTTCTAAGAGAGCTGGAGAGCATCAGGAGCGTTTTTGTCAAAAAATAATAAAAATTGTAAGCCAGGAGACATCCTACATGTAGGATGTCTACATGGTGATCTAGTGGAAATTTTGAAATTTTGAGTTGACCAGTGTGTTCAGAAGGTAGGTTTTACCCTATTTTCACCTAGAAAGTGGAAATTTGACCATATCTTGACAGGGTAAGGCCAGATAGACAGAAATTACCAGACATCCTACCCAAATTGTGCCAAGGCATTATTTTAAGACCAAAACCATAGGATGGTTGCATGAGCATGACCTACATGATTTATTGAGTGCCTGAGGAAGGTTTCATCTAAATTGGGTGAGAAAATTGGGTTTTAAACAGAGTTTAGTATTTTTTATTGAAAAAGGCTAGGACAGCTAAAATTGGGGTCTTTTGAAATCCAAACTAAGATCTAAGCATAGCACTGGGTTGCTGACATCAAAGGGAAGCTGTGACTCGAGTTTGGGGTCAAACAGGCCAAGTTTCATGCATTAGATATCCTACGTGTAGGATGTGTTCTGTGTGATTTGGAACTCCAAACCCAGCTTTGAGCATACCAAAGTGATAAGGACCTTAATAGGAGTCTGTGCTTTGCATTTGAATCTCTTTTGGGCAATTAGACATGCTACACGTAGAATGTCTAATGCATGAAATTGAAGCCAGAAGCTGACTGTAAGCACAACGGGGTGTTGTATAGCCTGAGGCAAGCCTCCTAGTCAATTTTGGTCCAATTGGAGTTGATTTGACTAGTCAGACCAACATCAGGCTTCTGGAACAGATTTTTGATCCATTGACCAGCTTGAAGGTGTCCAAATCAAAAAGTAAAAACAGTTGTGGACTCAACACATCAAGGGGAATCTATAGTGCAAAAACCAGGCAAAATAGAGCAGGAGACATCCTACGCGTAGGATGTCTACTGGGGCTTAGTGAAGACAAAAGCTGACTGAGGAAATAGGATGATGTTACAGTTGATTTAAGGGTTCCAGAACTTCTTTCAGAAGTGAATTTGGACCTTTGTTTGACCTATTGCCGGAGCAAAGATGGAATTAAGACTTTCCACGTAAATTGACCAACATCCAAGGGAAGTACAGTTCCAGATTAGCATACCTAATCCAGAACATGAGAAGTGTATAAAATACAGTAGTGGTTGAGGTTAACCCGCCAGTTATACCAATCATTACTAAGACCACCTCTAGCGGTTAAATGCTTTGATTCGATTGCCGAAATTAAACGCTTGTACAGGTATATTCAGCGGAAAGCGAGAAGTTGTGCGGAAACTGATCCTTTACCAGGTGAGTGGTTGGATTTATGTTAAATTGCATTGCTAAGTTTGAAGAATTTAAGATCAGGAAGACACATTCTTAGAGACCAAAAGGTGGCAAGTGATCAAGGTAGCTTAGTGTCCACCGAAGAGAGTGTAACTCAGGCAAGGCTAGATCCACTAGCACCGATTATTGAGGAGGGTAGTGATACTGACACTTCATCAGACAAGTCCTTCTTCATGATGGGTAGTCAACAGCCAGGAGGTTTCTCCAATGAAGGACCAATGCTAGGAGGCATCACCTCCCTAAATCCTTTGAACGACTCCAAGTTCACTATAATCTTCTTAGAAGGAACAAACTCGAGGGGAGCCCTAGTTTATTCTGACTATCGAGGACGCAAGTGTATTTGTATTGAAGAAAGGCCTGCTCAGAGACTAGAGATAATTCGAGTCTATGATGATGGAGATAGATTCCGAGACGAAAAGGGGAACCACTATCTGATAGTTAGTAACCCTGAGGATTACAATAGATATGGAGATAACGTGGCAAAAGGAAAAATGGTTTTAGAAACTCAAGAACCACCTCCAAACATTGATCGACCTGGAGCGCTTTTTATGTATGATAAGAAAACAACCAGGGTCTCAACCTATAATGAGAATGTGGGGATTTACAAGCATGAGAGCGAGGGAATAGTCTCTTACTTTCGTTGCAAAGAACCCTACCCAAACGAATTAAGCAAAGATAAGGTTCTTTACTTATTCTCTTATGAAATTGCTATGGGAAAGGATATTGTTTTTGTTGATAGGTACGGCCGAGAATACAAACGTATTCTCCCAGAGGAGGTAGAAAAGGCAACGGTTCCAGAAGCATCAACATATGCCCCCGAAGAAGTGCCAAGGGTCACCTACACCCCTAGCAAGTCGACAAATCCCTTTTCAGAAGAGTATGACGCGACCTCACATTCTACCCAACAACAGACGTTCAACTACCAGAACCAACCAGCAACCCAACCATCATTGCAGGCATGGCTTCGACAGAGTGCAACATTAGAACAAGATCGAAACCGAGATGGTTATCCAGCCGCATGAGGGATAAATGATTTACAAGAACCACCACTCTATTCACGGTATCAAGGCAAGAGTAAGCCAAAAACTCAAGGGTCAACAGAGCTTGGAAGATCACCCATAGAGCGAGTTCGAAGAGATGAACCATCTCTTGCAAGAACCGTCAGAAATTACAGCTTAGGAGCACTAGTGGACGAGGAACCCGCCCACTACCGAAGGCCAGAGGAGGTATATAGATTGGGATGAGGAGATCCAATGATGAGATTTGTAGATCATTGTAGAATTAGACCTTCTCAAGTGCAAAAATGGGTAAACAAGAAATACACGGGAAACAAAGATCCTAGGGATCATGTAATAGCCTTTGTGCGTGTAATTAGAGCTGAAGAGGTGCTAGACTTCCCTACCCAATTTACAGGGTTTGGACTAACCCTAGAGGAGGATGCAGCTACTTGGTTTGACTCTGTGGAGCGTAGAGACTTTGAGTCTATGGAGGAGGTGTTTGACGAGTTTATTGAGGAATTATCACAAAGGGGGATAGCTCATAATACTGTCTCACAAATCCACAAATTCAAACAGAAAGAAGGGGAATCTGTGCGAAAGGCAGCCCTACGAGTAAAAAGATATGTTAAGTTCTGCCATGTGGAAGAACTGCCAACTCAGTCCAGACTTATGCTTATATTTATTCAAGGACTAAGGAACGCAGATCTCCAGAAGAACTTACATATGAAGAGGAGCACGACGTTAAACGAAACTAAGGAGGCTCTTTACCTTGTAGACAATTGTGCGGTCTACAAAGAGGGTGAATTCAAGGATCTTGACGATGATTCATCCTCACAACAAAGTGGAAGCAAGTCCGCTAAGACAACACCGAAAGGAGAAGTAGCTGTAAGCCAGGAGAAGCTTGTAGAGGAAGTGCTAAAAAAGATTAACCTGTACGCCAAACCTCAGACTAAACATCCCAAGTGGTGTGCTATTGAACAAAAATGGACAAACCATGAGACGAAGGAATGTTATTATAACAAAGGATATGTGAGAGAGAGACCTTATGCTCCCCAGGCTCAGGTAGCATCTCCTCAACTTCCACCGATGCCTAGGTATCAAGCAGGCAACCTACCAAGACCTATAGGTGTAGAAAGACCACAACCAGTGTTGGGGCAACAACCACCCCTACCAGGATTACGACCAGTCGGCATAAGATACACACCAACAGTAACAGAACCAGAAGACAAGACTTTGGTACCTATGCATGCAGGTTACAAAGATCCCAATGGATATGCTGCAAATCCTGTCTATTATCCACCAGAAGAACCCTCAACGCCAGAACCATGGAGCATGATGGGAAGTGCAGGACCACCAATAGCTGCACAAGCAGCAGGAGAAGGAAGATATAGCTTGGATGAATGAACATTGTTGTTCATAGCCAACGGAGGCATGAGCGTGCAGAGACATGCATACCAACAAAGAGGAGGTCAAGGAGCACCTCAACAACCTAAGGGACCCTGCTACAAGTGTGGTGGAGACCATTGGCTAAGAGACTGTCCTCATGATGAAATCATTAGAGTCAATGCATATTGCACCGAGTGTGGAATTACTCCTTTGATTTCTGATTGCCCTAAGAACCCGAGCAAAGGAGCAAAAACTACCTTGAACATGATGGAAGCAGTGCCTTCCAGTGGAGGGTCAGAAAATGAGACAGTGATACCTATTCAGGCAGTGACACAAGGCCAAGCTCAAAGAATGACGAATGAACTCATAGTTGAAGAGCCAAAAACCAATGCCCCAAGTTCAAAATGAAAATCAGAGAAGTACTTGGAAAGCTAGAAAGGCGCGTATGAAAGCCAAGAGAGAACGAAATCAAACGGCTCTATCCGAGGAGTTAAAACACACCAAGGATAGATTAGAGCGGTTAGAGGATCTAGCTAGTCTAATGTCACACACTACGGCAACCATAGCACCCAAGGAAATAGTAGAACCCAAAAGTGCAGGATCAGGAGGATTAGTGTTGGCAGAAAAGGTAAATGAGCAGTTACATGCACTTTTAAAAGCCTATGAAGCTAGACTCAAAAACAACCAAACCCAAGAGCAAAGATGGATGACTTATCCATATGCCGAATAGAAAAATAGAGGTTGAAAATGTGTCGAAAGATGATTGAAACAGCTCAATCCTTGATAGAAAACCCGCTTGGTAAACCTGCAAGTTGGCACGAAGTACCAGCTCCAACCCCTATCAAATCAACTTTAGAGAAACAAGTAGACATGAAGGCGAGACTCACGATTGCCTCTGAGTCTAGGGGAGAGCCTATCATAGTGCCATACAACAGAAGAGACAAGTGATGGGTTCCAGCCTAAAACATTGGTAGAAATGGGTAAGGATTGTAACGGTCTAGATGACCTGTGGAAGCAAATCCGTGATGCTAACGAAGCTAACAGGGTGAGTTACCACATAAATAGCACAAGAAAAGAGAAAAATGAGATCTTACCTCCTACTGAAGAATTTGAGGCAAGATCACAAATGAACTTTGATATGCATTCACAAGGGGGAGACCAGGGATCAATTAGTTCGGGGCATAGCCAACCAGACTCGCTGAAAACTCTACCCTCTTACCTAGGGGAGTATGAAGCTAAGTCTGAGGTGAGAGCAATCCCATCTCAAAGACTTTCTTCTAACAGAGTGATGGATTCACAAGGATTGATTGAGTTATTGTCCACTCCTGTGGCATGCACAATCACATTAGCCGAACTCCTGAGGTTACGTAGGCAAATTCTTAGAAAAATTTGGAGTAAAAGACTCCACCTTGAAGCTTCAAGAAGGGATCAGAGAATTGGACAAGCCTCAACTAAACACTAGGCCAGTACCTTTAAACAAAGTTGGAGAGTATTGCGAGGAAGAAGATGGAAATACCACGCTACCAGTAAAATTTCAAGGAGTAGTTTCCAAAGCTATTTTTGACAGTGGAGCAGGAGTCGCTATCGCCACCAAGGAAATCTGGAAAAAATGGGGAAAACTGGCTTTGAGAGCTACCAGAATGTAATTGCAATTGGCAAATGGGTTCATGGAAAAGCCTCTAGGACTCTTAGAAAAAGTAATTTTCACCTCGTGCAGAATCAAGTATGAGCATACATTTGCAATAGTCAATTTCAACAAAAAGAACAATTATGAGATCATCTTGGGAAGACCGTTCATGAGACAATTAAAGATGGTCCAGGATTGGGGTTACGACCACATATACCTCAGACATGGCGAGACTACAACCATAATACACCTGAAAGACCATAGTTACAAAGATGTGAACCAGACACCAATGGAAGAGTTTGATTCAGCTACATTGGCAGGGTCCGAACTCCCAGCATGGTTAGGGCAAAAAAAAAAAGCTATGGATGTCCGGAGCTTCACATTGTGGGAGCTTAAAAAGAGAGGAATGCATCTTAGAAAGAGCTATTGAGGACAAGGATTATATTCCAGAATCTTTTCCTGAAGGAACCCTAGAACCTCTGGAATGGGAACACATACTAGCAACATTGGATGTCTGTACCATTACAGATAGCCCAACGACAAAATTTTGCGATAAGGACGGCTATGATGTGCTACCCTATTACATGGTAAGCCTTATACCAACAGGAGATGAGAGTGTAGAACCACCAGAACAAGAAGAGTTTTATAACTCCTCTGAGCATCTGGAGGTAAATAACGATGCAGACAACGAGTGGTTAGACAGCTCAAGCAAGCGTGGGGAGAAAACAGCGAATATCAAGTTTTATGATTTTGCCAATCAGCACCCTAGACGCCAGGAAAGCTATAGGAAAAAACGAGCAGAAAACAAAATGAGAGAGAACCTGATGCCTAGGATAAAAGATAAAATTCACTATCTAATGCTTGTCAAAGCAGAGGATTGTGCAAAAGACCAAATATCAGGCAGATTCTCAAAAGTTCGAAGGGAACGAACGCAAGAGGAAATAAAACAAGTACGGAAAGCCAAAACAGAAACAAAATCAAAAAAATCTCAACAATCAAAACAAGAAAAAGCAAAAGACCCAGAGTGGACCAAATTGGAGCGTAAAAAGAAATACCAAGAACTAAAACGGTCATTACGAGAGGTATGGACTACTGAGGGAGAAAGTGATGGTAAGGAGGAGTCAGAAAAAGGAAACATGAATGTACCATCTCACTATCGAAAATTCACTATCCAGGATAGAAAAATCATAATGACACCACCAGTCAGGGAAAGAATAAACCAGGAATCTTACGATGGGCCGAAAAATGCAAAATGGATAGACCTCGCTGAACCACGTGAAAAGCCTTAGTCAGTCTATATCGCAACTGATTTAGAGCCTGAAGAAGAATTGCTAACACTCTGGCGCCGTTGCCGGGGACTTCCAGCAGCTTCTACGACGCGCACGACCACCCGACAGGCTCCAGACATGAGAGGTAGGCTCACCACCTTGAGCTTTTCGCGCATGTTTGTTGTTTTGTCGCGAAAACTAGCGTAGGGTTCACACGAAAAGCGAGCAGTAGAGACCTACAAGTAGAAGTGCCCACCTAACGGCGAACCCAAAAGCAATGAGGCTTCATCGACAGCTTACCCTAGCACAGGAGACCACTCTTGGATGTCCAAAGGCGGTAGAAAACCATCGGAAAAAACCCTAACTTCTAGAGCCCTGCAAGAGGCCACCAAATGGTAAATCGGCGGAAAGACGCCCAAATGCTACCAAAACTCATGGGTAGGAGCACCTCGACATGCTCGACAAGTCTATATAGCCCACATGGCCATAAGGTGACCCGAAGCGGCACTAAGCTTCAGAAATGGCATCAGACACACAAAGCGTCAAATAGCTCTCGCGGCCAAACCGCATGTCCGTTTCTCACCAAACTTCACGAGCGGCTTTCCTAGACCATCAACAACAAAGTCCTATGGTGGTAGACCACCATAAGTCATCGACAACATGTAAACGTAACCACGGGTGCTTCTAGAGCGACAAATTGCCAAACAAAGCTCCGGTGAAGCCAAAGTCGACAAAAACCATATGGCAAGGATCCCCAAGGGATCGGGAAGCTATGGAGACCAACATCAAGAAATTTCATCGTCGAAAAGCACTCCAAAAGTCAGAAAACGGCCCGGAGGCTTTGAAATCCACACAGGGAGTTTCTTTCTATCTATTTGACTTTTTTGTTGAAATAGGGTTTAAAAGGGACTCAGGGGGGCTCAGGGCAGGCACCAGTAGCACTCACCATATAAATTTCATCAGGAGATATCCTATGCGTAGTATGTCTCAAGGCCAATTCTGGGCACCAACCCCAACATCTCTCATCCCACACTGCTTCTGAATAGCCTGTACATGCTAGCCACCAAGTTTCATCACATTTGGACAAAAATTGACCTCATGTGCATCAAAAAACGCAAAGTCAGGGCATAGAGGCAATAATGGGCCATAGACCTACCAAAACTAGTCCAAACACATGAAACTTGCACAATACACTCATGAGCACATTGCCAAGCTATCTGTGTGGTCATATGTGAAAAATGATGAAATCGACATCCTACGCGTAGGATGTCTAAATGATATTTTTGGCCCCCAGCTTGCATTTTTCAATTCCAGATCTCCTTATAACACCTTCCTAAGCTCATATATCAAGTTTCAAGCCATTCTCATCACATTTGGCCCCCAACACCTCCAAGATGCACTTTTTGAGCCTAAAAACACTACACATGCTCTTACCAACACCAATTCTTGTCCAAATCAAAATCCAAGAGCAGGGCCATGTTCCACATGCCAAGAGCTACCCATAGAACCAACTCCAAGTCATTTTGATGAAATAGACATCCTACGCGTAGGATGTCTCCAGCATGATTTTGACCTACTGTGCAAGAAATGACTTCATAGGGGCCATTAACATGGTGCAAGGAGCTTGTATATCAACTTTCAACCCATTTGAATATCATTTGCCACCTGTTGAGGACATCCTACCCAATTTGTGAGCCTAAAGCCTAAATTTGTCCAAAAATGCACTTTTTGATGCCCAAACCCAATTTCAATCACATAGCCATGTTACACAGGTCAAGGGACACCAGCATACCAAGTTTCACCAAAAACAGGCAAGATATACATCCTACGCGTAGGATGTATAAATGATAATTTTTAGCTAGAAAGCTACTGTGAGCACATGTAGAGTTTCCCTAGTTCCTTTTAAGTTTTATTTTCAATTTTCAAGTCATTTGGATAGTTAGAACTCAGTTTCTCAGCTAATATGAAAAAAACGCTAACTTCGGACTACTGAGTGCCGACAGGATCTATGGCAGCCGCAAAATCACCTGCAAAGAAGAAGAGGATGACAATAAAAGACTACTTGGAAGAAGTGGAGCCATTTGTGATCTCAGAAGGAACCCTGAAGCCGACCAGCACATGGATTCAGGATGACTTGCTAGAGTCTAATAATTTGAAAATCTACCAAGGCGTATTCAAAGATCTTGAAGGAAATGTAGTGGAGCTACCCATGATACCACGGGAGCTCAATGAATTTTTCAGAAGCAAGATGGGAGATTACCTAGAAAAGTTGGATCTACATAACTACTTTGAAGCTTTGCCAGAAGGAATTGACATCAAAAGAGTGTGGGAATTTGTAACTACAATCAAAGAAGATGGAGTGGCCCGAGTCACCGATCTGCAAGGCAAGCCAGATACCATGATTGTCATCACAGAGAGGGTGGTGGCAACCGCACTCGACATCTCCAACAAGGGAGATAGTGTGACAAAGAGGCGAGATGAAGTCAAGGTGTACTCAGAAAAGAAGAACAACTACACTTTTGAAGATATTGCAAACCCAAAAGTGGCTATCATGAGCCAACTCTACAACCAATACTTCCACATGTGTACAAAGCGGCCACAAAAGTATAGGATGCCACCTGGAGCCACTGCCACCACCTTCACCTGGGCAATGCAGAAGAGCAAGCCAAAAGTGACATATTATGTTGCTTATATCCATGACAACCTGGTGAAGATGGGCAACAGAAACCCCACCTACATTTTACCTGGTCAGCTAATAACAAAAGTGGTCTATGGAGCATTGCACGCCAAAGGAAATTGGCATGAGCCTCCTTCACAGAATGATTGGCTAAAGCTGAAAGAAGATAAAGAAGAAGAACCTCCCAGGGCACCCAGAGTAGCCACACGTTTGAAGCGCCGGTTAGAAACCGTGCTAGAAGAGCCGCCAAAGTCGAAGAAAGGAAAGAAAGAAAGTCTACAAGTGCCGATCAAAGAGACCAAGTCACAGAAAGCGGCACGGCTAGAACGACTAATGGAAAGCTTCAGAGCCGAAAGAGCACTCAAAGGAGATTTGAGTGAGTTGTGGAAGCCATCCCTGGAAGCCATGTCGGGATCATCTCGAAGGGTGCACAGAGATCGGTTTGAAGACTACATCAAAAATTTTGAGATTTTAGATGCTACGACAGAGAATATCCCTAACATCCCATTTACAGAAGAAGAAGTGGACGAAGTACGACGGCAGCTGCTAGAAGAGCAAGAAGGCCAAGAAAGGGAGAGAAAAACCAAGGCTGACAGAGATTTCAAGAAGAAGCTAGCGACTCCACCGTCAAGCCCGGAGTCCAGTCCACCCCCATCACCACCTCCCCTTAGCCCTCCATAAGCCCAACAAAAGGAGGATGAACAAGACGATTTCAAGCAAGAGAAGAGCCAAAAAGAAGAGCAGAAAGAAGAAGCTGAGCCCAAAGAGGATAAGCTAGATCCAGAAGAAAAGAATTTCATAATATTTCTTGATCTACTAGCTGCGGGTTACTCTCTAGAAGAGGCAGCTACTGTGGCCTTTGAGTTGACAAGCACAAGGCCCAAGGAACAGATGCAGAGCCTACGGTTAGTAGAATTGAAAGAGATGGCCACCGATACGGTGGACCTACAACCACCTACCAATGATTGGGATGTGGTGATGCAAAAGCTAACCGAGCTCAGGGCAAGATCAATGGCCACTGAGAGTGAGATTGATACTCTTAAGACAAATGAAGTTCTTATCGAATCTGAAGTGGACTCACTGCAAAGACAAGGCCAAGAGAATATCGAGAAACAAACAAAGCTGCAAGACAGTCTGGACGCGGCATTACATAAATGCCAGGAGATGGAACGACAAAATCAGGCAACAAAAAACAAGCTTCAAAGAAGAATACAAGAAAATCAGCAAGTCATTGACAGATGCAAAGAGAGAAAGGGACAACCTCACTCTACAACTTGCTGAAGAGTCCAAAGAAGTGGAAACCCTGAGGAATGCCAAAGAAAAGGCAGAGATAGAGCATGAAGCGAGCCAGGATGAAGTGATCGAGCTGAAAGATCAGATTAAAGTCAAAGATCAAACCATCCAAAGGCCGAGGGAATCTCCTGCCAGAGTCAGAGCTACTAGCTCTACTGGCACCACTTCAGAGAATGAGCTATATGAAGAACAAATGAAGGAGCTCCAAAAGGAGTTAACACTGGAGAAGAGGCAAAGGCTGATGTTGGCCGAGGGATCTATGGTAATGCAAAACCGCCTAGAAGAAGAAAATCAAGCCATGAAGAATGATTTAGAATCCATCAAGAGAAAGCTCGAGGAGGCGGAGAAAATAAATGCAGATCTAAACGACCTCCTAGTAAACATGGGAGAGCAAGCGGAAGAGGAAAAGAAGACACTTCAGAAGCAGATAGAAGAGCTGAGAGGCCTGCAGCAAACGGAAGAGCAGCAGTTTAGCACCGGGCCAGCCGCAATGGAGGGGATCGACATAGAGAATGTGTCAGATCCAGTGGACACCACCATACAAGAGGAAATCCTTGTGGGACCCTCACGAGAGCCCCAAGATCTGACACAAGAAGAAGAAGAAAAGTTGCCGAAGGCCATAGAAGTGGCAGTAAAAGACACAGCCAGAGAAGCATTGGAGTGGGAGCAGAGGGTGTTTAAATCAATGACAATTCAAAAGATAGATGCCAATACCCTTCAGCATGAATGGCTACTACAACCCTCTCTCCCATATCCTTTGCTAAAGTATGAAGTTGCTACGATCAACAAACGAATAAAAGAGGAGCCAACAGTGCCAATGTACAAAGCAGATATCTCCAAACCTGAAGGGGTCAAGCTGATAGTGGATTCTCAGCCCAGGTGGAGAAAGGCATGGCTCACAAAATATCCGCAATATTTAATCCATCTAGTAGAAGCACCTAAAGTGATCAGAGATAACTTCAGTTTCTGCCCTCTACCAAGGATGAGGACATGGAAAGCCCACGAGCTATTGAAGAGAAGCCAACCCACTTGGCTCAATTACCCGAAGCTTCTAGGCTTGAAGGCAGGCGAGAGAATAAGTGCGCAATACATGGTGAAAACCCTAACGGGCGCCATCAACCTTTTTGGCAGTCTTCAAAACCTTCAAACCAGGCCAGGCGACAGGCAATATCTTTTTCTTTCAAGATACATACAGATGTGCATACGATCTGTCTGCTCATCCTTCCCACGAGATGATACATGCACTATATCAGAGAATCATGTTTTTGCCCTCGTATCACCTCCATGCCTTTGAAGAAGCCTTCTACACCGGCGTCTTCACAATCAACACAGATATATTCGACCCGACATTACTGGCTCAGCATGCGAGATATGAGTCCCTTCTCAAGATGAGAGAAAGCCTACACTGAAGAAGCAGCTCAACTGCCATGTCGGGGACGACATGAACAAGGAGGGGGGGAGTGTTAGCAGATGGACACACCCTACGTAGCTCGGCGGAATATTATTTTTTGTAACTATTCTTTGAGAAAAATCGACATTTCACCTTTGTAAATATTGGGGCTTACAGAAGGTTCCGGATTGTATCCAATTTTTGACATTAGATTGAGTAGATGGTTAAATTGGAACATTAGGGTTGGAGATGGTAAGGTATTTATACCACTTTTGACCTAAATGAAAAAAACTGTCATTTTTAACAAAGTTCTGTCTGTGTTTTTTCACGATTTTAAATAATATGGTACATAAAACCTAGAAACTATCTCAAGAAAACCTATCGCAAACTTATAAAACGTTAGCCAAATTAGTACCCATAAAAACTAGAATCCCTTACTTTTATACAAATAGCTTTAGTATTTACACACATAAAAAGCATTTTCGAGAAATGTGAGTTGACATTTCACTGAAACTCGTATCCTTGTCTAAGAAAAAAATGAGCAAGGTGCATGTAATAATCCATGGTAACTACTTATATATATACTTGATACTTTTGCAGCTTTCATGTGAAAAAAATTTATTTGCGACTAGAATTAAATATAGAAAGTCATGTGGGTCAAATATGCAAAATTTGTGAATTCAATTAACGACCACATAAAACATTTATTCTTTTAAATTTGGATTGTTTTATGTTGCATATATACTAGATCTACCACTTCATTACTCAAGGTGATACTAGTTGATAGTTACGCAAGCCACATTTTGTGATTTATTTCATAACCCAAAAATTGTGCATGTTAAAATTCTTATTTTTTATTTATCAAAGATAGGCTTGAAAATAGAGTCCACTTTTGGAGTTGTCCATTCATCTCATTATTTGTATACAAATAGCTCATATGAACATATTTGCGGAATCTATATTCACACTTTCATTGGTTTTTTATTAAGATGTTTGTTTTGTAAGAAATTACACACTATAAATTTTCTTAAATGAGCTTAAATTACAAGATGCGTGCGAGTTTGAAACCTTGGAAAATGCTTACTTGATGGGTATTGGCTTATAGATACATTCTAGACCTTAAGTTTTTTCCCATAACCTAATCGTGTTAATGAAAGAGGCTTTGAAAGACCAATTTTTTTCTCTTTGTCAACGTTTTTAAGATTTGGGTTTTTTTTTAATTATAGCAAAAGTATGGTCTAAGGGCTAAGTTATGAAGCTTGAGTTCTTGTTATAATAAGTTTTTCCCTATCAATAAACCTTGAAATCTAGTACTTTGAGGAGAAGTTATATTCAATTTATGAGAATTTTGTTAAAATTGCACTACTTTTTTTGATTTATCTATCTTAAAACCTATCACCATTATCTCAAAATGGAATGAATTTTGCCAAAAAATTTGGCTATGTTCTTCACCTCATAGATGACCTAAAGCATGTTTCTAACTTCACCAAATAACTATGACAAGTTGTCGGTAAAAACAGGACGCTTGAGTGTCCAATTACAGAACTAGTGCTAATTAGGTCCCTATCAGATGAAGCTGGTCCAATACAAAACAACGCTGTACACTTTCTCTGTCACACTAGCGATGGACATGGTGTTGCAAAGCTGAGGGTAAATCCCTTTCTTTACGTCTAGACCTCGCGTATAATTGCCCACACTATCTTTCTTGGCTTCAGATTGACCTCCGCACTCACCTTTTCGACCGCTTCGTCTGATTGTGCCCGTCTGAACAACCTGCTTTGGGCAGCACGGTCAAATTCTGCCACCTCACACATGGGCTCCGGTCATGTGTGACACAGGCCTTAATTAAGACCCCATGGCATATGGTTGTGCTGACCTTCGAGCTGTCGAGCCTATGGTCGAAGCCTTCATGTGCTAATCAATCTCTCTCTCTCTCTCTCTCTCTCTCTCTCTCCCTCCGGAGAACGGGTTCTCATCTGAAGAAAGCATGGACGACGGCAGTATATACAAGGTGTCGAGGAAGATCAAAAGAAGGGAGCTGCATTCGCTTTATAACTTGCTACGCTCCATCTACCAGGATTCGCAGTTCGTGGGAGAGATACAAGCCCTGTGGCCGGAGCTGCCGTTGCTGGCCAACCTGAGATGCGGCCTCTGGTACTCCCCCTCCTTCCACTCCACTTGCTACTTCAAGTCCACCGATGGCCACACTGGAAACTGGTCTTTCAACCCTTCGCGCCTCAACATGCATGTCGCCCTCCTTGCAGGTACTCATCGCACAGCCTCACTTTGTCTTGGTTGAGATCAAGCACGTGTTACACACGCCCGGGCACAGAGAGAGAGAGAGAGAGAGAGAGAGAGAGAGAGAGAAGAAGAAGAAGAAGAAGAAGAAGAAGAAGAGAATTTAACGTAGTAGGTACTCCAAACTTTGCACCTTCTCGAGGAAGCATGCCATAGAATGAGCCCTAGCCTCATATTTAAAGGCCCTAGGCCCCAAAAAGCAGTTTTTGTCATGGGGACGTGGCAACTGTTAACTATGTCACGAGGACGTGGCAATTGCTAACTTTAGTTGTTGGTTTCTTTCCATGCAGCAAGGTTTCCACTGCAACCAGAGCCAGTTTGGGGTGCCACAGGGTCATTTTGGCATAGCTTGTTTTTCTGGACAGCAGCCAGATATTGCACCTCTGATGCAAAATGTGAATGGCCAAGATGTGCCGATCATGCCTACTACAGCACCCATGTTGCAGACCATTCCATACGACAACTTGGGGGCACTAGAGAAGCCGAAGGCTTACAAAGAAGGTGGTGCAGCTGTAAAGTTCAGGACCTTAAGTGATTTCGAGGATAAAACAAAGGCTCTTACCTTCCTCCAACAGTTTGATACAGCTTATGCGGGAGGGAATTTTACAGAGGCCTCGAAGGTCAGGAAAGCTGCCACTTTCTTAAAGGACAATGCGCTTACATGGTGGACGACATTGTAAATGCAAGGACAGGCACCCGCCACTTGGGTTTACTTTAAGCAAATGTTTGCATCTGCTCGGCTGTCAAATGAATTTGAAACCGATGTCATGACAGATTGGCACCAGCTTACTTCAGCTTCGTGCAAGAGCTTGCTGGAGTACAATAGGAGGTTTTGTAAAGCGTTACTCTCAGTGACCTCCTACAGATTTGTGCCATTGACAGAGCAGATAGAGAAGTACTGTTGTGGGTTGCCTAAAGGGCTTCGCGATTACTGTACAAAGAACAGAGTGGCTACCCTCATTCAGCTTATGGAAGTTGCGAACACTGGTCTTGCCTTGTTGAAATGAGAGGACAATGGATTTCCGAGCAGCGACAAAGGAGGGCAGGAAAAGAAAAATTCAGCGAAGAAGCCCTTTGTGAAAACGGCTCCTTATGCGTCACAGGGGTCAGAAAAGGCCACCAAAGACAAGGATTCAGCCGGGACTTCTGGAGCGCAGGCAAAGAAACAGAAAAGGAAGCCTTTTGTGCGCAAGTCGCTCGAGGAAAAGGTCCTAATGGCTGAGAACAAATGCTTTATATGCGAGTAGCCTGGTCACTTTTCTATCAATTGTCCACAAAGGAAAAGACCAGTTGACTCAGAGGATAAAGAAGACCAG
This sequence comes from Adiantum capillus-veneris, assembly GCF_014529385.1. Lineage (NCBI taxonomy): Eukaryota > Viridiplantae > Streptophyta > Polypodiopsida > Polypodiales > Pteridaceae > Adiantum > Adiantum capillus-veneris. The sequence continues at coordinate 54,172,742 of NC_140955.1, read as the reverse complement.
AAAGGCAACAAGCCTAAACTAACGGTAGGTTTAGTGCCAGACATGGTGGGTGACAGGCCCAGCAGAGATGCCAGTGAGTTATGCAGGGCATGGGGTAAAGTTAGGGATCAGACGGCACTTATCTTCTTTGATCCAAGTGCCATTGCCAACTTTCTCTCACCAGAGTTAGCTATGAAGCTGGGCATCAGAGCTGAAGAGATGGGGTATATAGCAGACGCAGGGTTGGCATGTCCTGGCCACTCAGAGTGTGTTACTCCCATCATTGGAAAATTGCGTCTGCATATTCAGTCGTATGTGGACACAGAAGAGTTCTACATCATGCCGCTGGAAGGTTGTGACACCTTGTTGGGGATCCCGTGGATGTTCCAAGTGCGTGGAGTCTTGGATGCCTACAACAAAAAGATCACTGTACAGCATAGGGACAAAACTCACATCTTGGATGTAAAGCTTAAAGGAGAGTCAGTCCCTATTGTATCTGCTTCTGCTATCACTTCTGTAATAAAGAATCATCTTTCTGTGTACTTGATTTTTGCACGTGATGTCTCAGATAGTGATCAGTCAAATTTATCCGTGTTAGATAAGGAAAGGTCAGCATTTTTGCAAAAGTTTAGTGACTGTTTTTTTGATTCATTACTGTCGCAATTGCCGCCAGAGAGACCTGAGGACCATCGGATAGATTTGGTGTCAGGGTGTAGCCCACCAAATAGACCTCCCTACAGGGCTAGTGCGGCGCAGCAGAAAGAGATTATGGGCCAGGTTGAGGAGTTATTAGAGAAGGGGCTGATTCAGCCTAGTTCTTCACCCTTTTGCTCCCCAGTGCTCCTAGTGCAGAAGAAGGATGGCTCATGGCGCATGTGTATTGATTACCGTGCGTTGAATAAGAATACAATCAAGAATAGGTTTCCCATTCCTAGAATTGATGATATTCTAGATCGTTTAGAGGGTGCTGCAATTTTCAGCAGGATAGACCTTAAGAGTGGGTACCATCAGATTCGTATAAGGCCAGAGGATGTGCACAAGACTGCGTTTAGAACGACATTTGGTCTTTATGAGTTTCTAGTGATGTCGTTTGGGCTAACAAATGCTCCTGCCACGTTCAACAGAATGATGGACTGGATTTTTCGCTTGCATCAACAGTTTGTTGGGACGTTCTTCGATGACATGATAGTGTATTCGAAGAATGAAGAGGAGCATAGGCGTCACTTGACCATTGTGTTCGAAGAGCTGCGCAATCACAGGTTACTTGTCAATCCTAAGAAAAGTGAATTCTTCCTCGAAGAGATCCACTTTCTTGGCCATATAGTCTCAAAGGATGGTGTTAGAATGGATCCTAAGGTCGAAGCTATCAAGACATGGCCAGACTTGAAGACTGTGCACGATGTCAAAAGCTTCTTGGGATTGTGTTTCTACTATAGAAGGTTTATCAGAAATTTTGCAGAGATAGCATCGCCTCTTTACGCTTTGCAAAAGAAAGAGGTCACTATCAGATGGACTCAAAAAGAGATTTCAGCTTTTAGTCTCTTAAAGGAAAAGTTGACTTCAGATCCAGTAATTGTTTTGCCAGATCTCAGGAAGTCATTTGTGGTCCAGTGTGACGCGTGTGGCAGTAGCATCGGAGCAGTGCTAATAGGTTAAGAGCTATGGAGTGCTTCCTTTCCCTCTTATGTACAGCGCGGTGCCAGGACTGATGCCCTGCACGCTACGCACTGCTCTCTCTCTCCCTTATGAGCAGTATGTTATGCCCCACTAGTGGGATTTTCATTTGACCAATGTACAGTTATGTGGGTTCATGCGTGATTGCCGAGGCAAGAGCCTCTTGCATAGGTACTGGATTAGCTAGCGGCTAATCCCTCGCAGGTACAGGTGAATTCGGAGAGGTTTCATGCCAGAAATCTCGTCCAATTCAAAGAGCAAGTAGCCCTACAGGTGCGGGAGCTCGGGGTATTGCTACAGATGTGACTGGCAGGCGAAACGGAGCCCAAAACAGGAAATTACAGCCTGCTGTGTATTTTTGCAGGTTTAGGGTTTCGGCCCTAAACGGACCTAATACCCCCAGGAGGTTCGGGGACGCAAGGGGACCGCTGTACAGGTGAACTGGCGCATTTTCGGGGCAGAAAACAGAGAATTTAGCGTGCTGCAGATTCTCGCCAGGTTTTGCAAAGTGTCCGTATGCGTCGGGAAAGTCACCTATTGCGTGGGGATACTGACTGTGAAGCGTCCTAGTACAGTTATGTTACCGAAATCGGGCCAGAACAGGTGTTTCTTAGCCTAGATTGTGCGGGGCAGCTTGTAGGAGATCACAGGTTTTATTCCCTCTGTTAAAGAAAAAAGAAATACCGAAAGGGGCGCCAATTTTGGGGCCTACAGGTTGTCGGTGTCTGCTCGCAGCATTCTAGCTTCCGAGCCGCGTGTGTACCTTAGGTGTTAATCCCCGTTACAGGTTACCTTTGCAAAGTGCTCTGTGTGTGTGTCTAAATTAAAGAATTTCGGGTGAAAGCCAAAGCCTACCGCCCTACGGGCCGGTTTCATTTTACATGAAAAGCCTTCAAACTCAAAAGCTTCTGGTCCAAAAGCAATGTCAAAAAGCTTCCAGCGTAAATCATGGAATTCCGTACAACTGCCACGTCAGCACTTGTCAACGCGTTTTGCGGAAATCTGCTATGTAAGCACTGTCAGCGCAAATTGGGGAGTTCCGTACAGTTCTGCCACGTCATCAGCTGGTTGCGCAAGTGTGCGGGTCCTTCTTTATTTTAATCCTTTGTCACTTGGGGCCCCATCGGACGGGGTCCCATAAGTTGGTAGGACTTCTTCTTCTGCTGTTGCTTGTCTTCTTAGGGTTTAGGCCCCTCGGCCGGCATTTGCAAGTTGGCTCCATTCTTCAGGGCTTTGACACATCAGCAGTTTGTGACACATACTGTGTTTTACAGGTTGTTACCGCGAGAGATTGGCTGTCACAAATGGGACTGCAGACGAACAATCAATAGACTTCATGTCACAAGACGGGCACCCGTGCCAATAGAAAAGAATAGACTGAACAAACTTTTAGCACTTCAATAACAACTGAACTGAGAGAGAGAGAGAGAGAGACGACACATGACACGGAGTGGCGGAATTCCACCCAGAGAGTATTGGCCTCAAACCTTGGTGCCCCTTTCGATATTTCTTTACATTGCATCAACACAGTACAAGCCGGTACTCCAGTCTCTGCACCTTCTCCTGGAAGCATGCCAAAGAATGAGCCCTAACCTCATATTTAAAGGCCCTTGGCCTGAAAAGCAATTAAAGTGAAAAGCCTTCAAAACTCAAATGCTTTTGGTCCAAAAGCAATGCCAAAAAGCTGCTAGCGCGTTTTGCGGAATTTCGTACAACTGCCACGTCAGCAGTCAGCGCAAAACACGGAGCGTCGTACAACTGCCACGTCATCAATTTTTGCGCGAGTGTGTGTGTGGGTCCTGCTTTATTTTACTTCCTTTATGTCACTGGGGCCCCATTGGACGGGGTCCCCATAAGTTGGTAGGACTTGTTCTTTTGTTACTTGTTCTTCTTAGGGTTTAGGCCCCTCGGCCAGGATCTGGCTCCATTCTTCAGGGCTTTGACACGTCAGCAGTTTGTGACACTTCAATAAATAGAATCTGACAGAGATAAAAGGGAGAAGAGTGAGAGAATATCAACACAGTATTGGGATTAACCCATGGGGACGAGACGATAGGCTAGTTCTCCCTCTTAAGGCGTATCTTTACTAATCAGAGAGTATCTTTTTACAAGCACAAGAACCGAAGAAACCCTTTGCTGTAGATCTCATAATTGATGGTACTTTACTTCGTGTTCAGGAACTTGAGAGACGGAGCTCTCTACTCAATGATCCTCCGGTTTGCTCTTGGGGCATGACTACTGTCACGTTTGGTGATGTGGCAATCCCCAAGGGGTTAGGGCCACGATAGGCCCCCAATTTATGGAAGATCAGCGGAAGACACAAACACCTAAAGAGTGTTGACGTGATATCCTGTACAAAGACGTGTTGACGTGGATGTTGTACGGATGTCAACGCAAAACGTAGGAGTTCTTGACGTGGCTGATGTACGGATTTCCGCGAGCCCTTGGGATGCTTGCCTTTAGATAGGGAACCATCCATTTCAAACAAATTTTCAAACAGTACTTTCTCAAACAGAGTGCAAAAGTATCTAACTATAAAACAACTAGAGAGTTCATTCAGGGTTTTGTTCGAACAACCAAACTTTGAGGATGATTGGCTTGCCCTATTGGATCGATCACAGTGATGGTTCGGTTCTGAGGGTGGAGAGTTGCATCATTGTGGTCATGCCAAGGCATGCCCAAGAGAACGTCGCAATTGCCCAACTTCATAATGTGGAAATCGGGTTTTCCATGATAATCTTGGATAGTCACTGGAAGAGCACCAATGAGCGGTACCACTTTCTGAGTTTTCCCTGTAGCTAGCTCGGCTTCAATTTCTCCACCCTCTACATCATAATCAAAGTGCATCTGCTGCAAGAATTTTGGAAGAATGAAGTTCTCTGTAGCTCCGAGGTCAAAGAAAATAAGGGCTTTAAAGCCATTGACTTTGCCATATGCTCGGCACAATTCATTTGTACTCTCAAGGCGTATGCCATAGATATCAGGGACTAGTCCAATAGCGGGTCTAGCTCTCTTAGCTGTGGAGGTGGTGCTGGGGTTCTGTCGATCGTTGGTGCGGGCATTGGCTCCGTTGGTCTATCAGTGCGATGGGGACAACTAGAATGGTTATGCCCTGTTTGAATGAAAGCATCCAAAGCATCGACCTTCTTGTAGTAAGGTGTCTCGTTGTTGAGGCGTCAAACGAGGCTTGTGCGGTTGATTTTCACAAGACTCTCGAGAATTTGTTCGTTGTTGCCGAGAGTTGTGGTTAGTGGCCAGAGGTTCTTCTGTGGTAAACTCCAACTTTCCCTTCATTAGTTTATAGCCAACCGTAGCATGGTCCATAAGCTCTTGCATGGTGGAGGCTTGCTTGGAGAGAGAATATTCTTGCAATGGTGATGGTAGTCTAAAGGTGTATCGCTTGCATTGGGCCTCCAAGGGAACAAACCTGAAGGAGGACACCGAAAGGTACACGTTGAGAAACCTTTGGTTATAGTCGTCCATGGTTTCGGTGGCAAGCATTTTCAAATTGCCCCACTTTGCCAAAATCCGGACGTCAAAGAGAGTAGTTATGTAGCTGCGTGCACAAACTGTCTTGAAAGCTTGCCAGGTCCTTGGAGCATGCGGTTGTGTCGCGATTGAACTCCACCACTGTATAGCATTATCTTTAAGAAATCCTGCTGCTCGAGAAATCTTGGATTCTTCTGTATAGTTCCCCAAAGCATAGATGTTGTCGAATTGCTGTAGGAACTGCAATGCTTTCTTTCGATCTTTCACCCCGATTGTCATGCCACCATTCTTGAAATCTTTGGGTTGGTTAGGCGTGTATCCTGGGTACGGATAATAAGGGTATCCATATGGGCTCCAACCATTGTAGCCATAATTTTAGTGCACCAAGACACCCGTTACAGATCAGCGAGGTTTGGGTATGATGGCTAATTTTGCTATGCCAGAATATCAAGACCTCCGATATGGAATGAGCTACCCGTTACAGATCAACACGGTCTGGGTGTGCTATTGAATGACCCTCCGAATGTTCCTTGGAATGACCCTCGGAAATTTTTGAGCTAACTTAAGTAGTTTTGCAGTTATGCTGTAATTGCTCTTCTTTCAAGAAGGGGATCGTTTCGCAAACTGCTTGAAGTGTCAAGCCACTGAAGAACTAAGCCAACTTGTAGATACTGGTCGAGTAGCCTAAAGAAGAAGCAACAAAAGAAGTAGAAGCAGTAGAAAAAGTTTTACCAACTTACAGAACCTCGTCGAGTGGATCAATTTTTGAAGAAGTTCCCACCAACTTATGGGATGTAACAGACTTGGACACTCCAAGTCAAGAATCAACCGCGACAGCACCAAATAACCACTTCAAAACAATTCACAGATCACAATAGATTTCCACTGGCCCGACGGAGTTCCGTGCCTAGAGATATTGGCCCCAAAGACTGGCGCCCCTTTCGGTATTTCTTTTTATATTAATCAATCATCAAAGTACAAGAGAGCGGTTAGGGTTTCACTCTCAGACTCTGCGTCGAGATGCTCTGAGAAGTGAGGCCCTCATCACTAATTTAAAGGTTACAAGGGATGCCCAAAAGCAGAGCCCCAAAAGCTTTTAAAATCAAAAGCATCAGTTCTCTCTCTCTCTTAGAGACTCTTTTCTTTTTTTTTATAAATAAAAAGCGAAAGCAAAATTCGCGTCGCTCATCATTTTCAAAAAAAAAAAAAAAAGATTTTTTTTTTTTAATAATCCGCCTCCGCGATATCCGGAATTTAGGGTTTTTGGCAGAAATTAGGGTTTGCAGGAATTTTAGGGTTTCTGGCAGAAATTAGGGTTTCTGCTGTCCGCCACGTCATCACTTTGTGACATACCCCCCTCTTGAAAGCATTGTAATCGACCGCGATTACGCCTGCAAAACCGACAAAAGCCATAAACCGTCTTAGCAGACACTGACTGTTAGTACCTACGTACTAGGAACGCACATCTAGCACATGTACAGAATCGACAGTCACATCACACGACATCACAGGACATCACAGGACATCACATGACATTCAACATTCATTCGGATCTTACACCATGATTTATCGGCAATGTAGCTAGCAATCACATCTAGGTCCAATCGGGACCTCATCGATGTCCGATTGACTAACCCCTATTGCAACCATGTCTATTCGAGATCAATCAGACCAAAATGCTGCAGTCATTTCGGCTATCAGTTCCTGCACTCACAAGAAGTCAAGAACAAATCAGTATCATAATCAGGAATTCCATTTCATAAAGTCATCCAGTAGAATACTGTCAGCTCTCAGTATCCCTGAAGCTCAAAGAGACATCAGTGACTTTAGTATCAAAATCGAGGCATCTGTTGACAAAGGAGCGGAGTAACTCCCCTCTTGTGCATCCCACTGCACCAGATCTTCGGCCAAGCTGAGTTCTGGGTTCCGTTTGGAGTAGACTATGCTAAACCAAAACATCGAGGTAAAGTTTCACAATCCGAGGAGTATTTGCTAGGTCCTCCTCCTCCATCCACTTCGCATCAAATGCAGGAAAGTTCTTGAACTTAACCAAGAACCGCCTTCAGACTTTACCTTTCTTCGTATCATTATGTGCCAAAATCTGTTCAGGAACAAGGATCTCCTCGTTTTCTTCCACTTTGGGTTGCTCATCAGGCTCCCCATCATCAGGCACATCACCCTTCACAGGTTTCAAGAGACTCACATGCAATGCATTGTGAATCCTCCAAGTATCTGGCAGTTTCAATCGGAAGGAGACATCATTTATCTTGTCAGTAATCTGGAAAGGTCCGTAGTATCACATAATAAGCTTTGGAAAAAGCCTCTCCTTTCCCTTTTTCTTTCTTAGGCGTGCCTTCTCAAAAGTAAGAGCACTCAATCATCCTCCTTCAGTTTCCAGTCGCGACGATGGCGATCCACTGCCTTTTTCTGTCGTTCTTGAGACTCCTGCAAAGTCTCGCGAACCTTGGCAAAAGCCGTATCCAAATCTCGCGAATATTCATCCGCTTCAAATTTCTAATCTTTCGTGCTCAGGAAGGATGGAACCTTCGCAGCAGTTTCAACAATCTCACATGGCGTCTTCCCCGTCGAAGAGTGTATCGTGTATAGGCAAATTCCACCAAAGGTAAGTTCTTTTCCCATTGAGTCTTCTGATCCGAGATACAAGACTTCAATAAATCTAAAATCACTGAATTGGCAATCTCAAATTGCCCGTCAGTCTGCAAGTGGAACGATGACGAGAACTGCAACCCATGCCAATGTTCTCCCAAATTGCCTTCCAAAACCAACTCATAAATCTGGGGTCTCTGTCGGAGAGAATCGTCTCAGACGTGCCATGTAATCGGAAAATCATCGTGATCATTCTGCATTCTCGGGAGATCAAAAAAAAAAAAAGAAATCCATTTCAATATTTTCCCAGGGACGGGTGGGTATGGGTAAAGGCTGTAACAATCCCTGTGCCTTATGCCTGTCAAACTTGACCTTGTGGCATACCAAGCAACTGCGAACAAACTCTTCCACATCCTTCTTCACTCTCCGCCAAAAGAAATCTCTCTCTACCCCTTTCATGGTGGTAGCAATGCCGCGGTGACCCGTAAAAGGTGGACAGTGGCAATCAGTCATAACCTTTTCCCTCAACGGCTGTGTAACGCACAACATAGTCTTTTTTCATCAAGTAGCCTTCCCGAAGGGAGTATCCAGCTACTGTCTCCCCATCCCGTATCCGTGTGAAAATATCTGCAAAATCTGTATCTGTGGCACACTGATCGACCATATCCTCGAAGCTCCTATGATGTATCGCGGAAATAGCCAGAACCAACGGTTTTCGAGACAAAGCATCTGCCACCACATTCTTCTGTCCCTGCACATGGACAAACTGGAAGTGGAATTGTGACAAGATGTTCACCCACCGCATCTGCTTTTCCGAAAGCTGCTTCTATGACAAGAAGTAGTGCCAACTCTGATGGTCTGTAAAGACAGTAAAATCCGCTCCGAGTAGGTAATGCCGCCACTGAGTAAGAGCGTGGATAACCGCCAAAAGCTCTTTCCCATAGATCTGTGCTGTCATCTCCGGCCTAGAGAACAAACGGCTCTCGTAAGCTATGACATGGCCTTCTTGCATCAAGACCGCACCCAGACTACGACCACAAGCATCACAAAATACTTCAAATGACTTCTGCAAGTCCGGCAAAGTCAAATCTGGTCCTGTAGTGAATTTCTCTTTCAATGTCCGAAAGGCAGTCACCTCTGTGGGTCCCCACGAAAAAGGTACTCCTTTCTGTGTCAAGGTATGCAAAGGGGAAGCAACCTCTGCAAACTTTCGTATGAACCGCCTGTAGTATGAACATAGTCCTAAGAAGCTTCTAACTTCATGGACATTCCTCAAGTCGGGCCAATCACGGATAGTCTCTATCTTGGCCGGATCCATTTGCACTTCTGCTGCTGACACAATGTGTCCCAAAAAGTGTATCTCTGGTAGGAAAAATTCACTTTTCTTTGCATTAATTACTAACTTGTGATCTCGTAATGCCTGAAAGACTTGAAGCAGATGTTCTCTGTGTTCTGCCTCATTCTTGGAGAAAACAATGATGTCGTCAAAGAAAGTGCCAACAAATAGCCTGTACTCTCGAAAAATCCTATCCATCATCCGGTTAAATGTCGCAAGAGCATTGGTTAAGCCAAAAGGCATCACCAAAAACTCAAATAACCCAAAAGTCGTCCGAAAAGCTGTCTTGTAGACATCTCCTGGCGCTATCCTGATCTAATGATATCCACTCTTCAAGTCAATCCTGCTAAAGCACGAGGATCCCTGTAACCTGTCGAGTATATCATTGATCCTAGGAATCGGAAATCTGTTCTTGATGGTGATTTCGTTGAGAGTGCTATAATCGATGCACATTCTCCAAGATCCGTCTTTCTTCAAAACCAACAACACTGGAGAGCAATACGGTGAAGTACTAGGCTGGACAAGACCCTTTTCCAAGAGGTCTTTCACTTGGTTCATAATCTCTTCATTCTGTGCTCGGCTGACACGGTAGGGTGGCCGGTTCGGTGGTGTACTACCAGGTATCAGATCAATGGTATGATCTTCAGGACGAGCAGGTGGTAACTCTCCTGGCAGGCCTTCTGAGAAGCAATCGGCGTGAGAGTGTAGAAAATCTTGGCGTTCTTTTCTTCAGGTCAAAACATATTGAACTTTTATCCATCGTTCAGTTCTCCCAAAAGAATGAGTAAGAAAACTGAAGTTCATCAAGTACAATCTCTAAGCCCTTCATTTATCAAAGTCGCTTTCTCGGCCCGGTAGTCAACCACGGCGTAGTTCTTGTGGTACCAAAGGATCCCGAGTAGAACGTCACTCACGTGCCTTGAACACCCCTGTCATTGCAAACGAAGTTTGCCAATGCTCGGTGTAATGGCAACATCCCATACGGGTGCCAGTCGAACTACCTCCGCCTGTGGCGTCAGTCTGTCGGGCGTAGTTCCAAATCGAGCCGCCAATTCCAAGTGAAAAGAAGTTGGCCTTGGCTCCTTCAAAAGAGCTTCCTGATCCTTCGCTTTGCCCCGAAAGCGGCAAAGTTTGTACTTTCATTCATTAGATTCGGTGCAGGTCCCACGCCATGTGGTACCAGTTGTGCTTTTCTATCTGCCTTTTCTGCCACATTCCTCAGCTGCTCTCGAACTCTCAGACCTGTCGTCGTCTTTATCATTCTGTTCTTTCTGTGCCGTATCAGGGCACTTCGCGGAAATATGTCCATGTTCCCCGCATCCAAAGCACTTCCCCTCTCTGATGAAGCGAGCTCTCTCCTCAGGAGGAAGCTTGGGTCGTGCATCCTTTTTTTTTCTCTGGGTTGCTCTTTTTCATTCTACTTTCATTCCCAGAAGTCTGTTCGGCTCGTTGTGTCATGGCCTCATCTGTGGGGTAGGTCAGACTGCCAGAGTGAATGGCAAAGCCCCGCTTCGCATGACTCATCAACTCCTGAATAGAAGCTGACTTCTGTTCCAAGCAGTGATCTCGGATCTCTGTAGGTAGACCCAAGGTAAACCGCTCAATCTGTTCTCTGAACGAGATCTTCTTGAATGAAGAGGTGGGTAGAAAAGAGCTCCAGAATCTTTCACAATAAGAATTCACTGTATCGCTCTTGGTCATCCGGAGATGGTTCCAAGCAGCTCGTATATCTCGCTCAAACTCTTGAGTCAACCAAGAAGAAATAAAAAGCCTCTTGAATTTCAGCCATGTAACTGGCACAGTCTTGCTTAATAGAAGCGTGGACCACCAAGTACGAGCATTCCCCTTAAAGTAAGAGGCAGCTCTCCGAATCTTGGAGTGCTCTGAATAGCGTCCTCCCGCGAAAGCGATGTCAAACTGCTGTATAAAAGACAAAGCCTTCGAAGCATCTGAGTATCCTGAAAAGTATCAAACTTGATCGAGTGGCCACCTTCCTTAAACTCTCGGACTTTCTTGCTTTTATCTTCGAGAAAGTCATACTGGTTGGCTTTGTAAAAATTCTTCTTGTTCGCATAAAACTTTCCGTCATCGGAATCTGAGCTGTCTGTAGACGAGTCCTCAGTAGAACTGTCAGTCTCTGGGCGAGATTTAGCCTTCTTTGCCTTGCCCTTTCCAAAGCGTTGCTTCTTGCTTCGCTTTTTACCTTTTCTGTCTTCTTCGCTCGAATCCGAGGAGCTAGAAGAACTGTCAGAAGAAGAAGAAGAAGAACTGAGTACTCCTTCAAATCGAACACGCTTCTTCCGTTTCTTTGCCTTGTCAAATGTCAACCGACGACCCAAATATCCCGGGAAGTCAGTGCTTTTCTTTTGCTTTTTGCCGTGCTTTTTGGCTTTCTTTTGCGTGTCAAAAAGCTGAGCAATCCGTGCATCAACCACGTTCTCCAGTTCCTGCTCCGTATATTTTCTTGGAGGCAGAAGGTTTCTTGAGAGCGGGTTTCGGGAGTGGTGTTGTGGTTCTCTGCCACTCCATCTGTACCTCTTCCAAAGAGGTCTGGTTCATATATTTTGCCATCTTCGGGTCCTTGGCAAAATTGAGCATCATCATTGTTGCATCGCTGATCAACTGGCGACGCTCTATCTCTCGCCGCTCCGCCTAAGTAGGCCAAGGCGGGCCATACTCTCTGCCTGAATCTTCGTTGTGATCCCAGCCCGCATCTCCAGATGCAGAGGGAGTCGACTGATCATTGCCTGAAGCCATAGGTGCCGCGGAAAAAAAATTCGGGGATCGGATTTCCCGTAGAAGAGAAATCGGCCGTGCTCTGATACCACTGTAACAGACTTGGACACTCCAAGTCAAGAATCAACCGCGACAGCACCAAATAACCACTTCAAAACAATTCACAGATCACAATAGATTTGCACTGGCCCGGCGGAGTTCCGTGCCTAGAGATATTGGCCCCAAAGACTGGCGCCCCTTTCGGTATTTCTTTTTATATTAATCAATCATCAAAGTACAAGAGAGCGGTTAGGGTTTCACTCTCAGACTCTGCGTCGAGATGCTCTGAGAAGTGAGGCCCTCACCACTAATTTAAAGGTTACAAGGGATGCCCAAAAGCAGAGCCCCAAAAGCTTTTAAAATCAAAAGCATCAGTTCTCTCTCTCTCTTAGAGACTCTTTTCTTTTTTTTTATAAAAAAAAAAAGCAAAAGCAAAATTCGCGTCGCTCATCATTTTCCAAATTTTTTTTTTTTTTTTTTATAAATAATCCGCCTCCGCGATTTCCGGAATTTAGGGTTTTGGGCAAAAATTAGGGTTTGCAGGAATTTTAGGGTTTCTGGCAGAAATTAGGGTTTTTGCTGTCCGCCACGTCATCACTTTGTGACATGGGACCTTGTCCGATGGGGCCAGGGGACCTAAAGACAATAAATAACCAAGTAGGACCCACCCACCCACACACAATTTGTTGCGTAAAAAGTGCTGGCATGGGAGTTGTACGGAGCTCGTGATTTGCGCTGACAGTGCCACGTTGTAGCCTGTACGAATTCCACATTTTACGGTGATGATGTGGCAGCTGTACGGATGTCCGTGAAACGTGTTGGTAGCTTTGGGTGTCAGCTTTTGGCACCACATGCTTTTAGAACTTGAAGCTTTTCATGTAACCGCTTTTCATGGCCAAGGGTCTTTAAATATGTGCCATGGGCTCATTCTTTGGTACGCTCCCGCACGGAGGTGTAGAGCATGGAGTACTGGCATTGTACTGAGTTGAAGCAATGTAAAGAAATACTGAAAGGGGCGCCAGGGTTTGGGGCTAGTGCTCTCTTGGGGTGGAATTCCGCCACTCCTCGTCTCGTGTGTTGTGCATCTCTTTTAGTTCAATGTTATTTGAAGTGCTTAAAGTTTTTCAGTCTGTTCTTTCCCGTTGGTAGGTGGTGCCCCTCCTGTTACAGGTGCTAAGGCTAGCAAAACGCCATGGTGCTGTTATTGGTATTGTATTGGTGGTACTAACTTATCTCAGAATAGTGACCCTGGGGGTCACATTTACAGGTAACTACTGCTGGGTCGGGCCAGGCTCAATAAAACCACACGACGTGCTAAATGCTGGGCTAAATGTCACTTATCGCTTATTAATAAGTTTCTAAACCCTTAACAAGAGGTGCTTTGTATGTAGATAATTACCTAGGCTTGGTACTAATGTGACTCCCTAGGCTTGGTACTAACGTGATTGTACTAGCAGACACTGGCTGTGCTTATGTGCATTCAGATGGTATGCAACTACTCTAAAGTGCATGTTATCTCTTTCGGCAAGGGACCGGAAGTAAACACAGAGATAACTGCAATCTACTGCAATCTACACACTTGGCGACACTTTAGCACTTAAAAACACTTGATTAACTGTGAACTAAAAGAGAGTAGATGACACGGCCCAACGTAATTCTGCGCCCAGACCCATTGGCCCCAAAGACTGGCGCCCCTTGTAGTATTTCTTTATTATTATTGTTCAAAAAGTACAACTCCCAAGGGTCCGACTCTCTCCGAGACTCTGGCGCCCAAAAGCTGGCCAAATCAGCCAGTGGAAAATGCGAAATTCCGTACAATATTGCGGAAATTCCGTTCAGCATGCCGCGTGGCAATCTGTGCAAATCACGGGCGTTCGTACAGTTGCCATGTCATCAGTCTTTTACACAGTTTGGTGATTGTGTGTGTGTGTCTGCTTCAGGTTTTTAGGCCCCTCGGTCCATTCATGTAAGTTGTTTAAAAATCCTAACCCATTTAATAATTGGGCCACTTGGTAGGACTTTAAGTTGGGAGTCCTTCAATTTCTTCTTCTTTTCTCTAGGTTTTAGGCCCCTCGGCTAGTTCTTGCAAAACATATTCAAGTTAGCCTAGGACCCGAAGGTCACATAGATGTCCTAGAATTATGTGGATGGCTTCAAATGCAAATACCACATAGAGAGCACTGAAGAGGATTCCGGCTTTGACCAAGAGATTGGCACGGACCACCTTCCTAGGGGAAGGGAGTCTGGGGTGGGCCAAGGCCAAATGAACTCATTGATCCGATGCGCCTATAGCCACCACGTAGAAACCCTAACCCGAAAACCCATCACAGTGCCTAGGCATGCAAGTTCTGTGTACAGGCTTACAAGGGTGGCGGAACACTTCCTAGGCTCCTGAACCCTAGAAGTAGGAGTCAGCTTGTCCACTTGCATGTAGGGTTAGATGTGCATGTGACAAGCATAGAGCGACGAGGAGTTGGGAGACATTGGTTGTAGTTCTACTCTGGTGTTGGAGATCAACCAATCAAGGTTCTTGGTTCCTACTCTACCCACTTTCCTATGGATCGGCAATTGGAGTCTGGATAGCAAAAACTATGCCATTTTGGAGATCGACGATGATTGCAATCTTTGACTCATAGGAGCTTGGAAGCGTTGTCAATAGAGCAAGTCACATTGCTGAGAAGTCGGGTCAGGGCGAACTCCACAGCCCAAGTGCCAACTAGGAGTCCCCTATGAACTAACATCCACATGATGTAAGAAATGTGCCTGCTGATGCCCAGATCCCAATGGATGACCAGAACTATGAAAGGAAAGCATGTCAACTATCATGATATCTAGGATCAGAACAATATTGCAACCCCTTGCAACTGTTCACTATTTTTATTACTCTCACTAATCTTTGGTCTTTAATGTCATCACAGATTTAATTGTAATAATGTACTGTCCTTGTCACCTATTTAAATGTTGCCTATTTTAAATAACCTTCGTGAGAAAATATATCAGCAGCACCAAGGTATACCGATTGCTTTTATACAACATGCATGGTACACTCATTTTACAGCCTACAAGTTGTTGTCATCCAAGGACACATCCTGCAGTGGCTGAGTATAAGTTTTAAGCCAGTGCCCAGCAAGAGTTTGGCAAAAGTTTTTTGAATCTTTAAACTCTCAAATCTTGTGCATGCATGTCATTGTCAGTATACCAATTTGCTTTCTGGTCTACTGGTATTTAGCAGTCGAGTATTCTTAGATGGAGCTGCTCTCGACTTCTGCAGCTCAAAGAGGCGGTTGTTTTATTGTTGATGCTACTCGACAAGGGAAACGGTTTCCTGACAGTTTTTCAAAGACCATTCCGATCTGGGCTTGTGTTCTGAATCGGGCAGTTTATCAATACAGACAAAGGGCAATTGATGGAATTTCAGGGGACCCAGCATTAGAATCTGACCATGTCTCTAAGTCAGAAATTGAGACCTGGGATTGTTCACTTCATCTTCCCTTATGGATCTCGGACACTGAGAGGGAGAAGATTGAGAGGCAGATAGACAAGTGGGTATGCATACTTTGGGCTGCCAATGCAGACATAGGATGCTTGTCAAAAGCTTTGAAAAAGCCTCTACAACCTTTATGGATTTCACAAAATACAGTGGTCTGGTTGAATGAAGTCCCTGAATCTGCTACTTGGACATTTACACCAATTGTTTTAGTATCTGCATCACACCCACTACCGTGCGCACAAAGGATGTGCGATGGGGGCTCGGGTTGGAACTATATTCCTGGAGCAGCTGATGATGAGGAGAGCTGGGCCCGAGGCCTGACGCCCGCTTTATTTTGGAAGCATGCTCTTGCTCTTATTGAGGGGTCGACTGAAAGCTGCACCAGGATGGTAGCGGAGATTGTTGAGCGAGAGCGGGTATTGCGAGCCTACAGGGGACTCCAAGCAAATCAAATCAAGGTTAAAGCCTCAAGGAAAAGCTGTGATAATGGTAATGAATCTCAGCAGCAGGAACAAACGTTATGTGAAGTGCATATGAAGAGTGTCATTGGGCATGCACCAGCAAGTCCGACGTCCAGTATTTCTTGGATTGGTGAGACATATCTTGCAGTTGGTAGCGCATCATGTGGTATGTTTTTCTACTTTCTGGGGTATTTTGGCAAATTTTCCCTATCTTTTAAGGACTTAAATTCAATTTTTCTGTAGGTCAGTCGGCAGAAATAGGAGTTGATTGTGTTATCGAATGTGGCGTTAAGTCTCATTGGCTTCCCAACAAAGCTAACCTATTCTTACCATTGGTGGTATGCTTGTTTTTGTTACAAAGAGTGCTGAAGTTCTCAAAGTGAATTTTCTGTCTGATGCTCTTGAGTGTGGGTTTTGTTTCTTTCAGGATTCAAAACATGAGCGCTTCTCTCTGCAGAAGAATTTGTTTCAAGCCATGGCTTTTGCAAAGGAAAGCATTCTACAGCAGCGTTCGATACTCATCATTTGTGCCAACGGTATGTATGGAATTTTTATGGTGAAGATTATGCTTTGGCTTAAACAATACAAGCTTATGTGCGTTTTTTCAGGGGAAGACTTGAGTGTGTGTGTCTGTTTGACAATTCTTTTGGCTCTTTTCAATCCGGAAGGTATGATACCGAAAAGCTCAGATGCCAGTTCTCTTTTTCTCATTTTGTTCACATAGAATAATGCTTCATTTTCTGCAGGTGCTTTTGATGGTGGGTCCCATTTTGATAAGATCTGTGTTACCAAGTGGGATGTCCGTCAGCGTCTAGTTTATGTTTGTAATTTTGCTGCTAATGCAAGGCCCTCTCGAGGGAACTTAAGGCAAGTCTATCAATACCTGTTAAGTTTGAAAAATCCTAACAGGAATTCTTTGGAGGTTAACTCATTTGGAGCAGCAACAGAGGGTGAATAGTGAACTCATAGTTTTAGTTTGCTGGTTTTTGAGAAATGCTGGCTATCATTTGGTGCAAATGGTCTTCAGCTTTTACTAGTCAATATACTTGATGGTGCTCTGTCTTAAATTCTAAATGCAAGTATGTGTGTGCGCGCGCGTGGGCACAGGTGTGCTGTGGGCATGTGTGCATTGAGGAAAAATTAGGGGCTATTTATAGCCCAATGGCTTTCTTAAAGGGGTCTTCAGGATTCTTTGATCATTTTACAAAAGTCATTTGTCAAAATAATCAGCCCAAAACTTCCAATTTTTTTTTATGGTTTGGAGAAAAATTTAGCCAAGACTTGCCAACCCATCTACACTTACAAATTATTCAAGGGGTCTTATTTTGTACCCTCATGTGGGCTTGCGAGTGTTGCAAGCAACATTGTGCATGTGTGAATAGACTGAAAATTGGATGAGGATTGGAAGAGTGATATCCAAATGCAATCGAGGCCAGGTAGATTTGAGCGCGGCACCTGTACTGTGGGCAGCAAATTGAAAATGTCTTGAAGCGTTGCTATGATTAGAAAAATGAGATTTGAGTGGATTTGAGCTTGGCATTCAGTTGTGGCAAAATGAAAATGCACAATGAGAAGAAGTTGATGAATTTGAGCTGTGCATTTCAATTGTGGGTGGCAAAGTAATAATATGTCATGCAATGCCGTCACGAATTGAGAGAGAGCTTTCCTTGTAGAGGATTCTGCACTCTTTCTTACAACCCAAAAGTGTGAGTGCATTCCCTATGTCTACATAGGACTCATTAATTTGATCTACTCTTTGAGTTTGATCCTTGTCCTGTCCAACGTAACAATGTTAAGTCACCACAAAGTAGTGATCAATGGACAGACAACAATGGAAAATTTTTATTTGATGCACGCTCGGTGATCAATGGAAATGTAACAATATTAACTCACCACAAAGTAGTGATGCACACTAGGTAATCGTCTTTCAAGCTTGACCCTTTCCCTGCACCATTTCTTGCACAAGTTAGCTTTGCTTTTAGTTGAAAAACATTTTTTATCCATAAGGGTTATAATGTCCTTTGTTCTTCGGAGCTTGATTAGGATTTGATGATGTTGGCTTGGATGTCTAGTCTTGGGCTTCCAATAGTTCCTTTGTTGGAAGCCCAAGACAAGACATCCAAGCCTTTGCTTTGATATGGGCTTTTTCATTCTGCATTTGCCTTCATTCTGTCAATATAACTTTGGCATAAGGTGTTACAAGAGGGGTTACTTGTTAATGGTGGTTAGGATATAATTTGAGGTTGTCACTTATGACATGAATTAAAAGGATAGAGGTTGCCGTTATGTTGGTTAGGTCCATAATTTCTTGTGTGGATGACTTCAATCATCTACTACAATCGAATTTAGTGCAATGTCATAAATATATGAACTCTTAACATGTTTTTGTATTGCACCGTACATAATTGACCTTGGAATTATAGATAATTAGGATATAATGGCAATCTCCAAGTAATGTTACTAACACCTTGAGGTGCTAGATTGTGCATCCCTTCCATAGGTCTAATGATTTATTATCGACTTCAAGAAAAGTTGCTAAGTATGTGGTTACTTGGTACACACTCTTTTGTGGAGTGGTACATGCAAACATTAAAGATTGTGAGAGCTCTTTCTAAATTTCAATCTATGTGCATTTCCCTTACGGAAAAGCTTATTTTCGTATTTGCATACTAGTCAATGTATAATGTTGCGGCATTGGAAAGCACACACTACTTTCATACTTTTTCTCTATTCAAAAAAACAAAACGGGAAGTGAACAAAGAGGTGCTTCAAACGTTGGGAAGTCCTTTCTACATTGAGTTGATGCCAAAAGTGAAGAAAGTGGTATATGACAAGTGTACCAATATTTTTTTATGATTTGATCGCGTTGCAAACATACATTGTGCAGTTGTTCGATGTTACTTTCGAAGAGTGTGAGGTGTCCTAAATTTTGTCATCAAGCTAAATGAGTGAGCTTGTAAAAAACGAGTCACAATCACACATGAGCAAAACTTTGGATGATGCAAGCATTGGATTGAATGACCCTAGAAATGTTATGTGCATTGTGAGCACAACACTTTTCTTCTTGTAACCTTCAAGGTGAGTTGACGTTATGTTTCACCGAATACGATTTTGAATGTCCATTTCAAACAACTCAAATTTACCATTTCGAACTTTGATATGTTAAATTGGGTTTTTCATCAAACTACATCCCGAAAATAATAAGCAAACAAAAAAATGGAAAGAAACTGAATGTATTAGCTCTTACATTGTTGAGTGATACATGGTTGAAAACTTAAATATCTTAAAATGCACGCACCCCATTTTCAAAGGAGTAAAACAAGCAAAAGCCCTTGCTTGTGTTGCATGAGAGGGGTTTACATCTTGAACAAGCCATATCGGAGAAGACCGGTGGTAGATAGGCATCTTCACGATCTCAATTTTTGATCCATTTTGGATATCCCACTATCCAGAGTACATATATGCACAATACATGCAATTTGTAGAATAATAAAGAAACTAATGTTTCTTTACATCTGTTTCACATGGACCACTCAACCTATTCGTACAAAGCAAAGGGCAATCTCAACCTTAGAGACAATGTTCTTAGAGTTGGGTTTGCAGAGAAGACAGGTTAAGATAGAGCATGATGAAAAAAGTTTAAAAATGGTCGGGATGTTTCAAAGAAGTTGTCCATTGATGGTGTGAAAGCTCGACTCTTTTGTGCGCGTCTGCCGCACGTGTCGGAGCTAGGGACTTGCCGAGCATCGTGTGCGAGCCACGAAGGCTGCAAGCACACAACTAGCAAGCCTAGCAAACTCACAGAGCAGGGGTGTGTCACTCACCTCCCTGCGCTTGTCGCCGTGAAGGATTCCTCGCCGCGAAGAAGAGGGAGCCGCCGCCGTACTGCGCTCAACCGCCTCGCCGCCGCAGGTGCCGTCGCAATGCTCGATCACACACACACACACACTCTCTCCCTCTCTCCCTCAAGCGCGCGCGCGCACACACACACACACACACACACACACACACACACACCTGTGAGCACACAATGGAGATGGGGATGGAGATAGGGCAAGAGCACTTCTTCTATTGCACACTGAGAGAATATGTCAATTTTAGGTTTAGGTGACTTTTATATGCAACTAATCCTTGCGTGTTCCAGTTAGAGTGCGCCTCTCATCGGCGATCACTCTATCCTTTTCCTATTGGACCGACAAGGCTAGTGCCTGACTCTACTAAATAAATAATACGGCGTCCGTCGTAGGCGATAGGGTGTCCGTGAGCCACGAGGGTTAACATGCCCCCCTTCCTGATGTAGATTCCGTCCTCGGAAGCTATTGAGTTGAAGCTTGTTATGTCCATGTTGTAGAGCATCTGGATTTGAATCTGCAAGGCAAAGTCACTGTTTCAGCAAGCGGAATTATATGGCCATAAATCATGAGGGGAATGTAAAGTACATGTGGAAATGAGTAAATGCAAGATTTATGAAATGTTAAACTACCATTAAGGACAAATAAATCGCACTTTGAGTAAATTAATTAATCAAGAGTTTTGGGATTATGGGTGAGTCTATCAATTAGTTAGCTATGACTAAGGTTAAAACAACTACTTTAGTACTAACTAAGCTAAGAAGATTATCTAAATGCAAGATTCCTTAATTGTGCTTTTCAGCTTTGATTAGCCAACTAGCTCTCACAACTGCAAACAAAAGCTTGAAATGTTAACTGTAAGCTCGATGGAAGTCTTTTAAATGTCATTCATTTTTTTCTTCTTTTTTACTTTGGTTCACAATCATTTGACGTGTGTGCTTATTTTGTATGTCCGGGGATTTTTGCTTCTCAAAGAAAAGCGCCCACACTGGGAACCTCTAGGGCTCTAGTACCATAGACAATACATGTGAGTGAAGTACCAAATCAAGCCAGAATTTCTCTTCCAGCATTAGATTTTTCATTTGTGGCACTTATGTTTTTTGCTTCCATTTCCTTTGTATTCTCACTAGTGTTTTTGTTGTTTAAGTGAGCAAGCTTCTCTATGCCTTAAACATTCCTAAGGTCTCAAATACTCAGATAATTTTATCAGCTAGGCCTAGTGGTCAAGTAAATGAGTTAACCTAAAGTCACGGTCTCCTAATCTCAAGGTTCATCCATAAGATTAAACTCTAGTTCCATCAACTTAAGCAAAGACAAATTTATACATCTATAATGGCAGATAACAAACATAACTATTGCACTCAAACAAACCATGAAAAATCATTATTAGCAATTATACATACCACCAACATGAATCATGGAAAGTAGTACACCTGGAGGTATGGAGTTGCTCATTTCGTCGAAGCAGATATCCTCAGTCATGTGGATGGAAATCCATATAAGTCATACCTAACACATCCAAAAAACAAGCACTATACCTCTAGGAGGCATGTCAGTGTGAAAAAATTAAAAATCCTAGAAAACAAACTCAAAACACAATCCAGACCCCTAACCTACCTATCTGTCATCCCTTTTAGAATCAAGGAAAGAGGATATTATATAAACCGGGTGGCCACCCTAAGGCTAGGCCTCTATCCTCATCATCTAGATAAACGAAATCATTTTCCATGAGGCCATACTCTTTCTCGGTCTCTATTATTTCTTCTTCATCATCCTCTTGCGCAAGCGTGTTAATCAAGAACCTCGCGATGTGTGGATACTCATCTTGTGCAAAAGAATAAGCATGTGCCACCGGAGAAACATTCGCTACTGGGTAGGGATCACTAGTTATCCATAGACGTATAGCCATTCTAACTCCTCAAAATTTTGCTCACGCGCAAGTCTCTCTACCAAATCCCATTCGCAAGAAAGTACATGGTAGCAGATGTGAAAACTTGAGAAAAAGAAAAAGGGTACCTTTCATAAAAAATAAAAGCACATGCCTCTGGTGAACTAGCCATCTGAGAATACAGATAGATTTGGTTAGGTCTTTAAAACATGAGTTGTTTTTGTGTGCTGCTTGATGTGACATGGTGAATTTAGACTTATGTGTAGGATCTGATAGGGTGCTCTCTCGTTGCTAGTCGCTCTTGCTCTTTTACTTTAAAAAAAAAAATAAAATCTTTTTTTGTTTGTTTGCTAGAACTAGTATAAGGCTTTATATATATATTCCCTAGGATTGGAGATTGAGAGGTCAGGGAGGAAGGTTGAGAGGGAAGCAAGTGAATGATGGATGTCAGCAAACACTCCCCCCTTCCTTGGGTAGATCATACCTTTTGGAATCATGTCGTCACCTTTTGAAACCAATTGTTCCAAGTTGTTATGGGTGAAGGCTTTAACCAATAGTTTTCGATCGCCCTATGTGTTTCATCTAGTTGCAAGGGTGGTAAGGTACTCTCCCATGATTTTATTTGCAACATTGTTGTAGGTGGTGAACCTACAATGGGAGGTGCAAACTCTTTCTTGCTTGTATGGATATGTACAATGGTAGGTGGAGGTTGTGTCGAATCTTCTATTTGCGTATAGGAACTACATGAAGAGCAAGAAGCTTCATTTTATTTCCCTGTTCCTGAGCTAGGTGGAACAAATCGTTCTTTCTTTGGTACCCAAACTAGCTCTAGAGCGGGCGTGTAACATTCCGTGATTTTTTCCTTTCCACGATTTTCAATTTGTTTTGGAGCCACAGGATTGGGTTTACATGGGCCAGGTGATAGGTAAGAGTACAATTTACGTTTGGGCACCGAGATTTGATCATTTCCTTCATAGTATCCTTGGGCTTCCAATAGTCGTTTAGGAATCCAACGCAATGTTTCTTTACATTTCTTGGAGTGAGTGGGACGTTTCTTACGAGGCTTTCATTTTTTAGCATCAGCCATGGTCACTAAAGAAGCTTTAGGGACCCACTTGTATGTTTTCTTTGTTATATTAGGATGGTTCTTGTGTGTCTTAAGCTTTCTTTCAACTACATTAGTTGAAGCTCTGGAGAGTTGGGCTATGGGGACGTATGGTTCAACCTCCTGGACATGCAATGTCTTGGGTTTTATTTCCTTAGGCAATATCTCAGGGACTATGGCTTGAGTGGTAGGGATAAGAGTTGCTTTTTACATTGTGACACCCCCAGTCCCCCAATCAATAGTGCATTTGGTGGCTATCATCCACGTGTGTCCTAGGTTTATATTACCCTCCATAGTTCCAGTAGGCATGACCAAAAAGTCTTGAGCTACAACCCCATTGTCATAACTGACAGAAGTGTGCCAGATTCCAAAACCCGTAGTTTTTTTCTTGTTGACACCCTTGACTTGGATAATACTTTCAGATAGAGATGGCTTCCCTAACTGACACCACACCCCATATGATAGCAGATTATATTTAGCACCCGTGTGCAATAAGGCGTTATATAGCACTTTTCCATAGGCACTATTTAACTCAATAGGGTATCATAGAGGCGTGTCAGAGTCCAACCAATCATCCTTTGTTTCAACGTGAAATGCATGTGTAACTCCAAGGTTAGCCTCTCGCTGGCGTCTTATGCGTTGTTGGTGCTCTTTCGCCTCAGCTTGAGCTTGTTTCAACTTTTCCCGCATATTTCAACTTTTTCTTTTTGTTACGCACTCCATACATAAGGACTTTATCACCAACATTGATATCTTTGTTCTTTGGATGATGGTCAAACCATTTCTTCCTCCTATCTTTCTCCACAAGTGCATTTTGCACAGCTAATTGCCTCTCTTCATCTAGCCTTTCAAGGATATATAATCGCTCAACTAAAGGGTTACCATCACAACCTTCTTGAGAAGCTACTCGAAGACTAGGAACGACAAACTCCCATGGCATAACCGCTTCTTGGCCATACACCATCTTAAACGATGTGCAATTAATGGCAACTTTGTATGCAGTACGATAAGCCCATAAAGCTGAAGTTAACTTTAAATCCCAATCTGTGTGATGAGCTTCCACCGTTTTGGTCAAGATAGAGATTAAGGTTTTATTGGTGCTCTCAGCTTGGCCATTTGCTTGCGGATAATAAGGTGTGGACTTATGGTGAGCTATCATGAAGTTAGTAGTGAGTTCTTTGATTACTCCATTTATAAAATGAGTACCATTGTCACTCACAATCTCAAAAGGACAACCAAATCTTGTAATAATGTTCTCAAAGAGAAACTTGGCAGTTGACCTCGCATCAGCCTTTCGTGTCGCCCTGGCTTCCGCCCACTTTGTTACATAGTCAGTGGCAACGATAATATATCGAGATTGAGTGCTACGAGCTGCCATACTAATTGGGCCTACAAAGTCCAAACCCCATTTTTCAAACGGTTGAGTCACTTTAACAGGATGTAAGGGCAGCCTATCCTTTCGTTGAGTGATATTGTAACGTTGGCATTCATCACATCCTTTTGCAAAAAGTGATACATCCTTAAATAAGGTTGGCCACCAATAGCCTGATTGCAACACTCCTCCGGCTATACCCATGTGGGCTTCTTGCAGTATGTACAAATACTCATCCTCATGGGCACAACGTCTCAGAATATCATCCTTCCCTAGCCTGTAGAGAGTTCTTGCAATGAGAGAGTAAGGTTCACATTCTTTTAATAGTTTTCGAGCTATGTCCTTACGAAGCTCTTTGGGTGGAAAACCATTAATTAGAAAGTTCACAATCTTCTCACTCCATTCAGGTATGGTTTCGACTAGGAATAGAGAAGTATCGGGTAATTCATCATCGACTCCAGTAGGGGCTTCACCATTGGGTATGCGAGACAAATGATCCGCCATGACATGTCTTTTACCAGGTCTCCCCACAATGGTAAAATCAAACTCAAGGAGAATTAGCAACCATCGTGTAATTCTTCTCGTGGAACAAGGTTTATTTACGAGATACAACAAGGCTTGATAATCAACATAGAAAACAAACTTGTTGGCCAGAAGGTAGTAGCGAAATTTCTTCACTGCATAAATCATACCTAACCCTTCTCGCTCTGTAGTGGTGTAGTTTCTCTCGGCATCATTCAATTGACGACTTGCAAAGCTGATGGGGTAGTCCAATTTATGCTCTCCTGGTTGAGCTAGAACACACCCAAGAGCAAAGTTTGATGCATCAATATGCACATGAAAAATTACATTCCAATCGGGCACTCGTAGAATAGGGGCGCTAGTCAAGGTCTTTTTCAATGACTCATAAGCATAGTCACACTCCGCAGTCCAGTGGAACTCAATAAGAAGCTTGTACAAAGGACAAGCTATCTCGGCAAAGTTTAAAATAAACTGTCGGTAATAACCAACATGGCCCATGAATCTTTGAACTCCCTTATAGTTTGTAGGTGGTGGCAATTCAGCAATGGCTTTAATTTTGCTCTCATCTGTGGAAATCCCATTTTTGGACACTATATGCCCTAAAATGACTCCATGTTTAACCCAAAATTGGCATTTGAAAGGATTTAAGGAGATGTGATACAATCTACACTTCTCAAACACTTTTCGTAAGCATGATAGATGTTCTTTCCAAGAGGAATAAACACAAAGGTCATCTAAGAAAGCTTCGCAAAACTCCCTCAAATATTCTCTAAAAGCAGTGTTTATTAATCTTTGAAAGGTAGCAGGGGCATTGGTTAAGCCAAAGGCCATAACACGGAATGCAAACACTCCAAATTCGGTTATAAAGGCTGTTTTAGCTTGGTCCTCTAGCGCAATTGTGATTTGATTGTAGCCAAAGTACCCATCTAAAAAGCTATAAGCTTCCTTCCCTGCAACTCTTTCAAGCACATGTTCCGAATATGGCAAGGGGTAATGGTCCCTCCTAGTGGCGGCATTGACCTTCTTGAGATCTACGCACACTCTGAGTTTCCCATTCTTTTTGGCACAATCACTATTAGAGACACCCATTCTGAGTGCTCAATAGGGTATATGAATCCGCATTCCACAAGCTTTTCAATCTCTTCTTGAACGATCTTTGCATATTTAGGATTCATTGGGTAGGGTCATTGCTGAACTGGTTTAGCCATGCTATTCATGGGGATTGTGTGCTGCACCACGGAAGGTGGAACACCTTTCATATCATGATATGTCCAAGAAAATATATCCCTGAATTCCTTGAGAAGTTCTTTAAGTACACACTCCTCAGTCGCTGTCAGATCTTGGGCAATGAAGACAGGTTTAGACTCTTCTCCTGGGTCTGCTAACTCTATTTCCTTAACTATCGCTGGACCATCATAGACTCCATTGCTCCCATCGATAGGTTTTCTTTGGGCCTTTGTATACACAACCTTACGTTCCTCTGTGGTATAGGATTTGAAATGTTCAGGTGCAGGGTGTAAGTCTGTGGGGTCCTGTTGTTTTGTGGACTGTGATTTAACTTCTGATTCCTTTTGTTGTTGAGCTGACTCTCTATTTTGTCGTCTCCTTACGGTACGGCTCAACCTTGGCTTCTCTGTAGCCTCTAGTTATGTGATGTCAATGGGTTGTGGACTACACCACATAATGCTTTGAAGGTATTCACCCCAGTTATCTACCAACTTTCGATGAGCATCACATGCCCCTATATAATTAAGCCATTCTGCGGTAGATTTCTTTTCATTTATTCTAGCACGCACATTTGCTCGATATCGTCGCCTCTTATATCTCTTACTCTTCTTGTTTAATTCTCGATTACGGTCTATTTCTAGTGAAGACTCACTAGATGAATCACTACTTGTGTCTTCTGCTCCCTGGATAGATTATCATCTAAGTTACCACTGGGCCCTGAATGGTTTGTCCCCACATTTGCACTAAGATTTAACTCAGATTATTCGTCCTCAGAGTCAATTTCAACTGATGATTCTGACCCCAAATCGTGTGGGCTATAGTCTTGTGAGGCGCTACTGGTTTCAATGCCAGTCAAACTTTCATCTTGTAGATCATCAGAAGCTATATGCATTGCTTCTAGCATGTTTAAGGGTACAAGTGGTGGTATTTCATCCCCCTCAGGTGTTACCCAGGTCGTCTCCCTATTTCCCCAAGTGTCTATGGGTGCTGCTAGGTGGACCCAATCCACATTGTCCGACTCAGTCATCCCAGGTAGTACATCCATATAAGGATAATCTTCCCCAACCTTAGTGCCTGCTTTACACGTGTAACAATACTGCAATGGGGCCTAGTGAACTGTGGTGTCAGATCTATGATCAATTATAAACCTGTTTCCTAGAGGATGTGCTCAACCCGTCACAAGATCCACTCGAATGATAGAATCTTGGAACTGCAAGTAGACATGTTTTTTAGACCAGTCATGCACCATTTTTGCTTCCCTCATGAAAAAACGTCCTAAGATCATCTTCGATGCCATAGTGTGTTTGGAGCAATAGACCCATTGCCATAGTGCCATAGTGTGAAGAAGATCTTCTAGCATCCCAATAGGTTTAACAATAGACCCATTGGCCATCTTAACTACTATGGTTGTGGTCGCAAGGTGAGGTCTTCCCATAGTTTCCCAGCAATTTTTAGTCACAATGCTAACCCTAGTGCCACCAGCAAGGATTCCCTTCACAGTTAATCCCTTAGTAGTGATTGGTATGGTCGCATTGGATTCATCACCCTCAAAGTATTGTCCCAACTTGTTAACAGGTATTTCTATAACAAGGTTCTCATCTAGGTTGGGTTGTGGATCTAAGTGTTCCTCCTCTATTGGCATCTTCCCAGCTCCATCCATCTGTGCAAATTGTGGTAGCCCAAACTTCAGTTCTCCATTGAGGAAGGCTCGAAGAGCTGAGACTAGCTCGGGGTCTTTATATAGTTTGGACATGATGGTGGTTCTAACTTCTGAAGACATGAAATCCATCAATTTGGAAATGTTTAACGGCACCTTTTGGCCTTGATTCCCTTGACGTGGGGAAGATGGGATCTCCATTTCTTTGATAGGATCAGGTAGTCCCTCTGTAAACATTCTTTCCATCAAGAAGTGAGTACGCCCACTTTCCCATGACTTTAAGTCACTTTCTTCTCGGATGACACTAGGTACGTCCAAGGGTCTATGGACTTGGTGAGGTTGTTGTTGCATAGGGAACACGGTGTCTGTAATCTGGATCTTCCTAGGTGCTGGTTCTAGATCCCTTTGGGTATCTTCTACCAAACTCCTTAATTGCTTGACTCGCTCAATCTCCTCTGTAGGGTTTGGGTAAGTTCCTATCTTCTTTTTGGATCCTGGCCATTGTGGCTCATGAAGATCTTCCTTGTTGGTTTCTATGTTAGTGGTCGTTTTGGTCTCCATGGTTTCACCTGAATCAGAATCTTCTTCAGCGTCGTTCATATATACGGGGTCATCACCAGTCCCTATGTTGGTCTTTGAACTGGGGTCTGACTTCGCTGCTTGTTGCGATCTCTTTCTTCGTGTTTTCTTCTTTTTCTGAGATTGGGCAATTGATGCTGTGTCTCTTTCCTCAAGAATATAATTTTGTTTTTGGAGCATCGATCGTGTGAGTACGTTTACTGGTACCACGAGTGTACTTGGTGATGGCAAGTACATCTTCGTGTTTTCTTCTTTTTCTGAGATTGGGCAATTGATGCCGTGTCTCTTTCCTCAAGAATATAATTTTGTTTTTGGAGCATCGATCGTGTGAGTACGTTTACTGGTACCACGAGTGTACTCGATAACTTCAATCAAGTTTAATGGCGTGATCTTCGGTGCATTTGGATTATTTGGACATTGGGCAATCAAATGATCTATGCCACATTGATTACACATGAGTATCGGCATTGTAGACGTGCTCACTTGATTGGTTTGCATTAGTGTGGCATTCTTTTGTAGCCTAATAGGACACTCGGCTACACGATGTGGACCTCCACACTCATAGCATTGAAGAGGTGGTCTCTTAGCAGTGTAGTTGATATTTTGGCCTCTTGCCGCAAGAGCAGCTACTTGATATACATGTTTGACTTCTCCCCAATAGTTCTCCATGTAGTATTGTGGACTTTCTTCAAGCACATCCATCCCATAGGCGATATTAGGATCTATAACTTCCTCATAGCCTTCCAAACAAGAAATAGATGACTCACAACCCACTTGATTCACAGAAGTGATTCTCGGATGTGGTGGTTGCGGTCCTAGCACTAGAGGTGGTAAGGGTGTTGTTTGAACAACATTTTAGGCCCTAGGGACCATATGTTGTGATGTTTGTTCAAGAGGTGGGGCCGGCATCAATGCAGGCACTCGAGGTGTGTCTGTCCATGCTAAGGTTGGTCTATTGGCCATCGCACGCTTAAATACTATGCAATCCTTAGCTTGATGACCATACCTCCCACATGCATTGCAGTTCCCATTGAATTTTACTCTAAAAGTAGGGCATTCAGTGGTACTATGCGGTCCATAGCATACTGAGCACCATTGTTGCTCCCTTCTTGGATACATATGAGTGTTTTGCGGAGCACGATTGTCTCTAAGACTCTCTTGAATAGCCTTGGTGAGATCTACTAAAGTCATCTCACATATCTTTGGCTCCTTAGCAATAGGCTTTAGGGTCATTGGCTGATGCCCTGATGCTTGCGAGCTAATAGATTTAGTCTCAACAGACACTCTTTCTCCTTGAATCATTAAATTATCCTCCAATTGGATCTCATTGGTGGTGACTGCTTCCCAAGTGGTGATACCTCTAATGACTAGACCATTGTAGATATCCTCATGTTGTAATCCCCTAATGAATCTATCAAGCAATTGGTTATTGTTGAAGCGCTCATTTGGATTACAACGAGAATTCAAATGCTTCAAGCGACTTATAAAGTCTCTCACTGACTCTCCTTCCTCTCGTTGGGCTTTCTGGAGCCGAGAGGCTACACCCCAAAGCACTCCCTCTCGTATGTATTCTTTTAAGAACAGTCTCCTAAGAGTAGGGTAAATCGTTTTTTCTTCCACCCTTAGGGTTCTATACCAATCCCCAACCTTTCCACTTAAGGTTAGGCTTAAAGCATTGCTCTTATGTAGGTCATTGTGTTCTCCTAGAGAATCGCATATTTGTTCAAACACTTCGATATGCTTTCTCACATCCCCATCTCCACTAAATTTTTGTGTGAGCTTGGCTTTTTGTACTGCCTTACTTCTAGGCTCTCTATCAGGCGTGTTACGCATATTCTCAGCAATAGATCGACCAACAACTTGAGCAAATGTTGCCAAGTCACCTAAGTGAGCAGGCACCGTGGGTGAAGGCACGCCAAAGACTACATGTGGAGTAGGTATTGGCATTGGGTTCGGCGCATAGGAAGCCCTTGGGTTCCACGTTGGGTACGATGTTGTGCCATGTGGTGGTCCATAGTTCATATGAGTGGCCCTAGGCATAGCAGACGTCGGATGTGACATGCTAATGCTAGCCGGTATAGTCCCATGGAAATAAGAACTTGTGTATTGTGGTTGTGGAGCATATGTCGTTGAAACAATGGGAGGGGTAGGGACTACATGAGTATGTGGACCCATAGGTGCATACGATTGGTACGCACTTGTAGGTACTATTGCAGGCATTGAGCTACCATGTAGCGGTGTTTTACTAACAACGAGGTCCATGGTGTGTTTCTTGGCATACCCATCATTGGGGTAGGCATGGTATCCGTGGTGTCATCCAGGGAAAGATGAGCTAGACTTGGAAAAGTAAAGCTATCACTTGTGGGCTCAGATTGCATTGAGACCCATGGCGAAACAACATATGGGGGATCGATGGGACTCACTGAGGGAGTCTCCATTTATGATAGAGTGGGTTGTTTCCCTTTGCCCGTGTCTAAAAATTGCATAGGACCCGTCGAAGGTATGTTCATTCCTCGATTTTGCCTCTCGGACTGGATAATCCTATGGATGACATTGCAGATAATGTGTTGTTGTTCCTCTAGACTAGTGGCACTAGATGTGGATTGTACAACTTCTAACCAACCCACATGGTATGTGTAGCCCATGTATAGGTCGGTCAAAGTCTCTGTGTGTAGGTCATATTCCCAATTTTCATTGAGAAATACCCCGTCCAAACTTGGTGTACTAGAGGGTTGTCGTGAGGTGGATGCAATGTTGCTTCCCGTGTTTTGACTTTTAGTCACCGCTACCTTAGAGGCGACTTTGGAAGGTGGTAGCTCGGTAGGGCCCTCATTAAATGAGCTAGGTAGAATGTCCATGTGGACACTCTGAGGGAGTGTGGGGTCTACAGAAGATGTGAATGGTGATTCTACTTCCCCACCCCCTTCGTTTACTTCACTAGCCGCAGGTTCAGAGCGCGTAGCTCTACTAAAAGTTTCCATCAAACGGCTAAAAACACTAGTTCCAAGTTGTTGGGCCTAGCTAGGTACGATTTCATTTGTTCCCCCGGGGCTTTGTGTAAGATGCTCTTCCTTAATATCGTAGTCAGAGGAAGAGTCGCTGTTGCACTACCTTGGGTCCCCACCGAGGGCCTAGACCCTAGCGTGGAAGGATAGTGAGTACCCCTGTAAATCGAGGCACTAGCTAGTTGTTCGGACTCTAGCACACGACCAGAGCGTAGATACATGTGCTTTGGGCGCCCTACAAGTGTCGGCAAGTACCCTCAAAGGTTACTTGCTTTGTTTTGTGGGTGTTTTGCACCCCATTTTCTACTTGATTTTTTCTTGTTTTTGATGTTTTTTGAGGTTCGAAAAACGGATTGGGACGTGTGATAGCTCGAAACGAGCGTATCGCTTAGGAGATCTAGGCACACTTTATAAAACACTGTTTGACTATCGGAAGCTCCCAAAGTCCCTAAAACAATCAATTTCTCCTAGTTTCTACTTGGGCACATGGCTTAACATAGAAATTTGAAGGGTGACTTGTGGAGGGAAAGGTGAAGGCTTTGCTCCACATGCTTTCTCCTTTCACCTTAGCACTAGCCTATATATAGTGAATAGCATTTACCTTATATCATAAGACCAAGTCCAAGCCCAAGCCCAAGCTCAAGCTCAAGCTCATCAAATGATCCCGATCTACCTTTTTGGACAAACTTAAAATATTCCCCCCGCCAATAAATCAAATTTATTTTTTAGCCATTGCATTTTTTACGTTTTCTGTCATTTTTGTTTTTTATTCTCTGTTTTTTGCAAAAGACAAAATGGACTAGCTGTGCAGAGAACGAAATGAACTAGCTGTGCAGAAAATGAAATGAACAAATATTCTTTGTTTTTGTGCAGAAACCGAAATGAGCTAACCCATGACACAGCACAACCTTCCTACTTAAGCTTGGTGTTTCCACAGGGCAGCACAGAGTGCTTCCTGGAGCTTGGTGCAGGGCAACTCCCCGGCAGCGGCGCCAAAAATGTGCGCGTCTGCTGCACGTGTCGGAGCTAGGGACTTGCCGAGCACCGTGTGCGAGCCATGAAGGCTGCAAGCACACAACTAGCAGGCCTAGCAAGCTCACAGAGAGTAGGGGTGTGTCACTCACCTCCCTACGCTTGTCGTTGTGAAGGATTCCTCGCCGCGAAGAAGAGGGAGCCGCCGCCGTACTGCGCTCAACCGCCTCGCCGCCGCAGGTGCCGTCGCAATGCTCGATCACACACACTCACACTCTCTCCCTCTCTTCCTCAAGCACGCACACACACACACACACACACACACACACACACACACACTTGTGAGCACACAATGGAGATGGGGATGGAGATAGGGCAAGAGCACTTCTTCTATTGCACACTGAGAGAATAGGTCAATTTTAGGTTTAGGTGACTTTTATATGAGCTCGCCCCATTCACATTTGGGCGCCCATGCTTAGCCAACTAACCCTTGCGTGTTCCAGTTAGAGTGCGCCTCTCATCGGCGATCACTCTACCCTTTTCCTATTGGACCGACAAGCCCGGTGCCTGACTCTACTAAATAAATAATACGGCGTCCGTCGTAGGCGATAGGGTGTCAGTGAGCCACGAGGGTTAACATCTTCCTACCAATGCCTACAACTGAAAGACAATGTAAAAACTATAGTACACAAGAAAGATAAGCATTGAAATACAATAGGTGAAAAAATTTATACAATGTTGTAGTTGATCATGTAGACAATGGTGCATCCAAGGAAAAAACTTTGGACGCAATAGTCAACTTTTATGAATTGAACGCATGGACTGATGCCGACTATGCAAATTTCCAAGAGGTTATAAGGAACTTCTACAAGACATTTATCAATGCCTGGACAAATCAGAATATCACTCACTACATGGTAATGTAATTAGTTTGATCATATGCCAATCTTTTGAATTACAAATCTATTTCCTTGTAATGTTTGTGCTTGCTTTGTGTGCATCACATTATATGTAATCACGTGCTTTGGTTAGCAAGGCAATACGACAGCTTGAGTATTTGGTTTACACAGGGCATGGAAAAAACCCACTACGAAGCTCGTATTGCGTATTTCAACTACACTTGACACGGAGGTGGTGTATACAAAGCCAATAGATTAGAGAGCTACATCAATGGACGTATCAAAAACTTATACACAAGTCACACCAAAAAGAACAAGTCAAAGACAATCAGATTGGCTATGCAATGAGACTAGCCAAACAAAAACGAAGGAAGGAGATATGGGAGTTATCCTATGTAGTAAGACGACATGCAAACTGATGGTTATAGAAAGAACCCGTGGAAAGGGTTTGGAGAACACCGTTACAAGCTGTGCCTTAACTCTCAACTATAACAAGATCCAAATACAAACCTTGATGTAATCTTAACGTTCCATAATGTGGATAATTTTTGTAACAAAGTAAATACTTTGTTAGATATCGAAACAACATCAATCTAAGTTTGATGCATAAAAAAATACATTCTGATTGTTTTAGTAATCGAGAAACGTTACAAAGTAGTCTGGCCTTTTGGCTTTGGCTAAAGAGCCCTCTTCCTCGTGCTTTGTTCTCTTCGACAACATGTCTCTTCATCAACATTCATTGCGAGCACGTTGAGGTCAGAAAATTGAATCCCTTCATCTGCCTCAACCTACGGGCCCTCTTCTATAAATTGAAGAACTAGCTGTTTATGTTTGAGCAGATCATGTTTTTCCTTAGTGTGACAATTAGCGTGGGTCTATGATTCCATAGATGCCAAGGTCAACACCAAACATTGAAAGCGTTGTGTGCTTCTCTAGCAGCATGACCTTGTCTGCATTCCATCTGATAGCAATGCCTTCTAAATATTTTGAAAGTGTCTTTAATGCAAAAAGAGAAAACTTAACTTTATCTTTGGAAAAGTTGGTATTTAGATAGCTCAAACGTTCTCAAAGTATTGTCCAAGGGAGGAATTCTTTCCCAGGTCTCCCTTGTCTCGTCCACGCGGACAAGGAATGAACTGATCATTGTAGACAACAAGCTACCAAAACTTAAAACCAAGTATTGGTGAATACACATGAAAGTCTTCAAATAAGCACTACAAACATAAAAGAAAATATTTTTTGCAAGTATACCTTCCGATTTTGATCTTTTTTGACTAATGCAACATTTCATAGGTCAAGAGAGCTCTCCTTTGCAGAGGATAAGGAGGGTGCCAATGACATTGATGGAGGACTTCTCTCCAACTTAGTGATTCCAAGACTTTTTTGCACCGTCTTGAACTCCGCCTCCATTGGGAGCATTGGGGCACATGCAACTACATCCTTGTATACCATTGCTAATGCCTTTGCTGGTTCAAAAAACTCACCTACTGTTACATGAGCATCCAAGATAAAATACTTTTCATTGACATGGTCGATTATACTGTCATCCTCTTGTAGATTTTAGGAAACTATAGCAAAGCAATAGTCCTCTCTCAAGTCAAAAATTCAATGATTTCATTAAGCATTACATAATGATGATCATCGATGGGAATGATAGGAAGGACATTTGTTGGCAAAGATGCCTTTGAAAGTTGTACACCCTCTAAAACACGTAAAGCACCATGGCACAAACTCGTCATCTGTGACTGAAGATTGACTACTCTTTGACTCCTTCGTTATGTCTCGGCGGTCGTTTAAATTTACATTCAAAAATAGGATGAACGCGACATAGTGTTTCGTCACACGACACTTTTGATTTTGTACAAGATGTTTGATGTCATTCTTAGGAAAATGCACTAATAGCTAGAGACTGTTCCTGTAGAAAATATGTTTCTTAGAATGGTATGATTTGATGTCCTTCAATGGACATAATGAAAATCCTAGAATGCAAAAGCGCCACTGACTGTCTATTGTTGGTAGGTATGAAAAAAATATACAAGGAAATATAATGCAAAAGCCACCCACTCTTGCAATGAGAAGACATGATTAAATACTGGCTTGATATCCTTTTTCCGTTGTTGAAAGCCAATTTGGTAAAGAAAAGGGAAGAGCTTATCCTTGGGCGCCTCATTAGAGCAAGGCAAATCCTCCTCTATTGCAATCTGGAAGGGATCCATTTTTGATAGGAGGCGAGAAAACCTACAAACGGAAGGGCATTGAGTATGTAGGATTTGGGTATGATAGGAGAGGATAAAGAGATGGAAAAAAATCCATCATGTCATGTCAGTCGTCCTAATGATTGTGTTAATATTGGTGCATTAAATGTGACACAGCTTGAAGCAAGCTCAACCATACCATATGACATGTGTTTGGCTAGGGTGAGTTATGTAACCAAAATAATAGCTTATAAATGACTCGACTTTCATCGTGCATATAAAGCACCTCTAGTGTACAGTCCTGGCTTTATCCATAGCAAGAA
Organism: Adiantum capillus-veneris; assembly: GCF_014529385.1. Lineage (NCBI taxonomy): Eukaryota > Viridiplantae > Streptophyta > Polypodiopsida > Polypodiales > Pteridaceae > Adiantum > Adiantum capillus-veneris. Next base: position 54,137,336 of record NC_140955.1, on the reverse strand, counting down.
AAGAGCATAAGAAGAAGGAGAAAGTGAAGCTTTCTAACAAGATAATGACAATTTGAAGGATGTTCAAAAACTGCTATCCAAGGCAAAACAATGCAAAAGGAGCTGAAGACAAAGATCAAAGCATCTCTGAAGGTAAAGGCTGTGGGAGCCAACAATGCAAATACGGAGGACAAAAAATTTCTAAGACAAAGGACGACCGGGAATAGTAGGAAAGGGAAAACAAGCTAGTGCATCATACACCTTTTGTACTTGTTTTAAAAGCATAATGGAGAAGTCTATGGTTTTTTTTTTTTTTAATCTATGCGTTATTTATATCATTTTGTTCTTTTTTTTAAAAAAAAAACCCTAGTGTTGCATTTTTTGGTCCTTGGTGATGATGTGAAAGGTATTTTAAAGTTATATCGTGCCACAACGTGAAACAAATATAACACTATGAAAAGTTTACTCCATTTCACATTGTGGTCTGATAAATAGTTGTTGTGCCATAATGAGATACATCTGTAGCAAATAGGAAGAGTACCTTATATGTTGCACTGTTGCGTGACAAAGAATGTCAGACCACAACGCAATAATGAAGTATGCTTGCTACATCACCTCCATTCTCTCACATTGTGGTGCAGAAAAAAATTATCATGCCACAACATGAAACTAATGTAAACCCTACGAAGACTACCCTCCACATGTCATATTGTGGCATGACAAAAACATGTCATGTTGCCACACTTAAAAAGGAGGTATTACTCGCAGGTTTGATCTATTCTCTCATGTTGTGGCAGAAAAAGTAGTTATCGCATCACAACGTGACAAAATGGAGACCCTAAGAAGACTACCCTCCATGTCTCGTTATGGCGCTACAAAGAAATGTGGCACCACAATGCGAGAAGGATGCATGCTTGTTAAACCCTCTTCATTCTCTCACATTGTGGCATGATAAATTAATTATCGTGACACAATGCAAAACAATCGTGGACTTTAGATATAGTATCCTCCATGTCATGTTGTGGCACAACAAAGAAATATCACGTCACAACGCGAGATTGAGTGCCTACAAGACCTCATTTCCTTGTTTCACATTGTGCCATTATAGAAAATTTCATTGTGCCACAATGCAAATTAAGGAGTGCGGTTGGTCAAGACCCCTCCATATCGCGTTGTTGTATCGCAACAACTGCTTGATTGCTATTTTGACACCACCCTCCCAAGTCACCTTGCGAAAATGCTACCACGTGTCCTTCATGCACGTGGTGCACACTTCCCAAAGAAATACATCCCTTAAAATGAACAAAGCTATTAAATGTAGTTGACCCCTTTTGATATCGCAAGATTCGTAATGATGATGATGTCTACCGGCATATATAACGTCTCTATTTTCATAGCCTCCACTATTGTGAGACCTCTGTCCTTCCCTCTCAGAGCTGTCTTTCAATCTAGTGCTCATTTATTATCAATTATCTCCCTTTTATGTCACATTTCTATTTTTTGCAAAACGTGGGCTTTTCATGGCTCGCACGAAGCAGATAGTGAAGAAGGTACGTACCCACAACTTGACCAATCTTCTTATTCTTGTGTTGGAGACAAAACTCTCCCAAATTTACAAGCAACTATGCAAAGTTGAAGGTATGAGCAGGACCAAACAATTCTTTTTGACCTCCGCAAACTCTAGAGGCATACTTCTCTCGCCATACCTAAGCTTCATTTTTAGAGAGTTGTGCACAAGATCTGTGAGAGAGTCAACCTCAATTTTAGGTGGGCCAGAAGCGCAATGGGTTGCCTTCACAAGGCAATCAAAGAATTTATTATTGAACTTCTTGAAGATGCTATGTGCTCACAATCCATGGCCATAGAGTGACTATGATGCACTGGTATATAAATTTCTTAAGGCTCTTGCAATTCAAGTATACGACAAGACCCTTGCGCCAATGACAATTTTTGCTTTGATTGACTTTTTGTGTGTTGCAGAGCTAGAAATCTTGGAAAAGGTAAGCAAGAGGAAATCAAAGCGTCTAGTAGATCGGCCAATTATGTAAACCTTTACATTTCTTGCAGCTAGCATTGGAAGCTCAGAACATTGATGAAATTAAAACCTTGGCCTTGTGCAAAAGTTTTGAATATTAGCAATATTGCAAAAGCAAGGCAGTTCAACACAAAATTGAGGCTAACACAATACCATGTAATAAATTATTGAAGAGCAAGAGTGTGTGGAGGTATAGAGGTGAAAAAGTTTTGAATACTAGCAATGATGGAAAATCAAGGCAGTTCATAGTAGAATTGAGGCCAACACAATAGCACTAAATTAATTATTCAAGAGCAAGAGTGTGTGGAGATACATAGGTACAACAGTGTGTGGAGGTACATAGGTGTACACACACACACACACACACTCTATGGAACACGCACTGACATATCACACACTTAGGCCTACATGGTCAACCCCATGGTATAGGTTCGACACATTATGCCCCATTTTTTGGATCGGCTCTATGTTAGTCCTGCTCAACCCAATGCTTGTAGTTGTAAAGTCTAAACACGTGGTTCTATATACACACTCTGTCACAAAAGCACACAATACATGGAACATAGTAATGCATGATAGTCCTAAGGAGATACAAACCCGTAACACACACATGCTGGCATAATAACAAGACGTCATTTATACTAACAGATTTTGCATGACACAGACAACAACATCTTTGGCGGAGGAGTAGTCAAAAGACAAGGACATACAACATGAGCAGGCTGATGGAGCATTCAAGCAATAAACCTCTTCTTTTTTTTGTTTTATTCTGGCGTAGATAAGCCAAGTCATTTGTAAATGTTTTCTAGATGCATGTTAGCATCCTTCAAATTATCTGTAAATGCGTGTTAGCATCCCTCAAATTATCAAAATTCCGCTTCAAGGTCTCAATGACATTATGAAGTTCACATCTCAAGTGGTTTTTTTCCCCCTTTCCCTTTTTACAACAAGGGCGCTTACTGGTATAACAAATGGTTACCTTTTATAAGGTCAACATGGTAACTAAGGCGTTTGTTTGAAGCTTAACAACTTGCAGTTTGAAGCCTTGCTAAAAATGGCACGCATCATTAATAGAGGCGCTGTATCCACCCCTGGCGAGAAATCGCTGCAGCTGGCATGGCCAGAGGACTGCCTTTAAGGAACCGGACTGAGCCTCCCTATAAAACCAAGGCATCGCAAGGCATACTAAGCACTATATGCACATATACACAGAGCGCATACACGGTAGTTTTCCCAGAGCTTCACACGCACAGAAGTGCCATAAGTGAGCGTCCCGGCACGGCAAGGCACACTTGCTATTGGTGGCGCAATCGCTACACTACCAAGCCCAAAGGCATCGGCCTCTATTACACACAAGGCTACTGCGCAAGCTACAGACATTACAAAGGAGGTACACTAATTTTGTTCAACTTATATGTTAAAATACAGTAAAAATATTATAGGCTGAACCATCCTTGGTATCCATTTTTCTCACAGAAACGTTCTGTAAGGCATATTCTTAATTGCTAGTCACTCAACGATTTCTCATAAAGGGCTCAGTTGTATGCACACGATATCTCAATGCACTGTATGCCGTAGATAATCACAGTTGTATGCCGTAGGTAATCAACCCGGGACGGCACGACACATTGGCTGGTGTGTGCGTAATCGTTACACTATCAAGCCCAAAGGCATCGCTTTCTACTGTACACATAGATAATTCGCAAGCTGTAGACGTCTACTATCCACAATGCTAATTTGCAAGCTGCAAACGATACAGAGGAGGTAAGTGCACATTTCTGTACAACTTATCTATTAAAATACATTAACACGAATGTAGGTTAAACCATCTTTTGTATCCAGTTTTTCACAGAAAGTTTTGTATGGCATGGTATCGTTTTTTATTCACTCATATTCCAGTAATGATTCCAGTAACAGTAATGGCTTTCTATTCACTCATATTTATAGTAAAGATGTTTTAAAGGCATAGTATTGTTTTTGGTTAACACATCGTCCAGTAAAGGGTCTCTCATACATAAGGCACTCATCTATTGATACACATAGGAAAAAAGCATGACATCACGAACTTAAATTTCCGACGGTAGAACAAAAACTTGCATATGGGCATGCAATCTGATTAAACATTGGTGGGATATGTGTACAAAGTACAGCAATAGGGAGTTCCACGAACAATCCATATTCATGTAAATGGCACATAATAGGCACAAAAAAGAATACCTCGCTCACCCATAATCTTGTTTTGGCATACTTATGCATAAGGCGTGCATTCATAAATGCAGTTAAGCAACAATTTAGTGTGTAAATAGGTTTGTAGTGTACCTAAACTAAAAAGGACGTGTGGTCCGATTAATTTTTGTACATAAAATTACTTGCCAACTGAAGGTAACGGTTGGAAGGAGAGCAATACCTTGAACCTACAAAGGCAAAAGGAGCACTTTCGATGTCTACTGCAAATAACAACCAGGTGAACTGATATTGAAAACCTGGAGTATAAGTTTTTTTCAAAAAAATAAGAAGCAAAGCGGTGTTTTTTATCGATTGTCTTGTATGTAATATCGGGCATAAAGGAGGTATTAAATCTTTGCATGAGGGTTTAGGATAACCTCATATAAAGCCAATGTCATTATGAAAAGACTCGGTTTTTGCCAAAATTTTCAGAAAGTGACCTTAATATATACTCACTTTTAAACCATAGCAAGGCTGCCCCTAAGGCATTAACCAAACAGTGTATAAGAATCGGTACGGAAAACCTTAGATGTAAGGCTGGTAAGTCAAAATGGAGGTTTTTTTATATTTTTTTTTCTACTCTTCTTTATGATTAATACCTAGCAAAAAAATGGATCAATGATTTAATGTATAGGACACCTCTTGTAAAGACAGATGTCGGTCTCGTTTGGAATAAGGTTTTTTTTGAAAAATAAACTGTTTTACAAACAAAATGCTGTCGAAATTTTCAAAAAAATCAAGAGTGCTTGTAGATTATAATGCTTACTTATATACCATAACGATAGGGTTGCCCCTATAGCAACATAGTATAGTCTCTAAAGAATGCTAAACTCCTAATCATTGATGACAAACAGGAGTACAGGCAGACAGCTAGGATGAGTGTCACTCGTGATACATTCAAGCTACAAAGGATTCGGAACAAGCTCATGGCAGCACACAAAGGGAAAAATCAAACCAAGCCATTAGCAATTAGAGACCCCATTTCCAAACCTTGTAAACCTATACGAAATTTCACAGACCGTAATTGACCATATCTACATAGATGAGAAAAAGAAAATGTAACATATACCTAGGAGTAGGGTTGGGCTTCAGGGTGTGACATCGATAACAAGCAGTGGGGATTGCTTGATATACCTGTCACCCATTTAGTGCAAATTAATTCTAATTGATTGTACTTGTGGTTGGTTGGCAGGTAAAGATCCCTGCTTTCATCTGATAGGAGTTCCGGGCTAAAGCTCCTATTGTTTTATGTACCGAAGGATCTTGTAACAATTTTTATATTAAAAAAAGTTCTACTTTTCTTTGGTGTAACCATATGATAAGTGTAAACAATACTTAAGTTCTCTCAGTATATGATTCTAAGTGATGGGATTTTTCAATCAAACACACACACAATTTTCCCAAGATACCTTTGGTCGGGTATCTATCATATACTGAGAAAACTTAGTATTGGTATAAAATAAATGGTTTAGTCTTTTTTTCTTCAGGCTTTTGGATTCCATCTCTCACCCGTCTGGGATATGGAATAGAAGAAGGCACTCCTATTCCTCCAGTGGGGACCCAGTGTATACTGTCTTGTTTCAAGGGTGTAGAATTCCACAAAAAATTGCTAGATTTTGAGAAACAAGCCATGCATACCCACTCTATATCAGTGTTAAACACAGCTTCTATTAATGATTGGCTTTCCTTATTGATTCTTTCTAGAAAAGATAAAGACAAGCTTCTAGAGGCCTTCAATACCTTCGTAGCTAAACTTCCCATTATTGATGCACACGATAGTTCAGATCTTGATTTTTATTTTACGTCTCTTCCCACTATTTTGAACAAACTATATTTTATCAATAACCTTCCTACCGTGCCTATAGAAATCAAACACTCAGAAAAGGTTATCAATCCTCTTCTGGATCTTGACCTTCTGGAAGAAGAAGAGAAGGAAGCCCTCAACTTCTTGACAGATGCAAACTGTGTAGCCCCTGAAAGGGCGGTCTCTAAATTGTTTTCAGAGGTAATCCCTTTACTACCACCCAGGCAAGTGGAGTTAGATGCCATTAGACTTGAGCACAAACTTTGGGATTATGAAATTTTGAACCATCGAGCACCTTTTACAATTTCCTCTCTAGGGTTGTTGTGTAGTATTCCCACAGACATTGTTGAGCAGTGTAAAACCTTAGCCTTACATTCCAAGCATCTTTTGACACAAGATGTTCTCTTCGAACTTAAACAGGTCAAATTATCAGATGTCGATGGAAAAAAGTGTCCAAGCACTTCAATCATTGCTCGCACCAAAGGACTCTCTCTTATGGACAGAGCAAAGGATCAAAAACGGTTTTTGAGAAACTGTTGGAATTCCTATCGACCCTTCCTGAAATGCCAATGCAAAAGGGTGGATCCAAACTCCAATTGTTCGTCATCATCAATTATTTGGTTTGATCAGTTTTTGTGGTACGTATTCCAGAATCTACCAAAGTTTTTTTAGTTCTCATCAGGACCAGTCCAGGTGCCTTTATTGCATGGGTGGCCTCATTTTCGATTGAATTAAGGCAAACAGTAATCATCTATTATCAGTTTCATGAGCACATGCTAGAAGCAGCCAAGGGATTGGTCCTGTACACACCTGGGACTCCACTTCTTCAAAAGCTACACAACACACCTGTCTCCATACAATCGAAACCCTACTTAAACCACCCAAAGGCAAAGAGTAGCTAAAGAAAATTACACACACACCTAGCAGCATGGCATCCACAAGCAAGAGAGCAAGGCAATTCAGAGGATCAGAGGATTATGGAGATACTCCCAGAGCACTTGAATACCCAACTTCTAAGGATCAGGTACATTTACTTCATACAAGAAATAATGGATTGTTACACTTTGAACGCAATGTTAAGATGCATGGAGGATTCGTTCATATATTATTTTGTAACAAATTTATGGACTTTATTAATCCTCATAAGGTTTTTCAAACACTTATAAATGACTTTCACATCAACAAAGACCTATCTAAAATGAGGATTTGCTTTGGGTGGAAATATACCCGAAACTTGAACCATACCCTCTATAAACCATCTACTATGTTTGCCCAGGAAATTGATGAATCACAACCATGTGGTTGTTTGACACATAAAAGGTTTTCCAACTTTTTAGTTGACCTTGAACCATTTGGAAGACATGTGATCACCACTAACCCTAGCATAGCTAGACATAAAACATTCCAAGAATTTATCAAGAAAGGGATAAATCACATACAGTTAGTACCAGTAAACCCTAAGGCAGTAACAAAAGAACTTGGCAATGTATGGAAAACCTTATGTATCCTTCTAGGTTGTGAGGATAGAAAATCACATTACAATTATATCCAGGGATCAGTTAATGAATTGTTTTCCCAAAGATTTCCCTTCTACAGGAAAAAACAAACTCCCTGGTACAAAAACACGGACATGATGAATGAAATAAATGAAATTTTACAATATCTATTCATATGCGGACTTGACAATCTGCGCAAACTCCCATTTTTATATGTAAAAAACTTATCCAATTAGCGGCAAGGAGACGGCTGGAAAGCCCCGAATTCCGTCTTCTTTCTTCGGAAGAGGAGAAAATTTGCCAAGCCATAGGATCATACACCCATGAAATTGGGTTAGAGACACCAGCTGTGTTCTCTCTCCCGTATCTTATGGGAAATTTGCCAAGCCATAGGATCATACACCCATAAAATGGATTTCAGATGGATCACTAATGCGCATAGTTGTGTATTTACTCCTGCCACGACTATAATCACCAAAATACTCAAAAGCGTAAAACAAGGATTTGAAGAGTACACCGAAATCACACATAAAAAGCTACAAATGATCTCTGGGACACAAACCAACGGGTATTGGATGATTAATAATCAATACGATTTTTTGATCAATCTACCAAAACGTATTACAAATATTCATTCCTTTGATATAACATCTTGTTACGAAGCTATCCCTCACAAAGGCAAGAATGGACTACTTGAGGTACTAGACTACATTATTAGACTCATCAAAGGTATGCAATATCTTGGGTTTAAGAATAACCGCAAGCGGATTGTGCTCACAAAAAAGAAAAGGGAAGTGGTATGGATATTTGAGTATTTGCATAACATCAATGAGTTTGTCCTTGATAACTGCTTTACCAAACTAAGTAAACACATTTATCGCCAAGAAAAAGGTATACCAATGGGATATAGCTGTTCACCATTATAGTGTAATTTATATTTAGCTTGGTATGAAATTGAATATATAAAGAAACTATCCCGGCTTACCAGATTTGATATGATGAACGTATTTTTATATTCATGGCGATATATGGATGATTTGCTATTTGCTAATAATCCATTTATTTCACAGTGTCTAAATCACAAAAAAACCCCTGTCCCAAGAGGACCCCTTTACAATTTACCCTTTGGACATCACTGGGATTAAAGCCACACACAAGACAAATCAAACCACATATTTAAACACACACATCCAATTATGCAAATCAATGGAAGGTGAGTATATAACGTGCACCGCATGGAAAAAAGACAAATTACCATGCCCTAATGTTTCGTTTATTCATGCTACCAGTAATCAACCAAAAAAGATGGCATAGAATGTGTGCATATCACAGGTGCTTCCCATATTATATAATGCATCCCAAGAATCATATGCGGTGACAGATTTAAATAAATTGATCTCCATGTTCGTAGAGAATGGTTTCAAAAGAGAGAAAATAATTACATGTATTACTAGTTTCCTGGAGAGAAATCAGTTTCCAGGAATTAGGTTTACCATCAGTACATTAAAACAACAAATTGGTAGAGGATAGGTCCACTTGGTGGCCTATCCTCCACCAATTGTACCTTTCCTCAGGGTTGGGGGAGGGCCACACACACACACACACACACACACACACACACACACACACACACACACACACACACACACACACACACACACACACACACACACACACACACACACACACACACTCTATGGAGCATGCACTGACATATCACACACTTAGGCCTACATGGTCAACCCCATGGTATAGGTTCGACACATTATGCCCCATTTTTTGGATCGGCTCTATGTTAGTCCTGCTCAACCCAATGCTTGCAGTTGTAAAGTCTAAACACATGGTTCTATATACACACTCTGTCACAAAATCACACAGTACATGGAACATAGTAATGCATGATAGTACTAAGGAGATACAAACCCGTAACACACACATGCTGGCATAATAACAAGACATCATTTATACTAACAGATTTTGCATGACACAGACAACAACATCTTTGGTGGAGGAGTAGTCAAAAGACAAGGACATACAATTGTGTGTGCACAAGAAAACTATTTTTCAATTCGTTTTTCTCCTTGTAGATCGCAGATCTGAAAATTTTAACTAAGGTACTCCTCTGTTTCAACATCTCAACATAGGTGAAGGAGTTGCCTTGTGTAGAAGATAGTGTGTAGGTGAAGGAGCTGCCCTAAAACTGTGTGTGCACAAGAACACTATTTTTCAATTAGTTTTTTCTGCTTCAACATGTTCTACAACTTTGCAGAAGAAACTTTTTGCGAATTCCTCACCATTTTTTTGATATTCAGTTTCAAACTGACTGTATATAGGAAATCTCAAATTTTTTGTTTTGCAAATTGTACAAGTATGATGCACTTTTAAAAGCATGACTGGTGCTTGAAGGTGAGTGCATAAATTTTGAGCTAAAATGAAATTCCAGCTTGTGAAGAGCTTGAGGTTTGAGTTTTTTTGGTAGATTTGTGTAAAGACAAAATGGGGGTAAGATTTGGCCAATGGATACCCATTTCTGACCGAGGTGAAGTTGTCGCCATTGGCACTACAAGTGGAGATTCTTTTGTCTTCATAGGACACTTTGTCAATGATTTCATGCTTCAGTTTATGCTCTTTTGCAGACGAATTTGCATATGGTTATGGTGCGTAACTGATGCCCAATGTACATGCATTTTAGCAAGAGATCCATTGAGCTCTCTTGAGAGCATACTTTTTGCATTGATCAATTTTTTGGATTGTACGTCTTTTGGTGCTTGTTTAAGCACGGTCACTTTGTTTGTGTACGTTGAGTGCATATTGCCATTATATACACATTGTGGAGCCATTTTTGCATTACTCTTTGGCATGGAGTAGTGGTTTTGGTTTATGGTCCTCTTTTGGTGACTATAGTGGTCAAGGTTTACTCCCACTTTTCCATACTGTAGTGGTCAAGGTTTGCTCCCACTTTGCTACTCTATAGTGGTTGAGGTTCACTCCCACTAATTTGCCAGGCTTTTGGCTGAAAAACTTTTTAGTCAGTTTGTAGTGGTTGAGATCATTTCCCACTTTGGCATCTTGGATGTCGTTTATAGTTTTCAAGTTTGCATTAAGATTTTGCTCATTTTTCATAGGACACTCTGTTCGATTTTCCCTAGATTTCTCGCCACAGTTTTTGCTTGATTGCCGTACAACCTTTTTTCATGTGTTTGTGATCATTACATTGAGATGGTGACTGTGGTTGTTTTCTCCTTCATTGACAAGCATGCAGTTTTTAAAGACATGGACAGGTGCTCACATACCCACACTCGTAGGAGTGCATATAAGATGCATGCTTGTGTAGCTACAAGTTACAGGTAGCCAAACTTGAGCTTTTGAGTGATCAAGTTTTGACTCTTACTTTGATAGGTTTTGTTAGTTTTGGGCACATATTGGTGTGAGATTTTTATATTCTCCTAGTGGCTACAGGTTACATGTTATGCACTATTTTTTATTGATGTATATTCAAATCCATTAGTCTACTATTTATAGGTTATAAGTAGTCATAGGTTCCAGGCACATGTTCCATGTACTTTGGCAGTTGAGACTTGCATCAGTGTGATGATTACAAATCACAATGTGGTTACATTATTGCAAGAGATTTTATGCATTGACACGCTTAACCACTATGAGTGTTGGTGGTGAGCTCTTTTGAAAGCATTTTCTCCCCTGTAGTAGGAAGCTCCTTTTGTTCCAATTTTGTTGCATTCTCTTTGGCATTGGTTTATGCACATTGCCCTTGTGCATGCTATAGATCCATAGCTTCACTTATGGCAGTTGATATGTGTAACAATTATGAGTCCGCGATGATGACTCATGTGAGACAATAGTCTCGTTCATGTCGACACTTGAGATGTTTGCATTGTGGTCACATAGGGCACATTGGACAACATTGCTTCAGATGCATGAGGTAGTAAAGAAGAGTCATTCAAGATGCATATGCATCTTTGACACATGAAATAGTTGCAGTGGTGGTATATGCTAGTGATGGTGATGTCATGCTTGCCTTGAGTATACCTCTTCTAGATTTTTCTATGGATAGCACACTTTCTCCATAGTGGTTACTTCATGGTGATACTACTTTCCATGAAATGCCATGTTGTGAGTGATTTAGTGGTTTTTTTAGTAGGAGACTTGGTTGTGTGCAACTTGTAGATGGTTCAGCATGTGACATAGAGGGTGCAGGAGGTGTATGCTTGTCATTTCCTAGTGGTGCATTATACACACTTTGTCATGTGCGATATGTTCCTCAGCTGAAACACAATTTGATCTTGGTGAGATAGTTGAGAGACAATGGGTGTCAGGTATTTCTTAGAATTAGGTCTTCCAAATGCATTGCAGTTTGCTAGTCATTGCGAGAGAAACCAAGATTGGCTTATTCTACCCTATGCATGTATCCGAGGTACAAGAAAAAATACTCTTGATTGTATTGCAGGCATGTCAGTGAGAGACAAGACGCGTCTCTTTCATGGATCTCTAGGTTTTTGTGCTTGACGTGTCTATTGCTACATAGTTAGAGTGGCCATGCTCTAGCAAGACACGGCATATTGATCCTCTTAGGACATAGATGCCTCCTACCACAAAGATGAGTGATATGGAGTTTTTTGATATGCTCATGCTAGAGGCTGAGATGGTGATGCCAAGACATGTGGATATAGTCCCTATGGATGATGAGGGAGTGATGACTACCCTGGAGTCAGGATTGACACATCCATATGTGTCTAGTCCCGGTGGTGATATAGTGAGCTTTGAGATACTTGCCACGGATTGATCGGTAGAGGTCACTTCACAAGGTGTTGATGTGATTGGCATGGATATGCTGATAGATATTATGCATTTTTCATCAACCTTTGGGACTCTCATGTACAACCTCTTAGTATCCAGACCCGATATAGCAACTGCAATGGGAGCATTTGCAATTGGGGTTGTCAATCATGCGATGACTGACACTAGCATGATTCATCATGGAGCAGTGGATACCCAATATCTTTGGACTCCAATACTTTGCAAAATTGAAAGTGCTTTGATTTGAAATGAATAAATAAACAACCATAATATATAACCACTTCAAATCTCAAGTTATAGGTGAACAATAACCATAGGTGAACCATACATGTAAAAGTTACATACTAAATGAGTTGTCTAAAAGATAACTTCATAGTACAATTTCACAAAATCAATATAAATCACACAAATTCAAAAGCAAGTCTCTTTAAGGTCAAAAATCTACAGCATCCTCCCATGTTTGCAAAATACTTCAGTCATAAAAATAATTTGTCATAAAAAGCTCCAAATTTAGAAATTTTATCAACCTATAAGATGCAATAACTTATATGAGAATTGGCCAAAAACTATGCATCCTCCCATGTTTCCAAAATACATAGTCATAAAAATCTCCAAATTTAAAAAGTTCGTCAACCAAGATGCAACAATTTATATGAGAATGAGTAAAAAGCTCGTCTCTAAATAGAATAGTTTGATCTATCTTCTATATTTTGACTCATAACTTACTTCATTCTTACGTAATAGAGATAAAAACATCATAATCAGCCTTTCAAATTGACCAAATAGATGCATGACATAATTAAGTTACCTTTCACATAGTCATTAAAGACTTTGCATTTGTCATCATCAAGCTGATATTTTTGGTCTCCAAATCATATGTTGAATTTGCAAGAGAGATTATGAATTCCAAGGGTACACATTGATTGTCCATAAGATCATATGTGTAGCATCGTGTTCCCTTTGCCTTTTGGTACCATGCTAGATGGATCTCTACATTAGCAAGATGATCAAGAAGATCAATAGGTCCTCTGGTCTCCTTCCTAGCAGACCCCAACTTTATTCTCATACAAGTAACTCTTCCTAAGTACCAAGTACCTTTAGCCACACCTTCGTTAGTGCTGCCTAGCTTTCCTTTCCTCTTATAACTTGAGTTCTCCTTGAAAGATGAGTTTTCAAATAGAACAACACAATCAAAGCCTGTTACAAGACAAGTTCTTGTTTGAAACTTGACCTTTGTATCAAATGTATAATACACTCCACTTTTTACCCTCGTGACTTTGTCCTTGGATAAAGTGGGATTTCCATTCATTTGACTCTCAAGAGTACTCTTGTATATCCTTTTTCAATCAACCTCTACAAAAAGTGGTATTGAGATATGGATCTTTTCCTCTTAATTAACAACAAAGTCTAGGACATGACGTAACTCTCTGAACTCAACCATAGTTACCTCATCATCTCAATTGTTCTCTCTTCACTTTAAATCTTCATTCATCCCTAGAGAAATTCCATCAATACTTCCTCACCAGCAAACTTGTCCTCCGTATTTCATGTAAAGAGATCCAGAAGATCTTTCCCCTCCCACAAAGCATGGCACCAAGAATCATATTTCATGCCTAGCTATTCACAGACACTAAGTTGCTTCAGATAATCCTGATTTTGATGCATGTATTATATACTCATTTTTAAATACGGACGTATAGTCACCAAGATTAGACATGGACACACCATGTGTATGATTCATAGTAGCTCATATTATTTATTGCTTGAAGTGAGTTGCTGGAAAAACAAGAGTTGAACAAGATTGCATCCCAATAATTATGCTAGATGTCCTTGCACCACTTAGTAGATCAGCCCCATCGTAGCATGTTTCATTCCTAGTCATACCCCCAATTTTACTGAAGAAATTATCACAAGCGTCTGACCCTGTTGAAGAGAGAGGAAATTTTAGATGAAAAACTTGTCTCTCAATACTTTGATCAGAAGAACGACAAAGTGGCAAGATAGTTGGATTTCTATAAATGTCTCTTTGCTAATGAAGTTCTCCTTTAGGGAGTATGTGGTTTGCTTCATGATCCACATATGCCAGATCCTGAATGGACAACATGTCAAACTAAAAATCAGTTTGTGGTTCACATAGACCTAGCTACAAACATCTATACTATATATTAAGGAGACCAGTTTTCCAGTACCACGTGTCGCAATTTCCTTTATCCGACTATAGTGAGGACAGTGCGCACGCAGGGGGGGAGAGAGAAAGAGAGAGAGGCAGCCGAAGGCCGCCGTCCACACTAGTGCTTAGTAATGTATGAAAGAAATATGCCATGATACTACTAGCACTAGGAGTACGTGAAAAAGAAAGAAACCTTGTCGACAAATTTCACTCTCTCATACAAAGAGAGAGTTGGAGACAAAAATACGTCAATATATGTTTCTACTATTGATAGATACATCTCTGTTCCTAGTGTTCTTTCATGTTGGAATCTAGCTCCACTACGCATAAAATTTTAAACAAGCTTGCACCTTCCTTTGAGCTATTTTCTTTGCTAATCTCCAATTTTGTCTATCCGTCCTCTCCACATATCCTTCTTGTAATCCATGCTCATCTACCTTGAAATGATCATATACAAAAGCAACATGATTCAAAGTTACAATGTCCTTACCAAGGATAAGTTTTCTAGCAGCATTGTCAATAGGATTGATTAGCTTCTTTCCATTGTGGATGACATCAAAATCATGTAGTCTCGAAACACTACCTTCACCATCTTTACTCACAATAAATGTGCAACCCTTTTAAGGAATGGAAAATCGATCCCCCATAAGAGACGTATAGTCCTCTCTCATGAGTTTTCTTCATCAAGAGTCCCCATCAGAAGCATGACCAATCAAAGGGCCAACCACATCCTTCAGATGCTTGTTCTAGTAAGAAGATATTGCATCCCATTGCGCTCTAATAAAGAGAGAGTCAAGCTTGTTACATGTTAATTGTACTAAAAGTACAAGCTTTTGTAGACATTCAAGAAGTGGATTGAAAATTAATACCCTAGCATAATGAGCAATCTCATTCTCATGAAAGGCATCTACAATGTTGTTGTATCCAAGTTTTCCATCACCAACAATGATCATGAAATCTTGTTGGCATGCATGTCCTAGATTTATTCCACAAAAGCCAAGAAGTTCATAATCTCTGGCTATCCACATTAGGGAGAATTTGGACTCTCAAAGGGGCCCTATAAGGAGGTGTGACTTTGCCTCTCTTTTCCAAAGTGGGCGACCCGGTGAAGTACATAAACACTCTGTCAAAACCCTATCAATGAGCATATCATTGGAAAGATCTTAGAAAGTAGGTTCTAAATCCCCAAACTCTGACAAATTTGGAGATGATTTGTAGAAGTTATGGCCTCCCCACTGAAGCTAAAATGTGGGGAGAGATTCCATTTATAAGACGGAGTTGTCACATCAAAAAATGGAATCTTCTAGAATATAAGGAATCTGATGGCATGCTATATATCAATGGATAGATCTTGATGAGCACATTCTAAATCCAAAAGGTCCGCCAAGTTTTGTTTCATTTGTAAAAAATTTATCGTGCACCTGTTTTGGACAAGAGAGAGAAAGTCAAAGTCCTTATAGGGCCCCTTTGAGAGTCCAAATTTTTCCTAATGTCTAACCATTCTCTTCATCACAGTCCATCTTTTGCAACAATGGCAGGCACACTTCCCAAATGAATGTTGTTTCTAGTCATGTGATGCTTGTAGATAGCTGCTACATGTTTTGTAGACCTGTTTTATAGAGATGAGCCTTTCTTGAACCTCTCATGGTGGTGGACATATGCAGACCCCCAAGATTTGAGAGAGGAAGTTATGCAATTTGGTGCCTCCCCACAATTTTATAGCCTCAAAGAGACTCTTCATTGTATCAAAATATCTCTTGCCACGATTTTCTCTACCAATGTTTTGAGAGATATCCATGAGAAATCTCCATATCGCTTTTCCCCCCTCAAAAGTTCCAAGGTTGTGGGAATTGATAATGTCTATACAAAACTTCATGACATCGTCTCTTCCCAAGGCCTCAATGACTCTTTCTTGAAGGCTCCTTACCCTTCACTCAAAGCCACCACCTTTGTTCTTGTAAACCAAACCTCTCTTTTAAGTCTCCGAGCTATGATACATATGGATCTAGCAATGTGTAGATCTCTACATCAGTCATGTAATCCAAACGTCGGCCAGCACAAGTGTCTCTATAGCCTCTAGAGATTAATGCTTGGGACTCTCCATATACGTGCATGCAAAAATCTCACTCAGGAATAGAGGCACACTCCTTGCACATTGGTGATCCAAATGAATCCCACAATGGATTCAATATTTGACAAAGTTTATGGAAAAATGTACCACTAATATCCACCAAGATTGATCCCATCATAAATGTTGCTCTAGTGGCCCGCTCACAAAACCACAAAGCACTGCCTCAACTATAATCTAAAAATGGCTTCAAGTCAACATGTTTTTGTCTAAATGTATACGTTTTTTTTCCATAACCCTCAGCATAGAGATAGTAGAGAGTTTTTCTCTGTGAAAATAGCATGACAATATTAAAAAAGACAACTTTTCATATACGTACTATGTACAAAATAAGGAAAAAAATAGGTATCTTCACCATTTTGCATTGACATTGTGTTGCTTGATTTATCAAGACTTGAATGATCCCTGAATGCCAATGGAGACATAATTTAGCCCTTGAAGGGACCTAGAAAGATACAACAAAGATGTACATCTATGCTACCTAGACTTGGTTTGAAAAAACCAATTAGGCTCATTTTCCTCTCATCAAGCATAGTTGACTTGCTTGGACAACCGCCTTTTTGGCACACTCCTTCAAAACTTGAACCAGATGCTTGGATGTGGCTCTTTGATTTGACATGTTCAATCATCCACTTCTTGAGGGATCATGTCTTTGGAAACAAGGGGGTCCACTTGCTATCAAGCTTGCACTTGATGAAGACCTTGAAGAGCACCTTGTAGTCCTCAATTGTTTCAAGAACCAAATCAGACCCCAAGATTTCCTCTTCTCCAAATGCAGTGACCTCTTCCATTGCTGTGTCTACCCTAGCTTTGTTTCTTGTGACAGAATCCTCCTCCACGCTATTGTTTGGTGGTTACCATCTATTGAGTTGTGGCATAGTTGGCTAGGCCATATGAGCCAAACATTGGCATGATTTGTCTACTTACTAGTGTTGAGTTTCTTTTACTTTTCCAGATGTGTACATTGCAATTTATGGCAAAAAACTAGGACATTGCACTTACCATTGAATAGAAAGCAAGTAGATCCACTAGAACTTGTCCATAGAGACGTATGCGGTCTTATGCCATCCAAGTCTCTAGGAGGGCCCCATTGATGACTCTATTTGGGTGTATCATTTGAAACATAAGGACGATGTCTTCTCTACATTTCACAAGTTCTTAGGTGTTAGTTGAAAATTAGTAAACCAAGAAGCTCAAGAGCTTAAGGTTTAATAATGGCGAAAATATTTTGTCACCTTCTATGCTAAGAGATAGATTAGACGGTAGTTTACCACTCCTTACACACCTTCTTAGAGTGGCTTTATTGAGAGGATGAAGCGCACAATTCAAGAGAGAGTCACATCAATGCTTTGTATGGAAAAGTTGACTAAAGTCTTTTGGGTGAAAGCTATTTTGATAATAGTGCACATCAATAATCAATCCCTTAGTAAATTAATAGTGCCATTAATTTACTAGAATCCATAGGAGTTGTGGTCTAGAAAGAAGCCACACTATGATGATTTGCATGTATTTGTATGTGAAACATATGCACATGTGCCAAAGGAGCTTCAAAAGAAGCTAGACCCAAAGTCACACATGTATTTTCCTTGGTTATGGTGCAGATGGAGAAATGGAATATCATCTTTGGCACCCAAAATCTTGTAAAATGTAATGGAAATGGCCTATGAACTTTGAGAATAGTGGAATTAAGAGAATTACAGTGAGCATTTTTGTGAGATTACTTTGAGAACATAGAGAGTGAACTTAATTGATTGTAGCAACATAAATATAGTACTTAATTAACTTGGCATGAACAATACTTTTTCAAGGGGGATATGTCCAGCGAGCAATGTTTGGTGAGCGATTTTTAGGAATCAGGTGAGCAGATTCCTAAAAAGATTCTCTTTTCCTCCTTGTCGACTCTTTCTCCTTTTTCATATCTCTATCTCTCTCTCTCTTTGAGAGAGAGAGAGAGAGAGAGAGAGAGAGAGAGAGAGAGGTATTAGGGAGGTTGAGACATAGACAAAGATATGCGAGCTAAACAAATTGTTTCAAAAACAATAGAGACAAGGGTACTTAAAACAAGAACATCCATTAATAATAGAAAGTTCCATTTTATTGCACTTGCATTACATAAGCAAGAAGCATTCATCTTCTGGAAGGCCCGGTTTTAGGAGTAGATGTGTTGCTTTCGAGTGGCAAAAGAAGATTCACCACGTTCCCTAGCTAATGCGTCACTTCCTCCTCATCCTCCTCTGTGATGAGCCCAATCTTCTTCCAGCAAGAGAAAGCGAAGTGTCCCTTCTCGTTCAAGCTGAGTAAGGTCCGCATATTGAGTTTCGTGCGGCAATGATAGAGGCGATACACATTGACTGTTGCCTTTAGAGCCTCCCTAAACCAGTTGGCTCCATACAATGCCTCTCCATTGGAAATGGCTTCCATGGCATCCCACACAGACTTGATTTTATTCTCAAGATCGTTGGACATCTTGAAAAGTAATAGAGGTGTGCTACGGAAGCGACTGGACGCTTTCACAAAAATAATTCAAGCAATGGTAATTTATAGCCATTGTGCAAATATTATATTACTTTATTCATGATTTGACAATAAACAACCATTTCCCAAACTTGAAAAAAACTGCAAATCAATGTACCAAAATGTGGCCATCATAAGATAAAATTAGAAACTGGTATGGTTGTCCATTTTGTGAAGCATACAAACAAAAAGTGAGAAACAACAAATGCTATGCATCCATGCCTGGATAGTTCCGGCTTCGGCTCAGTGCCCTGAAGATATCAGCATCTGCCACAATTGGTTGATGGATAAACATGTTCTCATTTTGGCTTAACCCTAGCACACACAGATAAATAAAATACAAATGTTTACATGCAAGATATGGTTTTTGCTTTGACACCCGTTCCATGAAGTCTGGACATGTATACGATGGCTGGTTGCAAAGACAAACTTTGTACAGCCGGACATGACCATCTTCACTTTTGGTCTCTACTTTGAAGACCTCATTAACACCATCTGCTGCACATATCTCTTCTACAACCTTCGCTCTCAGCGCTAGTGCTAAACTGATCTTGCGAGTAGCGTCCTCGAAAATGGAAGTCCGATACCGTACACGCACACCGTCTCGAGCTGTGGCTCGTGCACTGCCTTCAGGAGTGGATGTATCTTTTGACTTCAGAGGAGAGTTTGTCATATTTTGTGCAAAAACAACCGATGTTACATTAGATATTCCTTCTTTCCTGAGCTCCACTTGATACCCCCCTTCATGCAATATTTGCACCTCATCCTCCGATAGGTTGGTGCCCACATGCACGGGCCAAGTGTGTGGTGGATGTTGAGGCTGCGACTCAATGTTCTGGTCTACTATATGGCAATGCAAGACATGATCTAGAAAAAACCAAAACCGTTGATGCACCACACCGTTCCGATGCTTTCGATATCCTTCAAAAGATGGGGCCAGTATACCAAGGCTAGAACCTACAATACTGCATCCACACCTTCGTCCTCCTCTTGGCGTGCCGCTACATGTGACTCTACTACCTTGTGGAGTTCGGCGTATGGCCCACATTGCCTCATTGACCTTGCGCTCAACTACATACTGCCCACCCGAACCTATACTTCGTTTTGGGGTTTGTGATATCCCTTCTTCTGCAAAGTTGATCTTAAGTGGTCTTCCACACTTCTTGCGATCTTTGGTGACTGAGTTGTACTCACGCCTATACGATGCATCATCTTCCACATTGATAACCTCATTTGGCTTGCGTTTTTGCCTTGACGTCTCCTTATCCCCTGTCAATGGAGTTGGTTGTTTATACATTGGAGTGCCCTCAATAGCCTCATTCACTGCTCTTATCACTTGACTGGGACGTTTTTCATGGCGTTCCGCAAGATTTTGTATTGATGGACCCTTCCCAATGTGTTTTCCATGCCTGTATGAAATGGCCTTTGTGCTTTGTAAGATGGAATTTTCAAGGTCGGTTGTACATGCATCATATGATGAAATGCGTTTACCACAACCCTCCCCTGCTAGCCAGCTGCCATGCTTGCTCTCCGCAAGGTTTGTGCGTGGAGTGTTTGGTCCATCAGAGCTAATTTTTATGCACGTCATAATGCCACCCCAATGTGCAATACGAATTTCCCACCAACTTAGCCATGAATCCATGTATGGAATGTTAAGGTCTATGCAATGACCGTTATGCCACCATTGGTGTATCAGACGAGCCTCTGCTACTGTAGCCTCTTTTGTTGGTGCTTGCCTCCACTTCTCACATATTTCTTTGTGTGTGTGTTGAGAAGCTTGCACTACATACTTCATTGTGTGTTGATTCAAGCTTTGCTTCCAATGGAAAAGACAAGAACGCTCTCGACCGATGAGCGGAATAGGTCTTGTCACCACCATTGAAGACAATTCAAACTGCATTCCAATTTGCTTGAGCTTCATCCGCCATGAAGCCAAAGAAATTAGCTCTATCAGACCCACATGATATCATTACATCATTGAGGCACTCTCAAAACAAACATTGCGTTTCCATGTCTTCCTGTTTCATTTCACAAGTTGCAATAGTCAAAAGGTCCTGCATGCTGCAAACAAATTGTTTTAGAGAGAGTCAAAGGCAACCCACAAAGCTGTTAAGGTGCGCCATGTACCTTGGATCATAGACATGACAGGCCATAGTCACCCATTCGTTAACACGTATGGTGGGATCAAACTGGATCCACACACGTCGAAGATCGCCATCCCGATCTTGTCTCATTCGGTTCACCAGGTCCACACTGGATGTTGGACCAATTGTGGACATTTTGAAGACATAACATTTCTCCCCCTCCATACCTTGACCAGGAAACCGGCTTCCATGGAAAAAGTCATATGTGCAGTCTCGCTTCAGCTTTAGGAGTGCATCAATGCCGAAAGATTCTTTGTCAACCCCTCTTCGTAAAATAGATATTAACCTTCGAAACCTAACAATGTTCAAAGTGTTTAGAGAAAAAATAATTTAGCATAGAGTTTTGCATCGAAGCTCATACCAATTATCTTGCATCAATGGTGCCAACTCCTCAGTGATTGCAAATGGCAGTTGCTCGCCTAAAATTCCTTCATTGGTGTTGTTGCAAAGAAGTGTTGTACTTATAATTTCTTTTGCTAAACACATTTGAACCTTCCTGGATCCTGCGTGTGGGTCAACAGTCAAACTCCTTTGCACCATCACCTTGGTGTTGTCCGTTAGTGTTTTGGATGTGCCGCTGTGCACATCGTGTCTATGTGTGCCACGATGAATCATGACTCTAGTGGCGGTCTCATCGGATGGCATGACATAGTATACTACACACTCACATGTTGCAATACAGAAAGAAATTGCCTTACAAAAGTGGCATGTAAGGCTCTTATCTCCAATCTTACAATATTGTTCGGGTGCAGTTGCCTTTTGTATGTACCCGTTGAAATGACTTGTATTGGGAATATGATAATTAACCAAGCGGACACATTGTTCATTCATGCACTTGAGAGATCCTATGCAATGACTAAGACGCACTACAACTGGAAAAACTATATTGGACGTTTGTGGCTTCGACCACAAATGAGGATCATACTTATGCTCCATTGCATCCATATGGTGCAACTTTCCCATGGTAGGTGGAAATTCTAAAACAAGATCACCATTGTAAGACCTTGGAATCTCTGTAACTTGTTCCACTTGTTGTATTTGCATTAAAAGCTTTGTCAACGTGTCCTTCTTTTCGGCGTGTATGAGTTTTTGTCTTGTACTCCTTTTGAAGCTATTTGAGAGCAAAACTCGAGGCGCATAGATCTATTAACTCCTTTTGAAGCTATTTGAGAGCAAAACTCGGGGTGCATAGATCTATTAACTCCTTTTGAGCGAATTGCACCTGTGACGGACTATCCACAATGGCAATGGGAGTCGTGCTAGGTGAACTTGCATATTGTGTTTGATGGGATACGTTGACTTTGTATTTACGTGAAAGCTGTTCATCCAGTACATAGATGAATTCACCCAAATTGTTGAGCGTCCTATCAAGAGGCAAATTCATTTCAATATCAAAAACTTCGATGACTGTGTCTAAAGTTGTAAATTGCATTGGAGAAATTAATTCTTAAAAAAATGATTCAGATACTATAAATTTACCATTGTAAAAAGGATAAGAAAGCTCTTTACCCAGAAAAAATAAAGAGCAAGCCATAATAATAAGCTAAACAAATAATTAAGCACAAGATCACATTATATAAACTAACAAATTGTTTATATACTCACGTCTAATAATATAGCCGTTATAAATTTAAATTTAATAATATTTTATTATTGTAATAAATTTATGTAAAAAATATACCAAGTATTTAATTAAAAAAATATTTGTGTGTGACTGTGTGACTGTGTGAGCACGTGAGTATTAGTCTAGTACAATAGATAAAAGGAAAAATTTTGTCTGATTAATTCTTTAAATTTTTTTTCAACGTTTGTGTGTAGGGGGGGCGTGTGAGCAGTCAGGTGTGCTAACAACCGTTGGGGGGGGGGGGGGGGGGGGGGGGGCAACGGGCGGGCAAGCAGGGTGGGGGGGGACGTGTGGGTGGGGG
Organism: Adiantum capillus-veneris; assembly: GCF_014529385.1. Taxonomy (NCBI): domain Eukaryota; kingdom Viridiplantae; phylum Streptophyta; class Polypodiopsida; order Polypodiales; family Pteridaceae; genus Adiantum; species Adiantum capillus-veneris. The sequence continues at coordinate 54,114,100 of NC_140955.1, read as the reverse complement.
CTACCGGGGAACGGGGGTGTGTGACCGACAGTACACCCCGCCCCCCCCCATGTGGGCGGTGAGGAAGGGGGGGACGTGTGCGGGCGCTATCGGGGGCGGGGGCTGTGCATGGGGCCTGGTAAGGGGGGGGTCCTATGTGTGCGGACGGCCACGTGTCCCTTGCCAGCGCATTGGCCAAGGGCGGCCAAACGTCTCCACGCGGAGGTGTGTGTCTGTCACTGATCAACGCGTGGCCAGCGAGGACTGTCCACACACACATGCACACGCCAGCGTGTGTATGTGTGTGTGAACACACGCGACAATCCACGTGGCCACGCAGGCCGCCTCGTGGCCACGTTGGAGAGGGGGAATGGGGACGACACCCTGCACGACCAGAAATGCCTCTCTATAGCCCAAGGTCAACACAACACCCCAATCCACTCGAAAACACCTTCACAAACACGACTTGCACACAATCCGGATCCACCGGCACACTTACCAAGCGCACATGCGCTTTCCAAAACCACGAATGAGCTTTCACACTTCGCCGCACTTTACTCTACCTCCCTCTGCACACACACACACACACTCTCTCTGTCTCTGGGCAAAAGGCCAGCGGTCCGTCGCACACGCGCTCCGACGGCACCGCGGCTAACACCAGATGAGTCGGGGAAGCGAAAAGGGGAAGGGGGGAGCGACACGATGCCAAAGACGAAGAGGGTTGCCCATTGATAGCTCCAAAAACATCCTTACACAGCTCAGACGAGCTCTCTCTCACACTCTTGCATGCTCCTCTTGAGCGCACAGACCAAAAAAGCAAAGAGCCCCTTCCGTACAACAAGTTTTGCCCCTTTAATGGGCCCGTTTTGTGTTTTTTAGGTATTTTTCATGGTAGGCCGACATGTGGCACTTCCCTTGGGAGGCTCAGCTTGACTTTGACTAGCTTGGTGCTTATCCCGAGGCTTCATACTTCACTCTACACACAAGCACCCTCTAGGGAGCAACGACGGCGCCGTCGTTGCCCCCCTAAGGGTTCACATTGCCTTCAAAAAAGGTTTGGACTGAATTTAGTCCACGGGAAACGGCCCCCCCATGGGCGGGATGCCATGTCATCACCTTCCTCATGCGGGCGGAGCCGCCCAAAACCACCACCTACCGCCAGCGGCTTGGCTTTGATGCCACCTCTACTCAATGATCGGATGACCACTCTGCCAAGCCCGGCCAAAGCCTCATATCTCGGGCTGCAACACAACCAACTTGATCCACATTCCGGGTCCTCAATGGCCTTGTGCGGGAGCTGCCAAAACGGAAAAAAAACTACGAAGCCACCGCGGTCGGATCGAACATCCGGCCTCAAACTGCTCTATCTCGGTGCTCGAGCTCCGATCGGAGCGCCGTCACTTTCGGCTAACTTCCCATATTGTACTCTGCACTTGCAAGCTTTGGCGAGCTCTAGAAAATGCTAGATGGCCCACGGGCCGATGCGGCCAAAACCTTCCAGAACTGGCCCCCGTGAAACTTTCAACTGGCCATAACTTTCTTCCCAGGGCTCCGATTCACGATCCGAGAAGACAAGCATGCTCCATAACTCGATCACTACACACATATGCACTAACATCAGCCCGGGCCACCTATCCCCAGCTGCCCTATCCGTCGGGGATCTGCTACACACCCTTTCTTTAAACTGCCATATCTTTCACATACGGGCTCTGTTTGACGAGCCGTCTGGACCTGCTCGAAAAGCCCATCGAGCACCACACCCTGGCACACAAAACCACCATTTCGGGCATGTGAGACCATTCTCCAATTTAGCGCCTGACAGCACACCCATGGCCTAAAAAGCCGCATCAAGCATACACTTTCACCTGCCCTTGGCTGTAGCCGCACTTCACAGCTACACTATCACTTGGGCCCGCATCTGCTCGACCACATAGCCCCGCTTGTGCCCATTTCTATCGTCGACAGCATTTGGATGTTCCATCATTGCCCACCCCCTCGTTGAGCATTTATGCTCAACCAAAATCATACTCATTGCACACCAAAACGGCATAACGACACCAACACTGATCAAACCTCAAACCACACCACAACCTATATGTACACCATATAGATAGCTCCTGGTTGCTGCTCATCAGGCGGGTTGCCCAACCCGTGTCACTATCTACTATCACCCTCCAGGGTCAAACACCTGGCATTGTCCATCACCATCCACCCGCTGCAGCTCTCTATAGAACTGCTCCCAAACACCAACCCAATAGTGCATATAAAATGCACCCAACATCTCCTCACTGCTCCACACAGTCACTAGCATCCAAGCATTCATAAGAGCACCACCGTGCTCACCACTTTGCTTAACAGCCACACCAACGGACAAACTGGTATCAACAGACAAACCTGCATCGACGGACAAACCTGACAAACCTGACCCTCCCACCCAACCATATAAAGTGGAGGCACCCTCCACAGACTCCTGTAACTGGCGAATTGCCCACTGTACTGCTGCACTGACAAGCATAGCCTTCAATACCCAATGGCACATCTCGCTCGATGGCTTCACAACACCCATAGCCTGCTCTTCTTCTTCACCCATGGCCAAATGCACCTGTTCATCACCCAAAGGCCTCTCTAACAGCATCATACCATCGCAGTCCATGCCTGTGGCATCCTCAAACACCGTATCCTCATGCTCATCCGAACCAAGAGAGCCACGTGGCTCCACCAATGCCTCTTGCAGACCGTCCTCTTCAACCCGTTCACTTTCCACCTCCATGGCAGCTTTCTCTTTGGCCAAGCTACTTACCTGCTTCACTATCAAAGCACACTGCACGGCCACTTTAACCAACATCACCATAAGCATGGTGCCGCACAAAACCTTTATCTGCATACCATCACATCTTTATATACCAAACCAGGCAGCTCTACCTGTACCATCTCAGGCTCATTGGAGTCTGTCTCCTCGCCATAGGACGCGGACTTGTCCTCTCTACCTGTATCCCACAAACTCGAGCTCGAACTCTCATCACCACTGCCATAGGCCGACTCGGTAGCTACATCTTCACTCTTAAGCTCCACAAAGGCTTGACCACCGCCAACTTGGCCCTACACACTCTTATCATCAAGCTCCAAACTCCTGGCATCTCGGCCACAATCTGCCACTTTCTCAAGCAAACCCTCCACAAGAACAGGCTCTACCATCTCCTCAAGCTGCACTTGGCACTTGGTATCTGCCATCTTTTCCACACACAGACTCTCCTCAACACATGTCTTGCCCTCGTTGGCAAGCGCATCCACCATTAGCACTAGCATCCTACAAACAGGCACTTCCACACAAGCAAAACTAGCCATCGGCCTTACCTCCACAGGCTGTACACTTCGTACCATTGGAACCATCCTTGACCTATCCACAAAACATCCTGCTGCTGCCACAATCGGTGCACACTCTACCAGCTTAAGCAAGCCAAGCTCCACTTTCCTTTTCACTTTGCGGCTCTTAACATTGGCCACTTGAACTACTTCGGAATAGCACTTAAGCTCTTCGTCATCCACTTTTTCTCGAACCACTGGATGCAAACAAGCCAAAAACTTTTCCAGCTTGAAGCAATCGCCATTGATCACATTGGTGACAGCCACCAACTGTTTCCAGCAAGCTTCAAACTCTGCTACAAAAACCTCAAAATTGGCGCTTGCATCTTGCCGCAGGCCTTTGATCCTGGCATCCACTTCATCGACCGACACAACCTTGCGAAACCGCAACAGAAACTGCTCTCGAAATCCGTGCCAAACTTGTTTGTTTGCTGCCTGCAGACCATCAAACCAAAGCTTTGCTTTTCCTCGTAGCACAAAGGGCACCGTACGCACCTTGTCTTCATCATCTGTCATCTGCAATGACAACAAAAATAATTCATAATCTGCCAGCCAATCATCCGCATCCTCGCTTCCGCTGAAGATCGGGCCACTGCTTTGCCACATCTTTACTTCAAATCACATCATCGGGGAGCTATCAGCGTGCTCCTCCGTGGGGGCACCAGAAGATGGAGAGGGGGAATGGGGACGACACCCTGCACGACCAAAAATGCCTCTCTATAGCCCAGGGTCAACACAACACCCCAATCCACTCGAAAACACCTTCACAAACACGACCTGCACACAATCCGGCTCCACCGGCACACTTACCAAGCGCACATGCGCTTTCCAAAACCACGAATGAGCTTTCACACTTCGCCGCACTTTACTCTACCTCCCTCTGCACACACACACACACACACACACACTCTCTCTCTCTCTCTCTCTCTCTCTCTCTCTCTCTCTCTCTCTCTCTCTCTCTGGGCAAAAGGCAAGCGGTCTGGACGCACACGCGCTCCGACGGCACCGCGGCTAACACCAGACGAGTCGGGGAAGAGAAAAGGGGAAGGGGGGAGCGACACGATGCCAAAGACGAAGAGGGTTGCCCATTGATAGCTCCAAAAACATCCATACAAAGCTCAAACGAGCTCTCTCTCACACTCTTGCCTGCTCCTCTTGAGCGCACATACCAAAAAAGAAAAGAGCCCCTCCCATACAAAAAGTTTTGCCCCTTTAATGGGCCCGTTTTGAGTTTTTAAGGCATTTTTCATGGTAGGCCGACATGTGGCACTTCCCTTGGGAGGCTCAGCTTGACTTTGACTAGCTTGGTGCTTATCCCGAGGCTTCATACTTCACTCTACACACAAGCACCCTCTAGGGAGCAACGACGGCACCGTCGTTGCCCCCCTAAGGGTTCACATTGCCTTCAAAAAATGTTTGGACCGAATTTAGTCCACGGGAAACGGCCCCCCCATGGGCGGGATGCCATGTCATCACCTTCCTCGCGCGGGCGGAGCCACCGAAAACCACCACCTACCGCCAGCGGCCACCAGCGCAGCGCCTGTGGCGCCTTCACCATAGCCCACAAGCTCCCAAGGAGCCTCTCTCTCCCGTGTGACACTATAAGGGCCTCACGGCCCAGCCCATATAGTCCAAGTTCTTTAGTTTCGGCATCGCATGTGGGACCTTCTTGCCTGCCACGTGGCGGTTCCACATGGAGTGACTTCCTTGGAACTTCAAAAGTCCTCAAAAAAACTCAATTGAAACACTTCTTTTCCCTTTGGCGATGATCGGATGACCACTCTGCCAAGCTCTACTCGATGATCGGATGACCACTCTGCCAAGCCCAGCCAAAGCCTCATATCTCGGGCTTCAACACAACCAATTGATCCACATTCCGGGTCCTCAATGGCCTTGTGCGGGAGCTGCCAAAACGGAAAAAAAACTACGAAGCCACCGCGGTCGGATCGAACATCCGGCCTCAAACTGCTCTATCTCGGTGCTCGGAGCGCCGTCACTTCCGGCTAACTTTCCATATTGTACTCTGCACTTGCAAGCTTTGGCGAGCTCTAGAAAATGCCAGATGGCCCACCGGCCGATGCGGTCAAAACCTTCCAGAACTGCCCCCCGTGAAACTTTCAACTGGCCATAACTTTCTTCCCAGAGCTCCAATTCACGATTCGAGAAGACAGGCATGCTCCATAACTCGAGCATATGCACTAACATCAGCCCGGGCCACCTGTCCCCAGCTGCCCTACCCGTCGGGGATTTGCTACACATCCTTTCTTTAAACTGCCATATCTTTCACATACGGGCTCTGTTTGACGAGCCGTCTGGACTTGCTTGAAAAGCCCATCAAGCACCACACCCTGGCACACAAAACCACCATTTCGAGCATATGAGACCATTCTCCAATTTAGCGCCTGACAGCGCACCCATGGCCTAAAAAGCCACATCAAGCATACACTTTCACCTGCCCTTGGCTGCAGCCGCACTTCACAACTACACTATCACTTGGGCCCGCATCTGCTCGACCACATAGCCCCGCTTGTGCCCATTTCTATCGTCGACAGCATTTGGCTGTTCCAACGTGGATTTGCCACGTGTATCGTCGGCAGCCGAGGATACACGTGGCATGCCACGTGGCCTATCGAACTGCCACGTAGACAGCGCGCATGCCATGTGCGTGCCATGTGCATCGCCGTTGGTTGACAGTACACGTGGTATGCCACGTGGTCTATGCGTTGTCTATGTGGTAGTCCGCTAGGCCACGTGGCATGCCACGCGTACCGTCGACCGTCAATGGTACACGTGGCAAATCTATGTGGCCATGAGACGGCCTGCGTGGCTGCTCTGTGGCCACGTGGACTGTCGTGTGTGTGTGTGTGTATACACACACATGTACGTTGGCATGTGTGTGTGTGTGTACACACATACACGTGTTGGCGTGTGTGTGTGCATGTCGTGTGTGGCACACACACGTATACACGTATGCACACCCACACACACACACACGCACATGCACATGCACACACGCGCACACACGCACGTGCACGCACACACACGTCCCTCCTTACCCACCTCTCTCACACACACATTTCAATTAAATTAAATTTAAAAAATAATTTTAATTTATAAAATTTAAAAGTTTTATAAAGAGCATTGACAAACTCTTTTCATTTCTCTATCTTTCTTCATCTCTTCTTTCTTGTATTACACATATTCCTCTCTGTCAAGTTCTCTTTTGCTCACTTTTCCTTCTCAAACTCTTAGCTATAATTTCTCATAAGTCATACTTATATCTATCTTCTTTAATTCTTTAGCCCGAGTACGAGAACAAGAAATCAATCCAAAAATAATGGTGCCGTGGATGAGGTTTATGTTACTACGTCGCAAGAAGTCCTTCCGCGATGCACTCAAGAGACCGAACAATCTCAAGCCTTGAGTTCTCTGAATTGGATTGTGTCCATCGTAACCGGTGTGGATGGAACAACACAATCAAGTGGAGGGTTGAGTCATCGTGTGAGAACTGCTACCACAACTGAAGATGTAATACATGAAGCGTTTGGAAATGTGGTCGACAAGCACATTTCTTTGGGCTGGGTGGATTCTCATAGAGCTCCATACGATGGCAAACTTCCACGCTTGCCTCTATGTCGACTTCTTTCAAACCCCGCCATCCGCACGCATGATGACCATGTGGTGGATTTGCAACTCTCCATTGCAAACAAAAGCTACCAACCAACCATGGCAAGATTTATTGTTAGTGAACGGATTCCTGGGGAAGATCATAAGAAATCTTTTCGTCGTGGTCACACTTCGAGAGATCTTGCAATGTCATATGATTTGGATGAGGAGCTTAGTCAAATCCCCGAGCTTAGTGATCACATGGTGGAGAGGTACTTTGTGGTTTGGGATGGTAATCAAAGATTGGAGGCATGGATGTGGTGGATGAACGAGGAACGACATCCCGATTGAGAAGGCACCAAAGGTGAAGTGCGTTCTTGTTGATTTTCAACCCCATGAGACAACGTAGTTTCTAGTGGTTTTGGGAATGATCAAATAGGTAGGTCCAACTTCTATTTTTTTGCGAATGTAAATGCATCTTATTTTTTTGACAATGTAAATTACATCGAGTGTTAAACAGTGCCACAAGGGTTTCAGTGCCTCACACAACTGCTCATGATATATTCATGATGAGAAAGCTAGGGTTGGCGGACCCTACTTCACTTCTGCAAAAAATTCCGAAAAGAGCGCGTCTGGTAGCAGAAAGGGCTTTGAATTTTAGGGGTCCAAACAAATCAAAGCGGCTAAAATTGCCAATGGCTATTTTTGCACAACTCATTTGGAAGGTATGCTTGAAACCAATGCTAAATGAGAATATGTTTTGATTGCGAAATCTTATTATGTGTATTTTGATTGTGTCCTTGGCAAATGATAGGAAGAGTTCGATGTAGTAGTAAAACGGAAGGGCTGCCATCAAAAGGGAGTTTTGACTACGAGTTGGCACCTAACGCATACAGGAAAGCATCAATCTAGCGCTATCTCAAACAGAGCAATATTTCACGTGCAAAGAGCTTGAGATAGCAACCATTGCAAATCCAGAGAATAGCAACGATTTTTTCCAAAAATGTATATCATTTATAGGTTGGGGCGAGAAGACCACCAAAATGACACCCTCGAGAGTGGCAGAGGTTGCGCGTGCACGCATTCACCCGAAAGAGCAAGTAAATTTCATTCAAATCATTCGATATCTTTCTCATTTGATTATGTAGCTTTTCCTTTGCTAGGAAGTGCCGCTTGATTGATTTTCTCCAAGGTGGTGATTCATCCTTGAAGGAGAATGGCATAGGGTTGATGGAGAAGGCTTGGATCCAATGGCTTCGATATCACGTGTATTGTTTGCAATTGGAAAGGTTAGATTTAGTGATTATGTGCACAATCTAGCAATTTGTTGATAATCTAACTTGTGACGTATTATTTGCTGCAGGAGAGTGCTTGAGATGGCCGAGAAAATGGAGGGCGAGAATCATCATGTTGCTATCCAACACAAGAAGCCTGAAGAGAGGCATGGTTGCACACTTTCCCACACAATACTGGCATACAGACGGAAGCACTTTGACAAAGCCTTCAAGAAGTGGAGTGCACGGATCAAGTCCACACAAGATCCCGAAGAACAACCCCACTTTGGTTGCACGGCACGACGCTTGTTGTACATCTTTGACATCTTTAATTGACAAATTAAGAATGTAGTAGGATATACTAATTTTGTTCTCTGTGGCTCAAAACATTGTGGTCTGTCTCGTAGATGGTGGAGAGATGCTAGATTGTCTTCCCCATTCGCGAGCACCCCAGTGATGCATGGTGCATGTCAGAGAGAGAGGAGATGGGCTTATATCCTGATGCATGGATAGACAACTTGTGGCCAAAGAGAGCGTGGCTCAAGTGTCCTTGGTGGCTGGACTACCCACACAAGGAGTACCCACCCGAAGAGGAAGCGCTATACATAGGTATCATACTATATAGTTTTAACCTTTGTGTTAACCCTCATGCACATTCCTATCACCTACGATAGACGCTGTATAATTTATTTGGTAGAGTCAGGTACCGGGCTTGTCGGTCCAATAGAAAAAGGGTAAAAGTGATCATCGATGAGAGGCGTACTCTAACTGGAACATTCAAGTGATTAGTTGGCTAAGCATGGGCGTCCAAGTGTGAATGGGGCGAGCTCATATAAAAGTCAACTAAACCTAAAATTCACTCATTCTCTCATTTGTGCAATTGAGGAGTGCTCTTGCTCCATCTCCATCTTCTTCTTCTTCATCTCCTTATATGTGTGTATGCGTGAGAGAGAGAGAGAGAGAGAGAGAGAGAGAGAGAGAGAGAGTGCGATCGAGCATTGCGACGAGGACACGGCGGCGATGAAGCGATTGAGCACGGCGCAACGGTGGCTCCTTCTTCTTTGGCGAGGAATCCTCTACGACAACAAGTGTAGAGCGGTGAGTGACACACCATCCCCATCTTTGAGCTTACTAGTTTAGGCTAGTTGCATGCTTGGAGCCATTTGTGCCTCGCACACAGTGTATCGGCAAGTTCCTTGCATTGACACGTGCGATAGACGCGCACATTTTTGGCGCTGCTGCCGGGCAATGCCATACACCAAACTTGAATGACACTCTGTGCTGCTTTGTGATGCAATTTCAATTGTAGGAAAGGTAGAGAAGGAAGGTGTGTGTATTGAGAAGGAGTTTGTTTTGCTGCTGTGTATTACTTTGTTAATAAGGAATTGAAAGGTACTGTGTTTTCTCTGTGATAAGGTGTTAGTATTAAGGTTGTAGATCCATAATGTTAGCTCTATGTAAAGTACAGTAAGTAGTTATGTTAGCTAGTGAGTTTTTGTAGTAGTGTGTTAGTGTGTAACAGTTGTTGTATTAGTGGTAAGTAGGTAGGTTAGGTGTGTGTGTGCTTGCGCGCACATCACGACCGCGATGACCTTATCCCAAAAAAAATAAAAATTAAAGGTAGGACCGTGATCCGGAATATCTCCCAGACCCAAGCCCAGACCCAATCCCAAGCTCACGCTCAGGCTCAGGCCTCAGTCGCCCTTTAAAATTACGTATTTTAGTCTCACACGTAGCTAAGAATCGACCTTTTTGAGGACCAACGGAGCTTCAGGTGACCGAACGTTGTGCTCCGCGACCCTCTGAGTGATACGCTCGTTTTGAGCTATCACACACTTTAATCAAAAAACCGATCGTTCAAAAATATTTAAAAACATCAAAAAACGAGTGAAAACGGACGCCTAAAAAAATAAGCGGTTACCCTTCGAGGTTATTCGCCGATGCTTGTAGGGTGCCAAAGGCACATGCATCTGCACTCTGGTCGCGTGCTAGAGACGGAGCAACTAGAGAGAATTTCTACTTATGCGAGTTCTCATTATCCACCTACCTTAGGTTCCGGGCCCTCGGCGGGGACCCAAGGTAGTATAAACCAAGACCCAAACATAGTGGCGAGTGACTCTTCCTCTTACTACGACGTTTATGGAGGGATTCCCAATGCATGATCCCAATATCTCAAGCTAAGACATGCATGCCATGGGCCCACGGTCCGGGCCGAGCGTGCTTAGCCGCTTGAAGGAAACTTTTAGTAGAGCCACTCGCTCCGAACATGGAGCTAACGATGTAAATAAAGGGGACGGGGAAGTAAATTCGCCATTCATGACCAACATAGACCCTATGCTCTTAGAGAGTGTGCACGTGAATACTCCATTCACTGCACCCCCTGACTCTTCAGAGCTATTTCCCTCCGAGGTTATATTACCTGATGGTAGAAGCCTTGCCGAAGTGCAAGAGGTTGAGCGGTATATCCTTGCAGCGAGGGAAAAGGAAATTGAGAGCTTACGCAAGGTGGAGCAACGAAGAGAGTTAAAATTGAAAGCTCATATGTCAATATCCTTGCTAGGAGAGCAATCGAGTGCTCTTGAATTAATGACCACTAAGCGTCAACCCGTAGAGAGCCACATTGCATCTAGTTCAAAGGATACCCCTAGCACCTCAAGCTTAGATGGAGCGTTCCTAAATGAGAACTGGGAGTACGAACTACAAATGGAAACTCTAACTGACCTATACACAAGTCACACCTATTGTTAAGTATGGAGCCTAATTTACCCTTGTAATTTTCTGTGGTAAAAACGCACATTTGTAAGGCCCCCATTATGAGGAGAAGCCATCGTGCGTGAAGGAAAATCACTCACCGGAAACCAAATTTTTCATGGACAAGAATCAGGGGCAACTTTAAAGGCGGAATATTATGGCCGGACGGCGGAATATTCTTTTTCACCGGAATATTATGGCCGGACGGCGGCCGAAAAGTGGTCGGAAAACAACCGGTCGGTTGGCCGGTGGCCGGCAAATGGGTGTACAAGATAAAGGAAGAAGAAGGTGGGAAGAAAAGGTACAAGTCTAGGCTTGTGGTAAAAGGTTTTTCTCAAAAGAAAGGTATTGACTTCAATGAAATATTTTCTCCTATTGTAAAAATGAACTCAATTAGGCTTGTCTTAAGCCTTGTGGCTGCTCATGATCTAAATCTCGAGCAAATGGATGTAAATACGGCATTCCCTCATGGTGACTTAGAGGAGGAAATCTACATGCTTCAACCAAAGGGGTATGAAGTAAAAGGTAAGGAGAAAATGGTTTGCAAATTAAAGAAGAGCTTGTATGGTTTAAAGCAAGCATCAAGACAATGGTACTTGAAGTTTGATCGATGGATGTTGGATCATGGATCCACAAGATGCAACTCGGATCACTGTGTCTACACGAAGAATTTGGGAGATGGGAAATTCATCATCCTAATGTTGTATGTTGATGACATGTTGATTGCAAGTGCTAACATGCAGGACATCAAAGACCTAAAAGAGGAGCTGTCCAAATCTTTTTCAATGAAAGATTTAGGTGCTGCAAAGAGGATACTTGGTATGAAAATATCAAGGGACACGACGAAGAAGACAATAAAGCTATCTCAAGAAGATTACATCAAGAAGGTACTAGAAAGGTTTGCAATGCAAAATGCAAAACCAGTTTCTACACCTTTGGCTGGTCATTTTAAACTAACGAAGGATATGTGTCCAAAGACACAAGAGGAGATAGCCTATATGTCTAAAGTTCCATATGCTGCAGCGGTAGGTTCTCTAATGTATGCTATGGTCTGGACAAGGCCAGACATTGCACATGCAGTGGGAGTTGTGAGTAGGTTCATGGACAACCTAGGTAAAGAGCATTGGCAAGCTGTGAAGTGGATACTTAGGTATCTAAAAGGGACAACAACAAATGCTTTGTATTTTGGAGGAACTGATATTTTTCTAGAAGGGTATGCTGATGCAGATATGGCAGGTGACAAAGATACTCGAAGGAGCACTACTGGCTATGTGTTCACGGTTGGAGGCACAGCAGTAAGCTGGGCTTCAAAGCTACAGAAAGTGGTTTCACTTTCTACCACGGAAGCAGAGTATGTAGCAATGACGGAGGCAAGCAAAGAAATTCTGTGGCTTCACAGATTCTTAGAAGAGCTTGGATTCAAACAAGACAATTGTGTCTTGTACAGTGATAGCCAAAGCGCTATCCATCTTGCGAAGAACTCAGCCTTTCATTCAAGGACAAAGCACATTGAGGTGAGATATCACTTCATACGCACTCTTTTGGAAGAGGGACAACTAAAGCTAGGAAAGGTGCATACAAGTGAAAATCCTGCAGACATGTTTACAAAGGTGGTCAACAAGGAGAAGTTGAGCTTTTGCTCATCTTCAATCGGCATTCAAGGATAAGAAGCCAGAATGGAAACCAGTCACAGGGTTGGTTTGGAGATCAGTCTCCAAGTGGGAGATTGTTAAGTATAGAGCCTGATTTACCCTTGTAATTTTCTGTGGTAAAAACTCACATTTGAAAGGCCCCCATTATGAGGAGAAGCCATCGTGCGTGAAGGAAAATCACTCACCGGAAACCAAATTTTTCATGGACAAGAATCAGGGGCAACTTTAAAGGCGGAATATTTTTTTCGCCGGAATATTCTTTTTCACCGGAATATTATGGCCGGACGGCGGCCGGAAAGTGGTCGGAAAACAACCGGTCGGTTGGCCGGTGGCCGGTGGCCGGTGGTCGGAAGTCAATGGCCGGTGGCCGGTGGCCGAATTCAAAAGCGGACTTGTCTTCTCAAGGGCGGCCACACATGGGCGGATTGGAGGGTCCGATTTGGACTTATTCGCACAAGGGCGGCTACACATGGCTGTCTCTCATAAGAGAGGGCAGCCCTTTTGGCCTATAAAAGGAGGCCATTTCTACACACATTTCATAGTGTGAAGTTGATGCAACAAGGTGAGTGTGAGGTGGTGAGAGTGAAGCAAGGAGGGAGCTCCATTAAGGGTATAATCCCTTTGTAAACTACTTCTTGTTTTGAAGTACTAAAGCCATTGAGTGGCTGCTTTCCCGTGGACGTAGCCCACATTGGGTGAACCACGTATATCGTGTGTACTCTCTCTCTCTCTCTCTCTCTCTACTCTATAATCTCGTGTATATAAATCTGTGTCTCTCCATTAAGTAATCTACTCAATTATCTATTTAGCTACGTCTTATTTCCTAACACCTATCACGTGGGTTGGTTAGATGTCCTACAATCCACAACGGGTGCTACTAGTGTGGAGGATCAACAACAAAGAGTTTGTGAGGTCATCCATAGGGTTATTGAGCTAGAGAGACAGAACAAGGGGATCCACATGCCTTCAATGGGTCTCATGAGATTCTTGGATACAGGGAAGACTAAACAACCGACAAGGGTCTCAATGCAATCTGAGCCCATAAGTGATAGCTTTACCTTTCCAAGTCTAGCTTATCTTTTCCTTGATGACACCACGGTGGTGCAGCTAAAGTTGGTCGGAGCTAAGTAGTGGTCTATGCGAGGCAAAGGGTGCAATCAAGTGCGGTGCAAAAGGCTAGGGCAGGTGCCGATGCCCTTGGCAGCCAAAGGATAGTGGGAAAGTGTGTTTGAAGCGGTTTTTTAGGCCAAAAGTGCAACGGAATGGTCTAGTTGGGATGGAAGGTCAAGGTGCCCGAAATGCTAAGTCGATGCTCTAGAATGTAGAGTTCACCGTGCTCTAGAAGCCGGTCCAGACAGCTCATCAAACGGAGTCCCGGTGCTCAAGATATTGCAGTTTAAAGGTAAAGTGTGTAGCAGATCCTCGACAGACAGGGCAGCTAGGGACGGGTGGCCCGGGCTGATGTCAGTGTATACATGTGTAGAGCTCGAGTTGTGGAGCATGCCTGTCTTCTCGGATTGTGACTCGGAGCTCTGGATAGCAAGTTATGGCCATTTGAAGATTTTCCGAGGGCCGGGCGTATGAGCCCACATGAGGAAGGCGGAGGGACGGGCACGCAGTATGTATACTGGGGCGTGGCCCCTTTGGAGGGTACACAAGAGAAGGAGCTTGGAGCTCCATGTGGTGTGAGCTATGGCGGAAGGCGCCACCGGCGTTGCGCTGGCGGCAAGTGGTGGTTTTGGGCGGCTCTGCCCGCGCTAGGAAGGTGATGACGTGGCACCCCGCCCATGGGGGGGGCGTTTCCCACGGACTAAATTCGGTCCAAACCTTTTTTGAAGGCAATGTGAACCCTTAGGGGGGCAACGACGGCGCCGTCGTTGCTCCCTAGAGGGTGCTTGTGTGTAGAGTAAAGTGTGAAGCCTCGGGATGAACACCAAGCTAGTCCAAGTCCAACTGAGCCTCCCAAGGGGAGTGCCACATGTCGGCCTACCATGAAAAATGCCAAAAAACTCAAAAACGAGCCCAATAAGGGGGCAAAATTTTTTGTAACTAGGGGTTCTTTTTTGGCACTGTACATGAAAGGAGAAGAGAGAGAAGCTCAGAGAAGGATTGTAATGGAGCTTGGAAACCATTAATGCACACCCCTTTTGGTTTATGGTGCTGTGTCGCATCCCCCTTCCCCCTTTTTTCTTTGTCGTCTCGTCTGTTGCCAGCCGCGGTGCCGGTGAAGCGTGTGTACGCCCGGATCGTTGGTGCTTTGCAAAGAGAGAGAGAGAGAGAGAGAGAGAGAGAGAGAGAGAGAGAGAGAGAGAGAGAGAGAGAGAGAGAGAGAGAGAGAGAGAGAGAGAGAGAGAGAGAGAGAGAGAGAGAGAGAGAGAGAGAGAGAGAGAGAGAGAGAGAGAGTAAGTGTATGTGTGGAGGGAGGCAGAGTAGGTGCAGTGAGCTGTCGGCTCCTTTTGCGATCCTGGATAGCGTATGTGTGCTTGGGAACTGAGCAGGTGAAGTGGATTAGGTGTAAATTGTCATTTCAAAGGTGTTTTTGAGTGGATTGGGGTGCTGTGTTAACTCTGAGCTATAGATAGGCATTTCTGGTCGTGCCGGGTGTCGTTCCCCATTCCCCCTCTCCATCTTCTGGTGCACCCACGGAGGAGCACACTGATTGCTCCTAGTTGATCGAAAAGAAGCGGTTTTCGCATTGGAAGTCATGGCAGGTAGAAGCTATGGACCAATTTTCACAGGAGAAGAGAGCCCTGATAAGTGGATGTCAGATTTTGAGTTGTACATGCTATCGTTGCGTATGCCGAACGAGGATAGCAAGATACAGACTTTTCCTTTGGTGATGCGTGGTAGAGCTAAAGCATGGTACGACGCATTGGAAGGTGAGCCGAAGCAAGCATGGCCGGCTCTACGGGCGAGGTTTCTTCACGACTTTCGCAAGGAGACTTCCCCAATCGAAATGGATGCAAAGCTGAAGGCGTTTAAGCAAGATGTAAGTGAAGAGTTCAATTTGTTTTTGGGTCATTTTGAAGAGTGTTGGGCAGAGTTGGCGGCAGCCATGCAATTGGCCAATGGAGATTACTTCAAGCTAGACAAATTCATGGCGTGTCTGCATCCCAAGGTGAGAGAAAAAGTTGATTTCGAGAGCCCAGAGAATTATAATGGTGCAGTAGCCATTGCACAGTCGAAGAGCAGAAAGATAAAGAAGACGATAAAGCATGGCGTGTCAGGCTACGAGACGATGGCCCATGTTCAACCGCAGAGCCCGAGAGAGGCTGGACATGAAGAAAATCAAGGAATTCGAGGTGTAGCTGTTGTGCCGCAAAATTGGGTGCGTACAGTGCAAGATTTATCCGAGCAGATGCAAGAGTTGCGGCTCAGTGTCATGGATAGAGGACAGCCAAGAGGAGCAAGGGGTAGGGCACGGCCACTGCCTGGTAGGTGTTACAATTGTGGAGAAGAAGGGCATTATGCACCTGATTGTCCTCAACCGCAGAGAGAAAGAGGAGGTATGTACCCTCTTTTTGGTAGAGGTCGAGGTCAAGGGCAATACAATGGTCCAAGAGAGCAAGCGGTGGAGAATCCTGTGCAGCCAGCTCCGCAAAACGGAGGTGATGTTCCAAGAGTGAACATCATAGGGGTAGACAAGCAGGATGTCGAAGTTTTGGCCAATAAGAGGGAAAGAGTTGAGAGGGAATCAGAGGTAGAACGGGAAACTAGAGCTCGCAAGGGTAAAGAGAAGGTGTACGAAGGCAGAGAGCAGCCTGATCCTAGCAAGAGAAGGAGGCGTCGCAAGATAAAGCAAGCGGATTTCCAGCTAGGGCGAGGCTATCCCGAGTACAATCTGGTGAGTGATGTTCAAAATCAAAAGGCAAATATTACATTT
The DNA here is from genome assembly GCF_014529385.1 of Adiantum capillus-veneris. Taxonomy (NCBI): domain Eukaryota; kingdom Viridiplantae; phylum Streptophyta; class Polypodiopsida; order Polypodiales; family Pteridaceae; genus Adiantum; species Adiantum capillus-veneris. The sequence continues at coordinate 54,097,592 of NC_140955.1, read as the reverse complement.
GGTCAGTTGTTAGCTTTAAATCCAAAGTTAAGAAGGCAGTGGTCCACGAGTGTTAGCACCAGGCTGCCGAGAGCTAAGGGAAATGTCCAAGCAGTACAAAACATGTCTTTGCGGGTAGGGAGCCCCACCGATGTTCTTCCGCTGGTGGATGCAATTATAGAGAAGAGAATGCAGGTACAAGCCTACATAGACGGTGGAGCACAGGTTTGTGTCATGACAGAAGCAGCCATGAAAGAGACGGGAGTCAAGGCAGTGGTCAGGTCAAATGTGCGCATGAGGATGGCTAACCATACTAAAGCCAGGTGTCTGGGTGTGGCGCAGGATGTGAAGGTCAAGGTGATGGGCATAGAGTGCCTGATTGACTTCTTTGTGATGAAAGAAGGGGATAATGCTTACCCTATCATTTTGGGTAGGCCATGGCTGTTGGCAATAGGTGCAAAGCAGGATTGGGAGAGCAAAGTGTTCACTTTGCCTGACAAAGAGAGAGGAAGACAAATTGTGCTTGATTTGAAGACCAAAGAGGGCAGTTCTCGTCCTATGGCAGTTAAAGAAGAGGGCGACACGATGAGCTATGAGTACGAGACTGAGACGGGCTATGATGAAGGCTATACTAGCACAGAGGAAGAGGAGAGCGAGGATGACATGTTAAAGATAGATGCAGACTTGTTCGGGGTCACCGTAGACGACTCTCCACCTAAAGAAGAAGGTATGCAGTGTCAAGCTCATGGTTTAAGCATAGAGGAGGTTTCGAGTATGATAAGTGAAGACCTTACCAAAGGGGAAAAGGAGAGCTATGTTCAACTGTGTGGGTCCTATCCAGATCTCTTTGCAACGGAGTACAAGCATTTGCGAGGTGCAAAAGGAGTAGAGCACAAGATTGTTCTTAAGGAGGGACATAAGCCTAAAGCACAGAAGCTAAGAAGGCTAGGAGAAATTCAAAAAGAAGCCCTTTGGCAGGAGATCAATAAACTATTGGATGCAGGCATCATATATCCTGTGAAGGAGTCAGAGTGGGTCTCGCAAGTGGTCATAACCCCTAAGAAGAATGGGAAATGGAGAGTGTGTGTCGACTACAAGCCATTGAATGCCGCAACCAAGAGGAATCACTACCCCTTGCCGTTTCAAGACGAAATCCTAAACCAGGTGGTTGGGCATGAGAGGTACTCGATTATGGATGGCTTTTCGGGGTACTTTCAGATAGGGATTGCACTCGAAGACCAGCTGAAGACCACATTCATATCTCCATGGGGCTGTTTTGCTTACCACAGGATGCCGTTCGGATTGGTGAATGCATACGCTACCTTCCAAGGTTGGATGAACAGGGTATTTGGTCCATACTTGGGCCGTTTTATTAGGGTCTTCATGGATGATATCGGCTGCTATAGTTCAAGGTTGGAGCACCTATCGAAGCTCCAACTATGCTTTCAAAGGCTTGATGAAGAAGGAGGCCAGTTGAATCCCAAAAAGTGCAAGCTAGCACAGCCTCGAGCGCAGTTGTTAGGTCATGTGGTGTCGCAAAACGGTATAGAGGCAGATCCTGAGAAGGTGAAGGCATTGGTGTTGATGGAGCCGCCATCAAATGCTCAAGGTTTGGCTTCATTTGTTCATAAGTTGAAGTACTTTTCACGTTTCTTTTGGATGATGTCGCAATATGTGCATCCTCTTCAAAATAGGGCTCAGCAAGTGCATGGCTATGAATGGGATGGGGAAGCTCAGGAGGCTTTTGATAGAGTCAATGAGATTTTATGCCAGTTGCCAGCGGTGTGTCCTCCCAATCGAGAGGACGACTTTTATGTATCTATGATAGTGGGCACAGTTGCTATTGGAGCAGTTCTATTGCAAAAGGTAGGGAGAAGCTACAAGCCAATATACTTCGAGAGCAGGGTTATTAGCCCAGGAGAGGCTACCTACACCGAGGCGGAGCAGTGGGTGATGGCTCTAGTCTTCGCTTGCAGGAAGTTCAAAGTCCATTTGATTGTGCGTAAGTTTTTTGTATTAACGGCTAACAATCTATTGCCAGAAGTAGTGCTACATTTGAAGCCAGGAAGGAGGATTATGAAGTGGGTGTTGGAGCTACAGGAGTTCGAGTTCGAGTTTAAGGTGGATCACACGAGTCGGTCTCACCTGGCAGACATTCTTGTCAGCAAGGCTATCGATTAGCCGACCTATCCAAGAGTGGTGCGAGATGAAGCTAAGGAGGAACCCAACTTGGAAGATGCTTTCACTATGTGGTTCGATGGAGCATATCGAAGGGTAGTGCAGAAAGCAGGAGGAGGTGTGGTGATACGCGACCCACATGGCAAAACAATATTTTCAAAGGTGTATGATTTAGAGGATGTCCACACCAATAATGAGGCAGAGTATCTTGCTCTGCATTTGGGTTTAAAGCAGTGCATAGAGTTCGGCATTTCAAGGTTGGGGTAAAGGGGGATGCATTGCTGGTCATCAAGCAAATGTTAGGCCAATGGCAGGTAAAGCGCGATTCTTTGAAGCATTGGTTCTTTTCCATCAAGAAGATGTTGAAGTCTTTTGAAGAATTCCAATTCAAGCATGTGAGGAGAGAGCAGAATCAAGAGGCGGATCAACTAGCTAGCAGCAAAGTACAGGTACATGTTGCAGGTCTATATGTGGCCCCAGCCACTTATGCAGGTAGAGAGACTCTAAAGGAGATTGAAGGATTTTTGAGTGCAGGGAAATGTTCAGGGGGTTTGTCCAAGCTGCAAAAGAGAAGAGTGGTGCAAAAGGCCCGCAAATTCACACTGGTAGGTGAAGATCTCATGAATTACGGGCGTAACGGAGTGCTTAGAAGGGTGTTGTACAAAGAGGAGATAGGAATGGTGCTGGAGCAATGCCATGAAGAGAGCGGGCATCAAGGTAAAGACCAGGTTTTGTTTCGAGTCTTGAGAGCAGGTTTTTGGTGGCCGTCGATAGTACGTGATGTGCACTATTGGTGCAAAACCTGCCACGAATGGCAGACTATGGGCGAGAGGAGGCTGATAGCCGAATCACAGGGAGCTATCATTGCCCATAATACTTTTGAGAAGTGGGGTTTGGATGCCATTGGTCCACTCCCGAAGTCGGCAAGCGGTAACAAATACATTATAGTGGCGATTGACTACCTTACCAGGTGGGTCGAGGCCAAGGCTGTCAAAGAGGTAAATGCAAATGTGGTAGCTCAGTTCGTGTTTGACAGCATTTGTTGCCGTTTTGGTGTTCCATGGGTGGTGATCTCTGACAGAGGCCAAGGATTCCGAAGCAAATTGATGCGAGCTTTAGTGGAAAAGCTAGGTATCCAACACCGCTTCTCTTTGCCATATCACCCACAGTGCAATGGTCTGGTAGAGAGTGCCAATGGGAAGATTGTGAAGATGTTGACCAAGTATGTTTATAAGCAGGTGATAGAGTGGGAGGTGAACTTGGAGAAGTGTTTGTGGGCCTACCGCACATCCTACAAGGTGGCCACAAACTTCACTCCATTTGATCTGGTTTATGGTAAAGAGGCGGTTTTGCCAGTGCATGCACAACTAGGTGCATTGAAAGGTATGTGGCGGGTCAGTGCCACTCAACAGGGCATGTTGCACGATCGGATCACTAGTTTGGAGGCTTTACAAATGGATAGGGAGGCTGCGGCAGACTTTTATGTGAAACAGAGGGATAAGCGAGTGGCGAAGTTCAACAAGAACTTGCCAAACAAGGAGATTCAAGAGGGAGATCTGGTGATGAAGTATGAAAGCTACTTGGACTTCACCTTCCAAGAGAAGTTCAAGAAGAAATGGACGGGTCCGTACAAAGTGCATAAAGCCTTTCCAAATGGGATCTATCAACTGGTGAGAGACAATGGCAAACATTTGATGCATAGGGTGAATGGTGTACGGCTCAAGCTGTACTTTGACAGGGGGTTAGTGCCTGATGTACACCAGATTGTAGCTACTGGGGTTGGGCAACCAACCTAGACAGAGTGAGCTTGTGAAGGGGGGGAAAAAAACACCTTGTACATACTCTGCACATAACATGTACATACAGCTATGGTTTTTTACTTCATTCCATGCTTGTCAAGTGTTGCAGTTTTCAGGTTCAAAAGTGTGCTTTTAGTTGAGCATGAACGCTCAACAAGAGGGTTGGGCAATGATGGTGCAGCTAAAGTTGGTCGGAGCTAAGTAGTGGTCTATGCCAGGCAAAGGGTGCAATTGAGTGCGGTGCAAAAGGCTAGGGCAGGTGCCGATGCCCTTGGCAGCCAAAGGATAGTGGGAAAGTGTGTTTGAAGCGGTTTTTTAGGCCAAAAGTGCAGCGGAATGGTTCAGTTGGGATGGCAGGTCAAGGTGCCCGAAATGCCAAGTCAGTGCTCTAGAATGTAGAGTTCAACGTGCTCTAGAAGCCGGTCCAGACGGCTCGTCAAACGGAGTCCCGGTGCTCAAGATATTGCAGTTTAAAGGTAAAGTGTGTAGCAGATCCCCGACAGACAGGGCAGCTAGGGACGGGTGGCCTGGGCTGATGTCAGTGTATACATGTGTAGAGATCGAGTTGTGGAGCATGCCTATCTTCTCGGATTGTGAATTGGAGCTCTGGATAGCAAGTTATGGCCATTTGAAGATTTTCCGAGGGCCGGGCGTATGAGCACACATGAGGAAGGTGGAGGGACGGGCACGTAGTATGTATACTGGGGCGTGGCCCCTTTGGAGGGTACACAAGAGAAGGAGCTTGGAGCTCCGTGTGGTGTGAGCTATGGCGGAAGGCGCCATCGGCGCTGCGTTGGCGGCCGCTGGCGGCAGGTGGTGGTTTTGGGCGGCTCCGCTCGCGCGAGGAAGGTGATGACGTGGCACCCCGCCCATGGGGAGGCCGTTTTTCGCGGACTAAATTCGGTCCAAACCTTTTTTGAAGGCAATGTGAACCCTTAGGGGGGCAACGACGGCGCCGTCGTTGCTCCCTAGAGGGTGCTTGTGTGTAGAGTAAAGTGTGAAGCCTCGGGATGAACACCAAGCTAGTCAAAGTCCAACTGAGCCTCCCAAGCGGAGTGCCACATGTCAGCCTACCATGAAAAATGCCAAAAAACTCAAAAACGAGCCCAATAAGGGGGCAAAATTTTTTGTAACTAGGGGTTCTTTTTTGGCACTGTACATGAAAGGAGAAGAGAGAGAAGCTCAGAGAAGGATTGTAATGGAGCTTGGAAGCCATTAATGCACACCCCTTTTGGTTTATGGTGCTGTGTCGCATCCCCCTTCCCCCTTTTTTCTTTGTCGTCTCATCTGTTGCCAGCCGCGGTGCCGGTGAAGCGTGTGTATGCCCGGATCGTTGGTGCTTTGCAAAGAGAGAGAGAGAGAGAGAGAGAGAGAGAGAGAGAGAGAGAGAGAGAGAGAGAGAGAGAGAGAGAGAGAGAGAGAGAGAGAGAGAGAGAGAGAGTAAGTGTATGTGTGGAGGGAGGCAGAGCAGGTGTAGTGAGTTGTCGGCTCCTTTTGCGATCCTAGATAGCGTGTGTGCGCTTGGGAACTGAACATGTGAAGTGGATTAGGTGTAAATTGTCATTTTGAAGGTGTTTTTCGAGTGGATTGGGGTGCTGTGTTGACTCTGAGCTATAGATAGGCATTTATGGTCATGCCGGGTGTCGTTCCCCATTCCCCCTCTCCAACGGCTACCATGCCTACCCCGATGATGGGCATACCGAGAAACACGCCATGGACCTCATTTGTCAGTAAAGCACCAGTACATGGTAGCTCAATGCCTGCAACAGTACCTACAAGTGTGTACCAATCGTATACACCCATGGGTCCTTGTAGTACCCCTCCCATTGTTTCAACTACCTATGCTCCACAACCACAACACCCAAGATCTTATTTCCATGGGACCATATCGGCTAGCATTAGCATGTCACATCCGACGTTTGCTATGCCCAGGGCCACCCATATGAACTTTGGCCGCCACATGGCACAACACTGTAGCAAATGTGGTGTTAACTCTCATGGCTCACGGACACCCTATCGCCTACGACGGACACCGTAACCGTATTATTTATTTAAGTAGAGTCAGGCACCGGGCTTGTTGGTCCAATAGGGAAAGGTAGAGTGATCGCCGATGAGAGGCGCACTCTAACACGAACATGCTAGGGTTAGTTGGCTAAGCATGGGCGCCCAAGTGTGAATGGGGTGAGCTCACATAAAAGCCAATTAAACCTAAAATTGAGTCATTCTCTCATTGTGCAATAGAAGCTGCTCTTGCTCCATCTCCACCTTCTCCTTCACCATCTCCTTGTGTGTGTGCGTGTGTGAGAGAGAGAGAGAGAGAGAGTGTGAGAGTGTGTGTGCGATCGAGCGTTGCGGCGGCACGACGGCGGCGAGGCAGTTGAGCGCGGCGTAGCGGCGTCTCCCTCTTCTTCGCGGTGCGGGAATCCTTCATTCGCAACTACGCAGGAAGGTGAGTGACACACCGTTCTTCCTTGTGATCTTGTCTGTTGTATGACTGTGTGCTAGGAGTTTTTGTGGCTCGCACACGGCGCGTAGCAAGTCCCTAGCCTTGACATTTTTGGCGCCGCTGCCGGGGAGCTGCTGCGCGTGAAGCTACAATGGCGACCTGTAAATTGTATTGAAGCTATTTTTTATGTAGGAAAGGCGCGGCTTAAGTTTGATTATTGTTGTTATGCAAAAACATTAGAGAAAGACAGAATGTTGTTGACTGCATTCAAGTTTTCTGTGTTTTGTTAAGCTCTGTTTTGCTAGTTCTATTAAGCTCAGATTTCAGCTTACACAGTTAGCATTTCTTGCGTTTCTGTGTTTTCTGCATTTTCTGGTTTGCACTGCACAGTTCTGTCAAGTTTCAATTTCTGCATTTTCTGTGTTTTCTGGTTTGTGCACAGTTAGGCGCACAATTAGTTAATTAAGCAGGTTAGTAATCAGGTGAACCACTGATTAGCAGGTCAGTAGGTAGGCGGGACAGTAAATAGTTAGGTGAGGTCAACGCGCACCAAAACGCGTACCAAATTAAAAAAAAAATAATTCCCTATATATATATATATATACCCTAATCCCTCAAGAGGGAATGAGAGCATGTGGGGCAAGTCCTCCACTCTCCTCCCTTCTCTTCCCACTTGCACCCTTAGACTTGCTATTTGGAGCCTAGTTCCCCAGCTAGGAAAAGACTGTTTCGGGCTTTTCTGGAGCAAAATAGAACCAAACGGTGGGCTGTAAAGCACAACGCGTCCCTCCTAGCGATACGCTCGTTTCGAGCTATCACACGGCCCATTCCACAACACACTCTAAAAAATCTAGCAAAAAAACAAACAAAAAACACGCAAAAAACTAGTCACAAGGCCTCCTAGAGCAGCTTTTTGACACCTTAGGGTATCAAAAGCACATGCACTTACGCTCTAGGCGGGTGCTAGAACACGAGCATATTGAGGGTGCCTCTGTTCATACGGACACCCATTACCCATCCACGATAGGCTCTAGACCCTCAGCGGGGACACAAGGTAGCACCACCCAAGACCCTAAAATAGCCGCTAGTGATTCCTCCTCCGACTCAGAAGTCATGGAAGCATACCCTAACCAAAACACTGAGAGAGAAGGCCATGCACCTCCCGAAGCTCCACAGCCTAGTACTAGTATGTTTAGCCGTTTCATGGAAACATTAGGTAGAGCTACTCGCTTGGAACCTGATGCAAATGAAGCACACGAAGGGGGTGGGGAAGTGGACTCTCCTTTCACATCGCAAGTGGACCCCACACCCCCAAAGAGTGTCCATGTGGATATCCTGCCAACTTCTTACCAAGAAGGCCCTGTTGAGCTGCCTCCTTCAAAAGTTCCCTCTAGAGTACCATTGGTGACAAGTAAAACCACGGGGAGCAACATTGCTTCTACCTCACAAGAAACCGTTAACACGACGACTCTAGAAGGATTGTTCATTAACGATCATTGGACATACGACCTCCACACTGAGGTGTTGACGGATCTACACTCTGGCCACGCCTACCATGTAGGATGGATAGAGATTGTACAATCCACCTCTAGTGCCACGAGCATCGAAGATCAACAGAAAATGATCTGTAATGTTATCCATGGCATTATTCAATCGGAAAGGCAAAATCGAGGGGTAAATATACTCTCAACTGGCCCCATGAGATTTCTGGATACGAGCAAGGCTCAACAGCCTACTCTATCACAAATGGAGACTCCTCTAATGAGCCCCATGGACCCATCTTACGTCATTTCACCTGGGGTCTCTATTCAATCTGAGCCTCCGAGCGTCAACTTTAGCTTCCCTAACTTGGCTCAACCCTCTATTAAGGAAAACACAGTGCTCACTCCAGGGATAAGCCTGACAGAGAATGTACCGATGACATCTACGGTTAGCGCAGTGCCACTACCTAGTGTCGTAGTACCTAATATGGGCCCTCGACCGTATGTGCCTCTAGCCCCTTATGCACACATGGCCCCCACACCTCCAATTGTACCACTTGTTTATGCTCCTCGAGTGCCGCTCCCTAGCCCTTATCCGAGTGGACCTATGCCCGGTTATGTTCCATATCCTGCATCATCCACACATATGCCAAGACCGGTACCCGTCCCTCTCCCACATATGATTCCAAGAGTACCTCCACCGGCCCTGCCTCCTCACATAGGTGACTTGGCAGTGTTTGCTCAAACCATAGGTCGATCTATCGCGGAAAATATGCGTCATGCATCTGATAGAGAGCCTAGAAGTAAGGCAGTACAAATTGCCAAACTCACGCAAAAATTCAATGGGGACGAAGATGCTAGAAAACACATTGAAGTGTTTGAACAAGTATGTGATTCCTTAGGGGAACGCAACGAACTACATAAGTGCAATGCCTTAAGCTTGACATTAAGTGGGAAGGCTGGAGATTGGTATAGAACCCTAAGGGTGGACGAGAAAACAATCTACCCTACCCTTCGAAGGTTGTTTCTAAAGGAGTACATACGAGAAGGTGTGCTTTGGGGTGTAGCATCTCAGCTACAGAAGGCCGAACGTAAGGAAGGAGAGTCAGTAAGGGACTTCATTAGTCGTCTAAAGCACTTAAACTCTCGCTGCCCTGTAAATGAGCGCTTCAACAATAACCAACTGCTTGATCGATTCATTCGAGGGTTGAGGAATGAAGGAATCTATAATGGACTAGTGATTAGAGGTATCACAACCTGGGAAGATGTCACTGCCAATGCAATCCAATTAGAGGACAACTTGATGATAGCAGGCATGAGGGTGTCTACTGACACGAGATCCACTAGCTCACAAGCCATTGAGTATGAACCCATGACTGCAAAGCCCATTGCCAATGAGCCAAAGGTATTCGAGACATTCTTGACAGACCTCACCAAGGCAATCCAAGAGTCTCTTAAGGATAATCGACCCCCTCAAAATAGTCACATGTATCCAAGAAGGGAGCAACAATGGTGTTCCATTTGCTTAGGTACACATAGCACTAGTGAGTGCCCTACGTTTAGAGTAAAATTTAATGGAACTTGCAACGCATGTGGTAGGTATGGTCACCAAGCTAAGCATTGTTTAATGATCAAACGTATGATGGCAAATAGACCACCTGTAGCCTGGACGGATGCACCTCGAGCTCCTGTATTGATGCCTGCTCCACCTGTTGAGCAACTATCGCAACACATGGTCCCTAGATCTCAAAATGTTGTACAAGCTACACCGCTACCACCTCCTGTGCTAGGACCGCAGCCCTTGCATCCAAGAGTCGCCCCTATGAACCAAGTGGGTTGCGAGCCATCAAATGCTTATGCAGATGGCTGTGAGGAGGAAATAGACACTAGTATTGCCTACGGACTTGATACATTGGAAGAGTGTCCTATATACTACATGGAAGATTGTTGGGGGCAAGTCAAGCCGGTTTATCAAGCTGCTGCTCTCGCATCCAGAGGTCAAAATATCAACACCCAGGCTAGGAGGCCACCTCTTCAATGCTACGAGTGTGGTGGACCACATCGGGCAGCGGAGTGCCCAATTAGGCTGCAAAAGAATACTGCACAGATGCAAATGAATCAAGGGAGCACGTCTGCAATGCCAATACTCACATGTAATCGTTGTGGCACAGATCACTTGATTTCCCAATGCCCCTATAACCCAAATGCGCCTAAAATCACACCCCTAAATTTGGTCGAAATTGCTAGTGTGACATCGCCAATACCACCCGTCGCACCCGCTTATGCGATTACACGGTCCATGCTTCAAGGGCCAGGCCATATCCTCGAAGAGAGAGATACCGCGTCAGTTATCCAAGCAAAGAAAAAGAAGACACGAAGGAAGAGGTCGCAGAGTACGGGAAATTCAAAGCCAAGTTCCAAAACAAACATAGGAACAGGAGATGACCCCGTGTATATGAATGACCTCGAGGATGATTCAGATTCAGTCGAGACAATGGAGACTAGAACCAATACCACAAAGGGAAAGACCGACAAAGAAAACCGTAACATGGAACCAAATGAAAACCGAATAAGAGAAAACCATAAAGAGCCTCTGAAAACACCACAAGTGTTTCCAAATCCAATCCAAGACCCCCAAGATAAACCGCAGGGGCAAAAAGGGAAGAATCGTAAAAAGAAGATTGGGACGTACCCAAACCCAGTAGACGAGATTGAGCAGGTGAAACATCTAAGAGGTTTAGTGGAGGAGACTCAAAGGAAACTAGAACCAGAACCCATGCATGTCAAAATTCATGACACAGTGTTTCCCACGCAAGTTCATCCACCCCACATGAACCATAGACCGTTAGCCATATCTAGTATCATCCAAGAAGGGAGTGAGGACGGGACATCAGAAAGTGAGCATACACCCTTCTTGTTGGAAAGGATGTTTAATGAAGGAATACCTGATCCCATTGAGGAATATGAGATTCCATCCTCACCAGTTCCTAGTCAAGGACCTACACCCTGCAAAATGCCAATGAATGTTGCCAAACTAGTGGACTTCATGTCTTCTGAGGTCCGAACCACGATCATAGCAAAGCTGTATGGAGATCCATAGTTATTCCTTGCACTTCGAGCATTCCTTAACGGAGAGCTACGAACGGGATTACCGCAGTTTGCGCAACCAAATAGGCCTGACTCGATTATGATTGATGAGGAAAATCATGTGCAATCACTTGACTTAAATGGACACGAGTCCGTGATTGAGGTACCTATTAACGAATTAGGGCAGTATTTTGAAGGCGACGAGTCTAATGCGACCCTACCCATCACTACCAAGGGATTAACTATAAAGGGAATTCTTGATGGTGGTGCGGGAGTTAGCATCGTTACAAAAGATTGTTGGGAATCCATGGGAAAACCCCGCCTCAGTGTTACTAACATTGTGGTAAAGATGGCAAATGGTACCATAGCCAAACCTATGGGGATGCTCAAGGATCTTAAGATCAAAGTTCTAGGACACAAGGTACGACATACGTTCATTGTAATGGATTTCTCTAAACACCTTATGTCATATGAAATGATTTTAGGACGACCATTCATGAGGGAAGCACAAATGGTTCATGATTGGTCTAAAAATCATGTCTATTTGCAATTCCAAGACTCTGTCCTTAGAGTGGATTTGGTGACTGGTAAGGTACACCCCTTAGGGAGTAAAACCATTATTGATCATCGCTCTGACACCACAGTTCACTCGGCCCCACTACAATATTGTTACACTTGTAAGAAGGATACAGACATTGGCGAAGATTCTCCTTACATGGATGTGTTACCGGGTATGACGGAATCAGACAACGTAGACTGGGTACACCTAGATGCAACCATAGATACCTGGGGAAATAGAGGAACCACTTGGGTCACACCAGAGGGGGAAGAGGTACCACAAATTGCACCTCTGAACATGATAAGTGCCATACATGCATCTTCTAAGGGCAAGGCAATTGTAGACCAATTTGACAGTGACACCGATAGCTCAATAGAAGACTTTGACCAGCACGACTCAGACACTGACTCCCAGAGTGAAACGGATTCTGAATCTCATGAATTAGAGAGTGGAGCAAGTTCAGAGTCAAAAAATTCGGAAGGACCGAGCACATCAACCGATGATAGCTGCTCCGAGAGTGAAGAGGACACCAACGAGGACTCCTTTAGTGAGCCAGATCTAAATGCAAATCAAAATCAGGTCTCAAATAAGAAAAAGAAAAACTTTAAGAGGCGTTGATATCGAGCCAATGTACGTGCTAGGATAAAAAAGAAGAGATCCTCAGCAGAATGGCTCAGTTATATAGGAGCATGTGATGCTCATCGAAAATTGGTAGACGATTGGGGTGACCACGACCCCATGACATAGCCCAATTAGAGCTCGACAACACAAGAAAGCAGAAATGGAATCACAGACCAAAGCACAACCAGAATCCACAGACTTGCATCCTGCACCAGAACATTTCAAATCTTACACCACAGGGGAAGCAAAGGTTGTGTACACAAAAGCCCAAAGAATACCTATCGATGGGAATAATGGAATCTATGATGGTCCGGCAATAGTTAAAGAAATAGAATTAGCCGACCCCGGTGAAGAATCAAAACCTGTTTTTATTGCCCAAGACCTCACAGAAGTTGAAGAGGCGGTCCTCAAAGAGCTTCTCAAGGAATTCAAGGACATATTTTCTTGGACATACCATGATATGAAAGGTGTTCCACCTTCTGTGGTCCAACATACAATCCCTATGATTAGCATTGCGAAGCCCGTACAACAAAGACCCTACCCGATGAATCCTAAGTACGCAAAGATCATTCAAGAAGAACTAGAAAAACTTATCAAATGTGGGTTCATATATCCTATTGAACACTCTGAATGGGTGTCTCCAATAGTTATCGTGCCAAAAAAGAATGGGAAACTCAGAGTGTGCGTGGACCTCAAAAAAGTTAATGCAGCTACTAGAAGAGACCATTACCCCCTACCATATTCCGAACATGTACTCGAAAGAGTTGCAGGCAAGGAAGCTTATAGCTTTCTAGATGGGTACTCAGGCTACAACCAAATCACGATAGCGCTAGAGGACCAAGCTAAAACTGCCTTCATCACAGAATTTGGCATGTTTGCATTTCGTGTGATGGCTTTTGGCTTAACAAATGCCCCTGCTACATTCCAACGATTAATAAACACTGCTTTTAAAGAATATTTGAGAGAGTTTTGTGAAGCTTTCTTAGACGACCTTTGTGTTTACTCTTCTTGGAAAGAACATCTATCATGTTTGCGGAAGGTGTTTGAAAAGTGTAGGTTATATCGTATCTCATTGAACCCGTTCAAATGCCAATTTTGGGTCAAGCATGGAGTTATTTTAGGGCATATAGTATCTAAGAATGGTATCTCAACCGATGAGAGAAAAATTAAAGTGATTCTAGAGTTGCCACCACCAACCAATTACAAGGGAGTTCAAAGGTTCATGGGACACGTGGGTTATTATCGACGGTTTATTTTATTTTTCGCTGAGATAGCACGTCCTTTGTACAAGCTTCTCATTGAATTTAAATGGACTGAAGAGTGTGACCAGGCCTATGAACAATTGAAGAAAACACTAGCAAGTGCTCCGATTTTAAGGACACCTAACTGGGATGTCATTTTCCATGTGCATATTGATGCATCAAACTTTGCTATTGGGTGTGTTCTCACTCAACCAGGAGAACATAAATTGGACTATCCCATTAGCTTTTCAAGCCGTCAATTGAACGATGCTGAAAGGAACTACACCACTACAGAGCGAGAAGGTTTAGCAATGGTTTATGCAGTAAAGAAATTTCGCTACTACCTTCTGGCAAACAAGTTTGTATTTTATGTGGATCATCAAGCGTTGCTGTATCTGGTAAACAAGCCATGCTCCACAGGAAGAATCACACGATGGTTGTTAATTCTTCTGGAGTTTGATTTCACGATTGTAGTGAGACCCGATAAAAGGCACATCATGGCTGATCATTTGTCTCGCATACCCAATGGTGAAGCCCCTACAGGAGTTGATGATGAATTACCCGATACTTCCCTATTCATAGTTGAGACTAGGCCAACTTTATTTAAGGATGCATCACTTTTTACAAAAGGGTGTGATGAGTGCCAACGTTACAAGACCACATAGTGCAAAGACAGAATGCCCTTACATCCTATTAAAGTAACCCAACCATTTGAAAAATGGGGCTTAGACTTTGTAGGTCCAATTAGTCCCGCAGCTCGCAACACTCAATCTCGATATATTCTAGTTGCTACGGACTATGTAACAAAGTGGGCTGAAGCTAAGGCTTCTTCACAAAAAGCTGACGCGAGGACAACAGCTAAGTTTCTTTTTGAGAACATTATCACAAGATTTGGTTGCCCTTTTGAAATTGTTAGTGATAATGGTACCCATTTTATAAATGAGGTAATAAGAGAGCTTACCACGACCTTTATGATATCCCACCATAAGTCTACACCTTATTACCCACAAGCTAATGGACAAGCTGAGAGCACCAACAAGACTCTAATCTCTATTTTAACCAAGACGGTAGAAGCTCATCGCACTGATTGGGATTTGAAGTTGACATCTGCTCTATGGGCTTATCGTACTGCTTATAAAGTGGCTATTAATTGTACGCCATTCAAAATGGTATACGGCCAAGAAGCGGTTATGCCTTGGGAGTTTGTCATTCCTAGTCTTAGGGTAGCTTCGCAAGAAGGATGGAATGGTAACCCCTTAACCGAGCGTTTGTATATCTTAGAAAAACTAGACGAAGAGAGACAGTTGGCTGTGCAAAATGCTCTTGTGGAAAAGGATAGGAGAAAGAAGTGGTTTGATCGCCATGTGAAGGACAAGGACATCAAAGTTGGTGATAAAGTCCTTATGTATGGAGTACGTAAAGAGAAGAAAAAGTTGAAATATGCTGGTAAAGGACCATATAGAGTATGTGAAATTACCCCACAAGGTACCCTTCGTGTGGAAACTCTTGATGGAGTTGAAACCATTGGATTCCTCAATGGGAGTAAATTCAAAAGATATTATGATCCTTTAAGCCAAGAAGAACTACGGGCCATTCATCAAAAGAAGGCCACCAAAGCACAAACCGAGTTAAACAAGATACAAGCTCAAGCTGAGGCTAAGGAGCGACAACAACGTATAAGACAAAAACGAGAGGCTAACCTTGGAGTCACAAATGCATTCCACGTGGAAATCGAAGAGGATTGGTTGGACTCTGACACCCCTCTACGATACCCTATTGAGTTAAATAGTGCCTATGGAAAAGTGCTATATAACGCCTTATTGGACACGGGTGCTAAATATAATCTGCTATCCTATGGGGTGTGGTGTCAGTTAGGGAAGCCACCTCTATCTGAGAGTATTATCCAAGTCAAGGGTGTCAACAAGAAAAAAACTACGGTTTTTGGAATCTGGCACACTTCTGTCAGTTATGACAATGGAATTGTAGCTCAAGACTTTTTGGTCATGCCTACTGGAACTATGGAGGGTAATATAAACCTAGGCCGCACGTGGATGATAGCCACCAAATGCACTATTGATTGGGGGACTGGGGGTGTTACAACGCAAAAGCCAACTCTTAGCCCTACCACTCAAGCCATAGTCCCTGAGATATTGCCTAAGGAAATAAAACCCAAGACATTGCATGTCCAGGAGGTTGAACCATACGTCCCCATAGCCCAACTCTCTAGAGCTTCAACTGATGTAGTTGAAAGAAAGCTTGAGACACACAAGAACCATCCTAATATAACAGAGAAAACATACAAGTGGGTCCCTAAAGCTTCTGTAGTGAGCATGTTTGATGCAAAAAAACGGAAACCTCGTAAGAACCGTCCCACTCACTCCAAGAAATGTAAAGAAACGTTGCGTTGGATTCCTAAACGACTATTGGAAGCCCAAGGATACTATGAAGGAAATGATCAAATCTGGGTGCCCAAACGTAAAGTGTACTCTTACCTGTCACCTGGCCCATGTAAACCCAATCCCGTGGCTCCAAAACAAATTGAAAATCGCGGAAAGGAAAAAATCATGGAATGTTACACACCCGCTCTAGAGCTAGTTTGGGTACCAAAGAAAGAACGATTTGTTCCACCTAGCTCAGGAACAGGGAAATCAAATGAAGCTTCTTGCTCTTCATGTAGTTCCTATACGCAAATAAAAGCTTCGACACAACCTCCACCTACCACTGTACATATCCATACAAGCACGAAAGAGTTTGCACCTCCCGGGGTAAGTTCACCACCTACAACAATGTTGCAAATAAAATCATGGGAGAGTACCTTACCACCCTTGCAACTAGATGAAACGCATAGGGCGGTCGAAAACTATTGGTTAAAGCCTTCACCCATAACAACTTGGAACAATTGGTTTCAAAAGGTGACGACCTCATTCCAAAAGGTATGATCTACCCAAGGAAGGGGGGAGTGTTTGCTAACATCAATCATTCACTCGTTCCCCTCTCAACCTTCCTCCCTGACCTCTCAATTCCAATCTTAGGGAATGTATATATATAGCCTTATACTCACAAAAAACAAAAATAGTAAAGAGCAAGAGTGACTAGCAACGAGAGAGCACCCTATCAGATCTTACATATAAGTCCAAATTCACCGTGTCAATTCAAGCAACACACAAAAACAACTCTTATGTTTTAAAGGCCTAACCAAATCTATCTGTATTGTCAGAAATGGCTACTTCACCAGAGGCATGCACTTCTATTTTTGATGAAAGGTACCCTTTGTCTTTTCCTCAAGTGTTCTACGTATGCTACCCTATACTTTCTTGCGAATGGGATTTGATAGAGAGCCTTGCATGTGAGAGAAATTTTGAGGAGTTAGAATGGCTGATACGTCTATGGCTAACTAGTGATCCCTACCCAGTAGCGAATGTGTCTCCAGTGGCACATGCTTATTCTTTTGCATAAGATGAGTATCCACGCATCGCGAGGTTCTTGATTAGCATGCTTGCACAAGAGGATGATGAAGAGGAACTAATAGAGACCGAGGAAGACTATGGCCTCACGGACAACAATTTTATTTATCTAGATGATGAGGATAGAGGCCTAGCCTTAGGGTGGCCACCCGGTTTATATAATATCCTCTTTCCTTGATTCTAAAAGGGGTGACAGATAGGTAGGTTAGGGGTCTAGATTGTGTTTTGAGTTTGTTTTTTAGGAGTTTTAATTTTTCACACTGACATGCCTCCTAGAGGTATAGTGCCTGTTTTTGGATGTGTTAGGTAGGACTTATATGGATCTCCATCCACATGGCTGAGGACATCTGCTTCAACGAAATGAGCCACTCCATACCTCCAGGTGTACTACTTTCCATGATTCATGTTGGTGGATATGTGTAATTGCTAATAATGATTTTTCATGCTTTGTTTGAGTGCAATAGTTATGATTGTTATCTGCCATTATAGATGTATAAATTTGTCTTTGCTTAAGTTGATTGAACTCCAGTTTAATCTTATGGATCAGCCTGGAGATTAGGAGACCGTGACTTTAGGTTAACTCATTTACTTGACCACAAGGCCTAGCTAATAAAATTATCCGAGTATTTGAGACCTTAGGAATGTTTTAGGCAGAGAAAGGCTTGCTCACTTAAACAACAAAAAACACTAGTGCGAATACCAAAGAAATGGAAGCAAAAAAAAAACATAAGTGCCACAAATGAAAAATCTTACGCTGGAAGAGAAATCCTGGCTTGAATTGGTACTTCACTCACATGTATTGTCTATGGTACTAGAGCCCTAGAGGTTCCCAGTGTGGGCGCTTTTCCTTGAGAAGCAAGAAACCCCGGACATACAAAATAAGCATACACGTCACATGATTGTGACCCAAAGTAAAAAAGTATTAAAAAAAAAGAAAAAATATATAAAAATTAAAAGACTTCCATTGAGCTTACAGTTAACATTTCAAGCTTTTGTTTGCAGTTGTGAGAGCGAGTTGGCTAATCAAAGCTGAAAAGCATAATTAGGGAATCTTGCATTTAGATAATCTTCTTAGCTTAGCTAGTACTAGAGTAGTTGTTTTAACCTTAGTCATAGCTAACTAATTGATAGACTCACCCATAAGCTCAAAACTCTTGATTAATTAATTTACTCAAAGTGCAATTTATTTGTCCTTAATGGCAGTCTAACATTTCATAAATCTTGCATTTACTCATTTCCACATGTACTTTACATTCCCCTCATGATTTATGGCAATATAATTCCGCTTGCTAAAACAGTGACTTTGCCTTGCAGATTCAAATCTAGATGCTCTACAACATGGACATACCAAGCTTCAACTCAATAGCTTCCGAGGACGGAATCTACATCAAGAAGGGGGGCAATGTTAACCCTCGTGGCTCACGGACACCCTATCGCCTACGACGGACACCGTAACCGTATTATTTATTTAAGTAGAGTCAGGCACCGGGCTTGTCGGTCCAATAGGGAAAGGTAGAGTGATCGCCGATGAGAGGCGCACTCTAACACGAACATGCTAGGGTTAGTTGGCTAATCATGGGCGCCCAAGTGTGAATGGGGTGAGCTCACATAAAAGCCAATTAAACCTAAAATTGAGTCATTCTCTCATTGTGCAATAGAAGATGCTCTTGCTCCATCTCCACCTTCTCCTTCACCATCTCCTTGTGTATGCGCGTGAAAGAGAGAGAGAGAGAGTGTGAGACTGTGTGTGTGATCGAGCGTTGCAGCGGCACGACGGCGGCGAGGCGGTTGAGCGCGGCGTAGCGGCGTCTCCCTCTTCTTCGCGGTGCGGGAATCCTTCATTCGCAACTACGCAGGAAGGTGAGTGACACACCGTTCTTCCTTGTGAGCTTGTCTGTTGTATGACTGTGTGCTAGGAGCTTTTGTGGCTCGCACACGGCGCGTAGCAAGTCCCTAGCCTTGACATGTGGAACCCAAGGGCTTCCTATGGGCCAAGCCCAATGCCAATACCTACTCCACATGTAGTCTCTGGAGCGCCTTCACCCACGGTGCCTACTCACTTAGGTGATTTCGCAACATTTGCTCAAGCTATCGGTCGATTTATCGCTGAGAATATGCGTAACACATCTAATAGAGAGCCTAGAAGTAAGGCAGTACAAATAGCCAAGCTCACAGAAAACTTTAGTGGAGAAGGGGATGTGAGAAAGCATATCGAATTTTTTGAACAAATATGTGATTCTCTTGGAGAACACAATGACTGTATAAGAGTAATGCTTTAAGCCTAACCTTAAGTGGAAAGGCTGGGGATTGGTATAGAACCCTAAGGGTGGAAAAAAAAACGATTTACCCTACTCTTAGGAGACTGTTCTCTAGGAGAATACAATGGCTGTATACAATGACTGTATAAGAGTAATGCCTTAAGCCTAACCTTAAGTGGAAAGGCTGGGGATTGGTATAGAACCCTAAGGGTGGAAGAAAAAACGATTTACCCTACTCGTAGGGGACTGTTCTTGAAAGAATACATACGAGACGGAGTGCTTTGGGGTGTAGCCTCTCAGCTCCAGAAAGCCCAACGAGAGGAAGGAGAGTCGGTGAGAGACTTTATTAGTCGCTTACAGCATTTGAATTCTCGTTGTAATCCAAATGAACACATCAACAATAACCAATTTCTTGATAGATACATTAGGGGATTACGACATGAGGATATCTACAATGGCCTAGTCATTAGAGGTATCACCACTTGGGAAGTAGTCACCACCAATGCGATCCAATTGGAGGATAATTTAATGATTCAAGGAGAAAGAGTGTCTATTGAGCCTAAATCTATTAGCTCGCAAGCATCGAGGCATCATCCAATGACCCTAAAGCCTATTGCTAAGGAGCCAAAGGTATCTGAGACGACTTTAGTAGATCTCACCAAGGCTATTCAAGAGAGTCTTAGAGACAATCATGCTTCGCAAAACAATCATATGTATCCAAGAAGGGAGCAACAATGGTGCTCAGCATGCTATGGACTGCATAGTACCAGTGAATGCTCTACTTTTAGAGTAAAATTCAATGGGAACTGCAATGCCTGTGAGATGTATGGTCATCAAGATAAGGATTGCATAGTATTTAAGCACGCGATGGCCAATAGACCAACCTTAGCATGGACAGACACACCTCGAGTGCCTACATTGATGCCGGCCCCACCTCTTGAAAAAACAGCACAACACATGGTCCCTAGGGCCCAAAATGTTGCTCAAACAACACCCCTACCACCTCCAGTGCTAGGACCACAACCACCACATCCGAGAATCACTTATGTGAATCAAGTGGGTTGTGAGTCATCTATTGCTTTTTTGGAAGGCTGTGAGGAAGATATAGGCCCTAATATTTCCTATGGGATGGATATGTTTATCAAGTAGTTGCTCTTGCTGCAAGAGGCCAAAATATCAATTACACTGCCAAGAGACCACTTCTTCAATGCTACGAGTGTGGAGGTCCACATCGTGTGGCTGAGTGTCCTATTAGGCTACAAAAGAACGCCAGACTAATGTAAACCAATCAAGCGAGAACATGCCGATACTTATGTGGCATAGATCATTTGATTGCCCAATGTCCAAATAATCCAAATGCACCGAAGATCATGCCATTAAACTTGATTGAGGTTACAGAGGAGCCATCACAAAGTACACGTGTGGTACCAGTAAACATACTCATACGATCGATGCTCCAAAAACAAAATTAAATTCTTGAGGAAAGAGACAAGGCATCAATTGCCCAATCTCAGAAAAAGAAGAAAACATGAAGGAAGAGATCGCAAAAAGCAGCGAAGTCAGACCCCAGTTCAAAGACCAACATAGGGACTGGTGACGACCTCGTATATATGAACGATGCTGAAGAGGATTCTGATTCAGGAGAAACCATGGAGATCAAAACGACCACTAAGATAGAAACCAACAAGAAAAATCTGCATGAGCCACAACGGCCAGGATCCAAGAAGAAGATAGGAACTTATCCAAACCCTACAGAGGAGATTGAGCAAGTCAAGCAATTAAGGAGTTTGGTAGAAGATACCCAAAGGGATCTAGAACCAGCACCTAGGTACATCCAGATTATAGACACAGTGTTCCCTATGCAACAACAATCTCACCAAGTCCATAGACGCTTAGCCATACCTAGTGTTATCCAAGAAGAAAGTGACTTAAAGTCATGGGGAAGTGGACGTACGCACTTCTTGATGGAAAGAATGTTTACAGAGGGACTACCTGATCCTATAGAAGAAATGGAGATCCCATCTTCCCAACGTCAAGGGACTGAAGCCCAAAAGGTGCCGTTAAACATTGCCAAATTGATGGATTTCATGTCTTCAGAAGTTAGAACCACCATCATGTCCAAACTATATAAAGACCTTGAGCTAGTCTCAGCTCTTCGAGCCTTCTTCAATGGAGAACTGAAGTTTGGGCTACCACAATTTGCATAGATGGATGGAGCTAGGGAGATGCCAATAGAGGAGGAACACTTAGATCCACAACCCAACCTAGATGAGAACCTTGTTATAGAAATACCTGTTAACAAGTTGGGACAATACTTTGAGGGTGATGAATCCAATGCGACCATACCAATCACTACTAAGGGATTAACTGTGAAGGGAATCCTTGATGGTGCATTATGACTAAAAATTGCTGGGAAACTATGGGAAGACCTCACTTTGCGACCACAACCATAGTAGTGAAGATGGCCAATGGGTCTATTGTTAAACCTATTGGGATGCTAGAAGATCTCAAGATTAAGGTCTTTGGACATAAAATAAGAATTACCTTCATTGTTATGGATTCCTCCAAACACACTATAGCATCGGAGATGATCTTAGGACGTCCTTTCATGAGGGAAGCAAAAATGGTGCATGACTGGTCTAAAAACCATGTCTACTTGCAGTTCCAAGATTCTGTCATTCGAGTGGATCTTGTAACTGGTCAAGCACATCCTCTAGGAAATAGGTTTATTTTTTATCATAGATCTGACACCACAGCTCACTCGGCCCCATTTCAGTATTGTTACACGTGTAAAGCGGACACCACTGTTGGGGACGATTCTCCTTATATGGATGTACTACCTGGGATGACTGAGTCGGACAATGTGGATTGGTTCCACCTAGCAGTAACCATAGACACTTGGGGAAACAGGGGAACTACCTGGGTAACACCTGAGGGGGATGAAATGCCCGTACCCTTAAATATGCTACAAGCAATGCATATAGCTTCTGACAAGACTCATCCTAATATAACAAAGAAAACATACAAGTGGGTCCCTAAGGCTTCTTTAGAGACCATAGCTAGTGCTAAAAAATAGAAGCATTGTAAGAAACGTTCCACTTGCCCCAAAAAATGTAAGGAAACATGGCAGTGGATTCCTAAACGACTATTGGAAGCCCAAAACTACTATCAAGGAAATGATCAAATCTGGGTGCCAAAACGTAGATTGTGTTCTTACATGTCACCTGACCCATGTGCGCCCAATCCTGTAGCTCCAAAACAAATTGACGACCGTGGAAAGAAAAAAATCACTAAATGCTACACACCCGCTCCAGAGCTAGTTTGGGTACCGAAGAAATAACAATTTGTTCCACCTAGCTCAGGAAGGGGGGAGTCCCATGAAGCTTCTAGCTTCGCATGTAATTCATCCATAGAGGTGAAACCTTCTCCACAGCCTCCACCTACAATAGTGAAACTCCATAAAGCTACAAAGGAATCCACACCTCCCAGTGTTCAAGAATCACCTGATGAACCACTTCAAGTTTGATCCTGGGACAATATCTTACCACCCTTGCAACTCAATGAGGCACCTAAGGTAATAGAAAACTACTGGCAAAAATCCTCACCTATTACCAACTGGAAAAATTGGTTTCAAAGGGTGATGAGCACATTTCAAACAGTATGACCTACCCAAGAAGGGGGGAGTGTTTGCTGACATCCATCATTCACTTGCTTCCCTCTCAACCTTCCTCCCTGACCTCTCAATCTCCCAATCTTAGGGAATGTATATATAAAGCCTTATACTCACAAAAAACAAAAAAAATAAAGAGTAAGAGCAATTAGCAAACGAGTATGCACAATAAAAGTCAAAACATTGACCCAGACCTATACATTCACATCTGGTACACTGAAACAGAAACCTATGTCATAAAACACCTTTGATCCTCATCACTCGAGTGATGGAGGGTAGGTAGGATTAGTACGATAGGAGTGTTTCTGTTTTAGAGTTTAGTGGTTAGCAAAGTTCTTTCTTCCCACTGATGTGCCTCCTAGAGGTATTCTTTGTGTTTCCTAGTGTGTACAGGAACGTGTTGCTGTTGTTAGGATTTGGACCTTCATGGAATCTTTCTCTCGTTCACACTTCAAATCAAGCACGACCATCAACACAAACAGGTGTTTCTTGTCGATTAGCATTGCCTCTTATCTTTTTGCATCCATGTTTGTCTGCTTTAAACATTAAATTCAATGTAATTTTTTGTCATAATCACTTGTCTAGGTTTAAAAATCAAGCACTCTGACTAAGCTAGTTTGACCAAGCTAGGAGTTAGAGATCTTCTCTTAATACCATGGGGAATTCCTTCCTAATAATCAATGGTTACTTAGGTTCTTAATCCGATTTAGGTAGCATTGTGTGAAATGTACTATGGCTTTCTAGTGGGTTTAGTCCCTATTGACCTTTAGCTTAAGTATCATAAAGGGAGTTTACTAGTGTGATGAGCCTGGGGAGGGTAACAGTGTTATATGACCCCCCAAAGTTACAAAGTTAAAGTGCTGGAAACAAACGAACAGAAAAAATAAAAATAAAAAATCAACGTGCCACAATGTAAAATCTAAAGTGGAAAGAGAAATCTCAGCTTGATCTGGTACTTCTCTCACACGTATCGCCTATGGTACTAGAGCCCTAGAGGTTCCCAGTGTGGGCGCTTTTCCTTGAAAAGCAAAAAACCCAAGGCATACAAAATAAGCATACACATCAAAATTGAAACAATGTGAAAAGACTTTGTGGGGTCAAAGAAAAGGAAATAAGTCAGGCGATGATTTCATGAGCAATTCCTTTTATCGTAGCTTAACTACAAGGTCTTCTAGATATAGCCTCTAGTTAGCCCTCGGACATGAAATACTTGGCTCTCGTGATTAAACAACTTAATTGACTAGAGAAAATTGAGAAGCTTGCCCATGGTATTAATAGTCGATCTTTAGTGCCTTTCGATCGTTAAATTAGCGACCCCAGACTTATTTAATTTTCTATCTTTACAAATGTTTATGCGTTTGATTATATTGCAATTTAATGTTTATTGTTGCTAACAAATGGTTTAAATTTTTTTTGCCAATCAAATTATCTGCCTATAACTACATATGCTTTTTAATTGTATATGAGAATGCAATTACTGTGCCAATGTTGTTTGATTTTGCAGTGACTGAAGAAGGCTAAGGACACTCATGTGAAATTCTCTTCAACCTCGACGAACGAGCTTCAACTCAATAGCTTCCGAGGACGGAAACTGCATCAGGAAGGGGGGCATGTTAACCCTCACGCACATTCCTATCACCTACGATAGACGCCGTATTATTTATTTGGTAGAGTCAGGTAACGCGCTTGTCGATCCAATAGGATAAGGGTAAGAGTGATTGCCGATGAGAGGCGCACTCTAACTAGAACATTCAAGGGATTAGTTGGCTACGCATGGGCACCCGAGTGTGAATGGGACGAGCATATATAAAAGTCAACTAAACCTAAAATTCACTCATTCTCTCATTTGTGCAATTGAGGAGTGCTCTTGCTCCATCTCCATCTTCTTCTTCATCATCTCCTTGTGTGTGTGTGTGTGTATGCGTGAGAGAGAGAGAGAGAGAGAGTGTGTGCAATCGAGCATTGCGATGATGGCACGGCGGCGGTCAAGCGGTTGAGCGCGGCGCAGCGGTGACTTCTTCTTCTTCGGGGCGAGGAATCCTCCACGATAGCAAGCTTAGAGCAGTGAGTGACACACCATCGCCATCTTTGAGCTTACTAGTTTAGGCTAGTTGCGTGCTATGAGCCATTTGTGGCTCGCACACAGTGTATCGGCAAATTTCTTGCATTGACACGTGCGACAGACGCGCACACTTTGCCATGCAGAAATACAACATGGGCTCAATAACTATTCTTGTTTAATTAATAGCAGAGCATACTACTTCACGAAAGAAAGCCGTTGTGATAGAGGATGCTCTATCTTCAAACACAACAAAGAAATAGGACAAAAAGAAACAGGCCTCAAAGAAAGACCCGCAAGCACCATTGGCTAACCGGCAACATTGGAAGAGAAAGAAGAGAGCTATTGCTTCCAGTGATAGTGAGAGCGGGCATGTGGTTGAGGAGTATTCTATAGAAGTCAACGATAATGCTCATAGCCTTGGTGCTATGAGCCACAGTGTACGGACACTTTCCTTCACTCTAAGACTAGTAGGGGGCATCCAAGAGTCCCCTCCATGTTCACCATCACATGGCAGGGCTGCAGAGGATCAGACATGGCCAGAGTGGTGGGAGAACACCCTCCAGGTACGTGAAAATGGTTAATGTTGTGTTGTTCTCTTTAGCATTTCTTGAAAGATATATTCGATCTTATGTTGCTACATACAGATATGCATGTAGAGTCATGCCACCTTGCAGTGCATGCTAATGTCAAGTGCTTGGCAAAAAATATTCCAGATGTGTTGTGCAATGACAGGTAAACCACGCTAATTTACAAAGTTATGTTCACAATTTTAGTGCTAACAAAGATTGCATGCAGTTCTATGCAGTCACTATGTAGATTCTTGGGCTCTCTAGTAGGAACATGGCAGATGAACCCCAACTTGAGACTGGGTGGCGTACGTTTGTTGTACATGGACTTTCCCTTACACACTAGGCCACATGCAGCTAGCACAGGTGGGGTTCCTTTATGGAACCAATGGGCCTTCTGGCAACCAAGTTTCTTTTGGTTGATGGCATGGTTGTGGCGACATGTCATGCAGAACATGTGTCCATTGTCACTTCGAGGGTAGAGGGAGCTCATTTCTAGTTGTTGAGGATATTGTACATACGGCTGCCAGAGTCTAGTTGCACGATTGTTCAAGACTATGTAGAGGGGGTATGTTATTGTTTGTTTTGATATTGAATAGTAACTTCGATGTTCGCATTTCAAAATATCAATGTTTTACTGTTATTGGTACTTTGTTGCTGGTAATTTTTTCACCCCCTAGAATCGGTGGGTGTCGGCTTCCGAGGTATGATCGAGCGGATGGAGAGATTGCAGCATATGTATGTGGCTTCTCTGTAGATGACGACATGTTGTGGGAGAAGCTACCAGGTATAGATTCCACATAGTGGACGCTTTATCGTATGTGCAGGCCTTATCCTAGAGGTGTTGAGAGGAGTCCAGTGTTTGCCACGTGCTAGAAACTTTTTGGAAGTTTTTCTTCATGTTCCTATAAAATTATATGTATAACAAATCTAAAGATTTATGTTTTTTTGTATCTGGCTACTAGGTACCTTCACAAACATGGGAGATGCTGTGTTGGATTGTTTTGTAGGAGTGGGGACATTGGCAACTCAATGTTTACTACTACGCAGGCATTGCATCGGTTGTGAGAAGGATTGGCCAATTTTCAGTGCTTGTCTAGAGCCAGCTCAACGCCTACCTTCCGATTAAGGCTCGACATTGATGTTTCATAGGAGTGATAGAGCTCAAGTAATTGAGCATCCAAAGCAGGTGATAGAGTAGCTTCATCCGCTGGAGCCACCTTTCTCAACACCACTCAACAATCAGGGCAGGGCAGTAGCAGCTCCGTATACTACTTTCACAGCCCCAGTTTTGGCATGGCATGCAACTGGGCCATCTCCCAGTGCATTCATTGCCTCCATATCTAAGGCCCCGCCCAAGGTGGATCCATTGCCTCTTTCACTACCTACAGCCCCCCCACATATGGTTCGTACTCTCTGCCATTTGGAGGACTTCCCCCACCATTTGGTGCATTGCCCCCGTTGGCACGACCTTTGTTTCCTCCCAGAGCATATGGCCCCCCACCGCCCTTCTTTCATCCACCTCACCCATGATGTATCCCCCCCCCCATATGTATTACTTTTCATGCAATGGAACACATAGATTTGGGGTTTGCTATATGAAATAGACCATAATTGTGTGTAAGGAACCTTTGTTTGTCTTATCAATAGTGTATTGAATGCATCCATGGTGGTTTATGTTTGAATGTAAGTTGACCGTGAACCAACAATCAAATTTTAGTTGAAAAGAGAGAGAGAGAGACAGAGAGACACAGAGAGAGAGAGTGACAGATAGAGGAAACAAGAGAGAGAGAGAGAGAGAGAGAGAGAGTGAGATGGGTAGATTATCCCTTCTTTTGGGAATCGGCTAACCCGATTCTAAAAAAGCGCTCGCCAAAAATTTCTCGTCCAAAAATTGCGTCCTTTTTCAAGAGAGAGTATTAGATAACATGATAATAGTTGAGGACCGGATTTACTTGGAGCCGGCGGGCCCCCCTCCAAAAGGCATTTGTGTTATAGATTCTCCCATCAAGAGAGACTTGGTACGATACAATCTTTGTGTTCTTTGTGACCTTGGTGATGCTATGAAGGTGGAAAGCTTCATATATCACGAGCATAACATAAACTTTACAAAAAGCATTAACTATCCCAAGGCCTCAAACACCTTCGAAGGTGGAGAGAGCTAGCGGGGAATGAGGGTAGGGAAGAGGAAGAAGAATCATCCATAGGTGAAAGAAATAGTCTTATCATCACTCTTCTTGCTTAGTATAGCATAATAGAATAGTAATGAAGGTGAAGAACATGGCAAGCTTAAGCATTGAAGCATGGCTCTTGGTTGTATTTTCATTCCATAGCCATGAGTGTTGGTGTAGGATCTCCACTTCTCAACAAGCTTGGAGAAGGAGATGGAGCTCTTGCACTTTGCACTTCCCACAATGAGAGAGAGAGAGAGAGAGAGAGAGAGAGAGAGAGAGAGAGAGAGAGAGAGTGTGTGGGAGAGTATACCTCCCTCTCATGCTTGGTCCACCCCCCTCCCCCCCCCCCCCCTCTCTCTCTCTCTCTCTCTCTCTCTCTCTCTCTCTCTCTCTCTCTCTCTCTCGTATTATTTGATTATATCATTTGGACATATATCCTCTTTTCCCTCTTTGAGAGAAAGAACTTAATTATTTATTTTTATGCATCTAAATTCTCATTGGACCCCTTTAAAGCCTATCCAATAGGATTCACGCACATCATGAGGGCCACATGTGGAGGATCTTGACATGTGTCTTTTATGCTTCTTAAGATATCATGTTTGAATTGAACACTTCAAGCACCTAGTCATTTAAGCATGAAAATAGTCTATGTCTCTTGAGAGATTATGTTTGAATTGAACACTTCAAGAACCTTAGTCATTTAAGCATGAGAAGCACCTCATGCTTGGGCAAAGTTCCCACAAACACCTTAAGCACCTTAGTTAGCAAGCTGACAAGCAGCTCATGCTTGGGTAGGATTCCCACGTGAAGGTCAGCCCTAGCTTGCCTAAGGTCAAAGGACTTTTTAACACTAACTTTTGGAGGTCTTTAATGAAGCTAACCCTAAGGTCTTTTAAGCTCCATTAGATGCACGTTGCTCTTTGATAGACTACCTCCTTTTGGATCCCTATTGAGATGTAACCATCTCTCCTCTTGGTCCCTTGCTGAGGTAAATCTATATCGTAACTCTTTTTCCCCTTTTATCTTCCCGTATTAAATGATCTGTTTAATATGAGAAAATCATTTGGGTTGGTTAGATATTAGATTTTATGATATTACCTCTCTCTTGAAATCATAATCGTCCTCGACTATGAGGTAGAGAAGATAAAGCCTAGTCATTAGTCCATGTTTCTTAGCGGGTAGAAGATCCCTTTTTACCCTATGACATCATTCCAGAATGGATGACTAATCCATTTGGTGCTCGCGAGACTTAGCTGCCCCACAAGCATGTTTGCTCTTTAGTCCATATCATACTTCCAAGGTAGAGTGACAAGTTCTACTTGGTGTTTGGGAGACGTCGTCAACACAAACATGATTCTAAGCATGCATACTACTTAAATTTTGTGCATAATAAAAGAAAGAGAACGAGTCTTATTTCATTTAAAATGCATTTTCATTTGCTTACTCTAGTGTAGCATTGTAATCATTGACAAGGTTCATATTATCCTTAAGCTAGGTTCATGCATCTATCTAGCATCTTTAAAAAAATAAAATAATTCTTAAACTTAACAATATATCATTGGATAACGTTACTGTTTCTAAGTACCTGTCTTTGTGTCGAAGAATCAATTCGGGCTGCAACACCTCTTCTTGATCTTCGATCTCTGGCGGGTCCTCCATTATTGGTTCTTTTGGTGGCTCTCCTTTGTAAGGCTTGAGTAGGCTCACATGGTTAGCATTGTGAATGAGCCAATGGTTAGGCAAATTTAACTAATAAGCCATCTCATTGATTGGCTTAATAATTTTAAAAGGAAGGACCATAGTATCTTTTTGCTAGTTTAGCATAATACTCTTGGTGGCTCGTAGGATTCTTGCCTGTAGTATGCCTTAGATGAGCCTTGAGAAACTTTAGCAAGACCCAATCATTTTTCTTAAAGGCTAAGGCTCTTCTATGCTTATTACCAGCAGCCCTTTTTGCCTTTGTTGTGAGATGGACACAACATTTTTAATCTTTGGAAAAGATTCTTGTAAGTCTCGGCTATATTCATCATCAACGAAGATCTTCCAATATACTTTAAGTAGTAAGGGACTTTTGGATCTTTCCTCTTTATCCTCAAAAAGTTCTTTCCCCATAGAAGTATGTACAATTTCATTGTACATATACTTTGTAAGAGGTAGGTACTTCTCTCATTGACAACGTTGATCTACTTTTATGACATATGCTTTTAGTAGATCAAGAATCGTTAGATTAGTTATTTCACTTTGGTCATCCGTTTGTAGATAGGCCAAAAGAGAACTTTAATCTAATTCTTGGTCATTCTAGGATCTTTGTTCGATGCTATGGATGTTGGCAAGCCATGATACTTGAAAATTTGAGATCTGAGAGGGTTGCCGTTTGATGTGCCTTAAAAGTCTTTTTGACGGGCATAGAGCGTGTTTTCTTGCTAAGCATGTCGATTAAAACAATCCTGCTTCCCTCGGTCAAATTTTGAGTTTTGGCATACCATGAATTTTGAAACATACTCTTCATGCTATGTTTTCTTTTCATGGTAGGCCAACAGAAATACATTTTTACTCCTTGAAGAGGAGATTATAGAATCCTTCTTTGCTCCGCATAATGAGAAGCATGGGATTCATACTTGACTTTCTTATTGTATGGGTGAGTAGCACATAGCCTATTTCCGTTTGGAAGATAACCATCCTCTAAGGTGAATGCTTCTTTTTTTTCCCCCTAATGCAAAGGCTGTAGTTATGTACTTAAAGTCTCCGACAATAGCACACTCATCTATCATAAAAGATAGATCATTGTGAGTTGCTATAGACACCACATTTACCCTTGGCCGTCGTGAAAGTGCATCGACCACTTGAATGTGCTTGCCAACAATGTGAGCAATATGAAATTTAAATTGAGAAAGGAAATTTTCCACCTCACAGAGATCTGGTTTGCGTCATGAAGTTTTTGAGGCTTTGTGATCCATTCATTGGATGAACGGAGCCCCTAAGAGATAGTGCTTCCTTGTGTCTAGGACATGTAGAACAACTAAACGCTCTTTTTCATATATGCCCAAGACCCGTTCATGGGCATTGAGCCTTCAGCTCTCATATGCTATGGCATGCCCTTCTTGAAGCAAAACTGCTCCAAGGCAATCATCACAAGCATCACATTGGACCTCAAATGGCTTTGAGAGTTCCGGAAGCATAAGGACTGGTTGGAAGGTAAGCTTCTCTTTGAGCTTGTCAAAAGCATTTTGTTCTTTAGAAGTCCATGAGTACTTAACGTTCTTCTTTGCTAATTCATGCAATGGTCTAGCTATTTAAGAGAATTTTGCTATGAAGTGTCTATAGTATGCAAACATACTAATAAAGCTTCTTAGCTCTCTTGTAGGAAAAATTCACTTTTCTTTTGATTAATGAAAAGCTTATTCTCTCTCATAACTTGGAAGATTACCTGGAGGTGTCACTTGTACTCCTCAAGAGAATTTGAGTGGGCTGAAGATTTTTGTCCATCGTGAGTTTGAATGTGGCTGGAGAATTTGTCAGGCCAAAATTTGTAGCTTATCAAATAGATCTTCTACCTACGGCATGGGAAATATTTCTTTTATAATAGTGATCCTCTTTAGTGCTCTATAGTCGACACACATGTGATATATGCCATCTTTCTTTTGCACTAAAAGTATTGGTGAATAGAATGGAGAGGAGCTAGGCCTCACCATCCCTTTTTCGACCAATTCATGCACTTGCCTCATGATCTCCTCTTGTTGAGCTTGTGAAACTCAATAAGGAGTTTTATTAGTAGGCGGTGAGCTTCCTAGTAGAAGCTCTATTGCATGGTCATTATCCCCTCATTTTGGAGGTAAGTCCATAGGGGTATCATCGATAAAACCATCTTGGATCCATTTAGAAAAGTAGACAAGTCTAACTCTTCTTGATTCCTGCCATTTTCATTTGATAAATCATTAGTATCATTAGTGGATTCTTTGGCAAAAATCATGTACGCAAAAATCGAGCTTTTTATTGACTTATCAAAAGCTAGTGAATTTACAAGTGGTATAGTATGACCAGACTCATTAGCATCTATATACATGCTCTTTCCGCTATAGGTGAAGTAGATTCTCCTTTTAGGGAACTTCATGTTGACATCCATGCGGTAGAACCATGGTGCCCCTAGGATAGCATCCTCATGTTGGAGAGGAGCAATGAAAAATTCTTCTTTGTCAACATAGCTTTGGACATGAAGCCTCAACTTCCCAATCAAGAAAGTAATGGAGGCTTGTTGTCCCTTGAAAGTTGTGTCAGCAGTTACAGTATCTCCCATCTCAAAATCTTGAATGCCCAACTTGGTGGCCAACTTCATTGATATGAAGTTGTGAGTAGGTCAAACAAGATGAAGTCATCATGTTCCCTTACCTTTTCCCAAGCAGAGGAGAGAGGTGATCCTTTGCAATGAGCATCCTCTTTTGGAGCTTTGAGGGTGGAAGCTCTAGGACTCTCACTCTGGGCATTTCTTTTGGGGCAAGAACGATAGCCATGTCCTTGCTCCCCACACTTAAAACACTTATGGTCCTTGAGAAAAGCTTCAAGCTCTTTAGGAGAGAGTTTTTTTTTAACCTTTGTAAACTCCCTCTCCTTGGACCGATTGTTGTTGGTGTTGCCTTGGGAAGAGTTTTGAACATTTCTCTTTCCTTTAGCTTCATTTTGATCCTTGTTTTCCATTGCCTTGAAATTTCTTCTTGCCCCTTGTTGGAAATTGATCCTTGAAGAAACCATAGTGTGGTGGATGACTTCGGTGATAGTGCTCGGCCGTTGCGAGTTGACATACTCGGCCATTTCTTTAGGTAATCCCGTACAAAATTGTTGCTTTTGTTCGGTGCAGTCTATCCTTTGAAAGAATGTAGCTTTGAGATGTAAATCCCAAAACTTGTCTACAAATTTGTGGATAGACTCATTGAAGAGTAGCTTCAAACTTTGCCATTCGGTGAGCACTTTGTCATTGGCATCGCTTGCAAGGAATTGCTTCATTATGGAAACTCGTAGAGTTTTCCACGTCTTTGGGGTTTCACCATTGCCACAAAGGCTAGCCCACCATTGACGAGCCAATTTTTGGAAGTGCATAGCTACAAGGTGTAGCTTGGAGGACTCCATGAAGCCCTAGTCTCCAAAGGCCGCATCAAATTGTTGGATGAAGGCCAATACTTTGTCGGTGGCACCAAAGGTGCCATCATAGGTAAGAAAAGAGATACTATTTCCTCTCTCTTTGAATTTCTTGAGCTTTTGGGACCTTCACCATGCTGGGTAAGTTTTGTGATGTCCTGTCCTCTTGTATTCTCTACGAGAATAACTATTGCTTTCGTCAGAAGAGGAGGAAGGTGAAGAAGAAGGAGAAGAGGGTGACCTCTTTCTTGCTTTTTTCTTCGTTTGTTTCCTCTCTTCCCTTTTAGAGTGATGAGGAGAAGGCCTATGGGTTGACCATTTCCTCTTGGGAGGAGTTGGCGACCGTCTAGATCGCCGTTTTCGTGAGCCACATCTTCAGAGGAACTTAGGGATTCGCTTCTTTCTCGTTCTTTGGATTCCTCCTCTCTTATGGGAGAGAGTTTTCTTTCGAAAGTCTCATCAAGAGACCTCCTAAGATCGCTCTCCTCTTGGAGAGGAAGGGAAATCCCATAAGCATGAAGTTGTTGGGTAACTTTGGCTTGCAAAGTAGGGTTGCCCATAGGTTGGTGCAACTTAGTAACAAGATAATTGATAAACACGGAGGCATCATCATTAGCACCTTCATGTGCAAAATCAAAGTTATCAATGTTCATTCTACTCTCCTTGTTATTGTCAGCCATGCTAATTATATTTATGTGCTTACTTAGTGTATTCTTTGGCAATTGAAAACCTTAGTTGCTACTCCTCTTAGCCTTTGAAAATCAGCACTTAAGTATCTACACCCACGGCTCAAATTGGTTAATTATAAAGAGTAGTGGAGTGGGTCTAACATAGCAAAATTGCCAAGGGATAGCTCCTTTTGAGCTTCTTATGGCTCAATAATGGTAAATCCATAGGCAAGTCTAAAAAGATCCCATTATTAAGACCAAAGCTCCCGAGGTGTGCACCATATCCCACATAGTGGGCTCAACAAAATTGATAATAGATCCCAGTCCCACTTACCCTAATATAATTAACAAAATCAACCATTAATAGGCTATTTAAGGACCTCTCTTCTTAAGCAAGAAAAGAGAAACCAAATGCTCTGATACCAATGTAATGGAAATGGCCTATGAACTTTGAGAATAACAGAATTAAGAGAATTAGAGTGAGCATTTTCGTGAGATTATTTTGAGAACATAGAGAGGGGACTTAATTGATTGTAGCAACATAAACATAGTACTTAATTAACTTGGCATGAACAATACTTTTGAAAGAGAGAGTATTAGAGAACATGACAATAGTGGAGGACCGGATTTACTTGGAGCCGGTCCCCCCTCCAAATGGCGTTTGTATTATAGATTCTCCCATCAAGAGAGACTTGGTACAATACAATCTTTGTGTTCCTTGTGACCTTGGTGATGCTATGAAGATGGAAAGCTTCATGTTCCACGAGCATAACATAAAATTTTCAAAAAGCATGAACTATCCCAAGCCTCAATCCCAAGGCTTCAAACACTTTCGAAGGTGGAGAGAGCTAGCGGGGAATGAGGGTAGGGAAGAGGAAGAAGAATCATCCATAGGAGAAAGAAATAGTTCCTCACTTTTCATCACTCTTCTTGCTGAGCATAGCATAATAGCATAGTAATTAAGGTGACGAAGATGGCAAGCTTAAGCATTGCAGCATGGCTCTTGGTTGTATTTTCATTCCATAGCCAAGAGTGTTGGTGTAGGATCTCCACTTCTCAACAAGTTTGGAGAAGGAGATGAAGCTCCCTCACTTTGCACTTCCCACAATGAGAGAGAGAGAGAGAGAGAGAGAGAGTGTAGGAGAGTTTACCTCCCTCTCATGCTTGGTCCACCTCTCTCTCTCTCTCTCTCTCTCTCTCTCTCTCTCTCTCTCTCTCTCTCTCTCTCTCTTTTGTATTATTTAATAATATCATTTGAACATGTGTCCTCTTTGAGAGAAAGAACTTAGTTATTTATTTTTATGCATCTAAATTCTCATTAGACCCCTTTAAATCCTATCCAATAGGATTCAAGAACATCATTAGGGCCACATGTGGAGGATCTTGACATGTGTCTTTTATGCTGCTTAAGATATCATGTTTGAATTGAACACTTCAAGCACCTAGTCATTTAAGCATGAAAACCGTTTATGTGTCTTGAGACATTATGTTTAAATTGAACACTTCAAGAACCTTAGTCATTTAAGCATGAGAAGCACCTCATGCTTGGGCAAGGTTCCCACAAACATCTTAAGCACCTTAGTTAGCAAGCCGACAAGCACCTCATCCTTAGGTAGGATTCCCACCTGAAGGTCATCCCCAGCTTGCCTAAGATCCACAAAGGACTTTTTAACACTAACTTTTGGAGGTCTTTAATGAAGCTAAACCTAAGGTCTTTTAAGCTCCATTAGATGCACATTGTTCTTTGATAGACTACCTCCTTTTGGACCCCTATTGAGATGTAACCATCTCTCCTCTTGGTCCCTTGCTAAGGTAAATCTAGAAGCACTTATGACCGTCTCCTTTTGCACCCCTATTGAGATGCAACCATTTCTCCTTTTGGTCCCCTGTTGAGATAGGCTTAGAAGCACATATCTATATCGTAACTCTTGTTCCCCTTTTATCTTCCCATATTAAATGATCAGTTTAATATGAGGAAATCATTTGGGTTGGTTAGATATTACATTTTATGACATAAATTTATTAAGATTTCACACATTATCTTTAACAAGCCGAAGATGTCCAAGAAGCCTATCAAAGAGGTTGAGTATGGAAAGGTCGCATACAAGGAAATTGCCTCAGATTCAATGAAAACTCAAAAGGCTAGTGATGCATCTTTCATTAGCAGCACTCCAACTAATAGAGCAAAGAGTAGTAGTCAACCATTGAGAATATATAGTAGATCCTCTCATCCACCTGAGCGATTTCATCTAGGGTTGAACTATGTCATGTTGACTGAATACGTGTTGGGGTTGTGGATTTTGTTGCACCTCACACCCATAGGGAAAGCCCCAAATCTAGAAGTCATCTGGAATATGTGTGTACCTTTATGAAGGCAAGAGATGTGTGTCATCAAGAAGCTTGTCTGTATGAGAAGTATGTGTAGACGGTAAGGTCCACGTGACAAGCTTGTATTGTATTCTCTTTTTGTGTGCAATAATCAAATCTATTTGCCATCTTTATTGTCTATTGGTGTCCCTTATTAAACTCTCCACTAATCTCCCACTAATCATGCATTTACATCCTCCATAATCACTTGAACTCACAAGTGGTATAAGAGTTATGCTAGTGTGATTAGCAATTCCTATTGATCCTAATTACTCCCTCTATGCTAGATTGTTTGACACCTCTTCTTGGGCAACGGAATCATCACCCATACTTCTAATAAATACTCTAATTGGATCCTAATTATCTCATTGAGGGCATGCCCATGGTCCACTACCTTCATCAGGTGATTAAATCCAATTAAGAGCTTAATTACTTCATTATTCAATTTTATCAATTGTGTGGTGGACTTGCATGTTTTTTCTAGTTTCAATTAAGCCATCTAAATTGTATTGTGTGACTTATGTGTGCAAATAGTGCTCGCAAATAGTGCTCGAAAAGAGCATTATATAGAGTTGACAAGTGCTAAAACTGGATAAGATTTGGTGCTTCAATTGAGTACTTAAACGCCTCTTCATTGTTAGCTTTGAATTGTACTCCTAATCACTAATTTTAAGTATCATTAGAGCTTCCTTATCTTATTCCTATTGTTAGGTGTATGTGAACGTGTATTTGTGTGCTTTGGTGGGGGCAACACGTTTAAAAAGAAAAAAAAATTATCTTACATGCACACGGTGCACCCACGTGCACGGACCCTACCACCCCTTGCCATTTAAACCAAAAAAAAAACACTCATTATGCTCTCTTTCAATAGGAATGGTTCATTGTGCAATCCGCCCTAACCTTTTATAGATAAATTTGGAGCCAAAGATAAACACTCAGAATTTTATCTAAAAAATGGAGCTCTATAGCCTAAGGATGGAACCCAATGAAGACATAGCATCATTAGTCAACCGGCTTAAGATCATATTGTTGGAATTAGGGTTGCAGGAAAACACACAACTTGGAGAAGATGAAGGAAGCTCAAGGCACAAGTGTATTTCTTAGTGTGCAATGGAAAGATAAGTTAGCCCTAGAGTGATGGGCATATATACAATGCCTAGTGAGGGAAAAAATGCCCCAACGGACCTAAGTGTGTTCACACACATCACTACCACATGTATATGGTAACAAATCCCCCCTAGAGTGCTCCCTAGAGTGATGCGGTGAAAGAGCTGGCACATAGAGTAAAGGGAAGTGCCATGCCCTAAGGATATGATCACTTCACAAAGGGGAGTAAGCCCAAAGCTTTGCGGAAAGCTTCAAACTTCTCACGAGATCTGCAAGGTTGTCCTGTGTTGGCACATAAGTCAAGGTGATTTCTCCTGTTGAGAGCCTCTCCCTAACATAGTCGTAATGCACCTCAATGTGCTTTGTGTGAGCATGAAAAAGTGGGTTCCTCGCAACTGCCAATGTGCTCTGACTGTCAGTGTAGATACTTTTGGCAGTGTCTTGTCCAACACCCAAATCAACCATAAGACGTCTGAGCCATACACACTCAACTATAGTTGTGAAGAATGCCCTATTGTGCGTCTATGTCGCACGTGTCAATTCAAGGAACTTGCCGATACACTGTATGCGAGCCACAAATGGCTCCAAGCACACAACAATCCTAAACTAGTAAGCTCAAGGATGGCGTTGGTGTGTCACTCACCGCTCTATGCTTCCTGTTGTGGCGGATTCCTCCCCGCCCGCAAAGAAGAGGGAGACGCCGCTACTACGCGCTCAACCGCCTCGCCGTCGTCGTGCCGTCGCAATGCTCAATCGCACTCTCTCTCTCTCTCTCTCTCTCTCTCTCTCTCTCTCTCTCTCTCTCTCTCTCTCTCTCTCTCTCTCTCTCTCACGCATACACACACACACAAGGAGATGAAGAAGGAGATGGAGCAAGAGCACTGTTCAATTGCACAAATGAGAGAATGAGTGAATTTTAGGTTT
This sequence comes from Adiantum capillus-veneris, assembly GCF_014529385.1. NCBI lineage: Eukaryota > Viridiplantae > Streptophyta > Polypodiopsida > Polypodiales > Pteridaceae > Adiantum > Adiantum capillus-veneris. The sequence continues at coordinate 54,059,811 of NC_140955.1, read as the reverse complement.
AGTTGACTTTTATATGAGCTCGCCCCATTCACACTTGGGCGCCCATGATTAGCCAACTAATCCCTTGAATGTTCCAGTTAGAGTGTGCCTCTCATCGGCGATCACTCTTACCCTTGTCCTATTGGACCGACAAGCCCGGTACCTGACTCTACCAAATAAATAATACAATGTCCATCGTAGGTGATAGGAATGTGCGTGAGGGTTAACATGCCCCCCTTCCTGATGTAGATTCTGTCCTCGGAAGCTATTGATTTGAAGCTCGTTCGTCGAGGTGGAAGAGATTTTGAGATGAATTTCCTTAGCCTCCTTCAGTTTTACTGCAAAATCAAACAACATTGGCATAGTAATTGCATTCTCATAAGCAATTAAAAAGCATATGCAGTTGTAGGCAGACAATTTGATTGGTAACAGAATTTTAAACCATTTGTCAGCAATAAACATTAAATTGCAATATAATCAAACGCATAAACAATTGTAAAGATAAAAAATTAAACAAGTCCGGGGTCGCTAATTTAACAGTCGAAAGGCAATAAAGATCGATTATTAATACCATGGGCAAGCTTCTCAATTTTCTCTGGTCAATTACGTTGTTTAATTGCGAGAGCCAAGTATTTCATGCCGAGGGCTAACTAGAGGCTATACCTAGAAGATCTTGTAGTTAAGCTACAATAAAAGGAATTTCTCATGAAATCATCGCTTGAATGATTACCTTTTCTTTGACCCCCCAAAGTCTTTTCACAGTGATTCAATTTTGATGTGTGTGCTTATTTTGTATGCCTTGGGTTTTTTACTTTTCAAGGAAAAGCCCCCACACTGGGAACCTCTAGGGCTCTAGTACCATAGGTGATACATGTGAGTAAAGTACCAAATCAAGCTGAGATTTCTCTTCCAACTTAAGATTTAACATTGTGGCACTTTGATTTTTTGTTTGTTCATTTTTAGCATTTTAATTTTGTAACTTTGGGGGGTCATATAACATTGTTACCCTCCCCAGGCTCATCACACTAGTAAACTCCCTTTATAATACTTAAGCTAAAGGTCAATAGGGACTAAGCCCAGTAGAAAGCCCTAGTACATTTCACACAATGCTGCCTAAATCGGATTAAGAACCTAATTAACCATTGATTATTAGGAAGGCATTCCCCATGGTATTAAGAGAAGATCTGTAACACCTAACTTGGTCAAACTAGCTTAGTCGGACTGCTTGATTTTTAAATCTAGACAAGTGATTATGACAAAAAACTACATTAAATTTAATGTTTGGTACTAAGCAAATACGCTGAATATTATGCTCCCAATCACAATCAAAGCAGACAAACATGGATGCAAAAAAGATAAGGGGCAATGCTAATGGAAAAGAAACACCTGTTTGTGTTGATGGCCGTGCTTGATTTGAAAAGTAGATGAGAGAAAGATTCCATGAAGGTCCAAATCCTAACAATAGCAACATGCTCCTGTACACACTAGGAAACACAAGGAATACCTCTAGGAGGCACATCAGTGGGAAAAGGTACCAACTTATTGAACACAATAAAAAAACATAAGGAACCCTAACCTAATTATTTGCACTCCCCTAGGGAGTCGAGGGAATAGGATATTGTAGAGATTGGGGGGAAACCCTAAGGCTAAACCCCTATCCTCGTCATCAAGATAAACAAATTCATCATCCATGAGACCATATGTGCCATCGGTGTAGTCATGTAAATCTTCTTCTTCATCATAGGTACCCATGTTTACTAAGAATGTCACTAGACGCCTATAGTCATCTTGGTCAAAAGGATAGGCTTGTGCAATGGGAGAAACGCTCACTACTAAGTATGGGTTAGTCATGGTCAAGAGACGTATCAGCCATTCTATCAGCCATGCTAGCGTACCTACCAAATCCCATTCACATGCAAGCACCGGAAAGACCATGTGAAACATTTGTGAAAAGTAACGAGGATACCTCTCACCCAAGGCAGGAGCGGATGACTCTAGCGTACTAGCCATATCTGTACACGCAATTAGATGATGGTTAGAGTGCAAATATTACAAGGGTCGTGTTCTTGTGCATAATGTGTTTTTATGATTTTGTATTATGGCTCTTGATCTTTTACTTTTTTATCTTGTTTTTGTGAGTATAAGGCTCTATATATACATTCCCTAAGATTGGAGATTGAGAGGTCAGGGAGGAAGGTTGAGAGGAGAATGAGTGAATGGTGACTGTCAGCAAACACTCCCCCCTCCTTGGGTAGATCATACCGTTTGAAATGTGCTCGTCGCCCTTTGAAACCAATTGTTCCAGTTGGTAATAGGTGAGGATTTTTGCCATTAGTTTTCTATTACCTTAGGTGCCTCGTCGAGTTGCAAGGGTGGTTAGGTACTCTCCCATGAACGAACTTGAAGTAGTGCATCAGGTAATAATTGAACAATGGGAGGTGTGGATTCCTTTGTATCTTTATGGAGGTCCACTATTGTAGGTGGAAGATGTGGAGAATCTTTTACCCCTATGGATGCATTACATGAGGAGCTAGAAGCTTCATGGGACTCCCCCCTTCGTGAGCTAGGTGGAACAAATCGTTCTTTCTTCGGTACCCAAACTAGCTATGGAGCGGGTGTGTCGCATTCTGTGACTTTTTTCTTTCCACGATTGTTGATTGATTTTGGAGCTACAGGATTGGGCTCACATGGGTCATGTGACAAGTAAGAACACAATCTACGTTTTGGCACCCAGATTTGATCATTTCCTTGATAGTAGCCTTGGGGTTCCAATAGTCATTTAGGAATCCACTGCCACGTTTTCTTACTTTTCTTGGGGTGAGTGGGACGTTTCTTACAAGGCCTCTATTTTTTTAGCACTAGCTATGGTCGCTAAAGAAGCTTTAGGGACCCACTTGTATGTTTTCTTCGTTATATTAGGATGAGTCTTTTCATAAGCTATATGCATTGCTTGTAGCATATTTAAGGGTACGGGCATTTCATCCCCTTCAAGTGTTACCCAGGTCATCCCCCTATTTCTCCAAGTGTCTATGGTTGCTGCTAGGTGGACCCAATCCACATTGTATGACTCAGTCATCCCAGGTAGTACATCCATATAAGGAGAATCTTCCCCAACATCACTGTCCGCTTTACACGTGTAACAATACTGCAATGGGGCCGGGTGAACTGTGGTGTCAGATCTATGATCAATTATAAAGCTGTTTCCTAGAGGATGTGCTCAACCAGTCACAAGATCCACTCGAATGACAGAATCTTGGAACTGCAAGTAGACATGGTTTTTAGACCAGTCATGTACCATTTTTGCTTCCCTCATGAAAGGATTTCCTAAGATCATCTCCGATGCCATAGTGTGCTTGGATAAATCCATAACAATGAAGGTAACTCTTATTTTATGTCCAAAGACCTTGATCTTGAGATCTTCTAGCATCCCAATAGGTTTAACAATAGACCCATTGGCCATCTTCACTACTATGGTTGTGGTCGCAAGGTGAGGTCTTCCCATAGTTTCCCAGCAATTTTTAGTCACAATGCTAACCCCAGCGCCACCATCAAGGATTCCCTTCACAGTTAATCCCTTAGTAGTGATTGGTATGGTCGCATTGGATTCATCACCCTCAAAGTATTGTCCCAACTTGTTAACAGGTATTTCTATAACAAGGTTCTCATCTAGGTTGGGTTGTGGATCTAAGTGTTCCTCCTCTATTGGCATCTCCCTAGCTCCATCAATCTGAGAAAATTGTGGTAGCCCAAACTTAAATTCTCCATTGAGAAAGGCTCAAAGAGCTGAGACTAGCTCAGGGTCTTTATATAGTTTATACATGATGGTGGTTCTAACTTCTGAAGACATGAAAGCCATCAATTTGGCAATGTTTAATGGCACCTTTTGGCCTTGAGTCCCTTGACGTGGGAAGATGGGATCTCCATTTCTTCGATAGGATCAAGTAGTCCCTCTCTAAATATTCTTTCCATCAAGAAGTGAGTACGTCCACTTTCTTCTTGGATGACACTAGGTATGGCTAAGGGTCTATGGACTTGGTGAGGTTGTTGTTGCGTAGGGAACACGGTGTCTGTAATATGGTCTGCTTAGGTGCTGGTTCTAGATCCCTTTGGGTATCTTCTACCAAACTCCTTAATTGCTTGACTCGCTCAATCTCCTCTGTAGGGTTTGGAAAAGTTCCTATCTTCTTCTTGGTCCCTGCCATTGTGGCTCATGAAGATCCTCCTTGTTGGTTTCTATCTTAGTGGTTGTTTTGGTCTCCATGGTTTCACCTGAATCAAAATCCTCTTCAGCGTCGTTCATATATATGGGGTCGTCACCAGTCCCTATGTTGGTCTTTGAACTGGGGTCTGACTTCGTTGCTTTTTGCGATCTCTTCCGTCATGTTTTCTTCTTTTTCTGAGATTGGGCAATTGATGCCGTGTCTCTTTCCTCAAGAATATATTTTTGTTTTTGGAGCATCGATCATGTGAGTATGTTTACTGGTATCACATGTGTACTTTGTGATGGCTCCTTGGTAATCTCAATCAAGTTTAATGGCATGATCTTTGGTGCATTTGGATTATTTGGACATTGGGCAATCAAGTGATCTATGCCACATCGATTACACATGAGTATCGGCATTGTAGACGTACTCGCTTGATTGGTTTGCATTAGTGTGGCATTCTTTTGTAGGCTAATAGGACACTCGGCTACACGATGTGGACCTCCACACTCTTAGCATTGAAGAGGTGGTCTCTTAGCAGTGTAATTGATATTTTGGCCTCTTGCCGCAAGAGCAGCTACTTGATATACAGGTTTGATTTGTCCCCAATAGTCCTCCATGTAGTATTGTAGACTTTCTTCAAGCACATCCATCCCATAGGCAATATTAGGGTCTATATCTTCCTCACAGCCTTCCAAACAAGCAATAGATGACTCAGAACCCACTTGATTCATAGAAGTGATTCTTGGATGTGGTAGTTGTGGGCCTAGCACTAGAGGTGGTAAAGGTGTTGTGAACAACATTTTGGGCCCTAGGGACCATGTGTTGTGCTGTTTGTTCAAGAGGTGGGGCCGGCATCAATGCAAGCACTCGAGGTGTGTCTGTCCATGCTAAGGTTGGTCTATTGGCCATTGCACGCTTAAATACTATGCAATCCTTAGCTTGATGACCATACCTTCCGTAAGCATTGCAATTCCCATTGAATTTTACTCTAAAAGTAGGGCATTCACTGGTACTATGCGGTCCATAGCATACTGAGCACCATTGTTGCTCCCTTCTTGGATACATATGATTGTTTTGCGGAGCATGATTGTCTCTAAGACTCTCTTGAATAGCCTTGGTGAGATCTGCTAAAGTCATCTCAGATACCTTTGGCTCCTTAGCAATAGGATTTAGGGTCATTGGCTGATGCCTCGATGCTTGCGAGCTAATAGATTTAGGCTCAACAGACACTCTTTCTCCTTGAATCATTAAATTATCCTCCAATTGGATCGCATTGGTGGTGACTACTTCCCAAGTGGTGATAGCTCTAATGACTAGGCCATTGTAGATATCCTCATGTCGTAATCCCCTAATGAATCTATCAAGCAATTGATTATTATTGAAGCGCTCATTTGGATTACAATGAGAATTCAAATGCTTCAAGCGACTAATAAAGTCTCTCACCGACTCTCCTTCCTCTCGTTGGGCTTTCTGGAGCTGAGAGGCTACACCCCAAAGCACTCCCTCTCGTATGTATTCTTTCAAGAACAGTCTCCTAAGAGAAGGGTAAATCGTTTTTTCTTCTACCCTTAGGGTTCTATACCAATCCATCCTTTCCACTCAAGGTTAGGCTTAAAGCATTGCTTTTATGCAGGTCAATGTGTTCTCCTAGAGAATCACATATTTGTTCAAACACTTCGATATGCTTTCTCACATCCCCGTCGCCACTAAATTTTTGTGTAAGCTTGGCTATTTGTACTGCCTTACTTTCAGGCTCTCTATCAGGCGTGTTACGCATATTCTCAACAATAGATCGACCAATAGCTTGATAAAATGTTGCCAAGTCACCTAAGTGAGCAGGCACTGTGGGTGAAGGCGCTCCAGAGACTACATGTGGAGTAGGTATTGGCATTGGGCTTGGCGCATAGGAAGCCCTTGGGTTCCACGTTGGGTACGATGTTGTGCCATGTGGTGACCCAAAGTTCATATGTGTGGCCCTAGGCATAGCAGACGTCGGATGTGACATGCTAATGCTCGCCGGTATGGTCCCATGGAATTAAGAACTTGGGTCTTGTGGTTGTGGAACATAGGTTGTTGAAACAATGGGAGGGGTAGGGACTACATGAGTACGATGACCCATAGGTGCATACAATTGGTACACACTTGTAGGTACTGTTGCAGGCATTGAGCTACCATGTAGTGGTGCTTTACTAACAAATGAGGTCCATGTAAGAACTAGGGGAAACTAGAATCAAGATCCTCCTCCCAACCTCCCTTTATATAGGCGGGCTCCTAGCCCCTTGCCCTAGACGGATCCCCTATCCACACTGTCTAGCCTGACCCTTGGCCGTAGTCCATGACCATCCTAGTTCTTAGGTTACAAAACCCTTGTCTTGACATTACTCCCCCCTTAAAGAAGAGTTTTCGTCCTCGAAAACAAAATTGGGAAACTTCTTCTTAAGAAAAATAATGTTTTCCCAAGTGGCACCTTCTTCAGGTCGGTCTTTCCACTTGATTAAGGCTTGTTGTCGTACGTGATGTCGTGTACGCAACTCATGATAATCCAGAACACGTTCAGGTTCATGCGGTAAGGTAGGAGGTTTAATGTAATCAACCAAAATTTGTTGGTCAATGACGTTGTTGTACCCATGTAACCATTTTCGTAGACGGCTTACATGAAACACCGGATGAATGCGAGAATGTGATGGTAGTAATAGTTTGTAAACACGATCACCGACTCGCTCGAGTATTTTGAAAGGCCCACAATATCGGGGCGATAATTTAGGTGTCGGTCCAGTTTTCAGACTTTCTGAATGTTCTGGCACACGTAAAAATAATTCCTCCCCTTCTTTGAAGGTAACTTGCCGACGTTTCTCATCAGCGTATTTCTTATACCGATCTTGTGCTTGCTGGACATTCTGACGAGCAAGTTTCAGCATATCCATGTGGTCTTGGAGAAAATCCTTAACCTGTTGGAGTTTTTCGGTTGACAACCCCACCGTAACTGGTGACCTAGGTTGAAACCCGTACATGAGCATGAAAGGACTAAAACCTGTTGTGACATGCTTAGAACTGTTGTAGGCAAACTCGAGAATAGGTAAGTATTCTTCCTAGTCTGCTGACTGTGTTTTGCTGACGTATGCTCTTAGCATATCCTCTAGCACCTGGTTAACCCGTTCTGTTTGACCATCCGTTTCTGGATGATCAGTTGTACTAAGGTTGAGTTGTGTACCCAATCGTTTAAATACAGCTCTCCAGAAGTGGCTGTTAAACTTGGGATCACGGTCACTAACAATGTTACTTGGCAACCCATACAATTTGTATAGATTGTCCACAAATAACTTTGCTAGTTCCGGTGTCTTAACCGTGGATTTGGTTGGTATAAACTTGCATAGTTTAGTCAACCTGTCTAAGACCACCCACACTGAGTTAAGACCTCATATAGTGGTTGGTAAACCTAGAATGAAATCCATAGAGATACTTTCCCATTTTCCATTGGAAATTTCCAAAGGATGTAAGAGTCCTCTTGCTTTCAGGCGCTCTGCTTTGTTAGCTTGACATTTTTGGCAATGCAAGACATAAGCTTGAACAAAGCCATGTAGACCTGGCCAGTAAAACTGTCGTCGTACGAGAGAATAAGTTTTTCTAATCCCCGGGTGCCCTGCACTTGGACTATCATGACATTCAAAAAGAATTTGGCGCCGAATGTCTGTGTCCGTCGGTACACAAACTCTCCCCTTGTGGAGTAGGTACCCATTGTCGATGGTAAAATGCTTCCATCGCTGTAGTTCATCACTTGATAAAGGAGATCTAGGTGTGGAGGTTAATTGTACACTACCTACATTGGAGTGAGAAGGATCCCTCTTTTGAACATGGCTCCACACTTTGGAATATGTTTCATCATGCTCATATTTTCCCTTGAGAGAATCTAGAAATTCACTACGAAGTTCCGTGAACAAGAGCGAATTGATCTTTGGCATTTGACTGAGAGCGTCTGCCACTACATTGTATCAGCCTTTGCGATACCTTAATTTGGCGTCATATTCCTGAAGGATCTCGGCCCACCTGGCTTTTCGACCCCTTAAATTTGTTTGTTGTGTAAACCATTTGATGATTTCATGGTCAAACAAAATCTCTTTATGTGTCGCCATGTATTTAAGGCAGATACTATTGCATAGAGTTCGTGTTCGTAAGTAGAATAATTCTGTTGAGCTGCATCCAGCTTCTTACTTTCAAATGCAATCGGCCGTTCGTCTTGTAACAAGACTGCTCTAGTTCTTACACTGGTATCAGAGCTTAGGAGTCTCTCTTCCACTCTCTCTCTAGGCGTGGTCACTTTTTGCTCCTAAAAATAGGGCCTTTAGGTGAGAACCGTGGCCTTTGTAAGGCTTTATCCAAATTTGGTAAGGGCACTGCCTAAATCGGGCATGCTTTCTTGTTTTGGACGTGGAGCTATGGCGCATGAAACGGTGCCCTCTTGGGCTTGATAGGATCGCCTTGGCAAAGGGGGGGGGATTCCAAGAGCTTGAGGCCGCTACTTGCCTGAGCAAGCCGCACACAGCTTCGACATCCTCTCGTTTTTTTCTGCGTGCTGCCTACGATAATTGCCTTCAAGAAATTGCTCGCTTTCACATGGCCAGGCCAATTAGCAATCAATTTTGAGCTTTGGCCATTCTAGGTGGCCCTTCCCACAAGCAAGAGCCTTCGGGTGCGGGGCAAGCAACAAGCCGCCTCGGCTTTCCATCAAGTCTCACGACTTCCGGCGTTGCTCACTTACTGCAGAAAAATTCCAGAAACTTGCATATTTTTACAATTGTGACGGTTTCAATTGGCGTTCAAGCAACATAATCTCCGAAGCTTTCAATAATTAAGCTTCTTCACAACAGTGACGCTTCTACCCGGCTGGATCCTCTTAAGGAGAGTACCCGTGACGCTACGGCAGGAGAAGATACTTATGAATTGCTCGATATTCAAGAATTTCGTGCACTTCAGACACGCATGATAGTCATGGATGAAAATTTTAAGGCTTTAAATGAAAATGTTACTAAACTTTCCACATTAGTCATTCAATTAATGCAACAGTAGACTAAGAGTACTGCTGACACCCACATGCATGAGCACGTTCGAACACAAGGGCAAGGCCCAATTAATGAAACACTGCATACTCTTACTGCCAAAGAGGTAGATGACTTGTTCAAGAATTTAAACCACCAGTTTTCAAGGGCGAAAACCGAGAACGCAATAAGGATGCAGTGAACATTTTTATCAGTAAATGGGATGGAATTCACGCCTTACGGCGTACTCCGGATGCAGTTAGAGCTCTGCAAACGAACTTAACTCTGGAAGGCAAGGCCTACAAATGGTGGATGTCTCTCAAGGAGAAGAACATCATACCACAAAGTTGGGCAGCCTTTGAAGCAATGTTTAGCAAGGAATTTTTGCTTACAAATGAGGCCGATCGGAATTGGACCGCTTGGTACACGTGTTCCATGCGCCAATATCCATCACTCCTTGAATATATCTCTCACTATCGGGACGTCATCCTCAAGTTAGAAGGCTTGGATACCTTTCAACAAGTACGAGGGTTCATACGAGGTCTAACTCCAGAACTTAAGAAGTATGTCAAGTCCCAGGACCCTAAAACACTTGAGGAAGCCATAGTTAAAGCACATATTCATGATGACCCTGATGATAAGAAAACACATAATAGTAATGTGCCTGCTAGTATACATGGTAATTCACGCACTCAGTATGGGCACAATAAAAGAAAATTTCTAGTTGCTAATTCAGATGCATCTAAAAAACCCAAGGGGTCCAGGGGTCCTCTCTCTCCTGAGGATTTTGATAAAGCCAAGAAAGAGAAGCTATGTTTTCAATGCTTAGGAAGAGGCCATGGCAAAAAAGATTGTCCCAAGGGGAAATCTACTGCTCAAAGGAAGGAGAAAGCAGTGCACACGGTGCAACTACTGCCTCTTGAGTCTTCCTCAAAATTCTCCACAGTGGAAGTAACACACACTGAGGTGGTGCATGAATGATGTCTCACAACTTCCATGTGGCAACAAACCTTTGGACCACATGAGTTAGTACGTATGCACCGATATCTGCAAGGGCACAAAGTGCGCATCTTAGTAGATGACGGTGCTACTCACAATTTCATCAATTATGGATTGGTGAAAAAGCTCAAACTGCCTCAAACTCCGAGTACCCACCGCTACAAGGTAGCAATGATGAATGGACATGATACTGAAATATGGGATACTCAATGCCGAGCTGTTCCATTGGAAGTACAAGGGTACTCTACTTGTTTGGATTTTCAAGTTATGAACATGGAAAGGGATGATGTGGTTCTTGGTAGGGAGTGGTTGCATAGCCTAGGATCATCACTGAAGCGTAGCTATGAGCACAACAGTTTGATGTTTGATTCCCATGGCACACATGTGTTGTTGTTAGGAGAAAAGGATATACCTTCATCACCACTGATTTGTACTGCTGAGCTTATGCAGCTCGTTTCTGATAATGAAATAGAACAAGTTTTCTTGTGTTACTCACTGTCTCATTTTCTTTCTAACATTGAGTCTGTTGAACATTCCTCAACGCCGCATGCTTCTCTCTCCTCTATTCCACCAATTTCTAAGTCTATACAAGAAAACGTTGCTAATCAATTACAAAAATTATTAAAGGAACTTCAAGATATCTTTCCTAATGATTTGCCATCAGGTTTACTGCCGACACGCTCAGTACAACATGGTATTGACGTGACTACAGGCTGTAAACCTGTTAGCAAACCACCTTACCGTATGAGTTACTCAGAGGCTGCTGAGGTGGAACGTCAGCTTGCTAACTACCTTAGCAGAGGGTTTATACAACCCAGTTCTTCACCATGGGCCTCACCTATCCTTTTAGTGAAGAAAAAGGATGGCAGTATCCGCATGTGCGTAGACTACCAGGGTTTAAATGCGGTTACAGTTAAGAATAAATACCCATTGCCAAGGGTAGATGAGGTATTTGATAAGCTAACTCACGCTCGAATTTTTATGAAAATCAACTTGCGGTCAGGATATCACCAAGTCCGTATCGGCTTGCCAATATACCAAAGACTGCATTCCGAACACGGTTTGGACATTACGAGTTTTTGGTGATGCCCTTCGGGTTAACCAATGCGCCCGCAACATTCATGACACTTATGGATAGTGTCTTGAAGCCATATTTGGGCAAATTTTTCGTTGTGTTCCTCAATGACATTCTAGTTTATAGTGCTTTTAAAGAAGAACACTTACAACATCTCAGGCAGGTGTTTGAGTTGTTACACACAAACAAGTTATATGCCAAGGAATCTAAATGTGATTTTCTCAAGGAGGAAATTCATTATTTAGGGCATGTTATTTCAGCTAATGGCCTATACATGGATCAATCCAAAGTGGACACCATCCGGAAATGGCCACCTCCTAAAAATCTGGAAGAATTTCATATCTTTTTAGGCTTTGCAGGTTTTTACTGAAGGTTCGTTAAAAACTATGCTCACATTGTTGTACCTATGACGGACCAACTAAAAGGCAAAGGTAAACAGCACAGTTTAAAAACACTCAAAGACGCATTAGCTACAGCTTCTATACTGGCTATTGTAGATCCTTTGAGACCATTCATTTTGGAAACGGATGCTAGTGATCGTGCTATTGGAGCAGTCTTGTTACAAGACAGACGGTCGATTGCATTTGAAAGTAAGAAGCTGGATGCAGCTCAACAGAATTATTCTACTTACGAACGCGAACTCTATGCAATAGTATCTGCCTTAAAGACATGGCGACACTATCTGTATGGTGCTCATTTCGAGATTGTGTTTGACCATGAAAGCATCAAATGGTTTACACAACAAACAGATTTAAGGGGTCGAAAAGCCAGGTGGGCCGAGATCCTTCAGGAATATGACGCCAAATTAAGGTATCGAAAAGGTCGATACAATGTAGTGGCAGACGCTCTCAGTTGAATGCCAGAGATCAATTCGCTCTTGTTCACGGAACTTCGTAGTGAATTTCTAGATTCTCTCAATGGCAAATATGAGCATGATGAAACATATTACAAAGTGTGGAGCCATGTTCAAAAGAGGGATCCTTCTCACTCCAATGCAGGTAGTGTACAATTAACCTCCACACCTAGATCTCCTTTATCAAGTGATGAACTACAACGATGGAAGCATTTTACCATCGACAATGGGTACCTACTCCACAAGGGGAGAATTTGTGTACCGATGGACACAAACATTCGGTGCCAAATTCTTTATGAATGTCATGATAGTCCAAGTGCAGGGCACCCGGGGATTAGAAAAACTTATTCTCTCGTACGACGACAGTTTTACTGGCCAGGTCTACATGGCTTTGTTCAAGCTTATGTCTTGTATTGCCAAAAATGTCAAGTTAACAAAGCAGAGCGCCTGAGAGCAGGAGGACTCTTACATCCTTTGGAAATTCCCAATGGAAAATGGGAAAGTATCTCTATGGATTTCATTCTAGTTTTATGTAAGTTTATACCAACCAAATCCACGGTTAAGACACCGAAACTAGCAAAGGTATTTGTGGAAAATCTATACAAATTCTATGGGTTTCCAAGTAACATTGTTGGTGACCTTGATCCCAAGTTTAACAGCCACTTCTGGAGAGCTGTATTTAAATGATTGGGTACACAACTCAATCTCAGTACAGCTGATCATCAAGAAACGGATGGTCAAACGGAACGGGTTAACCAGGTGCTAGAGGATATACTAAGAGCATACGTCAGCAAAAAACAGTCAGACTGGGAAGAGTACTTACCTATTCTTGAGTTTGCCTACAACAGTTCTAAGCATGTCACAACAGGTTTTAGTCCTTTCATGCTCATGTACGGGTTTCAACCTAGGTCACCAGTTACGGTGGGTTGGCAACCGAAAAACTCCAACAGGTTAAGGATTTTCTCCAAGACCATATGGATATGTTGAAACTTGCTCGTCAGAATGTCCGGCAAGCACAGGATCCGTATAAGAAATACGCTGATGAGAAACGTCGGCAAGTTACCTTCAAAGAAGGGGAGGAAGTATTTTTACGTGTGCCAGAACATTCAAAAAGTCTGAAAACTAGACCGACACCTAAATTATCTCCCCGATATTGTGGGCCTTTCAAAATACTCGAGCGAGTCGCTAATCGTGTTTAAAAACTATTACTACCATCACATTCTCGCATTCATCCGGTGTTTCATGTAAGCCGTCTACGAAAACGGTTACATCGGGACGACAACGTCATTGACCAACAAGTTTTGGTTGATTACATTGAACCTCCTACCTTATCGCATGAACTTGAACGTGTTCTAGATTATCATGAGTTGCGTACACGACATCACGTATGACAACAAGCCTTAATCAAGCGAAAAGACTGACCTAAAGAAGGTGCCACTTGGGAAAACATTAGTGTTCTTAAGAAGAAGTTTCCCACTTTTGTTTTCGAGGACGAAAACTCTACTTTAAGGGGGGAGTAATGTCAAGACAAGGGTCCTGTAACCTAAGAACTAGGATGGTCATAGACTACGACCAAGGGTCGGGCTAGCAGTGTGGACAGGGGATCCGTCTAGGGCAAGGGGCTAGGAGCCCGCCTATATAAAGGGAGGTTGGGAGGAGGATCTTGAGTCTAGTTTCCCCTAGTTCTTACACTGGTGAGTAATGTCAGGACAAGGGTCCTGTAACCTAAGAACTAGGATGGTCATGGACTACGGCCAAGGGTCGGGCTAGATAGTGTGGACAGGGGATCCGTCTAGGGCAAGGGGCTAGGAGCCCGCCTATATAAAGGGAGGGTGGGAGGAGGATCTTCAGTGTAGTTTCCCCTAGTTCTTACACTGGTATCAGAGCTCAAGGGGAGGGGAGAGCCATGAAGGAGGGGAAAGGACTCTCTCTCTCTCTCTTTAGGTCTCTCTCTCTCCTCGATCAAAAAAGAAGGCAACCTCTCTCTCTTAATCGACATCAGCATGAGGCATGGCCTCTCAAGGGGGCTCAGGCCGTGGGAAGGACTACTCCACAGGCGAGGAAGGCATGGCACGACTCCTTGTCGGCAAGGCCTGACAAGAAGGCAGTGGAATCGGTCTCTTGCATGGAGGTGGCAGGTTCGATAGAGCGAGGCATCGTGTGCACGCACCCCTAGTCGAGGAACAAGGCGGCCTGCGACCTTCACCAAATGAGGAGTTCTCTCCCTCTTTCTGTTCACCATACCCCATGGAGCTTTTTTCGACACACGGTCACCCCGTGGTTCGGCCTATACGGCGCTCCATGGCGTGGGTCTTCTTCTGTGCAGATAACGGCCGCCATCGCGGTGAGGTGAGAAGGTGAGTCCACACGTTTTTTTTTTTTTTTACTTTGGACGCCGTAGGGTGCCCAAGGAGCCCATCCCACCATGGAAAAGGCCTGCGACATCTCGGCTTCGAGCAAGGCCTTCGCCTACCCCATGAAGATGGCAAGGCCATTTTTGCAGAGTTCAACAAGGCCTCCAAGAACATCTTGGTTGCGGGAACCACCCACGATTATGCGAAGAAGGTGCAGGTCCTCAGGGCCGCATGCACGAGACTTCCCAAGGGGAATGACCCTATTCTTTTCTTCAAATGTGGCTTCAGCAACATTTGAGCTTCAGCTGGAAAATTGCCACGACTACGATAAGACAAGGTGGACCAATGATTATGACTGAGACAAAATTTCAAGGGATCTTGATGCAAGCAGTTTTGACATTTCGATACGGTTGCAAGCCTTGAGCTGTTTAAGGAACACATAAGCTCCAGAAAGATACTTGCAAAGCATGTATGAGAAATCATGTAGCAATTCCCGGTTCTATGAAGGGGTCTTTGACAGCTCAATTTTGCTACAAGCAACGCCTACTCTTGGCATTAATGGAATCCAGAAGAACAGAATCTAGGTAACTTCTTAATTTTTTCATCTTGACGCTTTGTGAGTGTACATGTACGATCGTCCAAAGCGTGCGGCATGAATTCCTCCAATGGGATTACACGGGAGCAAGGCTCATCAAAGATACTCATGGGTATGGTTTGTGTAACACCACTAGAGCATTGAAGTTGCTCACAAGCTTCCAAATTGCTTGCCAATTGGGCAAGGCCCTTGGCAGCACGAAGTCGAGCATCTGTGAACCTTGATTCCAACTCATTTGATTCTTACGACGGCCATTTCATTGGCAGGTGTACTTCATGAGGTACGCAGTTGGTATTTGTTTATTGCACATGGCGTGATAACTATGGTATGCAATGGGCATTTACGATGGATCGTGGATATCATTCATAGACTCAAGTATGTACGAGATGCACATACTTTTCACATATAATTCTGTTTTTCCAGCAGATCTACAAGTAGACAAGGTCGATTTTTTGTGCATGATCGACAAGGTCGAGTCTCTTTGCTATGGTATCTGCCGTCACTAGCATTTGTTGGCAATGAGGCCAGACATACTTCTATGAAGCAAAGCTTCAATTTATACATCTTGCATTGAGGCTGGCCACGTTTGGCATATGCTATGAGCATACAAAATTGGGAAGGAATAGGTAATGTGTTTGCAGGTTTTTTCATCTTGTAGGTTATTTCATTGTGTACCAGACAGGTGTATAGGACATACGATGGCGTCTATGCAGATATGGCTATGAGCCGTTTTGGAATGAGTTTTTCCTTCCAAATTTCATGACAATTGGTTGCAAAAACAACGACCAGGTTAGCCAAGTTTAAGTTTTTCTTGTTTTTCCCTGTTTACACTTTACTTGGCAATTATTGTCATTGTGCAAAGCAAAGTGCTTTGGCAATTTTATATGAAGCACGGCTTCAGGGAACTGGCAAAATAGGGAATATCAGCCTACAGAATCCCTACCAGTCTAAACTGTGCAAGGTACTTATAGTTTTGGTTCTCATGATTGAGGCCCTCACTCTCCGCAAGGGCTTACAATTCTTCATACAAGGCATGCTAGTGAAGTGGATTCAATTCTACCGCTTCATGCATTACGCTTCCGCTAGCACACTCGCACCTCTGTCAAGGACAGCAGACTACGGATGGATTGTTTAATATGATTGTTGGTTGCTATCAACACTCAACAACACTAAACTAACCTAAAATTTTGACTACATTAACCGGCAAGGTGCCCTTTTCAAGTCATCCTCATATAGTCACGACCCATACACGGTAGATCGTCAAGAATTGACTTGTGTTTTCTGTTTCCTCTCTCGATGAGAGCGTCATACAGACAGATTGTGGTATGCTTATAGGATAAGATTCAATTCAGGCATAAGATGTCTAAGAGCACACCTTGTGGGCACACCTTCTACAAATTTAAGGAAAGTTCCTCTGCCCAGCATGCTCTTCTTCTCTCTCTTTTTCTTATTTTTCTCAAGAATAATGCAAACTTCTGAGAAGCTTGTCATACATGTTTTGTTTGGGAGTCATCATGAGCCACGATGCTCTAACTCTCAGCTAGAAATTGGGCAAGGTGCCATCCACATTGGTCTTCATCGGTTCGACGATTGAACACTAATTGCAATGAGGGCTATGAACAATGCACACTGGCTAACAGCCATTGCTAAATCTAGGGTAAGATCCACTTGTTGGTATTCCTTGGATGATTGTTCTCAAGATCGAACAGCTCTATCCAGTGGAGTACACATTGACGTTAATTGACAAGCAAACATCTTGTCATTACGGATGTTTAGGGTGTCATTTTTGCACTACATGTTTTTAGTGCGACGCTCAAGTGAGTTTTTGATAATCTTAAACTCACCCCGGCTTATCTCTACCACGGAGTATAGACGCAGCAATCAGTTGTGACAGCATGGTTGTCCATAAGAGATTGGTAGTTCACTTGTGTGGGTCTCCTGCTCTCTCTATAGCACCACGGAGGTCTATGGACGTACTGTTTTGGGGTAAGACCTGGCGGGTGATTGCTACATCACCCCATAGGCATTAAGGATCACCGTTTGATCTGCATTGAGGATCACAGTTGATCTCTCCCAGTTATACTTTCAAGGAAAGAATTCCACAATCTACCATGCGATAGCAGACGAACACACTTTTCAAGTTGATTCCACTCAATCTGAACACGGTTAACTATGTTGGTTACCGTTATCTGCTAGTTGAGCAGTTTCTACAAAGAGTCTTATCAAGGGGTTTGACTACATAGATTCTAATCCAAGGGCTTGGATTGCAAAGGCAACACCCAGGGTTCCCAGTGCAATGTTGTTTGTTTTTTCAGGTAGGGGACGTGCTCCTCTCCATTTGAATACAGATAAGTGTACATTACGTTCAAATCTCCAGGTACGCATCTACTGATTTGGTGTCATTCCATTTTTAGTAAGCTTTGCTTGGTTTAAGTACGTTTGAATGTTACAGAGACATGCCAAGGGCATGTCGGCACAAACTATTTTGGGCCAAGTGTTTAATCTATCTTTCTGTCTTATGCTGTTACGAACCTACTTGTAGGGTTCAATTTGGCACATGTTGTCACATGGGATACAACATGGTCTAGGAACTCAAGGAGTTCGGTTTAGCCAGTGTGGAGCAAGATAATGAGGGTCCCTCTCACTCTTGTCGCGGAGTGTTTTGCAGTTCCTCTGCACACAAGTACTTGATGGGTGTCGCTTTTTCGGCCATCCTTATTTGAGACATATCCCACATGTGGTGAATATGAGTCTCTGGGACTGACACTGGCGCCTAATTCTTAATGATATGTCACGACGAAGTCCCTACGTGCTGGTCACATCCATTTATTAGACCATTTGGAGCACACCGTATCAGGAACAATTTCAGTGGCCACAAATTGTCGGGTACTCAGTACAGATTTGTTGCGATGACAAGTGCTGTGAAACCACCTTAACGGAGGGTCGTTTCTACATATAGCCAAGTATTCTAAGTTACTGAGAATGTCTCATGGTTGGTACCTAGGTGTGACTGATCTTTCACGTTCTGTTATGGTCCAACTCTTGTTGAAAGGCTTTCACTTACGTACCGTGGAAAGTCTCGTCATGGAATTGCGGTTTGGATAAATTTGTGTTAAATGCATGCACACAAGGTGTTATGGGTCCTAGTGTTTAACACTAATTTATTTGAAGCGGCATGCCAATTCATGGACTTTATTCTCTCTGTACCTTCTTGCACTGCCTGTGCAATCTCTCCTGCAGATTTATTAGGAGTTTACACCCTGCCATACAAGGCACTGGCTCAGGATGGGTGTCTATGGTTGGATGGTCTAAACTCTAGGAGCTTACTCCAGTCCATCTGCTTTCAACCTAGTTGGTTGTCTTCACTCCATATAAAATATATGGTTGGTTACTCAATGATTGAGTCCTAGTTTATTGACAATCAGGGAAGACTGTCTGTAAGTGGTTGGGGAACAACACCTCACTGTTACTGCTGCTATTCATCTCGTGTTGGATGGGCAACTTACAAATATTTCTTTTGCTAAAGGATCTGCTAAGAGCATACGTTAGCACAACGCATTTCTGAATAGATGATTTTCTCCCTATTCTAGAATTTGCTTAAGTACGGTTTTCAACTTTGAACACCTGTTGTGGTGGGGTTGCAGATTCTTTCAATAGTTTCATACGTCAAGGACTTACCAGGTGTGCTGACAAAGTATGTTGGCAAGTAACCTTCATTAGGGATGAACATGTAGTTCTATGTGTTCCAATATGTTCAAAAGTCTGACATAAGGACACACCCTACTCTACTTCTTCATAGCTATGAAGCTTTTTAAGATACTCACGCGAGTTGGAAATCTGGCTCTCAACTTCATGGATAGTTGCGCCAAGGTTTTCTTGCATTATTCTAGTACCTTCAGAAGATCTGAAAACTGGTTATGCCTTTGGACAACTCTTAGTTATGGTTCCTCCTTTACAGTACTCAAGTGAGTTATAAATGTAGTTACCATTTAGACCCAAGTGCTTGCAAACGGACAACAATGTTGAAAATCAAGATGTTGCTCTTGGTTTCATTGAACCTCCTCATTGCATCACGTATCAGTGGGCTCACGTATAGGATGCCAACACAGAAAACATCTGTCTTCTTACGAAGATATCACCACTTTTGTTTTCGAGGACTAAAACTCTTCTTAAGGGGGGAGTAATGTCAGGACAAGGGTTCTGTAACCTAAAAACTAGGATGGTCATGGACTACGGCCAAGGGTCGGGCTAGACAGTGTGGACAAGGGATCCGTCTAGGGCAAGGGGCTAGGAGCCCGCCTATATAAAGGGAGGTTGGGAGGAGGATCTTCAGTCTAGTTTCCTCTAGTTCTTACACGAGTGAAAAGGCATGGTGACTGAACATGCTCTGATTGAAGCATTTTCATTCGCGAAAACACAAGTGATGGTATCTTCATAAGAACACTAATGTTTTCTACCGTAACAGCCCTCATGGATCCAACGGTTCATTTGAGCGGAACCCGGTTCAGTAGGAGGTTCAATGAAATCAAGAGTAAGCCTTGCTGAAGCGTCTGAACCATAATAGAAGGTGAAATAGTGATCATAGGTATAAACAATGAAACTTTTTCATTTGCTATATGTATAAACAACCATCTATAATGTTGTTTAGCAGTACTTGTACCTTAACAAGTCATTCTAAGTATTCGACAATTGTTGGCCACAAAAATTTCTCCTGATACGTCGTGCTAAAAATAGTCGAGAAAATAGATGTGACCACCACCTAGGGGCTTTGTCGTGACACATAATTGAAATAATGGTGCCCGTGTCAGCCTAGAGACTCATATTCTCCACATGTGGAATATGTCTCATGTAAGGATGTGTAAAAAGGAGCATCCTTCAAGTACAAGATGTACTTGTGTGTGGAGGTAACTGTAAACACTCGTGACAAGAGTGAGAGGGACCCTCATTCTTTGCTCCACACTGGCTAAACCGAACTCCTTGAGTCCCTAGACCATGTTGTATCCCATGTGACAACATGTGCCAAAGCGAATCCTACAAGTGGATTTGTAACAGCATAATGTACTTTGGACACTACGACCCAAAATACTTGTTTTGACCTGCCCTTGGCATGGCCCTGAAATATTCAAGCATATTTAAACGACTTGAAAAAACCAAGCAATGCATACTAAAAACTGGAATAACATCAAATCAATAGATGCGTACCTGGAGATTGAACTGAATGTTCACTTACCCTTATTCAAATACAGAGGAGCACGTCGTCCACGTGTGAAAAAACAAGCAACGTTGCACTAAAAACCATGGGTGTTGCCTTCGCAATCCAAACCTGTTGGGTAGAAGCTACGTAGTCAAACACCTTGGTAAGACCCTTTGTAGAACTACGTAACTAGCAGGTAACGGTAACCAACCTAGTTAACCGTGTACAGAATGATGAGAATCAACTTAAAAATTTGAATTTTTCCGCTACCGCATGGTAGATTGCGGAATTATTTCCATGAAAGTATAAAAGATCAAATTGTGATCCTCAATGCGTATGGGGTGATTTAGTAAGCACCCGCTGGGTCATACCCCAAAACTGCGATGCCATAGACACTCGTAGTGCTATAGAGAGAGCAAGAAATCCTCCGAAATGACAAGACTCTTGCTCATCCATTAACGTCAAGATGTTCGATGTGTACTCCACTGGGCAAATATGTTTGATCCTAAGAACAATAACCCAAGGAATTGCAATAGTTGGATCTTACCCAAGATCTGCCAATGGCTCTTAGCCAGCCTATGTGTGGCTCCTAGCACTTACGATAGTTAGTGTTCAATCGATAAACCGATGAAAACTAATGTGAATGGCATCTTGGCCCATTTCTAGCTGAGAGTTAGAGCACCTTGGTGTAACATTTAATGGCCTAAAAACTTGTGTGTAGCAAAAATTAGCATGAACATAGTGGGCATTTCATTAGAATAGATTCCTAATGAGAATTACAAGAGTGCTTGGGTGGAGAGAGCAACAAAAAGCATAACACCTAGTTAGATAGCATGAACAATACTTTCAAAAGAGAGAGAAATTAAGCTATTGACAACAGTTGAGGACCGGATTTACATGGAGCCGGTCCCCCCTCCAAAAGGATTTGTATTATGGTTTCTCCCATCAAGAGAGACATTGTACAATACAATTCTTTGTGTTCCTTCAAGACTAGCTAGTGCAATGAAGATGAAAGCTTCATGCACTAAGCAAAACACTTAGCAAACACAACATCAATTATCCCCGGTCTCAGACCCAAGACCTCACACACCTTCAAAGATGGTGAGAGCTAGCAAGGTATGAGAGTAGATTGAGAGGAAGAAGGAGTATTCTTACGAGAAAGATGTACATCTCCTCACATAATCACTCATATTAGCATAGCTTAGCTTAGTAATTAGCTTGGTAGAGGAGATGAGCAGGCATTGGATCTTGGCTCTTGGTTGGATTTGCATCCACATGCCAAGAGTGTGTCGATGTAGACTTCTATCTCACAAGCTTGGAGTAGGTGATGAGCTCTCCATTAAAGCTTGGGAAGAGATAGTCTTTTTCTTGCTTCTGTGTGAGAGTGTGTGTGTGATAATGCCTTGCAAAAATCAGCCTTTCTCTCTCTTGGTCGACCCCTCTTGCTATTTCCTCTTGCAGGCTCCCCATTGGACAATGCCAAGCTTAGCCAATAGGAAAATAGGGGTAAATTGAAGAGCCTTCTGACATGTGTCCCTCTTTCCCTTTTTGAGAGAGCTTTATCAATTAAACGTAATTGATTTAAATGAATTAAATCCCCATTGGACCTTTCCCCACTCTGGCCAACAGGAATTAAGTAGGCCATTGGGCTGCTCAATTCCTATTGGACGGCTGTCCAATAATCATCCAAGAGACTTAATTTTCATTGGTTCTTTTTATTAAGTGTTTTAAAATTAATTAGACTAAATTTACTCTAGCCTAATTCTCATTGGTCCACTTAAAGGGTCATCCAATAGGAATTGAGCACACTTTGGGGGCAACTAGTTTAGGCATCTGACATGTGTCCTTTATGCCCTTTGTGTTCAAATGGGAGCTTGTGTGTGTGTGTGTAAGTTTTTTAGTCTTTCCCTCTCATCCCCCTACCTTTAGGGCTCGCCCCTCATGCGTAGGGATGTGTGTTGACTTTGGAGAGTACACTTTGAATTTGGACTTACACTTTGAATTTGGACTTACACTTTGAATTTGGAACCTTAGCATTTTGGAAGTCTTATTGTGCTGCACCCTAGGGTCTTTGGAGCACATTTCATGTACATAGCTCTTCTGCAGATGGCCCCCCTTTGATCCCTATTCTCCCTCCTTTGGATCCCTATTGTGGCCTCATCTGCCAGCCTTACCAATATTCTAGCTTTACCTCTCTCTTGAAATCATAGTCGTCCTCGACTATGAGGTAGAGATGATAAAGCATAGTCATTAGTCCTTTACTTAGCAGGTAGAGGATCCCTATTTTACCCTACGACACCGTTCCACAATGGATGACTAATCCATTTGGCACTTGAGAGCCGAAGCTGCCGCAAGCATGTCTGCGCATTAGTCCTATCAATCTTCCATAGTAGAGTGACCAGCTCTACTTGGTGTTCGGGAGACGTTATCTCCGCAAACTTGATCCTAAGCATGCATACTTCTTAACATTTGTGCACAAATAACAAAAAGAGAGTCTTATAAGACAAAAAGAAACTTTGTTCATTTAAACATTTGTACATTTACCTACTCTAGGGAAGCATTGTAAGCATTGACAAGGTTTAGGCTATCCTTTAACTGTATGCCTTGCATCCATCTAGCATCTTCAAAAGGATAGTTTTTAAACTTAATAAGATACCGTCGGATAGTCTTACCGCCTCTTAATACCTTGTCTTCATGTCGAAGAATGGACTCGGGCTGCAGCACCTCTTCTTGGTCCTCGATCTCCGGTAGGTCTTTAGTAGTTGGTTCTTGAGGTGGCTCTCCTTTGTAAGGCTTTAATAGGCTCACATGGAAAGCATTGTGTATGAGCCAAGGATTGGGCAACTTGAGTTGATAGGCCATCTCATTGATTGGCCTAAGAATCTGAAAGGGGCCATAGTACCTTTTTGCTAGTTTAGCATCGTACTTTTGGTGTCCCGTAGGATTCTTGCCCGTTGTGTGCCTTAATCGATCCTTGGGAAACTTTAATAAGACCCAATCATTTTCTTTAAAGGCTTGGGCTCTTCTGTGCTTGTCAGCAGCAGCCTTTTGCCTTTGCTATGAGATAAAGATAGCATCCTTAATCTTTTGAAAAGATTCTTGTAGGTCCCGGCTATACTCATCTGCAGCGAAGATCTTCCCATGTACCTTAAGTAGAAAGGGACTTTTTGATCTTCCCTCAATTACCTCGAAAGGTGCTTTTCCCGTGGAAGTATGTACATTGTTATTGTAAGCATACTCCACTAAGGGTAAGTACTTCTCCCATTGGGATCTTTGATCTACTTCCGTTACATAGGCTTTTAGTAGATCGAGAATTGTTAGGTTAGCTATTTCACTTTGGCCATCCGTTTGTGGACGAAAGGCTGAAGAGAAGTTTAGGCTTGTCCCTAAATTCTCAAAGAGACCCTTCCAGAAATTACTGGTCATTCTAGGATCTCTATCCGACACTATGGTCATTGGCAAGCCATGGTACTTGAAAATCTGTGAAATGAAGAGGGTTGCCATTTGATGGGCTTTGATAGTCTTTTTGACAAGTATAAAATGAGCTTGTTTACTGAACCTGTCTACTATCATCCATATTCCCATATTCCCATGGATAGACTTAGGCAATCCAAAGATAAAATCCATGGATATGCTCTCCCATGGTGAATTAGGGATTGGCAAAGGTTGAAGCAATCCAAGTTGCGGGAGTGACTGAAGCTTCTTGCCCCTTGAAAGCACTGTCTGCGGGTAGAACATCTCCCATCTCATAGGCTTGTATGCCTAGCTTGGTGGCCAATTCTATAGATATAAAATTTTGAGTAGAACCAGGGTCAAAGAGAATAAAAGCATCATGTTCTCTTACCTTTCCCCAAGCATGGCATAGAGGAGATCCTTTGTGGTGAATTTGGTGAGTCTCCTCCTCTTGGATTTCAACCAAGGTAGCTCTAGGAGGATCTTGGCGGTTGTTCTTTTGGGGACAAGCGCGGTATGCATGCCCTTGTTTGCCGCACTTGAAACACCGGTTATCCTTGCGATAATGCTCAAGCTCTTCAGGAGAGAGTTTTTTTTACCTTTGTAAACTCCCTTCTCTTTAGCTTTGTTGGAGTTGCCCTTAGGAGACTTTTGGACATTGTCCTTCCCCTTAGGCTCGTTGGAACCCTTGTATGTTCACTTTCATGGTAGGCCAATAGAAATATGTCTCAATTCCATTTAAGGTAGACTGAATCCCTCTATGCCCCGCATAAGGTGGAGCATGAGATTCATACATTACTTTCTCACGTAGTGAGTTAGTAACACATAGTCTATTGCCATAGAGAAGATAGCCATCTTGTAGGGTGAATGGCTCCTCTTTCTTCCCTAGTGCAAGGGCTGAAATTACATCCTTGAAATCGGGATCATTAGCATACTCATCTATCATCACAGATAGATCATTGTGAGTAGCTATTGACACCGCATTCACTCTCGGTCGTCTTGAGAGTGCATCAGCTACAAGATTATGCTTGCCAGCAATGTGAGCAATATGAAAGTGAAACTGTGAGAGGAAACTTGCCACCTCATTTGTTTGTCGGAGAGGTTGGTCTGCATCATGAAGTACTTAAGACTTTGGTGATCCATTCGCAGAATGAAAGGAGTCGCCAATAAATAGTGCTTCTATGAGTCTAAGGCATGCCCACCATAGTCGAGGACGACTATGATTTCAAGAGAGAGGTAATGTCATAATAATCAATATCTAATTCTCCTAAATGATTTTCTCATGTTAAACTGATCATTTAATATGGGGAAGTGCCAAGGGAGAAAAAGCTAGAATATTGGTTAAGCTAGCGGACCAGCCACAGTAGGGATCCAAAGGAGGGAAAATAGGGATCCAAAGGGGGGTCCATCTGCAAAAGAGCCATGTGCAACAATAGGCTAAAAGACCCTAAGGTTCAGCCCATTAAGACTTCCAAAATGCTAAGGTTCCAAAATTCAAAGGTTGTGTCCAAAGGTCAATCATAGGGGAATTGGATGCTTTGTGTGTGTCCAAAAAAGTTTTTACAAATCCCTACTTAGGAGGGGGCGAGCCTTGCTTGTAGGGGATGAGAGAGAAAGTCACACACACACACAAGCTCCCTTTACACAAAGGGAATGAGACATGTCAGGTCCCTAGCCGAGATGCCCACAAGGTGTACCCAATTCCTATTGGATGGCCTTGGAGGTGGACCAATGAGAATTAGGCTAGAGTAAATCTAGTTTAATTAATTTAAAAACACTTAATAAAAGAACCAATGAGAATTAAGTCCTCTAGAAGACTATTGGACAGTCTCCCAAGGGGTCCAATGAGCATTCAGCAGCCCAATGGCTTGCCTAATTCTTATTGGCTAGGAGGCAAAGGGGTCCCATGAGAGTTTAGTTGAATTATTAAATTACCTAAAGCTCTCACAAAAGGGTAAAGGGGGACACATGTCAGAAGGCTATCACTTATACTGCTTAATTACCATTGGCTAGGCCTGGGGAGGTCCAATGAGAGTAGAGCATGAGAAAATAGCAAGAGAGGTCGACCAAGAGGGAGAGGGGGCTGATTTTTGCAAGGCATTATCACACACACATTCACACAATCTCATGTGTGAAGTAAAGAAGACTCTCTCTCCTTCTCAAGCTTTAATGGAAAGCCTATCACCTACTCCAAGCTTGTGAGAAGGGAGGCCTACACCAACAACTCTTGGCTTTGTGATGCAAATCCAACCAAGAGCCAAGCTTCAATGCATGCTCATCTCCTCTACCATGCTAATTACTAAGCTAAGCTATGCTAATATGAGTGATTATGTGAGGAGATGTACATCTTTCTCGTAAGAATACTCCTTCTTCCTCTCAATCTACTCTCATACCCTGATAGCTCTCACCATCTTTGAAGGTGTGTGAGGTCTTGGGTCTGAGACTGGGGATAATTGATGTTGTGTTTGCTAAGTGTTTTGCTTAGTGCATGAAGCTTTCATCTTCATTGCACTAGCTAGTCTTGAAGGAACACAAAGAATTGTATTGTACAATGTCTCTCTTGATGGGAGAAACCATAATACAAAGCATTTTGGAGGGGGGACCGGCTCCATGCAAATCCGGTCCTCAACTGTTGTCAATGGCTTAATTTCTCTCTCTTTTGAAAGTATTGTTCATGCTATCTAACTAGGTGTTATGCTTTTTGTTGCTCTCTCCACCCAAGCACTCTTGTAATTCTCATTAGGAATCTATTCTAATGAAATTCCCACTATGTTCATGCTAATTTCCGCCGCATAATCTCCTCTTGTTGAACTTGAGAAACTCTATAAGGAGGTTTGTTAGGCGGTGAACTTCTTGGAAGAAGTTCAATTGCATAGTCATCATTACCTCGTTTAGGAGGTAGCTCACAAGGGATGTCGTCAATTAAAACATCTTGAAACCCCTTGAGAAAATTGGATAACTCTAATTCCTTTTGGTTTCTTTTATTTTCTTTTGCTAAAGCATTAGGTTCTTTAACAAAAATCATGTACACAGAAATAGAGCTCTTTATTGACTTGTTGAAAGCTGGTGTATGTACAATGGGGATTGTGTTACCCATTTCCTTAGCATCTATATACATGTCTTTTTCCCTGAACTTAAAGGAGATTCTCCTTTCAGGGAATTTAACATTGGCAGCCAGGCAATCAAACCATGGTGCCCCTAGGATTACATCCTCATGCTTGAGAGGAGAGATAAAGAAGTCCTCTTTGTCCACATAGCTTTGGACATGAAGCCTCAATTTCCCGATTAAGGGAGTGACTGAAGATTCTTGCCCCTTGAAAGCACTGTCTACGGGTAGGACATCTCCCATCTCGTAGGCTTGTATGCCTAGCTTGGTGGCCAACTCTATAGATATAAAATTGTGAGTAGAACCAGGGTCAAAGAGAATAAAAGCATCATGTTCTCTTACCTTTCCCCAAGCATGGCATAGAGGAGATCCTTTGTGGTGCGTTTGGTGAGTCTCATCCTCTTGGATTTCAACCAAGATAGCTCTAGGAGGATCTTGGCGGTTGTTCTTTTGGGGACAAGCGTGGTATGCATACCCTTGTTCGCCGCACTTGAAACACCGGTTATCCTTGCGATAACACTCAAGCTCTTCACGAGAGAGTTTATTTTTACCTTTGTAAACTCCCTTCTCTTTAGCTTTGTTGGAGTTGCCCTTAGGAGACTTTTGGACATTGTCCTTCCCCTTAGGCTTGTTGGAACCCTTGTTTTCCGTGAGCTTATCATTTCTTTTAGCCCCCGTTTGGAAATTGATTCGAGAGGCCACCATAGTATGGTGTATTACCGCCGATATGGTACGTGGCCTTTGGGAGTTGACATACTCCGCCATTTCTTCGTTTAAGCCCGCACAAAATTGTTGCTTTTTCTCTCCAAAATCCAACTTTGTGAAGACAGTGGCTTTGAGTTGTAGGTCCCAAAACTTGTCTACATATTTGTGGATGGATTCATAGGGAGAGAGCTTTAAGCTTCACCATTCCGTGAGTACTTTGTCTTTGGCATCGGTGGCCAAAACTGCTTCATAATGGAAGCTCTTAAAGCTTTCCATGTTCGTGGAGCTTCACCGTTGGCTCGTGGGCTAGACCAGCATTGCCTGGCGGACTTTTGAAAGTGAATAGCTACATGGCATAGCTTAGAGGACTCCGTGAAGCCCTCATCTCCAAACGCCGCATCAAATTGTTGGATAAAGGCCAAGACTTTGTCCGTAGCACCAAAGGTGCCATCATAGGTAAAGAAAGAGATGCTCTTCCCTCCCTCTTTGAATTTCTTCAGCTTGGACGACCTCTTCCATGCGGCATAGGATTTCCTATGGCCTCTTCTTTTTTATGGTTCAAAGGTTGAACCATCACTTTCTTCAGAAGGTGAAGAATTTGAGGAAGGTGGAGAAGAGGGTGATCTCTTTCTCGCCTTTTTATTGTCTTGATGTTCGTCGTCTTCACCATCACTTTCATAAGAGGAAGAGGATGAACAAGATGGAGAAGAGGGTGTCCTCTTTCTCGCCTTTTTCTTCTCTTGCTTTTTATCATCCCTCTTTGAATTATGGTGTGGAGAAGGGTGCGATGGTCTTCTCCGCTTTGGTGGTGATGGAGAGCGTTTAGCCCGCCGTCTTCGTGGAGCCATCTCCGGCGAGGTGGCAGGAGACTCACTTCTTTCTCGTTCCTTCGGTGGAGGCTCTTGAGTTCTCCTTTGGGAAGGAGATGCATCATCAAGAAGTAAATTCTTGAGCCCTTTGTATGGATTCTCTTCTTCTTCCCGAATCGGAGAGAGACCTCTTTTGGAAGTCTCACAAGGAGGCTTCCCAGGTGTTCTCTTGTCATGGTGTTGAGCTTGGAGAATCCCATGAGCATGGAGCTGCCGTTGCACTTCACTTTGGAGAGATGGATTGCCCATGGCTTGTTGAAGCCTAGAAACAAGATAGTTAACAAGCATCGGAGCATCATTAGTAGCTTGCTCATTAGCAAAATCAAAGTTATCAACATTAATTTCACTCTCTTTACTATTGTTAGCCATTCTAACAACTTTTAGGTGTAAACTTTTTAGGTGTACTTTGGCACTTCAAGCCCTAGTTACTACTCCTCTTTACCCCTTTAGAAAAAGCACTCAAGCTACTATACCCATGGCTCGAATACCATTATTTGCAAGGAATAGAAGAGAGGGTCGTTCAACACCAAAACAGCACCGGCTCCTATCAAGCTTCTAATAGCTCAATAGTGGTTAAGCCGTAGGCAATCCCCGTAGGACTCCACTATTAAGACCATAGCTCTCGACGGTGATGCCCCGTTAACTGCACGAAGGCAGGTGCACTGCAAGGCTGAAAATTCCCTATTCTACTTACTCACACGCAATTAATAATACCAACCATTTATAGCTAGCTTGAGGACCTCCCTTCTTGAGCAAGAAAAGAGAAACCTTGTGCTCTGATACCAATGTAACATTTAATGGCCTAAAAACTTGTGTGTAGCGGAAATTAGCATGAACATAGTGGGCATTTCATTAGAATAGATTCCTAATGAGAATTACAAGAGTGCTTGGGTGGAGAGAGCAACAAAAAGCATAACACCTAGTTAGATAGCATGAACAATACTTTCAAAAGAGAGAGAAATTAAGCTATTGACAACAGTTGAGGCCGGATTTACATGGAGCCTGTCCCCCCTCCAAAAGGCTTTGTATTATGGTTTCTCCCATCAAGAGAGACATTGTACAATACAATTCTTTGTGTTCCTTCAAGACTAGCTAGTGCAATGAAGATGAAAGCTTCATGCACTAAGCAAAACACTTAGCAAACACAACATCAATTATCCCCGGTCTTAGACCCTAGACCTCACACACCTTCAAAGATGGTGAGAGCTAGCAGGGTATGAGAGTAGATTGAGAGGAAGAAGGAGTATTCTTACGAGAAAGATGTACATCTCCTCACATAATCACTCATATTAGCATAGCTTAGCTTAGTAATTAGCTTGGTAGAGGAGATGAGCATGCATTGGAGCTTGGCTCTTGGTTGGATTTGCATCCACATGCCAAGAGTGTGTCGATGTAGACTTCTATCTCACAAGCTTGGAGTAGGTGATGAGCTCTCCATTAAAGCTTGGGAAGAGATAGTCTTTTTCTTGCTTCTGTGTGAGAGTGTGTGTGTGATAATGCCTTGCAAAAATCAGCCTTTCTCTCTCTTGGTCGACCCCTCTTGCTATTTCCTCTTGCAGGCTCCCCATTGGACAATGCCAAGCTTAGCCAATAGGAAAATAGAGGTAAATTGAAGAGCCTTCTGACATGTGTCCCTCTTTCCCTTTTTGAGAGAGCTTTATCAATTAAACTTAATTGATTTAAATGAATTAAATCCCCATTGGACCTTTCCCCACTCTGGCCAATAGGAATTAAGTAGCCCATTGGGCTGCTCAATTCCTATTGGACGGCTGTCCAATAATCATCCAAGAGACTTAATTTTCATTGGTTCTTTTTATTAAGTGTTTTAAAATAAATTAGACTGAATTTACTCTAGCCTAATTCTCATTGGTCCACTTAAAGGGTCATCCAATAGGAATTGAGCACACTTTGGGGGCAACTAGTTTAGGCATCAGTTTAGATTTAGGTTGATTTTATTAGTGTTGTGCATTAACTACAACCAAAAAATCATACTAAATCAATCCATCACTGATGTTGTCCTTGACAGAGTTGCTAGTGTAATGGCAGAAGCATAATTCATGAGGCGGTAGAATTGAACGCACCTAGCTGGCATGGCTTGCATACTAATTGTAAGCCTTTGTCGAGATTGATGGCCTCAAACGTGAGAGCCAAAACAAAAGTGCCTTGCACAGTAGCCTGTATTTCTAGGGAGACATCCTAACTTGATGTTGGCACCCATATAATGGTAGCAGATATCTGTATTTTATCTATATATACCAATGCCCTGTATTTGAAGTCAATGGACTGTGTCGATGTACACGTTAGAAGCCTAGCTGAATGTGAAACTGTCAAAGCACGTTGCTTTGCACAACAGACACTATTTTCCAAAATAAGTGTGAAAACATGGAAAAAACAAGCAAAACGTAAAATTGTCGAGCCTGGTCATCCTGCTGTAACCAGTTGTCTTGAAATTTTGAAGAACAAACTTGCTAGAAGATGGTTCATAGCCATAGCTACTACGCGAGAGAGAGTTGTCCCGTGTATCATATACACCCTCGTTGCATGTAATGAATACTCGAAGACAAACTAACAAATTCCTCCAAGTTTTTATGCTCATAGCATAAGCCAGACGGGAGAATCTCAACGCGAGATGCCAAACTGGAAGCCTTGCTTCCCTTAACAACTTATGGAAATCCTCAGAGCTCATAGCTAAAGGATATGTAATGAAATACTCGAAGACAAACTGACAAATTCCTCCAAGTTTTTATGCTCATAGCATAAGCCAGACGGGAGAATCTCAACGCGAGATGCCAAACTGGAAGCCTTGCTTCCCTTAACAAGTTATGGAATTCCTGAGAGCTCATAGCATAAGCCAGACGGGAGAATCTCAACACGAGATGCCAAACTGAAAGCCTTGCTTCCCTTAACAACTTATGGAATTCCTGAGAGCTCATAGCTAAAGGATATGTATGCTAATAAACAGATGTCATATCAAAACAAAGTCGACCGTGTCGATCATTCACAAAAAATAGATCTTGTCCACTTGTAGATCTACTGGAAAAACAGAATTATGTGTGCAAAGTATGTGCATCTCGTACATGATGGATGTACCTCATTAAGTACACCTGCCGACAAAGTTTGCCGCCGTAAGAATCGAATGAGTCGCCAGCAAACAAGAAGAAAATCGAGAAATGATTTTTGAGATACTTTGGTTCAATAGACATGGCCAACAGTGGATTCAACTTCACCATTTGAATTGCCTACTTCTTAGAGTTGAATTAAGGATCGGCCTTGCCAATCACCGTTGCCTTAAAAAGCACAAGCCATGCCTGAGTTACCTCTACTACTAGACAATCGTGTCTCGTAGAAACCCGCGTAGAGGTTATCTCTATCGGAGCCTTGCTCCTTAGTCCAAATCATGGTAATGAATATCAAAATTGGACGTAATATGTTAACCTTGGTCATACTGGACCCGGAGGTAGTCTCTCAGGGTACCATGGCCGAGATAAACAAAAGAACATACTCTTGCAATACAATTGTATACTTAAAGCTATGAAAATTGCAAGAATGTGAAATTGCAAACCTGATAATCCGTTCGTGTCCGTGTCCGAGGTCAAGCACTTTCTTCACCATCGTTTCCTGGGAAACTCGAAAACATGACCATAGAGCCTTCACTATTGACTCTTGTCATTGTTGTAGTCTTTGCACACCCTGCATAATCACCTTATGTGATTTTTGATGATCGGCTGCAAAATATCAAGGTAAATCTCTCCATGAACTGGAGTCAAAATTCAAGGTGATCGTCGATTTCTTGGCTGCGGATTTCAGCCCGGCTTTCCGTATTGTCCCCACTACCTGCATATGTCCTTGGATGCACCTGGAATCCTCATCACTTGCTCGGTATGGATGTAGACTTTCTCCTTGCAGTATCATGTAGAATTTCTCCTTGCAGTATCATGTACGTGCCAAGGTGACCATGCCTTGAAAGTCGCCTGTGCATGCTGTAATTGGCTCGAGATAACAGCATCATCGGTTGCGTCCCCTAACATGGTGACCTGCCAAGGTACCGAAGGCTGAGGCCGAGGGGGGAGTTGGTCCATCGGCTCCGCCCCTTAACTTTTAAAATTGGTGCCCTAAGGCCCTTGGCCTTGGGCATTCAAGTGGGAAAAGAGGCTATGGCGAGCTTCATCGAAGGCTGTCGATTGCGCAGGGAAGAAGAGAATCGAGGAGCACGTTCTGGTGCTCCTCAGGGGTCTTCACTGAATTGAAACTTCCTCCCTAGCCCTGGGCGAACACACAAAACCCCTCTGCGTTCGACTTGGTGAAAGTCACGTGCGCAAGATTCCTCTACTAGGCCCCTCTGCACAAGGTGTTTCAGGCTCGTCCCCTCTAGATAAGGGTTCGTGCCCATGCCCTTTGGACTGACGATCCCTTCTCCTCGAACCGAGGCCATGCCCACCATGGCAACAAGAGAGAGAGAGAGAGAGAGAGAGAGAGAGAGAGAGAGAGAGAGAGAGAGAGAGAGAGAGAGAGAGAGAGAGAGAGAGAGATCACATGCAAAGCCATGCAAAGCAGGTTTACCCTCCTCCATAGCTCTCCCTTCTCCTCCCTGGCTCTGATACCAGCGAAAGGGCATGGGGACTGAACATGCTCTGATACCAGTGAAAGGGCATTGGGACTGAACATGCTAATCTCCACCCAGCCATGCCCTATATAGGCCCTTGGCTTGCTAAATATAGGGACCCCCTTGACTGCATGTCCATCCTGGCCCTTGGCCGTGACTGGTCCTACCCTTGTCCTTACATTCATTTAAGCCCCGGTAGTCTACGCACATGCGCATATTGCCGTCCTTTTTCTTCATTAAAAGGATAGGCGAAGCCCATGGTGAAGAATTGGGTTGTATAAACACTCTGCTAAGGTAGTCAGCAAGCTGACGTTCCACCTCAGCGGTCTCTGAGTAACTCATATGGTAAGGTGGTTTGCTAACAGGTTTATAGCCTGCAGTCACGTCAATACCATGTTGTACTGAGCGTGTCGGCGGTAAACTTGATGGCAAATCATTAGGAAAGACATCTTGAAATTTCTTTAATAATTTTTGTAATTGATTAGCAACGTTTGCTTGTATAGAATTAGCAATTGGTGGAATAGAGGAGAGAGAAGCATGCGGCGTTGAAGAATGTTCAACAGACTCAATGTTAGAAAGAAAATGAGACAGTGAGTAACACACGAAAACCTGTTCTATTTCATTATCAGAAACGAGCTACATAAGCTTAGCAGTACAAATCAGTGGTGATGAAGGTATATCCTTTTCTCTTAACAACAACACATGTGTGCCATGGGAATCAAACATCAAACTGTTGTGCTCATAGCTACGCTTCAGTGATGATCCTAGGCTATGCAACCACTCCCTACCAAGAACCACATCAGCCCTTTCCATGTTCATAACTTGAAAATCCAAACAAGTAGAGTACCCTTGTACTTCCAATGGAACAGCTCAGCATTGAGAATCCCATATTTCAGTATCATGTCCATTCATCATTGCTACCTTGTAGCGGTGGGTACTCGGAGTTTGAGGCAGTTTGAGCTTTTTCACCAATCCATAATTGATGAAATTGTGAGTAGCACCGTCATCTACTAAGATGCGCACTTTGTGCCCTTGCAGATATCCATGCATGCATACTAACTCATGTGGTCCAAAGGTTTGTTGCCACATGGAAGCTGTGAGACAGCATTCATGCACCACCGCAGTGTGTGTTACTTCCACTGTGGAGAATTTTGAGGAAGACTAAAGAGGCAGTAGTTGCACCGTGTGCACTACTTTCTCCTTCCCCTAAGCAGCAGATTTCCCCTTGGGACAATCTTTTTTTCCATGGCCTCTTCCTAAGCATTGAAAACATAGCTTCTCTTTCTTGGCTTTATCAAAATCCTCAGGAGAGAGAGGACCCCTGGACCCCTTGGGTTTTTTAAATGCGTCTGAATTAGCAACTAGAAATTTTCTTTTATTGTGCCCATACTGAGTGCGTGTATTACCATGTATATTAGCAGGCACATTACTATTATGTTTTTTCTTATCATTAGGGTCATCATGAATATGTGCTTTAACTATGGCTTCCTCAAGTGTTTTAGGGTCGTGGGACTTGACATACTTCTTAATTTCTGGAGTCAGACCTCGTATGAACCCTCGTACTTGTTGAAAGGTATCCAAGCCTTCCAACTTGAGGATGATGTCCCGATAGTGAGAGATATATTCAAGGAGTGATGGATATTGACGCATGGAACACGTGTCCCAAGCGGTCCAATTCCGATCGGCCTCGTTTGTAGGCAAAAATTCCTTGCTAAACATTGCTTCAAAGGCTGCCCCAACTCTGTGGTATGATGTTCTTCTCCTTGAGAGACATCCACCATTTGTAGGCCTTGCCTTCCAGAGTTAAGCTCGTTTGCAGAGCTCTAACTGCATCCGGAGTACGTCGTAAGGCGTGAATTCCATCCCATTTACTGAGAAAGATGTTCACTGCATCCTTATTGCGGTCTCAATCTTCGCCCTTGAAAACTAGTGGTTTAAAATTCTTTAACAAGTCATCTACCTCTTTGGCAGTAAGAGTATGCAGTGTTTCATAAATTGGGCCTTGCCCTTGTGTTCCAACGTGCTGATGCATGTGGGTGTCAGCAGTACTCTTAGTCTGTTGTTGCATTAATTGAATGACTAATGTGGAAAGTTTAGTAACATTTTCATTTAAAGCCTTAAAATTTTCATCCATGACTGTCATGCGTGTCTGAAGTGCACGAAATTCTTGAATATCGAGGAATTCATAAGTATCTTCTCCTGCCGTAGCGTCACGGGTACTCTCCTTGAGAGGATCCGGTCACGAGCTATCATTGGGGGGATCAAGAGTACTTTGCTCAAAATCGAATGTCATGTTGATATCCGAATCCATGGCTACACAGTGCAGTGAAAGAAGTACTCAGAAAAAAATACCTGATTTTGGTAGCACTTGCCAAGTATAGCTAACTCCACTTGTGCATCGTAGCATCTGACCGTCGAATAAAGAAGAATTTGCACAAGCGGCATAAAAATCGAACTCCGCACAATCGCCTGTGGTTCAAAAGATGACTAAAATCGTGTAGTGTAGATCGTTGAAGCGTCACCGTTGTGAAGAAGCTTAATTATTGAAAGCTTCGGCAATTATGTTGCTTGAACGCCAATTAAAACCGTCGCAATTGTAAAAATATGCAGGTTTCTGGAATTTTTCTGCAGTAACTGAGCAACGCCGTAAGTCGTGAGACTCGATGGAAAGCCAAGGCGGCTTGTTGCTTGCCCCGCACCCGAAGGCTCTTGCTTGTGATGCCTTGCTTGTGGGAAGGGCCACCTAGAATGGCCAAAGCTCAAAATTGAATGCTAATTGGCTTGGCCATGTGAAATCGAGCAATTTCTTGAAGGCAATTATCGCAGGTAGCGCACAGAAAAAAATGAGAGGATGTCGAAGCTGTGTGCGGCTTGCTTAGGCAAGTAGCGGCCGCAAGCTCTTGGAATCCCCCCCCCCCCCCCCCCCCCCCCTTTGCCAAGGTGATCCTGTCAAGCCCAAGAGGGCGTCGTTTCATGCGCTATAGCTCCACGTCCAAAACAGGAAAGCGTGCCTGATTTAGGCAGTGCCCTTACCAAATTTGGAAAAAGCCTTACAAAGGCCATGGTTCTCACCTAAAGGCCCTATTTTTAGGAGCAAAAAGTGACCACGCCTTGAGAGAGAGAGTGGAAGAGAGACTCCTAAGCTCTGATACCAGTGTAAGAACTAGGGGAAACTAGACTCAAGATCCTCCTCCCAACCTCCCTTTATATAGGCGGGCTCCTAGCCCCTTGCCCTAGACAGATCCCATGTCCACATTGTCTAGCCCGACCCTTGGCCATAGTCCATGACCATCCTAGTTCTTAGGTTACAGGACCCTTGTCCTGACAGTCCATGGCGTGTTTCTTGACATGCCCATCATTGGGGTAGGCATGGTAGCCGTGGTGTCATCAAGAGAAAGATGAGCTAGACTTGGAAAGGTAAAGCTATCACTTGTGGGCTCAGATTGCACTGAGACCCCTGGAGAAACAACATATGGAGGATCCATCGGACTTACCGAGGGAGTCTCCATTTGCGATAAGGTCGGTTGTTTAGCCTTTCCTGTATCCAAGAATCTCATGAGACCCGTTGAAGGCATGTTGATCCCCTTGTTCTGTCTCTCTAACTCAATGACCCTATGGATGACTTCACAAACTCTTTGTTGTTGATCCTCCACACTAGTAGCGCCCATTGTGGATTGTAGGACATCTAACCAACCCACATGATAGGTGTGACTTGTGTATAGGTCGGTCAGAGTTTTTTTTTGTAGTTCGTACTCCCAGTTCTCATTTAAGAACACTCCATCTAGGATTGAGGTGCTAGGGGTGTCCTTTGAGCTAGATGCAATGTTGCTTTCTAGGGGTTGGACCTTAGCGGTTGCTAAGTCAGGAGCACTCGATTGCTCTCTTAGCAAGGATATTGACATAGGGGCTTTTGCTTTTAACTCTCTTCGTTGCTCTGCCTTGCGTAAGCTCTCGACTTCCTTTTCCCTTGCTGCAAGGATATATCACTCAACCTCTTGCACTTGGGCAAGGCTTCTACCATCGGGTAATATGACCTCGGAGGGAAATAACTCTGAAGAGTCAGGAGTTGCAGTGAATGAAGTAATCACGTGCACATTCTCTAAGGGCATAGGGTCTATGTTGGTCATCAATGGAGAATTTACTTCCCCACCCCCCCTCATTTACATCATTAGCTCCATGTTCGGAGCGAGTGGCTCTGCTAAAGGTTTCCTTCAAGCGGCTAAGCACGCTCGGCCCGGAACGTGGGTCCATGGCATGCATGTCTTGGCTTGAGCTATCGGGATTAGGCATTGGTAAACCATCCATGACGTCGTAGTCAAAGGAAGAGTCACTAGCCGCTATGTTCGGGTCTTGGTTTGTACTACCTTGGGTCCCCGCCGAGGGCCCGGAACCTAAGGTAGGTGGATAATGAGAACTCGCGTAAGTCGAAATTCTCTCTAGTTGCTCCGTCTCTAGCACACGATCAAAGCGCAGATGCATGTGCCTTTGGCACCCTACAAGCGTCGGCGAATAACCTCGAAGGTTAATCGCTTACATTTTTAGGCGTCCGTTTTCACTCGTTCTTTTTTTTAACGTCTTTAATGTTTTTTAATGATTGATTTTTTTTATTAAAGTGTGTGATAGCTCAAAATGAGCATATCACTCAGAGGGTCGGGGTGTGCTTTACAGCACAACGTTTGGTCACCTGAAGCTCCGTTGGTCCTCAAAAAAGTCGATTTTTAGCTACGTGTGAAACTAAAATTCGTAATTTTAAAGGGCGATAGATGCCTAAGCCTGAGCGTGAGCTTGGGCTTGGGTCTAGGCTTGGGCCTGGGAGATATTCCCGATCCATGTCCTACCTTTAAATTTTTTTAAAAAAATTATTATTGTTATTTTTTTTAATTTTTTTTTTTAAGGATAAGGTCGTCGCGGCCTACGCGAGAGCACACACACACTCTACCTACCTACTTCCAACTAATACACCTACTATTACACACTAACACACTCTATTAGCTCTCACAGATTTACTTCCTACTTACTGTACATTACATTACACAGAACTAACAACCTTAATACTAACACCTCACACAGAGAAAAAACACAGTACCTTTGAAAACTCCATTAACAAAAAAAAATACACACTAGTAACACAAAATCCTTCTTCCCAACACACACACCCTCCTTCCTTACCTTTCCTACAATTGAAATTGCACCACAAAAGAAGCACATAGTTCCATTCAAGCTTAGTGTATGGCATTCCCCGGCAACGGCGCCAAAAATGTGTGCGTATGTCGCACATGTCAATGTAAGGAACTTGTCGATACACTGTGTGCGAGCCACAAATGGCTCCAAGCACACAACAAGCCTAAACTAGTAAGCTCAAGGATGGCGTTGGTGTGTCACTCACCGTTCTATGCTTCCTATCGTGGAGGATTCCTCGCCGCGAAGAAGAGGGAGACGCCACTACGCCACGCTGAACCGCCTCGCCGCCGTCGTGCCGCCGCAATGCTCGATCTCTCTCTCTCTCTCTCTCTCTCTCTCTCTCTCTCTCTCTCTCTCTCTCTCTCTCTCTCTCACGCATATACACACACACACAAGGAGATGAAGAAGAAGAAGATGGAGATGGAGCAAGAGGACTCTTCAATTGCACAAATGAGAGAATGAGTGAATTTTAGGTTTAGTTGACTTTTATATGAGCTCGCCCCATTCACACTTGGGCGCCCATGCTTAGCCAACTAATCCCTTGAATGTTCCAGTTAGAGTGCGCCTCTCATCGGCGATCACTCTTACCCTTTTCCTATTGGACCAACAAGCTTAGTACCTGACTCTACCAAATAAATAATACAATGTCCGTCGTAGGTGATAGGAATGTGCGTGAGGGTTAACACGTGTACTCAGCGTCACAACTGGAAGTGGCCACAGTAGGTTGCTTCTTGCTCAACCATGATATACATGAACTACCAAGCATGAAACAAAAACCACTTATGGACACTCACGTGTAAAACAACTAGCCCAATCTGAGTCCGAAAAAGCATGTAAGTCTGGTGGCAATGATCCCTCTTGGGATAAAACAAGCCAAAATGTAAAGTGCCACTCAAGTAAAATCCTCTTGATAGCCTGCCAATGCTTAGACCCTAAGCTATGCATAAATCTTTTGACCTGTGAGACTATAAACTGAATATCCGGCCTCATGTTGCATACATAAATGAGGCATCCAACATCAGTTTGGTAAAGAGTGACATCTGTAGGATCACCAGCATCATGAAGACTCAATTTCAAACCTGTTTCCATGGGAGTGGCAATAGGTTTGCAATCCTCAAGTCCAAACTTACATCGCAATGTCTCTATGTAACTTTTTTGACACAAGGCAATACCACCATCACACT
Source organism: Adiantum capillus-veneris (assembly GCF_014529385.1). NCBI lineage: Eukaryota > Viridiplantae > Streptophyta > Polypodiopsida > Polypodiales > Pteridaceae > Adiantum > Adiantum capillus-veneris. The sequence goes on along the minus strand of NC_140955.1, from coordinate 54,020,423 downwards.
GCTTAAATTGTATACTCAAGCAACGATGCAACATCCCCAAATCTTTCATCTTGAAAGTAGCATTCAAATCAGCCTTAAATCAGTAATATGTCTCTCATTTGGTCCAGTGATCGGCAAATCATCCACAGTAGAGAACCACAATGAGAAGTACATCATCCTCACGCTTTACATACAATGTGCTTTTTGTTGGACTATTACAAAAGCTTCATTTGACCAAATGAGTGTCAACCTTCTCATACCAAGCACGAGGAGATTGCTTCAACCCATACAAAGCTTTGTTACATTTGCACACTTTATCCTTGTTGGGGTGTAGGCCAGGTGGCCGTGGGAAACCACCCTTGTACACTTGATTTCACCTAATCAATATAGGGAGAAAAGGAGAGAGAGTTGACTCTTCTCTTTCTTCTCCACTAACCCAAACAGAGGCTGTCTGTGTATCATCCCCTTCCCCATTCTCTTGTTCCCCTCTCTTGCACACACCCCGTACACGAACACATCAATTGGTATCAGAGTTGTGGTGGCGATCAGCCACGCGTGCAACCCGATTGACTCGAAAACAATGGAGCTCGGAGCTCGGAGCTCGGAGCTCAAGTTTGAGCTCAACGATGGTGGCAGATCTGACACAGATCAGGTCTTGAATAGAAGAGATCAGAGATCTCGGACATCGGCGGTTCAACTCCGGTGTGTGCAGCCCCTCTTGGCTTGGAGGGGATCTTGGAGTTTTTTGGTAGGTCTGCAGAAAAACAGAAGCAAGGCCTTTGAGAAGAGCTTTGGGAAGCTCACCAAGGCAGACAGAGAGTCGGCAGCAGGTCGCGAGAGGAGCAGATTACACACTCAATGGCAAGCAAATTGGAAGCATTGCAAGCTCGAAATCAAAGCTCGTAGCAAGGCAATGTGTGAACAGCCTGTGAGCAGAAGGTAGCATCATCCCAGCAACAAATAAAGAATCTGCAAGGCAGTATTGAAGCTACGCAAAGAACTACATCAATTTGAATAGGCAATCGAAAGCATTCAAGAGCTTGAAATCGAGGCAAGTCATCATCGAGCAGTAGATCTTTGAAGAGCAATCAATCGAGTAAGCCCCCTTTGAAGTCGCGGAGCGGAGCGTGGGTCGACTCTCTCTCTCTCACACACACACACACACACACAGTGAGCTTACACAGTACAGTACGCAGAGATCTGTTAGAAGGGTTATCTCCCAATTCCTTAGTATTCACAAAGAATAAGTTAGTATATACAAAGAGTTAGAGGTAAGTGAGTTAGGCGGGCGGCCGGCCATATCCGCATAAGAGGCCACTTGGGCTTTAATCCCAACAACCTCCCACTTAAAGTCCAATGTGGCACTTTAAGTAACTGTAAATCTATGAACATAAATGTACAAAGATTTACATGGCTGCCATCTATCCAATGCCCAATAACTCACGACAATGCACAAAGCCCTCTCCTGGAAGTCCCTTTGTGAGTAGATCAGCAGGATTGTCCTTGGTGTGGATCTTCAGCAGTTGTATCTGCTTGTCTTCAAGTACTTCCCTAATGAAGTGATATTTCACATCAATATGCTTAGTCTTCGAATGGAACACTGGATTCTTTGCCAATTGTATAGCACTTTGACTATCACAATATAACTCTGGCATATCTGCATTGATTCCCAAGTCTGCAACCAATCTACCAAGCCAAATAGCTTCTTTGCATGCCTCATTTGCTGCAACATACTCAGCTTCTGTAGTAGAGTGCGTAACACAATCTTGTAATCGAGATCGCCATGATATGGCACCTCCAGCCAATGTAAAGACATAGCCTGATGTAGATCTCCTCTTATCCAAGTCTCCTGCATAATCTGAGTCAGTGTATCCTCTGACACTCAAATCCTGACTACCATAGCATATGCGCATACTCTTTGTATGTTTTAAGTATCTCATGATACCTTTCACTGCCTCCCAATGTTTCTTGCCGGGATTTGACATATATCTGCTAACCACTCCCACTGCAAATGCAATATCCGGACGTGTAGCAATCATTGCATACATCAAACTACCCACTGTAGACGCATATGGAATCTTATCCATTTCAGCCTTTTCTTCCTCAGACACAGGACAATCTTGTTTGCTAAGTTTCACATATGGTGGCAATGGAACACTCAATGCCTTTCCCTTCTCCATATTGAAACGTTGCAAAACCTTGTCAATATACTGTGTTTGAGATAACCAAATCAACTTCTTTGATCTGTCTCTCTCAATGCGCATACCAAGTATATGACTTGCCTCACCCATGTCTTTCATGTCAAACGATTTTGCCATCTTTGACTTCAAAGCTGAAATTTCTTCCAAGTGTTTGCCGGCAATCAACATGTCATCCACATACAAAATAAGGATCAGCCAACTGCCATCCTTAGCCTTCTTTGTATATAGACAGTGATCGAACTCACTACGTTTGTAGCCTTGAGAAAGCATAAACTGGTGGAACTTATGGTACCATGCCCTCGGTGATTGTTTTAAGCCATAAAGACTCTTTAACAACTGGCATACCAAATGTTCCATGCCTTTCTCAACAAACCCTTCTGGCTGCTGCATGTAAATTTCCACATCTAAATCACCATGCAAGAACGCTGTCTTGACATCCATTTGGTGCAACACCAAATCCAATATAGCAACCAATGCAAGAAAGCATCTCAATGTAGTCATCTTGACCACTGGAGAGAAGACTTCATCAAAGTCAATGCCTTGTTCTTGCTTAAAGCCCTTGGCAACAAGCCTTGCTTTGTACTTTGGCTGACTATCATGAGCGGTGATCTTATACCTGTAAACCCATTTACAAGGTAGAGCCTTTTTGCCCTGTGGTAATTTAACCAACTTCCATGTCTGGTTTTTATGCAGAGCTGTCATCTCTGACTGCATGGCCAACTGCCATTTTTTCGAGTCAACCACTTGTAATGCTTCCTTGTAACAAGATGGTTCTCCGCAATCTGTGAGCATGACATAATTTAGAGATGGCACATAACGATCAGGTGGTTTGGAGACACGCTCAGAACGTCTCACCACAACTGATTCTGCCTCTCTAGCCACTATAGGCTGTTCCTAAGCCTGACCATGCTGTCTTGATGTGCTAGCACTAGGTCCATCTTCCCTGAAGACAACTCTTCTGATCTCCTCTGTCTTCTCTGGCTTAGCGTGAAACTTGGCTTCATTGAAATGCACATCATTGCTACGAATAAGCTTTCTGGACTCAGGATCCCAAAGCCGGTAACCCATCTCGCCCGATTCTCCGTAGCCAAGAAATATACACTTCTTGCTCTTTGGTTCTAACTTATTTCTGAACTCCTTAGGAATATGGCTATAAGCTTCACAACCAAAGACTCTGAGATGCTTATACGAAGGTGCCTTGCCTGTCCATAGCATCTCGGCCACTGCACTCTTATCCAGAACCCTACTAGGAGACCTGTTGATCAAATGGACTGCTGTAGCCACTGCTTCCGCCCAAAATCCATCAGGCAACTCAGCATTTGACAACATGCTTCTGACCTTCTCTTGTATGGTCCTATTCATACGTTCTGCAACCCCATTCTGTGAAGGATTATATGGTGCAGTAAGTTCCCGCTTAATCCCTTTTGTTTCACAAAAGTCTTGAAAAGCTTTGGAAACGTACTCTCCACCATTGTCAGTTCTCAAGCACTTCAGCTTCTGACCCCTCTGATTCTCCACCAGCTGCAAGAATGTCTTAAAGACCTTGAGCACCTCATCCTTGTGCTTCAAGAAGTAAACCCATACTTTGCGAGAATAGTCATCTATGAATGTACAAAAGTACGCTGCTCCCCCTAGTGACAAACTAGGCATTGGTCCGCATAGATCACTGTGTACAAGAGATAACCGTTCGTCCCTACGATTCCTCTTTGATCTGTGCGGTTCCTGTGTTTGCTTACCATAAACACAATGCTCACAAAACTCGAAATCTTGAAATGAAAAGCCAGACAAATAACCATAATGAGAAAGTATTTCCATTCCTCTTTTTGACATATGTCCCAACCTACGATGCCACAGTGACACACTTGGCTGCTCAATCACATTAATTACATGGTTTTTAACCTCTGAAACATGTAAAGTGTACAGAGTTCCTGACTTTCTGCCATGTGCTACAGTCATCGAACCTTTGGAGATCTTCCAAGCGCTGTTCCCAAAAACTGTCACATAACCCGCATCATCCAACTTCCCTGTACTAATCAAGCTCTTTCGGATTGCTGGAACATGTCTGACATTCTTGAGCCATAAAGAAGAGCCATTCTGAAACTTCAACTGCACATCTCCCACTCCAAGTATGTCACAAACCTGCTCATTGCCAAGTCTGACATAATCTTTAGTAGCCACATATGATGTAAACCACTCTTTGTGCGGAGAAACATGTAAAGATGCCCCTGAGTCAATAATCCAATCACTCATAGCATGTCCATCCTCTGCAGTCAAGCAAGATTGCTTGTAAGGAAGATGTCACCAGCTGCTATACCAGAATCACTGTCTGAACCAGATCCTGTGACATTCACCTCTTCAATCTTCACTGAACTCTTCTTTTCATCTTGCTCAGAACTCTTTGTTTTGCCTTTTTCTTGTTTCCACTTCGTACAGTCTCGCTTCATGTGACCCTTCTTGCCACAATGGTAGCATTCTATGTCATCCTTTGACTTCGAATCACGAGACTTACTTCGGTTTTGTGCCTTCTTACCCTTCTTTTCTTTAAACTGTTGTCTCCCTCGAACGACCAAAGCGCTATTGCCTTTGCCTTTGTCAATGTTCTTCCTGTTCACTTCCTCTGTGAGCAAGTTGCCTTCTACATTGGCACTTGTAAGACCTTCTGGCGCGACAGAATTACTTAACGCTGTACGAAAAGTATCCCAACTGTCTGGCAAAGTGATTAAGAGAAACATAGCCTTCACTGAATCTGGAAAGACTATCTCCTGTGCTGTTAACTGGCTGAAAATTGTGTGAAATTCATTCAGATGATTTGACATGGCTGTCCCTTCCTTCATCTTCAAATCCACCAATTTCTTGAGCCAGTAAATCTGAGAAGCAGCACTTTGTTTCTCGTACATACCACATAGCTTTTGCCATACGCCATACGCTGTAGTCTCTTCTGCTATGTTGAAGTAAACATTTTCTGCCAGTGTCAGCTTGATTGTGGAACAAGCTAACTCGTCAAGCTCTTCCCACTCATCTTCAGCCATAAATTCTGGTCTCTCCCCTTTGAGCTTCAGTGGCTTCACTTGTTTTTTCTGCACCAAAACCTGCCAAATCTGCTTCTTCCAGAATGGAAAGTTTGTGCCATCCAGCTTCTTTATGTTGTAAAGAGTCTCACTGTGAGAAGATGCCATATCTGCCAAACTGTTTACTCCTGAGAAAAATCCGGCAGAGTTTCCCCTGTAAACTGGCCTCTGTACACAGTAAACAAGCTGTAATCAACAAGCTGAACACCTCTCCTCAGGAACTGTCAGTATTTTTGAAAATTTTTGACAGAGTCTCCCCTGTAAACTGAGCTCTGGGAACCAAAAGATAGCTCAAGAAACAATCATAAATAGCTGACCAGTGACAAATCTAAAAAATCCCTGCAATATGCTGTCCTGTAAGCATACACTGTCTCCTCTCTGGGCGATGACAGAACCTGTATCTGTCTCAAGACTGAACCCTGATCAATGCCTCAACGGCCTGACGCATAAGATGCAATCCAGTGTCTACACAAAGTCATACATCCTAAGGGATAAAAGTCGCCGAAGAGGATGCGTGTAGAGGGGAACTCCAGCAACCTAATCCACCTCACACTGGGTAACCCAGCCCCCAGTGCTTGGCTTCAAAAAACCTCACACACGACCCTCTCAGATGGCTCAGCAAACTGCCCAGAACTAGCATACATCCTATAATAGACCAATCACTGTCCTATGACCGCTGCGGCGGTCTGTCTGCTAGCATGACTCACAACTAGCAGACCCACAATCACAGTACATCAATCTGCAATACATGCCAGTGGTGTCAAGCCGTCGTATGGCCACACCTCCCCTGGAACCTGGCAAGCACAAGAAGTAACAATGCAGACTGCAATATATATATCTGATGATATATATGTGTACCTGGTCTATAGATGATTCTCTGAAGACTAATAGGTGATGTATGTCGATGCCGATATTGATGTCGACCACCTCCTGCTTGCCAATCTACACAAGACGGATTTCTTTGCGGCTGAAATCTATCTTCTGCTGTAGTGCTCAGAACGAAATTCTAAGGGCATAAACGGCTTCGAAAGGGGGGTAAAACCCCAGGTCGCCTGATGGAAACACTCCCGGAACGCCGAGTGTGAATTTTCGAACTCCAGATCCAGAATCTGCCGGAAAAGTGCGCGCGCGCGATTGCGCAAATCCGCACTGAACCAAGGCTCTGATACCAATTGAAGTCGCGGAGCGGAGCGTGGGTCGACTCTCTCACACACACACACACAGTGAGCTTACACAGTACAGTACGCAGAGATCTGTTAGAAGGGTTATCTCCCAATTCCTTAGTATTCACAAAGAATAAGTTAGTATATACAAAGAGTTAGAGGTAAGTGAGTTAGGCGGGCGGCCGGCCATATCCGCATAAGAGGCCACTTGGGCTTTAATCCCAACACCCTTGTGTGTATTCGGGAAACAAGCATAACACACACACACTCACTGTGTGTGTATAAGCAACAAATCGGGTACTTTAGCAAGAGCAACGCTAAGCAACCAGGAGAGAACGAGAGAGACTCTCGGAGAGAGTTGAATCTTGAGGTAGCATTAGCTTGTAGCGCTACTAAAAATGAGCTTGTGTGGTGGTGACACACATACACACACACTCAATTGCAGAAGGGCGAGTAGCAGGTTGCAGTGATTGGAAATCGCAAGGCATAGCCATGGCAAGAAGCCGACAACACACCCCTCCCCTCTCGTCAGAACTGCAGCTTTCAGTTTTTGACAGTAAATTGAAATTTTTTAATTTTCAAGTGACTACACAATTTTGATTGTGTGCAAGGGTCTGTTCTTGCCAAAGACCCTTGACCCCCTTCCCCCGACTCCCCTCAAACCCCGACTCCCTGATCTTGGAGATAGAGAGACAGGGACACATTCTCTCATTGCGGGAAAAGCTTGTGAGATAGAGAGTGAGCGAGCGAGAAAGAGAAAGAGAGAGAGAGAGAGAGAGAGAGAGAGAGCTTGAGATAGAGCGGACACATTGTGTTCGGCTACAGGCGGCGACTAAGCCCGGACATCACCCGACATCGGCCCATTTCCTTGGCATTTCTCAGCACCGGAGCCTCTCGCCCGGCGGCGGAAGGCGACATCGACATCGACACCGCTCATGCGCACCGGCTTGACACTGCTCATTGCGGCGGATCTGCGACATCCGACCCAGACACCGGGCGTTTCCCTAGACGAGCGCGTTCCCGTGATCGACAACCGTGCTTGCGACATGCGGGGGTGAGGTACCTCTGTCATAGAGGAGTGACACCCGACATCAGCACCGAGCACACCGATCGCACTGTACGACACAGTTTACGGATACGATACCTTTGGCAGCTATTTGACTAGCATATTTTTGCCCGGCGGCAAAAATCGGCACATAGCAACACCGGCACGTAGGTTACAGGCTACAGAGGGTTTTTTAGCCCATTCACTCACAGATTCTCCAGGTTACCAGACACAGCGCTTTCACATGCGATTTGGCAGTCATTTCGACAGCAGATTCTCTGCGGACACATGTGTTGACAGATGCATTTTGTTGTGAGCACACCTAGTGCTACTGAGCACTTTTGAGAGCAGATATTCCCGCAGGGATCACTTTCACCGCATGCAGTGCCTGTTTGAGTGTAGTTTTACTCATGTACGTTGAGTTGCGGACACTGTCCACTGTACTACGTGTAGAGCCATTTTTGGCTATTTTGGCAGTTTTTCTCGGCCGTTTCTGAGACTCGGACCAGAAGAGCCCTTTCTGAGATTGTGGCTAGTCCATTTGTGTCTACATTAGCCTTTGGAGGGTCGATAGCATGAGTTTTTCTTTGAGCTGGGGTGTGCTCAAATGTTGAGACACCTTCGGTGATATAGGTAGCTGGAGTTCCCCTTTATGGTACCCTCGCCATAGGATATGTATCTGGACGGTTATTTATACTTTTGATGCCGAGTTGGCAGTCACATAGCAGTGGTTTTGTGTAGAAGATGCCCAATTAGTGCAGTTGGCACATTTATGTGTATTTTGAGTTGAGTTTTGACTCCTCATACAAAGGAAACTCTACCGGATTTCCTTCCTGTGAGTCGTGACTTTCATTGTTGGCACTTTTGAGTCTATTTCGGTTGAGAATTTACTCCCGATACAAAGGTTACTCTGCCAAAATTTCTACAGCTTTTCGCCATAGTTTGGCACCTCTCAAACCCTCTTGTCAGCGATGGCTTCTTCTTCAGAAAAGGAGGAGTATTTCATTTGCAAGTTTGATGGCAGCAACTTCACCATGTGGAAAGAGCGCATGAAAGATGTTTTGATAAACAAAGGCCTCTCAGAACCTTTGGAAGAGCGCGCAGAGGATGATGACTATACGCAAGCTCAGTGGGAGCTTTTGGATGCAAAAGCCATGGCTAGGATACGTCTACATCTAGCTAAATGAGTGTTCTTCACTATCATAGGGAAGACAACAACCAAGGAACTTTGGGATAGCTTATGTTCAACATGGGAGAGCAAAAGTGCATCCAACAAAGTTTTTCTCATGAAAAAGCTTATGAAGCTCAACATGAAAGAAGGTAGCATAGTTTCTGGTCACTTAAATGAGTTCAACTCCTTGTTCAGTCTATAGGATATCCTTAAATGAGTTCAACTCCATTGGCAATTCGGCTCCGAATGGCAAGTTAGATTTCAATGCTGTCACAGATGCGTTGCTCACTGGAGAGATTCATCGTAAATCTCTCGACGGTGCTAGTCATGGAGATGCATATATGGCTGGCAGTTCAACAAAGGCAAGAGGCCGTGATAGGAACAAATACAAAAGCAAAAGTAGAGAGCAAAATCCTCGCAGTCCTAGCAGACACAGGAACCAAAGTAGAGACCGCAATGCCAGAAATGTCGAGTGTTACTATTTCCACAAGAAGGGTCATTACAAAAAGGATTGTCGCAGTTTCCTAAGAGATCAAAAAAACATGCAAAAGGATAATTCTGGCAAAGGCAAAAGTATGGTAAAGATTGAAGAGCTCAATGTTGTTGAGTCTCCCATACCTACCACTGGAGTAGAGGATGCTCCTCCTCCAGTGATGCTCATTATGCCCACAGAGATTCATGCCGAGGTGACAGCAGATCCCTCAGATGTTCTCATTTTCACTTCAGATCTCACTCCAGAGGCTTTAGTTGCACAGGACAAGGGTTATGCATAGAATTGGATTCTTGATTCTGGTGCAAGTTTTCATGTCACACCACATAGAGAGTGTTAACCCTCACGGCTCACGGACACCCCATCACCTACGACAGACGTGTATTATGTATTTGGTAGAGTCAGGTACCGGGCTTGTCGGACCAATAGGAAAAGGGTAAGAGTGATCGCCGATGAGAGGCGCACTCTAACTGGGACATTCAAGGGATTAGTTGGCTAAGCATGGGCGCCCAAGTGTGAATGGGGTGAGCTCATATAAAAGCCAACTAAACCTAAAATTCACTCATTCTCTCATTTGTGCAATAGAAGAGTGCTCTTGCTCCATCTCCATCTCCATCTTCTTCTTCTTCACCTCCTTGTGTGTGTGTGTATGTGAGAGAGAGAGAGAGAGAGGGAGAGTGTGTGTGCGATCGAGCATTACGAAGGCACGACGGCGGCGAAGCGGTTGAGCGCGGCACGACTGGAGCTTCTTCTTCATTGCGACGAGGAATCCACCAAGAAGGTGAGCGCAGAGCGGTGAGTGACACACCCTTTGCTCTCTTGAGCTTGCTAGATTATTCTTGTTGTGTGCTTGGAGCCATTTGTGGCTCGCACACGGTGTGTCGGCAAGTCCCTTGCTTCGACAGTGCGGCAAGGAGCGCACATTTTTGGCGCCACTGTCGGGGAATCGCCCTGCACTAAGCCCAAGAGGCACTTTGTGCTTCTCCTATGAGTTGTTTGTAGTAGGAAAGAAGAGGAAGAGGAAGAGGAATGAGTTGTTTTTCTGTAAGTTGTTAATTGCTGTGTTGTCTGCAAGTTCTGTGATTTTTGCATAATGTTGTGTTTTCTGTTTGCACACGGTCTTTGCACAATTAGTAGTCGTTAGCTTGTTTGCAGTGAATGAATAAGTAGGAAGGCAGTTAGCAATTTTTGCTTGCACACAGTCTGTACACAGTTTTCTATCAAGGTTTGCCTACACATAGTCTTTGCAAAGTAAGATAGTGAGAGAGGAAGTAGGTGGACAGTTAGCTCACTGTCAGTAAGCAGTTAACAGATTAGTTAGAAGATTAGTTAGTGGTTAGCAGCACTGTTAGTAAGTAGATAAGGTAGTGAGCTGTTGACTGGGAGGTTAGGTAGGTGACAGTGTGTGTGGCCAAGAAAGGATCACCAAAACCGCGCGCGGTCGTCGCCAAAAGAAAAAGTAAAAAAAATAATTTAAAAAAACATAAAATAAAATAAAATAAAAAACCAAAAATATTTAAGCATGAGTGACTGGGGGGCTACACTAAAATTTTGATCGGGATCGAGATCATTTTCCCAAGCCCAAGCCCAAGCCCAGGCCTTAGTCCTCAGTCTTATGATATATACTAGACTCACTCTTATATATATACCCTACCCCCTCAAGAGGGAATGAGAGCATGTGGGGCAAGTCCTCCCCTCTCCTCCCTTCTCTTCCCACTTGCACCCTTAGACTTTCTAATTTGGGCCTAGTTCCCTACTAGAAATTGACGGTTTTAGGGATTTCGAGGGCATAAAGTGACCAAACGGAGGGCTGTAAAGCACGGCATGTCCCTCTGACCGAGACGCTCGTTTTGAGCTATCATACGTTCTATTCTATAGCTGGGTCAGAAAAAAAGGACCAAAAAATCAAAAAATAAATAAATAAGAAAAGACTTGGGTTGCAAAACACCCAAAATTACTAGGTGAGCAGCCTTTGCGGGCCCTCACTGACACTTCTAGGGGATCCAAGTCATATGAACCTACGCTCTGGACGAGTGTTAGAGCACGAGCATATTGGTAGTGCCTCCATTTACGCGGGCACCCATTATTCCTCCACCCTAGGTTCTGGACCTTCGGCCGGGACTCAAGGTAGCGCGACCCAAGATCCTCATATCGCGTCTAGTGATTCTTCCTCTGACTACGAAGTCATGGAGGGGTATCCTACACCAAACCCTGATAGTTCAAGTCAAGACATGCATGCCATGGGCCCACGGCCCGGGTCCAGCGTGTTTAGCCGCTTAAAAGAGACCCTTAGTAGAGCTACTCGCTCCGAACATGCGGTTAATGAAATAAATGAAGGGAGTGGGGAAGTAAATTCGTCATTCATGCCTAAAATGGACCCTATGCTTCTTGAGAGTGTGCATGTGAATGTTCCATCCACTGCACCTCCTGATCCTTTAGGACTATCTCCCTCTGAGGTTTTACTACCCGATGGTAGGAGTCTTGCCGAAGTACAAGAGATCGAACGCTATATGCAAGCAACAAGGGAGAGGGAAATTGAGAACCTACGAAGACTAGAACAAAGTCGAGCCCTGAAAGCAAAGGCTCCTATGACAACAATCATGCCAGCCGAGCAACCGAGTGCTCCCAAGGTAGCAGTCATGGAGGGGCAAGCTATGGGGAGCAATAATGCTTCCACTTCAAGGGAAACCTCCAGCACGCCAGGCCTAGATGGGATATTCCTAAACGAAAATTGGGAGTATGACCTACAAGCAAAAGCTTTAACTGATCAGTACACAGGACACACCTATCATGTGGGTTGGTTAGATGTTCTACAATTCACATCGGGTGCTACTAGCATAGATGAGCAACAACAAAAAGTCTGTGATGTCCTCCATAGGATTGTCGAGTTAGAAAGACAGAACACAGGGATCAACATGCCTTCAACAGGCCTAATGAGATTCTTGGATATGGGAAAGGCCAACCAACCAACCCTGTCACAAATGGAGACTCCCTCAGTGAGCCCCATTGATCCTCCATATGTTGTTTTGCCAGGAGCCTCAGTACAATCTGAGCCCACAAGTGGCAGCTTTACCTTCCCAGATCTTGCTCATCTTTCTCTTAATGACACTACGGCTACCATGCATATCCCAATGGTGAGCATGACAAGAAGTACACCATGGAGTTCATTTGTTAACACTGCGTCGATGCCTAGTAGCACAGTGCCCCCAACTATACCTACATGTATGTATCAATCATGTGCACCTGTCGTACCTCAGCCTCATGTAGCTCCTACACCTCCGATTATTCCAAGAGCTTACAATCCACAATGGAATTATCCAAGCTCTTATACAAGTGGAGCCATGACATTTAATAATAACATGCCATATCAGGCACCCCCTATGCCTAGGGCCACGCCTATAAACTTTGGACCACCATCTGGTACACCACTATACGAAATTTGGGACCCAAGAGCCACGCGTATGCCAAGGCCAAGGCCAACTCCCATCTCACATGTGGTTCCAGGAGCACATACACCCATTATACCTGCTCAAATAGGATATTTAGCAGCATTTACTCAAACTATCGGTCGCTCTATTGCGGAAAACATGCGTAGTGCACCTGATAGAGAGCTTAGGAGCAAGGCAGTTCAAGTAGCTAAGCTCACACAGAAATTCAGTGGAGATGGAGATGCTAGAAAGCATATGGAAGTCTTTGAACATGTGTGCAATTCCTTGGAAGAGCACAATGAGCTACAGAAGTGTAAGGCTTTGAGTTTGACCCTAAGCGGAAAGGCTGGAGATTGGTATAGAACCTTAAGAGTAGAAGAGAAAACGATCTACTCTACTCTTAGGAGACTGTTCTTAAAAGAATACATACGAGAGGGAGTACTTTGGGGTGTAGCCTCTCAGCTTCAGAAAGCCCAACGAGAAGAAGGTGAATCCGTGAGAGACTTCATTAGTCGCCTAAAGAATTTGAATTCTCGATGCAATCCAAACGAGCGATTCAACAACAACCAATTGCTCGATAGATTCATTAGGGGACTACGACATGAAAGTATCTATAATGGCCTAGGCATTAGAGGTATCACTACTTGGGAAGCAGTCACCATGAATGCAATCCAATTGGAGGATAATTTAATGATTGCAGGAGAAAGAGTGTCCGTCGAGCCGAAGTCTAGTAGCTCGCAAGCGTCAGGGCATGAGCCAATGAAGATAAATCCAATCGTGAAAGAGAAAACGATATCTGAGATGACTTTGGCAGATCTCACCAAGGCCATCCAAGAAAGCCTTAGGGGTAATCGTGCTCCACAAAACACTCATATGTATCCAAGAAGGGAGCAACAATGGTGCTCAATTTTCTTGGGCCCACATACTACGAGTGAATGCCCTACTTTCAGAGTAAAGTTTAACGGGACTTGTAACGCGTGTGGTAGGTATGGCCATCAAGCGAAGGATTGCCTAATGCTTAAATGCATCATGGAAAATAGACCGCCTATAGCTTGGGCAGACTCACCTCGAGTTCCTGCATTGATGCCTACCCCACCCATGGAGCAACAGTTGCCATTACAGCACATGGTCCCTAGAACCCAAAATGTGGTCCAAACCACACCGTTGCCACCTCCAGTGCTAGGACCGCAACCCCCTCATCCAAGAGTTACACCTATGAACCAAATAGGTTGCGATTCATGTAGTACTAATGTAGATTGCGAAGAGGACATAGACTCTAGTATCACCTATGGAGTCGACATGCTTGAGGAGTGTCCCATGTACTATATGGAAGACCATTGGGGACAAATCAAACCGGTATATCAAGCTACTGCGCTAGCAGCAAGAGGCCAAAACATTAATAGTTTTGCCAGGAGACCACCTCTTCAGTGCTACAAATGTGGTGGACCACATCGAGTAGCTGAGTGCCCCATTAGAATGCAAAAGAATGTTGCACTAATGCAAACAAGTCAAGGGAGTGCATTGGCAATGCCAATACTCACTTGTAATCGTTGTGGCATAGATCATTTGATCGCACAGTGTCCTAACAATCCAAACGCACCGAAAATCACACCATTGAACATAATAGAGATTGTTGATGGGACACCACCAACTATAAACATAGCACCAGTGAATGCACTCACACGGTCGATGCTCCAAAAGCAAAATTACATCCTCGAAGAGAGAGATGCTGCATCCATTGGCCGAGCGAGAAAGAAGAAAACACGAAGAAAGAAATCCCTTAATGCTTCTAGCTCAAAACCTAGTTCAAAGACTAACATAGGGACAGGAGAGGATCCCGTGTATATGAATGACCCTGAGGATGACTCAGATTCAATAGAGACCACGGAGACCAAAACTCTTACTACAAAGGAAAAAGCCAGTGAGGAGGATCACGAGAGGGAATTACGATAAACACCAAAAGAGTATTCAAAGTTAAAATACCCAGTTGCGAACCCCCAAGATAAGCCACGAGAGACAAAAAATGAGGATTGCAAGAGAAAGATTGGAACCTATCCAAACCCAACAGTGGAAATTGAACGAGTCCAACAACTGAGGGGTTTGGTGGAAGAAACTCAACGAACATTAGAACCTGAACCCAAACATATCCAGATGTCGGACACAGTGTTTCCCACACAAGTTCAACCTCACAAGAACTACAGGCCGTTAGCTATACCTAGTATCATTCAGGAAGACAGTGAGGGTAGGACATCTGAAAGTGGACACACACCTTTCCTACTAGAGAGAATGTTTGGTGAGGGAATACCCGAACCCCTTGAGGAAGTGGAGATTCCATCTTCACCATTCTCTTGGCAGGGTCCTACGTCCCACAAGATGCCATTAAATGTTGCCAAATTGATGGATTTCATGTCTTCAGAAGTTAGAACCACCATCATGTCCAAACTATATAAAGACCCCGAGCTAGTCTCAGCTCTTCGAGCCTTCCTCAATGGAGAATTACAGGCCGGATTACCACAGTTTTCACATATGAACAAACCTGACTCGGTAATGAATGATGAGGAACATTTAGCACCACCATCTGACCTAGCGGGACATGAATCTCTAATTGAAGTACCCGTTAACAAGTTGGGGCAATACTTTGAAGGTGATGAATCTAATGCTACTCTGCCAATCACTACTAAAGGATTAACTGTAAAGGGAGTCCTTGACGGTGGTGCGGGAGTCAGCATGGTGACAAAGAGTTGTTGGGAGTCTATGGGGCAACCTCACCTTGAAGCCACAAGCGTAGTGGTAAAAATGGCTAATGGATCTATTGTTACGCCTATTGGAATGCTTAAGGATCTCAGGATCAAGGTCTTGGGACACAAGGTAAGGCAGACTTTCATTGTTATGGATTTTTCCAAGCATCCTATGTCATTTGAGATGATCTTAGGGCGTCCATTCATGAGGGAAGCAAAAATGGTGCATGATTGGTCCAAAAACCACGTCTACTTACAGTTCCAAGACTCTGTCATTCGAGTTGATCTTTTAAGTGGTCGAACGCATCCTCTAGGAAATAAATTCATCATTGATAATCGATCAGACACAACAATTCACTCAGCTCCATTACAGTATTGTTACACGTGTAACGAAGACACGGATATTGGGGAGAACTCTCCTTATATGGATATCCTACCCGGAATGGCTGAGTCAGACAATGTCGATTGGGTACACCTAGCGGCAACTATAGATACACGGGGAGCTAGAGGAACAACCTGGGTAACACCAGATGGGGAAGAGATACCACACATTGCACTAGTAAACATGTTAGGTGTAGCGCATGTAACATGCGATGATAAGAAAGAGGCACACCTACCTGAGAGTGAAACCGATGATTCCTCAAAGGCTTCAGGCCAGTACACATCAGAAACGAAATCTCAGGGAGAAATGGATTCAGAACCTGAGGAAACATCGAGTGAGCCAAGTATAGAAACTGAACACTCAAGGTCTAGTACGACCATCTATGGTAATTTATATGAGAGTGAAGAAGATACAAGCGAAGACCTATCAAGCGAGTCGAGTTCAAACATTTACCAAAATCAAAACCTTAAAAAGAAACAAAGGTCATATAAGAGACGACGATATTGAGCAAATGTGAGAGCTGGGATAAACAAGGAAAGATCTACTGCAGAATGGCTTAGCTATCTAGGGGCATGTGATGCTCATCGAAAGCTAGTAGACAATTGGGGTGAACATCTCCAGAGTATCATATGGTGCAGCCCGCGACCCATTGACCTCGCTCAATTGGAGGTTACAGAGCCGAAATTGAGTCGAACTATAAGAAGACGTC
Source organism: Adiantum capillus-veneris (assembly GCF_014529385.1). Taxonomy (NCBI): domain Eukaryota; kingdom Viridiplantae; phylum Streptophyta; class Polypodiopsida; order Polypodiales; family Pteridaceae; genus Adiantum; species Adiantum capillus-veneris. The sequence continues at coordinate 54,004,049 of NC_140955.1, read as the reverse complement.
AAAACCGAGAGTTAGAACAACAACAAAAGGAGGCAGAACTAAAAGAAAGGTCTCCGTCAGGACAAGAGCCTGCTGACTTACATACGGCTCCTGAACATTTTAAATCTTATACCACGGGGGAGCGAAAGGTTGTGTATGCCAAAGCCCAACGAATACCTACCAATGGAAGTAGTGGAGTCTATGATGGTCCAACGGTAGTTAAAGAGATAGAATTAGCATAACCAGGTGAGGAGTCTAAACTAGTCTTTATTGCTCAAGACCTTACCGAAACTGAAGAGGCTGTACTTAAGGAGCTCCTCAAGGAATACAAGGATATCTTTGCTTGGACATATCATGACATGAAGGGCGTTCCACCTTCTGTGGTGCAACATACAATTCCCATGATCAACACTGCTAAACCCGTCCAGCAACGACCCTATCCAATGAATCCTAAGTACGCCAAAATTGTACAAGAGGAGATTGAAAAACTTATCCAATGTGGATTCATATACCCTATTGAGCACTCAGAATGGGTTTCTCCAATAGTCATTGTGCCAAAAAAGAATGGGAAACTAAGAGTGTGCGTGGACCTCAAGAAAGTTAATGCAGCCACTAGGAGAGATCATTATCCCTTGCCATATTCAAAACATGTGCTTGAAAGAGTTGCGGGCAAGGAAGCTTATAGCTTTTTAGATGGGTACTCTGGTTACAATCAAATCACAATTGCATTAGAGGACCAAGCTAAAACTGCTTTTATCACAGAGTTTGGAGTGTTTGCATTTCGTGTTATGGCTTTTGGCTTAACGAATGCCCCTGCTACATTCCAATGATTAATAAACACTGCGTTTAAAGAGTTTCTAAGGGAGTTTTGTGAAGCTTTCCTAGATGACCTTTGTGTTTATTCTTCTTGGGAGAAGCATTTGTTATATCTACGAAAAATATTTGAAAGGTGCAGATTTTATCGCATCTCATTGAACCCTTTCAAATGCCAATTTTGGGTTAAGCATGGAGTCATTCTAGGGCATATAGTGTCCAAGAACGGGATATCCACAGATGAGAGTAAGATTAAAGCCATTGTCGATTTGCCACCACCTACTAACTATAAAGGAGTTCAAATATTTATAGGCCATGTTGGTTATTATCGAAGGTTTATTTTAAACTTTGCCGAGATAGCGCGTCCATTGTACAAGCTTCTTATCGAGTTTCACTAGACGGAAGAATGTCATCAATCTTATGAGTTATTAAAGAAGTCCCTAACAAGTGCTCCAATCCTACGAACACCTGATTGGAATGTACCATTTCATGTGCATATTGATGCATCAAATTTTGCTATTGGGTGTGTTCTAACTCAACCAGGAGAACATAAATTGGACTACCCTATTAGCTTTGCAAGTCGCCAATTAAATGATGCCGAGATGAACTACACTACTACAGAGCGCGAGGTCTAACTATGATTTACGCAGTAAAGAAATTTCGCTATTACCTTCTTGCTACCAAGTTTGTGTTTTATGTTGATCATCAAGCATTGCTATATTTGGTAAACAAGCCGTGTTCCACAGGTCGAATTACACGATGGTTGTTAATTCTTCTTGAGTTTGACTTCACCGTTGTTGTGAGGCCTGGGAGGAAACATGTCATGGCGGATCATTTATCTCGTATCCCTAATGGCGAAGCTCCTACGGGGGTTGATGATGAATTTCCTGATACTCCCTTGTTCATTGTTGAGACAATGCCTGAATGGAGTGAAAAGATTGTTAACTTCTTAGTTAATGGTTTTCCACCCAAAGAACTGCGAAAAGATATAGCTCGAAAATTAATCAAGGAATGCGAACCCTATTGCTTACTGGCTGGAACTCTCTATAAGAGAGGAAAAGATGATGTTCTTAGACGCTGTGCCCGCGAGGATGAGTATTTATATATTCTACAAGAGGCACACATGGGCGTAGCTGGTGGTCACTTTTCAGGAAACTTAACAGCCCGAAAGATCTTACAGTCAGGCTATTGGTGGCCCACTCTGTTTAAGGATGCATCACTTTTTGCAAAGGGATGTGATGAATGCCAACGCTTCAAGAAGCCACAAAGAAGTGATAGGATGCCTCTACATCCCATCAAGGTAACCCAACCATTTGAAAAGTGGGGCTTAGACTTTGTAGGACCGATTAGTCCGGCTGCACGTAACACGCAATCACGATATATCATTGTGGCTACCGACTATGTAACCAAATGGGCTGAAGCAAAAGCAACACGAAAGGCGGATGCAAAAACAACAGCTAAGTTCCTCTTTGAAAACATTATCACACGTTTTGGATGCCCCTTTGAACTTGTGAGTGACAATGGAACTCATTTTATAAATGAAGTAATAAAAGAACTCACATCAAACTTCATGATATCTCACCACAAGTCTACACCGTATTATCCCCAAGCAAATGGCCAAGCTGAGAGTACCAACAAAACTCTCATCTCCATTTTGACAAAGACAGTCGAGGCTCATCGCATTGATTGGGACCTAAAGCTTACATCAGCTTTATGGGCTTATCGTACTGCGTATAAAGTTGCTATTAATTGCACACCGTTTAAGATGGTGTATGGCCAAGAAGCAGTTATGCCATGGGAGTTTGTCATTCCTAGTCTTCGAGTAGCTTCTCAAGAAGGTTGGGATGGTAACCCCTTAGTGGAGCGATTATATATCCTGGAAAGGCTAGATGAAGAAAGGCAATTAGCTGTGCGAAATGCTCTAGTGGAGAAGGATAGGAGAAAGAAGTGGTTTGATAGCCATTTAAAGGATAAAGACATCAAGGTTGGTGATAAAGTTCTTATGTACGGGGTACGTAATGAAAAGAAGAAATTGAAATACGCTGGTAAGGGACCATATCGAGTGTGTGAAATTACTCCGCAAGGTACCATTCGTGTGGAGACTCTAGATGGAGTTGAAACCATTGGATTCCTTAATGGGAGTAAATTCAAAAGATATTATGAGCCTATAAGCCAGGAAGAGTTGCAAGCCATCCATCAAAAGAAGGCTGCCAAGGAACAAGCAGAGCTTAAAAAAATCCAAGCAAGAGTTGAGACTCGAGAACGACAACAACATCTTAGACGCCAACGAGAGGCTAATCTGGGAATCACGCAAGCATTTTTCGAGGACACAAATGAGGACTCATTAGAATCTGAGCCACCCCTACGATACCCAATTGAGCTAAATAGCCCCTATGGGAAAGTACTATACAATGCCTTATTAGATACGGGAGCTAAACACAATTTGTTATCCTATGGAGTTTGGTGTCAATTAGGGAAACCGACCCTATCCCCAAGTACGATGCAAGTCAAGGGCATTAATAAAAAGAAAACTGCTATTCTTGGAGTCCTTCAGACCCCTGTTGTCTATGACAATGGAAGCATAGTGCAGAGGTTTCTAGTCATGCCCGCAGGAGCTATGGAAGGCAACGTAAACCTGGGACGCACGTGGATGTTGGCAACCAAATGCACTATTGATTGGGATACTGGTAGTGTCACGACGCGACCACCGACTCTTACCCCTATCATTCAAGCAAAGTCACCTACGTTGCAAACTCTAGCAAAGTTGAAGGATAGCCAACATTCACAAGCCAAGGTGGTTAACTCGTCTTTGCCGGCTACCCATGAATCTAGCACTTCAACACTTGTAGTTGCAACAAGCACTAATATTGCAAGTACTCAACCTGCACAACCTAAGAGTATATATCAATGGGTCCCCAAGGCCTTACTTCCAACTACCTCAACCCTCCCATCCATTCCAAGAAAAAATTTCCCCGGAAAACCAAGAGCGCGCTCTAGGAGATTCAAGACCAAATCACGATGGATTCCAAAACGAGTATTAGAAGCCCAAGGCTACTACGATGGAAATGAGCAAATTTGGGTACCTAAACGTAAAATGTGTCCTTCCCTATCGACAACAAACCCATATGAGTCAAACAGTGTAACGCTAAAGCCAATGGCAGACCGTGGGAAGGGAAAGATCACAGAATGCTACACACCTAGTCCAGAGCTAGTTTGGGCTCCAAGGCAAAACCAATTTATTCCACCTAGCTCAGGAAGGGGGGAGTTCCATGAAGCTTCTAGCTCCTCATGTAATACATCCATAGAGATAAAAGCTTCTACACAGCCTCCATCTATAGTAGTGGACCTCCATGAAGCTACAAAAGAATCCACACCTCCCACTGTTCAAGAATCGCCTGATGAACCACTTCAAGTTCGATCCTGGGAGAGTACCTTACCACCCTTGCAACTTGACGAGGCACCTAGCGTAATAGAAAACTACTGGCAAAAATCCACCTATTACCAACTGGAGCAATTGGTTTCAAAGGGTGAAGACATCATTTCAAACGGTATGATCTACCCAAGGAAGGGGGGAGTGTTTGTGGACATCCATCATTCACTTGCTTCCCTCTCAACCTTTCTCCCTGACCTCTTAATCTCCGATCTTAGGGAATGTATATATAAAGCCTTATACTCACAAAAACAAGATAAAAAAGTAAAAGAGCAAGAGCCATAACACAAATCATAAAAACAAATTATGCACAAGAACACGACCCTTGTAATATTTGCACTCTAACCATCATCTATTTGCGTGTACAGATATGGCTAGTACGCTAGAGTCATCCACTCCTGCCTTGGGTGAGAGGTACCCTCGTTACTTTTCACAAATATTTCACATGGTCTTTCCAGTGCTTGCATGTGAATGGGATTTGATAGGTACGCTAGCATGTGAGAGGAATTTTGAGGAGTTAGAATGGTTGATACGTCTCTTGACCACGTCTGATCCATACTTAGTAGAGAGCGTTTCTCCCATTGCACAAGCCTACCCTTTTGACCAAGATGACTATAGGCGTCTAGTGACCTTCTTAGTAAACATGGGCACCTATAATGAAGAAGAAAATTTACACAACTACACGGATGGCACATATGGTCTCATGGATGATGACTTTGTTTATCTCGACGATGAGGATAGGGGTTTAGCCTTAGGGTTTCCCCCCAACCTCTACAATATCCTATTCCCTTGACTCTCTAGGGGGAGTGCAAATAATTAGGTTAGAATTCCTTATGTTTTTTGTTGTGTTCAATAAATGTTGGTACCTTTTTCCACTAATGTGCCTCCTGGAGGTATTCCTTTTGTTTCCTAGTGTGTACAGGAGCGTGTTGCTATTGGTAGGATTTGGACTTTCATGGAATCTTTATCTCGACTCACTCTTCAAATCAAGCGCGACCATCGACACAAACAAGTTTTTCTTGTCCATTAGCATTGCCCCTTATCTTTTTTGCATCTATGATTGTCTGCTTTAATTGTGATTGGTAACCTAATATTCACCGCATTTGCTTAGTATCAAACATTTAATTCAATGTAATTTTTTGTCATAATCACTTGTCTAGGTTTAAAAATCAAGCAGTCCGACTAAGCTAGTTTGACCAAGTTAGGTGTTAGAAATCTTCTCTTAATACCATGGGGAATGCTTTCCTAATAATCAATGGTTACTTAGGTTCTTAATCCGATTTAGGCAGCATTGTGTGAAATGTACTAGGGCTTTCTAGTGGGCTTGACCCTATTGACCTTTAGCTTAAGTATTATAAAGGGAGTTTACTAGTGTGATGAGCCTGGGGAGGTGTATCAGTGTTATATGACCCCCCAAAGTTACAAAATTAAAATGCTGAAAATGAACAAACAAAAAATCAAAGTGCCACACTGTAAAATCTTAAGCTGGAAGAGAAATCTCAGCTTGATTTGGTACTTCACTCACATGTATTGCCTATGGTACTAGAGCCCTAGAGGTTCCCAGTATGGGCGCTTTTACTTGAAAAGCAAAAAACCCAAGGCATACAAAATAAGCACACACATCAAAATTGAATCACTGTGAAAAGACTTTGGGGGGTCAAAGAAAAAGTAATCAGTCAGGCGATGATTTCATGAGAAATTCCTTTTATGGTAGCTTAACTACAAGGTTCTAGATATAGCCTCTAGTTAGCCCTCGAACATGAATACTTGGCTCTCGCGATTAAACAACTTAATTGACCACACAAAATTCAGAAGCTTACCAATGGTATTAATATTCGATCTCTAGTGCCTTTCGACCGTCAAATTAGCGACCCCAGACTTGTTTAATTTTTTACCTTTACATTTGTTTATGCATTTGATTACATTGAAATTTAATGTTCATTGCTGACAAATTGTTTGAAATTCTTTTACCAATCAATTTGTCTACCTAAAACTGCATATGCTTTTTAATCACTTATGAGAATGCAATTATTGTGCCAATGTTGTTTGATTTTGCAGTGACTGAAGAAGGCTAAGGACATTCATCTCAAATGCTCTTCCACCTCGACGAACAAGCTTCAACTCAATAGCTTCCGAGGACGGAATCTACATCAGGAAGGGGGGCATGTTAACCCTCACGGCTCACGGACACCCTATCACCTACGACGGACGTGTATTATGTATTTGGTAGAGTCAGGTACCAGGCTTGTCGGACCAATAGGAAAAGGGTAAGAGTGATCGCCGATGAGAGGCGCACTCTAACTGGGACATTCAAGGGATTAGTTGGCTAAGCATGGGCGCCCAAGTGTGAATGGGGTGAGCTCATATAAAAGCCAACTAAACCTAAAATTCACTCATTCTCTCATTTGTGCAATAGAAGAGTGCTCTTGCTCCATCTCCATCTCCATCTTCTTCTTCTTCACCTCCTTGTGTGTGTGTGTGTATGTGAGAGAGAGAGAGAGGGAGAGTGTGTGTGCGATCGAGCATTACGAAGGCACGACGGCGGCGAAGCGGTTGAGCGCGGCACGATTGCAGCTTCTTCTTCATCGCGGCGAGGAATCCACCAAGAAGGTGAGCGCAGAGCGGTGAGTGACACCCCCTTTGCTCTCTTGAGCTTGCTAGATTAATCTTGTTGTGTGCTTGGAGCCATTTGTGGCTCGCACACGGTGTGTCGGCAAGTCCCTTGCTTCGACAGTGCGGCAAGGAGCGCACAGAGAGTGGTTTTCCTTTGATGCATCCATGCATGGCATAGTCAAGCTCGGTGATTCCTATGAGCTTGACATTATTGGAATTGGTGATGTGAAACTTCAGATGCATGATGGCACTACTTTTGTGTTGCAGAATGTCAGACATGTACCCAAGCTTACAAAGAGCTTACTTTCTATAGGACAATTGGATGATCTTGTCTACACTACAGTTTTTGGTAATCGTTCTTGGATGATCTGCAAGAACAACCTTATCATGATGAAAGGTAGTAAAAACGGATCCTTGTACTCTTTGTTTGTTTCGAGTGTCGACGAACACTCTATCTATGTTGCCGAGCTACCGTCTACTAAGTTGTGGCATAGCCGGCTACGGCATATTAGCCAAAAGGGAATGAAAACACTTCAGCGTTTTGGCTACTTACCTGTGTTAGATTACACGGACTTTCCATTTTGTGAGCATTGTCTATATGGCAAACAGACTAGATTGACATCTTCGCCATTGAATAAGAAACTAGGCGAACCTCTATACTTGGTGCACAGTGATTGTGTGGTCCAATGCCACATAAAACTCTAGGGGGGGCGAACTACTTTCTCACGTTCATAGATGATTCTACCAGAAAGGTGTGGGCGTATCTCCTTAAGCGTAAGGAAGAAGTCTTTTCGACATTCCAAAAATTCATCGCCATGGTTGAGAACCAATCAGGAAAAAAGCTTAAAGCTTTTCGCACGGACAATGGTGGAGAATACGTCTCCACGGAGTTCAAGGATTTTTGCAATAGAAGAGGCATTCGGTGGCAGTTTACTGCTCCATACACACCTGCACAAAATGGGATAGCTAAAAGAATGAATCGTACGATTCAAGAGCGAGTTGTCTCTATGATGTCTATGGCAAAGCTTACTCCAGAGTTTTGGGGGGAAGCTGTTCTGACAATAGTGCACATCGTCAACAGGTCACCAAGTTCTCCTTTAAATTTCCAAATTCCAAAGGAATTATGGACTGGCAAAAGGCCAAGCTATGAGCATTTACGTGTATTTGGATGTGAGGCATATGCACATGTGCCCAAAGAACTTCGTCAAAAGTTAGATCCCAGATCACAAAAATGCATTTTTATTGGCTATGGTCCAAATGGAGAGATGGGATATCGTCTCTGGCACCCAGAATCAAACAAAGTCATTAGTAGCTCACATGTGATTTTCAATGAATCAAAAATGCACAAGAAGCCCATCAAAGAAGTTTGAGTACAGACGTGTTCGTTTTGAGGATGTAACCTCCGAACCAACTCAGTTCAGTAGTGTTGCACCTACTCCTCAAGTGCAAGATACTACTATTGCTCCGGAGAGAGCAGAGTCCAGTAGTCAGGCACTGAGACGCTCTGAGAGAGTATCATGTGCGCCCGAGCGGTTTGAGCCGGGTATACACCACATTTTGGTCACTAACAGTGGAGAGCCAACCTGCTACAAAGAAGCTATACAAATGGATGATTGCATTAAGTAGGAGCAGGCTATGCAATCAGAATACAATTCAATTGTGGCTAATGAGACATGGGATTTGGTTGAATTACCAAAAGGCAAAAATGCTTTACCTTGCAAGTGGGTATACAAGAAGAAGTATACAGCGGAAGATCCCGAGCCTAGATACAAGGCTCGTCTAGTTGCCAAGGGTTTCAAGTAGCAAAAAGGTGTGGATTTTGATGAGATTTTCTCTCCAATAGTCAAGATGACTACACTTCGCACCGTGCTTGGCTTGGTTGCTATCTAGGACATGGAACTTGTCCAAATGGATGTGAACACAACATTTCTTCACGGGGATCTAGATGAAGATATCTACATGAAACAACCAGAGGGCTTCATATGTGAAGCCCTAAAGCCAACGAGGGCAGAATTGGTTTGTAGGCTTAAAAGGGCCCTCTATGGCCTCAAGCAAGGTTCAAGGCAATGGTATCAAAAATTTGACAAATTCATGCAGTCTCAGGGTTACATAAGAAGTCAAGAGGATCATTGCTTATACACAAAAAGATTGAACGATGGTTCTTTAATCATCTTGATCTTCTATATAGTGATATGCTTATCATCACAGTCAAATCAATTGATGAGATCAATCAGTTGAAAAAGATGCTTTCCATGAAGGATTTGGGAGATGCCAATCACTTTCTTGGTATGCACATCAAGAGAGGCAGACAACGTGGAATTCTTGAATTATCTCAAGAAAAGTACATCCACAAAGTATTGCAAAATTTTAGTATGCAGGGGGGGAAGTCATTGAGTACCCCAATGCAAGCATACTCCAAACTTAACAAGGAAGATTCCTCCAAGACAGTGGCTGAGAAAGAGGAAATGGCGAAAGTGCCATATTCTTCAGCAGTTGGCAGTTTGATATACGCTATGGTAGCCACAAGACCAGAAATTGCACATGCGGTGGGAGTGGTTAGTAGGTACATGGAAAACCCTGGCAAGAAGCATTGGGAAGCAATGAAGAAAATCCTCAGATATTTGAAAGGTACAACTAGCAAGTGTTTACGCTTCGAAAACAGTGATGCATCTATTATAGGTTACACGGATGCGGATTATGCGGGTTGCGTGGATCGTAGAAGATCCACATCTAGCTATGCGTTCATGTTTGTTGGAGCAGCTATCTCTTGGAGATCATGTCCCCAGGATTGCACGTCTTCATCTACCACTGAGGCAGAATATGTTGTTGCATCTGATGCCAGCAAGGAAGCCATATGGTTGGTTCGTCTAGTGGGAGATTTGGGCATTCACGAGGTTCTAGTACTGCATTGTGATAGTCAGAGTGCCATTTCTTTGGCAAAGAATCCGGTGTTTCACTCAAAGTCGAAACACATAGAGGTCAAATACCATGTCATACGAGATGCATTGGCTGGCAAGCGCATCGAGCTTGTCAAGGTTCACACTGATGACAACCCCACAGATGCTCTCACGAAGAGCCTAGCCTCGGAGCAATTTACACATTGTATAGAACTTATGGGTGTAGGATGAAGCCTCGGTGATGCTTCATCAACTTTGTATAGACTAACTATACTGACGCCACTATTGGCCACCATGACCTTCAAGTGGGAGGTTGTTGGGGGTGTGGGCCAGGTGGCTGTGGGAAACCACCCTTGTACACTTGATTTCACCTAATCAATATAGGGAGAAAAAGAGAGAGAGTTGACTCTTCTCTTTCTTCTCTACTAACCCAAACAGAGGCTTTCTGTGTATCATCCCCTTCCCCATTCTCTCTTGCACACACCCCATACACGAACACATCAATCCTCTTGTCCATTCTTGACAAAACCACGAGGCTGTGTTACATAAACTTCCTCAAAGATGTCACCATTCAAGAAAGCAGTAACAATGTTTGATTGATGTACATCGCAACCTAAATGAGCTACCAATGCAAATAGAAAACGCACAATAGTCATACAACAAGTGGGAGCAAAAGTCTCTTCTCTTAATCTATGCCCTTTTATTGTGCATAACCCTTTGCAACAAGTCGAGCCTTATAGCGATCAATCTCACCATCTGGCTTGCGTTTCAACTTGTAAACCCACTTCTTACCAATGGCCTTTTTTCCAGGAGGCAAATCACATAAATTCCATCTGTCATTTTCTATAATTGCATCATATTCTTATTGCATGGTAGCCATCCAATTTTTTGAATTATGTGCTTCATCAAAAGACAGAGGTTCCTCAACATCATGTAATCTAGACATAGCCAAAGCATAAGAATCCGATGCATAAGATGCATGACGAGAGCCTGAACGAGTGCGACTAGACAAAGGTGCATCGAATTTACTGTCACGCAATGTATGCACTAGCCATTTTGGCATACCTCTAGTCTACTCATTTTCAGCCTTTCCCTCATCAAGTACATCATGTACATCTCCATCAATAATAGGCTGATCTGTAACATTTTCAGAAACCCTCATAGGCTGTACATTTGCCTCATTGGAAGTTACATTTGAACTTCCACCAATGAAAAGAGGCAATAAAGTGTCATAAATGTCCTGTGAGCTTACATTATTGTCTCTAGTACATGATGGTGGGCTGAACAGAATCTTCCACGAACACAACATCCTGTGAAACCAAAATACGCTTTGTTTATGAATGATACAATCTGTGACCTTTACTTTCAGCACTATAACCAACAAAAATACATTTGACCTTATCATCCAATTTTTTGCGTTGTGTTTGTGGCACCAAAGCATATGCCAAACAACCAAAAACACGCATGTGCTCAATAAAAGGCTTTCTATCATGCCATGCTTCATATGGAGTCATAGACTGCAAAGCTTTTGTAGGACACCTAGTAAGTACTTAAGTGGCACACATGACGGCCTCAAGCCAAAAAGAATGCGGAAAAGCTTGACTTTTGACCATACATTGTGCCATTTCCATAAGTGACTTGTTTTTCCTCTCATCAACACCATTTTGATGAGGTGTATAAGGCACTGTAAATTGGTGTTTTATCCCACAACTAGCCGGAAAGGCATTAAATTTATGAGACATATACTCCCCCCCTCGATCGGAACGGAGGGTGCCCATAGTACATTTCGAGACATTTTCAACCATAGCCAGAAATTGTTTGAAGCACATAAATACTTCGGACTTTGCTTTAAGTGGATATACCCATGCATGCCTGGAGTGATCATCAATAAAATTCACGAAGTAAAGGTAATTGCCCAAGGACGGAGTTTGCATGGCCCCACAAACATCACTATAAACAAGCTGTAACTTGCATGTGGCCCTAACTGAACCATCCTTTGGAAATTTAGAATGCTACATCTTACCCAAAATACAGCCTTCACAGACATGTTTGACAGGTGCTTCAAGAGGTAGAAAAAAAGCAACCATATCAGATTTTTGCAAACGCAGCAAACTGGCAAAATTTAGATGACCAAAATGTGCATGCCAAAGTTTTGCATTTAAAATAGCCTTTGAACCACAACTGCATTTGCAAAATTTTGCCCACACTTGTCATACAAAGTGAGCTTATACAGCCCACGGCATAAAATGGCCGATGCAACAATTTCATCACCAAAATTGAGATATGTATTGTACATTTGTCATCCACAAATTTGACTACAAGATCAAGTTTAGCAAGTCAAGTATAGATAAAATATTCTTCTTGATCCCAGGAACATAAAGTATGAAAGAACCGCCATTTGCAGCAGTAAGCACAATCTTTCCAACTCCCTGAATCGGATAAGGGACATTGTTGGCACAAGTAATTGAATTCCCATGAGGGACAGACTCAAGAGAGGTGAACAAATCACGATGTGAGGTAATGTGCTTTGTAGCACCACTGTCAAAATACCACACATGTGAATCTGCAGCAACTGACATGCATGCATCATGGACAACAAGATTATAGGAACAATGTACACTAAAAGCCCATTCTGCATCAACATCAGCATCACAAGGCTCCTTTCACAGAAGACTCAACAATAGCTGCATTTGTAGTGGAACCACCATTTGCAGTGGAACCACCCTCTTTCTTCTTAGCCTCTTTGGCCTTCAACTTAGGACACTGCTTGATCAAGTGATCATTAGCTTTACAATAATGGCAACATATCTTCTTCTTTTCCTTATCACCAAAATTTCTAGACGAATTGCTGTCAATAGAAGCATTAGGAACATGTGATTTTCCACTGTAGAAGAACCATGAGGAGTCATTGTAAAGTTGTTACCACCTTTTCTTTGAGCAGAAATAAAGGCATGTTCAACTGCACGCTGTCTAGTCCTGTTTTTCTCTAGAAAGTGACTCTTACAACAGCAATGTGTATAATGCATCAAACTTGAAAACTTCAGGATTTCCTTGGGTCATAAGTCTCCAATTACTAGCAAAAGTCTGGTAAGAATCTGGCAAGGCATCAAGAACAATCTGCACAAGGGAACTTTTTGAAATGACTTCATCTGCATAAATAAATTGCTCATTGATATCCTTGATACCAACAAGGAAAGTGTCCATGTCATCTTCCTCATTCATAATCTTCAACTCCAGCTCTTTACATAGCAATGCAATTTTTGTCTCATTGCGACTTGCCTAAAGACCAGCCAGAATATTCCAAGCCTGTTTTGCAGATTTTGTTGAACGAACGTGAGGAGTAATAGTGCACTTCATAGACAACACAATCAATGCATGAGCGTGTGCATCTTTTACCTCCCAACGAGCTTGTTTAGTCGTATGAAAACAACTCTAACAACAGCAATCCTTGAAGCAAGACCTGCAACATCCTCAACATCGTCGACATCCTTAGAACCAGGACGTACATCAATGCCCTGCACAATATTCCAAACACCCTTTGACACAAGAACATGTTGCATCATGTAAGCCCACATAGGGTAATTGTCCCCATCCAATTTTTCCTCAACAACAAACATCTTGAACACATTTGTGTTGTTGTCGGCCATGACGAATGTCTGCACCTAATGTGAAAACTACACAAAAAGAGGAGAAACGAAGCGGGAACAACATATGCTATATAGCACAAACCGTAGAAGACTGTAAGGGACCTGTTATGCAAAAAACAACACTGATAAAATTTTTGCACAAAATGACAAAATAGCCTGTGCAGTACTTCTTGTAGTGGAAATGGATGCCGAAATGAGCCCGAATTAAAAATCTGAGTAGAGTAAGCCCTTGAGCTCTCCCAAAATTTGTGTCGACCTACAAACTCTTGCCAAAGCTCACAGAAATTGAAGAAAGTGAGCAGGCGTGTGCTGGAGTTGCTGGCGACTAAGCCCGAGAGGACGCAACCTGCTCTGATACCAATTGTTGGAATTAGGGTTGCAAGAAAACACACACAGCTTGGAGAAGACAAAGGAAGCTCAAGGCACACAATAGAGAGTTTATTTCTTAGTTTGCAATGGAAAGATAAGTTAGTCCTAGAGTGATGGCTGTATATACAATGCACAGGGGAAAAAACCTCTTAGTGAGGGAAAAATTCCTCGGCGATCCTAAGTGTGTTAACACACATCACTACCATATGTATATGGTGACACACATGCATGCAGCTCACAAATAACCAATGTGCTATAAATGAAGATGGTCAAGTGGCGGTGCTTCTCAAGCACTCCCAGATAAAATGTATGGACAAATTGTGATTGTACTCAAGGACAAGAATCACATACCCTCTCTTGAGGATGTTATAAACTCTTCAAAGGATTTTAAAAATAATATAAAAGGTACCAGTAGTAGCACAATTGGAGGAGCTTACATTGTAGGTTCTTTAAATAAAGGGACATTGAAAAACAACCTCAAGTGTACACATTGTGGTAGGGACAATCACCTCTCTAAAGATTGTTTTTCTATCAACCCTTGTAAGAATTGTGGAGAAATCAACCACTCTACAAAATATTGCACATGTCCAACCAAACCCCCGAGAACTTCAAGCAATATCAATCACTACAAAGACAAGGGAAAAGAAAAATCAACATGGCTTCTTATATGACTTTGATGACTCCGACAAAAACTACCACAACATAAACAAAGGTCACCTTGGGGTTGTCTTCATTGACGACATATTATGAGCACACTCAGTTTGTGCATTTCCATACCCTCTTTTGTATTTTAGGAAAGGATTTTTGTTATCTCACCTTGTGTTGGGAGATTCTTGTGTTCCAAATGCTACTTATTCAAGGAGAGGATTTGTGTGCCTACACCCTTTGTGTCTAGGGGAGGAAATTGTGCACCTCAGCCTTGTGTGTTTCGAGGGGAGGATGTTCTATGTGAGTGATACACTACAAAACCCACAAGGGGGGGGTTGTTGGGGTTGTGGATTTTGTCACACCTCACACCCATAGGAAAACCCCCTACTCTGGAAGTCATGTGGAACATGTGTGTGCCTGTATGAAAGCAAGAGGTGTGTGTCAACAAGAAGCTTGTGTATATGAGAAGCATGTGTAAAAGGCAAGGTCCATGTGACAAGCTTGTATAAAAGAAACTCTTTGTATTCTCTTTTTTTGTGCAATAATCAAGACTATTTTGCATCTTTTATTGTGTATTGGTGTCCATTAATCTCCCACTAATCATTCCATTAACATGAATGGCACACTAACACGTCCTCCATAATCACTTGTCCTCACACTACAGTGAGCAATCTTGTTACAAGGAAGCCATGCAGATGGATGACAAGGTTAAGTGGGAGTAGGTCATGCAATCAGAGTATGACTCCATTGTCAATAATGAGACATAGGACTTAGTTGAGTTGCTACAAGGCAAGCATACCTTACTTTACAAATGGGTTTGTAAGAAGAAGTTTACATAGTTGAGGATTATAAGCATCCTAGCAAGGTGGACCTTATATGTAAACTCAAGAAAGTGCTTTATGGATTAAAACAAGGTTTACATGAAGTAACCTCAAGGTTTTGAGCATCCAAACAGGGAGGAGCTTATATGTAACTCAAGAAATCACTTTATGGTTTACATCAAGGTTCGTGGCAATGATATCAAATGTTTGATGCTTTTATGAGGTCCAAGGGTTTAAAAGGAGTCAAGATGATCACTACTTGTACACACCAAAATTCAATGATGGTTCATTGATCATTCTTGTAATGCAAATGGCCTATGAACTTTGAGAGTAGCGGAATCAGGAAATTAGGTGAAGCACTTTTGAGAGATTACTTTGTGAGCATAGCGGGTGAACTTAATCGATGGTAGCAACATAAACATGATACTTAGTTAACTTGGCATGAACAATACTTTTGCAAGGGAGAGAGAGAGTTTAGAGAACATGACAATAGTTGAGGACCAGATTCATATGGAGCCGGTCCCCCCTCCAATAGGCATTTGTATTATAGTTTCTCCCATCAAGAGAGACTTGGTACAATACAATCTTTGTGTTCCTTGTAACTTAGGTGATGCAATAAAGATGGAAAGCTTCATGCATCACAAGCATAACATAAACTTGAAGAAAGCATTAACTATCCCAAACCTCAGTCCCAAGGCCTCAAACACCTTTGAAGGTGGAGAGAACTAGCGGGGAATGAGGATAGGGAAGAGGAAGAAGAAACATTCCATAGGAGAAATAAATAGATCCTCACTTATCGTTACTCTTCTTGCTAGCATACATAATAGCATAGTAATGAAGATGGAGAAGATGGCAAGCTTAAGCATTGAAGCACGACTCTTGGTGGATTTGCATTCCATAGACAAGAGTATTGGTGTAGGCTTTCACTCTCACAAGCTTGGAGAAGGAGGTGGTGTTCCTTCACTTTCACCAAGGGAGAATGCCTTGCAAATGAGTGTGTGTGTGTATGGAGTATATCCCCCTAGCACCCCCCTTCCTTGCTTTGGGCGAAATTTCTACATGCTACAAGCTCATTGGACCCCCTCCCCCTAGCCAATCACATGCAGCTTGCAGTCAAGCACATGGTAGTCTTTTGACAAGTTTCCTCCTTACCCCTTAGAGAGAGAGCTTGAAAATATCTAGATATTTGTTAGATGGAAGTAGAATCTCATTGGACCCCTCTTTAGCCCAACCAATAGCATTCAAGCACACCATGTGGTTAAGCTTAGTGAAAGTCTATCATGTGTCCCATGTGCTCTTTTAGAATTCCCCCAACTTTGAGATTTTTATGCATAGGAAGTTTCTCAAGCAAGTTTCTCATTAAGTGTGTAGGTTCTCTTTTTGACTCAAGCATCTTACCCCCCATGCATAGGAAGCTTCTCGAGAAACTTCTTCATTAAATGTGACAAGTACCTCAAGTACCTTAGTCATCAAGTATGACAAGCACCTTAGGTGGAGTTCCCACCTCAAGAACAGTCCTAGCTTGCATAAGTTTAAGTCAGGTTTCCACCTCAAGCACAGCCCTAGCTTGCTTAAGGTTCCCACCTCAAGCACAACCCTAGTTTGCTTAAGTTTAGGTCGGGTTCCCACCTCAAGCTCAATCCTAGCTTGCTTAAGGTCAAAGGACTTTTAACACTAACCATTGGAGGCACTTTTTTCTCTATTTAAGAGGCTTTTCCCCCCTGAGTTGCATATACGCCCATCTTTTAAAGGCAAGCCTTATCTTTTTATTTGGCACACTCAACATTACTTATTCTTGTCTTGTGTGCTCTTGAGCATTTCCTTCATCTTCTTAATCTTCTCGTGCATTCTTGCAGTTGTATTTCCAAAAAACACACACACACACACACACACACACACACACACACACACACAAACATGTGCAATTGCTCTCGCTCTTTTTATCATATTATTCCCTCTCGTTGTGCTTATAATTTTGAGTAGGCCTATCATGGTTTTTTTGCAAGCAAGGTACAAGGTTTGAGAAAAAGTGTGCCAAGATAGAGAATGATCAAAGTTGTGTCTTACATGAGAGAAACAATAGGCAAGGGGGATCCAATGCTAGAGATGATGCATGTGAGAGCTCATTGTTGCGTGCACACCATTGGAAAAGACAAGAAGTGGTGTCCATAACAAGACCTATGTTGTATAGACTTTAGGACAATGCAACCATCAATGGCTTTTAAAGCCTTTACGTGTGAGAAGCCTCGTATAGAGCCAAAGTATTAAGAAAGTGATATAGAAAAGTAGTCATATATGCCAATCAAATTGAAAGCTTGTTGTTGGTGATGATTTGTGATCAATGGGAGAACCTTGTGGCCCTTCTGCTGAACCATGGAGTCATGTGTTGAATCTCTAGCTAGAAAGCATAAAAACTACCAAAAAAAAGTGTCACATCATGTGACTTACACTTTGAGCATTGCTTTGAAATTGTTAGAGAAGATGCAATGTATGTTTGTCATATTGCTTTATTTCAATACACTTTTTACACACATCCTTTTTACAAAGACAAAACCATTTGTTAGGCCTTTGAACAAAAGGAAATATTAACTAGACAGTTGCAATAGAGGAAAAAATCCATGCTATTTATCATGATTTATAAGTAAGATGCCAAAAATTTGACCTTAAAACTTAAGTTCCAAAACTATTATAATCGCGAACTTTTATGTCTTGGGCAAAAAATTACAATTCAATAAAAAATGAGCAAATTGTATACTTGGGCAAACTTTTTATAAGGAAAAGCCATAAGCATACTTAATCTACTTTTTTGGATTAAACTTTGTGTATGTGGGTGTGTGTGTGTATACATACATACATATATATAATGTAACCTGCTAAAATATATATATATATATATATATATATATATATATATATATATATATATATATATATATAGAGAGAGAGAGAGAGAGAGAGAGAGAGAGAGCAATATTAGCAGGTTACATTTACTTTTGGCCTTTGGAAAAGACAATATACAGCTACTCAGTTTTTCCTTATGTCCCTCAAGAATTGGTTCTTCTAGAAGGAATGCTTGCTAGTTTGATAAAGAGTAGTTTCCTTCCCACTCTATTCCTTGGCTGTGTATTAGAATCAAGATCATGGAGGATTGTTGAGCACTCCCTCGTCGAGGATATATCAGGTCAGCTACTCTGCATCTTATTCAAGACATGTGAAGTAATGTAATATAGCACACAAAAGTTAATTCAGAGAGACAGAGAAAGTGTGAGAGAGAACTTATTTTTTGTTTGAATTATAATTTTGTATAATCTACATTTTAACTTTCTCTCTCTCAAATGAAAAAGAAAGGCCATTTTAAAATTTAATTTAACTTGTTGGAGTTGTTTTTGATCACAAGGAATTTTTGAAATTCATGAAAAAGGTACTCATGTGTTGTGGTGCCTTTGTGAATCAAAGACATCTCAACCCTGCCGTGCACAAACATGACAAGAAATCACTTACTCTAGTGTAAGATTGAGCTCCCCTAGTTTCCAGTGTCTCTGTGTTCTTGTACCTTAGATGACATAGAACTAAATCTAAAGATGCTCATTAGATCATTCTTGAATGATTTATGAACACAATACACTAATTTTCTATCAAATTGGGAGTAAATACCCCTCATGAATGACACCCTTGTCTAAAAAATTGTGTAAATTACAGATCCAAATTGATCCAAATTGAACCCACACGGGGTGGGTGGGAGTTGTTAAACCCTCCATATCACGTGCATTCAAGGCCTAATTTAAAAACCCTATATTTGTAGATCTTTCACGAGTATAGCACACCCTTTTATATTTCAATGTTGTTTAATTGGTAACGTTCTGCAAGTTAAAAATGTATAAAAATGGAGCTAAATAACCCATGTTGTTGAACTCGTGTTGCGAGTGAACGAACAATGTTCACACACACTTTTCGGACTGACCTCAAGAAAAGATTTCTTTTGTCATGAGGAGCAGGCATAGGTATGGTTGGGGATGACATACATACATAAGTGCACGTATACATGGATGCATATCTATACATGTGAACAAGGTCATTTCTTTGTAGTGCGAGGCGACTCATGTGAACAAGGTCGACTGCGAAAGGGGGGGAGGTCTACCTCACAAGAAGATTTAGAAATTTTCTCATGTAGGAAAAGGGAGCCTTTTTCAGTGTTTTTCATACAATACATACCATCATGAGCTTTTGTTCGGGAGGCACCGCATACCTAGCTAGGTACGTTGTGGGCAGGGGACCACCGGCCCCCCCACCGGGCCGGTGGTCCCCTACCCCCAATCGTACCTAGCTAGGTATGTTGTGCCTCCGGGCCCCCCCACCGGGCCGGCGGTCCCCTACCCCCAATCGTACCTAGCTAGGTATGTTGTGCCTCCGGGCCGGTGGTCCCCTGCCCCCAATCATACCTAGCTAGGTATGCGGTGCCTCCATCAGAGAAGCTCATGATGTTGAGGTAAGTCATTGTGAGAATCTGTCCAAGACTTCTTGTGCCTAGGAGGGGAAGAAGTTGACTTGAAATGTTGAAAGTGGTAAGGTTCTGAACTTTGAAGATTCAAGAACTCTAACCAACACCCCCTCCTGGCTTTTAAAATCAGTTGGCTTGAAGTTTGAACCATCCTCTAGGCCACCTTTTGCAGCGCCCATTTTTTTAATGCGAGTTCTCAGACTCGGGGGCTCCTTTATTATCCACACTCACGCACCTTCCCTGCGAGGGTTCGTATCCTCAACTTAGCGCTCGCGCACACACACACACACACAGAGCTCCTTTAGGGTTTCCTCACCTGCATACAGCAAGGTCTCTCTCTCACTCTCTCTCATATTTTGGGTTTATTTTGCAGAGCTTCGTGTTTTTAGAGCTCTCTTTGCTACGACAAAGAAGCAGTAGATTGTTGGGTGGTCAAATGATTTCAAGCAGCAATCCCCCTCGGCAGAAACCAAGCTTTTTGCAGAGAATCAAGGTGTGCCTATGCTCGACTTGCCATAGACGTAGTTCACACATTCAGTGTCTGTTTAGCCCCAAACTTGATATTGATGATGGATAATGCTTAGTTAAGAGAATAACAGGACTATGCCATTTGAATGCTGTTGCTATGCTACACAAAATGTTCCCCATTGCTTCCCCTCTTTTGTAAGCCAAAATGGCGGTACGGAATGAGTAGTAGCTCATAACCATGCACATTGGAATTGATGGTTACACTTCAGTGCTCACATATCCCACTTTGTAGTGTAAATTTCCCGGTTGATATTGAAAACTCCTGGTTATGATCTTGAGAAACCTTGATTTTCAAGGGACAATATTGGGCATTTTAGCTATAAATACCTTAGAAATGACTACAATGGTTTTATGCTTGTACTCATTTACAGTAATTTTACCTTAATCAAATCACGCTTGCAGCAATTGTCTTTACAGGGCCAATTTAATGTCTATTCACCACGAGGAGAAGGCATCAAAAAATCCTGGGATTTGTGATGAAAATGAAGTTCCAATCAAGGGGTTCTGCCATACTTTTTGTTTTCTTGTTTTGAGCTCTTAAGTTTCTTTTTGTACAATTTCATTGAAGGGTGGAGAAAGTGTTTGGGAAAAATTATTTCTACAACCATACCCATTCCGTGGTTCTTTTGGATTTCAAAGTGGCACGATTGTAAGCTGAGACACACTTTTCCTGAACAATGGGTGAGGCTAGCGCTGTTTTTGTATTAATGTTGACCTGCTGACTTATCTATGCCGTAGCTCTACTCGTTAGGTTTCGTCCCTGCATTGTTGTACTTCATAATTGTTGACAGTTATGAGAGGTTTTACGCTTCAGCTATCATTTGATTGTGAATGTATCACAACAGGTCGCTTGCCTAGATGTAAGAACAAGACATGGTAAAAGTCGCCACCATGTCGTCTATGGGTCACATGTGATGAAAGGAAAATCAAGCCGTCCCATGGAAGACCACATCGTGTGCGAAATTAAATGCCTTAAGGAACATGATGTGGGGTTATTTGCTGTTTTTGATGGTCATTTGGGTCATGAGGTCTCATGCTACCTACAAGCCAACCTCTTCAACAACATTTTGAACCAGGTACAATACGTACACACACAATCTTTGCAAGCGTCAGAGGTCCTATGGTGTCTCTAAGATAAATCCAAATGGGCTCTTCCCTTTTTGGGCAGCCAGCTTTCTGGACAGACCCTTCGTCAGCAATTACAAATGGATATTTACAAACTGATGCAACAATCTTACTGAAGTCGGCAGAGCTTGGCACGGGTGGTTCGACCGCATTGACAGCCATAGTTATTGATGGTGCGAGTGTGTATGTTGCCAATGTGGGTGATTCCAGGGCTGTTATTTGTCGCGCTGGGGTTGCAACGCCAATAACTGTAGATCATGATCCAATTTCAGAGCGAAGTAGTGTTCAAAGCAAGGGTGGATATATCACGGTTCTACCAGGTAATCTTGCATTTCGACATAGCAATTAATTCTTTATTACATTTGAGCAGTAGTCATAATGCCAAGAGCTGCCATCTTTAGCAAGTCAAAAGTATCATGGGAAAGACCCCCAAACAAAAGGTTTTATCAATTGTGCAAAATCTTCATAAATTTTGCCTTGCCCATTGCCTATGTGATAGATTTGTTGGTCATCATAGTTGCAAGCATTCGTTGCATTCGTGCGTTCGCATTCGAGAATGGTGGGTTTGCAAAAGAATACATTGAGGTTAGGTAGAGCTTGCATTTGTGGCTAGTGTCTTCATAATTGAGAGCTGAGTTTTACAGTGGGAACTACGACGTGAATTTTGTATAGATAATCTTAAAAGTTAATACATGAGAAAATGAAAGGAAACTTGGAACTCGAAAGTTCATAGCTTATTGCTCAATTCTCAAACAAGAAATGCTGCTCTAAAATATAGTCAAGTTTGATAGTCGATGAACTTGTGGTGCCCAAAAATGCTCAAAGCTGCTCTCAAAGCGCTTGTTACTTTAGCATATCATCTCACGTGGTTGTGGGCTTTCTCTACCCGCTTCATTCAACCTTGTTCTTTTTTGGCTTTCCAGTGTATTTTCATTAGTTACTATGTTATTCACAAAGATGTGATTTAGTAAACATTTTAATAAAGGTTGCTGTGGTCAACAGCTTTTAGGAAGCTGGCTCTTTGTGTTAAACCTTGTCCCTGGCTTTTCCAGGAGATGTTCCACGAGTGAATGGTCAGCTTGCTGTTGCACGTGCTTTTGGTGACAAAAATTTGAAAGCCCATTTGCGGTCCGATCCTGACGTCTACTGTCTACTTATCCAGAAAACGGATGAGTTTTTGATACTTGCGAGTGATGGATTGTGGAAGGTTTGTCCCCACTGGTTTAATTGAGTAGTCCGTTAAGCTCATTTCATTGATTCTAAGTAAAAACTTGTAACCACTGTCTAGGTGATAGAGAACCAAGTGGCAGTAGATCTTGTGCGGAGAACTAAGGACCCTAAAGCAGCAGCTAAGCAGTTGGTCGACTACGCTATACGAGAAAACAGCAAGGATGATATCTCATGTGTAGTAGTTCGATTTCACTGAACCTCAAAGATGTTGGTGTCATTCTTCAGAACGAGATGATATGGCATGGTTCGTGGAAGAAGCTTGCTCGAAGCTTATGATTAGTTGCCTACTTTTGCTTTCTCATCTTTTTGAAATGTACATATAAGCTTGGGGCCAACCCATTTTTTCAGCAATGGCGTACAGCTGTTGATCACTGATCGTTTGTCAGCTTGAAGGAGCGAAGCAGAGACAGTTTCCTTTGCTACACACATCTGCACTTTTCAATACTATGCATATACATTTTACAAATCTGGGATTGTACTTCCTAATGAGATTGAAACTGAACAAGCAAACACTATGTTGCGAGGGTTTTTGTCCTTAAAAGACAGGTTAGCGATCAATTCATTTGTGTATACGACAGGTCCTGAACTCATGGAAACTAGAAGAAATGGTGAAAAAGTGCTGTGGATTGCAGAGGAAATGGTGCAACACGCTGTGGATTGTGGCACACCTTCCACCTCAACAAAGATTTCTCAATTACATATGGAGTCTATTGCCAGCCTAGAGCTAATGTAAGGTACTTCATCAATGGAGGGAGTCGCGGATACTGCTTGTGTCTTTCACCTTAAAGGAACGATTGGATGCATCTTCCCTTTCTTGTGTTCAGTTTCGATGACGTCAAGGGCATAGATGTAGTGTTATCAGAGTGTGTTTATCTAGGTGTGTAGCCTTGCTTTGATCCATCATTTAAGATCATTGTCATCTTTCTAATGTAAGAGGAGCACGTTTTCCTAGAATTTTAATGGTCTATTTGGAAGGAAGGTCAAGGATGCCAGTTTCTCTCTTCTTCAAAGTGCCAATTATGTGATTATGTGGCATATATTTTGGGTTACCTTCTTTGATCGAGTGGCTTAACAGCAGGTGTTTTAATGTGGCTTTTTCTTGGCATTCACCCTGTTTAGGAGGAAAATTTTGGAAAAGTGTCTCAGCTAACAATCGTACCGCTTCGAAATCCAGAAATGCCAGCTCACAGAAAATAGGGAAAGGAAGAATCCCGCTTACGATTTGAGGGAAAGTGTGATTTTAGATAAATTAGTTCAATTTTTCAAAATTTTCTCTTGAGAAATCCATAAGTAGGAATGTGTGGTTGCAAAAATGATTTTTCCCAACCATTGCAAGGCTGCAAGAGCTCCATGTACTCATGCTCTCATTGTCAATGCAACTACATTATTCATGACAATAATTAGAACCGAACAAACAGTAAATTCAATTTTTCATGGACATGCGTGCATGTGCATTTGAAAGTTGAAATGAGGGAGAAAAACTTGTTTCTCCACTTTTTTGCAATTTTATCTTCCCATCTTTCAGAAGTCCTGGTTGGGTTTTCACTATTGCGCAAGCAAGCAATTGTTGACTGACTCTCTCTCACGTGCGAGCAATTGTTGACTGACTCTCTCACGTGCGCGCACACCACACGCGAACGAAAGTATGCTAGGACAGCATGGCCAATTATCATGTTAGTGAAACACACGTGCGCACACGCGAACGAAAATATGCAAGGACAGCATGGCCAATTATCATGTTAGTGAAACATTCATCAGCACCACCGTGCTCAAACTGTGACATGTGCAAATAACTTTGAACTAGACTAAAGCCCAAATTTGTTAAGGACAAAAGGATTTTAGCTTTCTTATGACATGGACAGCATGCCAATTGTCCCTTGATCAAATGCAGAATTAAAAGAGTGAAACTGCACATAGCCGCATATTCAACAGCAAACAAATGAAATTTAGGCAATGTGCATCTATGTAGCCTTCAACGTCTATACATTATCTGGCTTCTCTATAAAAATGCCCGTCACTTCCACATGTCCTATCTAAGACCATCAATCCAAGGTGCCCATTTTCTCTCTATTCAAATCTTTTCATCACCTTGGTCAACACCAAATACGCTACCGGCCTCAACACTGGACAGAGAGCATATAGTGCAGTTTACCTGAGTACTCCACTCCAATCGACGTCACAAGAAATGCACAATTTAAACTTACTATCATATTACAGATGTAAGATCATAATCTGTGATTAAAATTTAGAACGCTGTACACAGGTCACAGAAGCCAATAAATACATTCCGCATCTCTGATCTCTCTCCATATCAAGCACAATGAATTGCCATGCTCCGGACACACCCGCACACATGCAACAAGTACTAAAATGTAAGATGAACAAGCTACCGACTGTAGCTTTGAACCCTGTTCCTGGATGCATGCTGAAGTTTGTTCAGCATGACAGAATCACTCCCAAGATAAGAGTAATGTGATGAAGGGGAGAATGAATATGGTGGACGATTTGTTCCAAGTAATGATTTTCTCACAACGGGAGCCTCGCCAAAAGGAACATCTCAAGAACAAGCGCAACATCAACATATTCCAAGAAACACATAATTAAAACGTTTTCTAATACAAGCAATAACAGGCCATTGACCTCTAAACGTGGACCTTCACACAGACTCCATAGACAAGATTTCATAACCATCGTGCTAGCAACTTAAAGGACTATAGACATACAGAGAATAAAAATGCATCTCAGACAAATCAGCATCTGCTAAAACTGCTCAGATGGCTGAAGGACCCATAAACAGAAATGCACCGTAAATAAGCTGTCTATATAGTCCATTCTAATGTACATCAGCCGAAGCTGATGCTAAGCCCAAAGCCCCGAGTCTTTGAGCACCATCTACAAACCACCAACAGAAAATAGTAAAGAGGGGGACACTGACAAAATCCGGCACTAGAGTGGAGGAGAACCCAAGAGGAGTTCCTCTCTCGAGTCTTTAAGGTTTCTGATGTGTGAGTAAGTGAGTGAGTGTGTGAGTGAGATATCTTTCTTCTCTTTTAAAAAGAGGGAAACCAAATTCTGATGCTGTGCCGGCCGTGACGCGGGCACGGAGGGGGGGGGGGGGGGGGGCAGGCCTCCTGCAGTACTCGAAAAAAGAACAGACAAAAACACATTTGCAGTCATATCGGTATTGACAGACAATAAATGGCAGATTGCCAGTCAAGATGAATAAAGAGGCTTTGACATGTCAATTGCATGCAGCCTCTAGACATATATCAGCTTCACAAACCATTGAGTAATTTGACCCAACACTACCATCACATTGCCCCTCACAAAATTAACTCATTTTCTGAACCTCCAGCCCATGGGGAAGCGGCAGCCTGTAGAACCACAAATCTTCTAAGCAACCAGAGAACCATCCTTCCATATACTACATTTTGCCCCAAGACCTACATGGGTGCCCAAGCATTTCCTTCCATGACACTAACAAAACTTCCACCGATTGTTACAATTAACGCATGTCACATATGTCGTCATGGGCTCATCAGCACTTCTCGTCTGCAATTGATAGTACGTGCATTTGCGCTGCCCGCACTTTCCACATTTAAATTGATCTGTCGAAGCTTGGCGTGCAGTCCCTCGTTCACATTCGAAAAGGGCTTTCTTTTTTATTTCCTCGTTCTCCATCTTCCGCTGATCACTTGCCATTTGATCTGGTGTAAGATTGATGATATCTCCAGGAGTCAGATCTCCGAGCAAGATCTTTCTCCGAAAATCTGGATTGTTAGCATCCTTGATGTTGAACATAATCGAGCGGTATTTCATCTTATTCACACCATGGAAGCCACCAAGAGACTCAAACATCACAGTTTCGACTGCAACAGCCACCCCAATGGGATCACATGCCTTGGCCCGGACCAAATCTTGCCCCTCTGCCTCCGATAGGACTCTGTGCAACGCCTCCGCAAGAGACTCTCGAAGTTTGTCCCTGGTTGAGTCCTTTGTCTTTGAAACATGCGCTAGATTCAAAGGTTTCACCTCTTTAGTCTCAAGAACAGTAGAAGAGTTTGAGATCTTCACACTTGAAGACGAATCTTTTGAAGACTCGGTCCGCTGAAAGTCAGCCTTAACTCTTGACACACTCACTGTGTTCGAAGCCACCGACTCTTCTTTGACCCTTGTTTCCATTTTCACATCCACGACTCTCTCTGAGCTTCTCTGTGACTTTACTGAAAGGGGGAGAGACTTTTTAGAGGCACCTTCGGATGGCGAAGACTCAACAGCCCCATTTTTTGTCTCTGCTGCAACTGTCTTCTTCCAAGCCTCAAGCAAATCTGAAGCAGCCTTTTGAATCTTGGGCCTTGTATGCTTCGTAAGGCGCCGCAGACGCTTTCCTACCTGCATGAATAGCAATAAATCATTGACCTTATAATCACGCCCCCCCTTCAAAACATCCCTGGGGGGGCCGCTTGCACACGCACCACCACCCCATTCCATCACCACCCTCAAAATCGCAATTGTACATACACATACACATTCCAACAATGAGGAGAACCCTTATCAAGGTAAAGTTCAGTGCACATTATGGTGGTGTGCATATAGATAACCATACTACACAAGACTGTCTAGCTCATAATGGAAAGGACATGGAAAATATCAGAACCTGCGTGGAAATCAGCATGGCAGTTGTAACGGGAAAAGAATGCATGACTTTGATGGCCTCAACACAGCGAGATTCCTCTGCACTTCCTGAATCAGCAACATCTGCGGCCTTGCTTGCTTTATCAAATAAACGAACAAGTTCATCCTCGGAGCCCATCCTTGATTATTCCTCCGATGAACCTTAGCGGGTACTCAAGAGTCCTCAGCAAACCCTAATACAAGCTTCAATTTCGCCTGCAAACCCTACTGGTGCATTCCTCCGTCGATGAGAAGAGACCCTAGAAAGGAAGGCTCCACAGACCTGCTTCGAAAAAGCCCTAGAATGGGCCGGCTGGCTGGGTTCAGGCTTCCTTCCCCAGCCCCCGTTATTAACATCACACGCACACAGATGAAGGAAAGAGTAGGCTTTCGAAGGCTTTAATACCATAGGGATAGGGATATGTTTTCATGCATAGAAAGCTAATTATCGGGAGTGGATTCTGGATGCATATACAAGTTTGTCGTGATCAAGCTAGGCTCCTCCCATCTACTCATCCTACAAACATCATTCTCGCTAACAGGCTATCGATTCCAAAGACTAGGGTTCATCTAATCCTCATCCGCATGTTTGGGATCACATTCTAGTATCATACACTCTTGAGCCCGCCAATATAGATGTATATGCAATGTGTTTACAAAATACGCTCTCTAGTAAGATGAAAGGCAAAAATTTCAATGCTCTGTGCAATTCATGCATGTCTCTTGATAGATTTCTCATTCTCTTTGCATGTTCTTCACCTATGAGTGTATATAATTTTAGCAATCTAACCATCACACCACAACAAGCTTGGACTTTGATACTTATGTGTGTTCTAAATGATGTTTTCTTGAGAAGAAAATTTCTCACTAGCTTTAAAACATGAGAAAGATTGGGTGGGGACTAAAGGTTTTAGAGGCCTTTTCATTTATACTATGCTTGATATTTCTTTGATATATAAGCAACATTATGGTCTACAAAGAGGCTTTCATTTAGAGGTGGCAAGCACATGTGATGAGAGTAGTAACTTAACAAGGCTACCATCTCCAATTCAACCTTAATATGTCACCCCTTCCCCATGGGCCAAACTAGAGGCATGAGGAGGATCATGAAATGAAAAGGTTTAGGGCTTATATGAAAAGAAGAACTAGATAAGTTACAAAGCAAATTAGAGAACGTTTAATTTGTTGTTTACATTAGAATTCTTTTGAGCAATTTGTATTGCATCAATATGTAAAATCACACAATGTCCTGCAAGAGTGCCATCCATATGGTCCGTCTAGAAAGGGACAAACTTGAATTGATGAATTGGAGGCTGCAAGATGCAGAATCAAGAAGTGTGTAACAACAGATTCGGTACAAGTGCGTTATCGACCAGGATTGTCGATTGTCGCGTTAAAGCTAGTGGACTCGACAGTTGAAATGGAGGCTAAGATGGTGGATCACATTGTTGCTAAGCCTAATTTGCATGAGAAATTCGTGGTGGAAACCTCTACCTCGCAGGTTCAAGGCAAGTCTTATGAAGTTCACATTGCAAAGAGTCCCATTTGTACATGTGGAGACTTCACAGATCGCATAGCACAGAACAAACCATACATGGCTTGCAAGCACATTTACTTTATCTTCCTTCCCTACTTTGGACTCGGTGTAAACTATACATGTTTATCCATTAGAGCAAGCTCAACCTCGAGGATTTGCTTCGTGTGTTCATGTGTCGTCGGATAGGGTAGTCAAGTATTGCATGCTATCGTTAGCTCTTGTATCCCAAGTACAGTCGGTCCCTATTCTAGAATTATAACTTGTAATATTGCATTGCATAACCAATACATTTTTTTTTCCTTCATTTTCTTTATATGAGTAAATGTTCAATTGGTGTTGCTTAGATTTGTTGTCCAATACGATGCGCCAAAATGACCCACGTGTATGCTTGGATGGAGGGAGATAGAGGGAGAGTGAGAGAGAGGCAGAGGGGGGAAGGGTAAGAAGAGAGAGAGAGAGAGAGAGAGAGAGAGAGAGAGAGAGAGAGAGAGAGAGAGAGAGAGAGAGAGAGAGAGAGAGAGAGAGAGAGAGAGAAGGGGAAACATACGGTGACATAGAGCGGGGGTGAGAAAGTGCGCTAAATATATGGAGATTGATAGAGATGGGAAGAGAGAGGGAAGGAGAGAGAGTGAGAAAAAGAGATGGAGAGATACAAAGAGATATAGATAGAGAGTGAGTTGGATAACGATTAACAAAAGCCCTCTTTTGCTTCTAATTACTTTAATCACTTTAAGGGAATGAGATTTTCACTAAAATATGTCGTATGGGGAATACTTAGAAAAAACTCACTCCATAGCTCGCTCGATACCAATCCCCACTTGACAGATTTTCACTTATACATAAGCGCTTTAGGAGAAGGAACAATAAGTTTTGCTCAATCAGAGCATCTCATTTGTAGAGGTAGTCCACACCATGCTCTATTCTTTTAAGGAGAACAATACAAGTTTTGAGATTAGCTCCTCACTAGAAAGTAAATGTACGGGTCCATAGACTTAGATAGAAGGCTTAGACACAGAGTGCAAACTTTTTTGTGGCACAAGCAAGTCCAACTACTGATCATTTACTTGATTGATTTGCACTAATACATAAGCATTCTAGTTTTTGAACGGAATCACTTTAATTAGAGCATCTCATTTAAGGTAAGCTCTTCTATTAATTTAAGATTTACTCATGACATCCTTATGGCCAAAGGACGCTCTCTTGATGCATGATAATTGTCAGTCGGATTGCAATCATACAGTAAAACAAAATTCGCATTTAGTGTTGGAATTAGGGTTGCAGGAAAACACACACAGCTTGGAGAAGACGAAGGAAGCTCAAGGCACACAATAGAGAGTGTATTACTTAGTGTGCAATGGAAATATAAGTTAGCCCTAGAGTGATGGGTGTATATACAATGCACAGGGGAAAAAACCTCCTAGTGAGGAGAAAAATGCCCCGGCGGTCCTAAGTGTGTTGAGACACATCACTACCACATGTATATGGTAACAAATCCCCCTTGGGAGTGATGAGGTGAACGAGAGCTGGCACCTAGAGTAGAGGGAAGTGCCATGCCCTGTGAGGACGTGATCAGTTCACACAGGGGAGTAAGCCCAAAGCTTTGTGGAAAGCTTCGAACTTCTCACGAGACAATGCCTTTGTGGAAAGATTTGCAAGGTTGTCCTGTGTTGGCACATAAGCCAAGCTGATCTATCCTGCTGAAAGCCTCTCCCTGACATAGTGGTAATGCACCTCAATGTGCTTTGTACGAGCATGAAAAGTGGGTTCCTCGCAACTGCCAATGTTCTCTGACTGTCAGTGTAGATATTGTTGGTAGTGTCATGTCCAACACCCAAATCAACCATAAGGCGTTTGAGCCACACACAACCGTAGCTATGAAGACTGCCCTGTACTCAACCTCACAACTAGAAGTGGCCACTCAATAGGTTGCTTCTTGCTCAACCATGATATACATGAACTGCCAAACATGAAACAAAAGCCACTTGTGGACACTCCCGTGTCAAAACAACCAACCCAGTATGAGTCCGAAAAATCATGTAAGTCTAGCGGCTATGATCCCCCCTTGGGATAAAACAAGCCAAGATGTAAAGTGTCATCAAGTAGCGGAAAATCCTCTTGACATCCTGCCAATGCTTAGACCCTGGGCTATGCATAAATCTACTGACGTGTGAAACTGCAAACTGAATATCCTGCCTCCTGTTGCATACATAAATGAGGCATCCAACAACAGTTTGGTAAAGAGTGACATCTGCTCGATCACCAGCATTATGAAGACTCGATTTCAAACCTGTTCCCATGAGAGTGGCAATAGGTTTGCAATCCTCAAGTCTAGACTTACATAGCAATGTCTTTATATAAATTTTCTGACACAAGGCAATGCCACCATCACACTACTTAAACTGTATACCCAAGTAATGATGCAACAACCCCAAATTTGTCATTTTGAAAGTAGCATTCAAATCAGCCTTAAATTCAGCAATATCTCTCTCATTTGGTCCAGTGATCAGCAAATCATCCACATAAAGAACCACAACGAGAAGTACATCACCCTCACGCTTTACATACAATGTGCTTTCTATTGGACTGTTCCGAAAGCCTCGTTTGACCAAATGAGTGTCAGTCTTTTCATACCAAGCACGAGGAGATTGCTTCAACCCATACAAAGCTTTCTTACATCTACACACTTTATCCTCTCGTCCTTTCTTGACAAAATCGTGAGGCTGCATTACATGAACTCCTCAAATATGTCACCATTCAAGAAAGCAGTAACAATGTCAGATTGATGTACATCCCAACCAAAATGATTTGCCAATGTACATAGGAAACGCACAGTAGTCATACGACAAGTGGACGCAGAAGTCTCTTCATAATCTATGCCTTTTTGTTGTGCATAACCCTTTGCAACAAGTCGAGCCTTATAGTGATCAATCTTATCATCCGGCTTGCGTTTCAACTTGTAAACCCACTTTGTACCAATGGCCTTTCTTCTAGGAGGCAAATCACATAAAGTCCATGTGTCATTTTCTATATTCTGATTGCATGGCAACCATCCAATTTTTTGAATTATGTGCTTCATCAAAAGATAGAGGTTCCTCAACATTATGTAAGCTAGACACATCCAAAGCATAACAATCTAATGCATAAGATACATGGTGAGAGCCTGAATGAGTGTGACTAGACAAAGGTGTATCCAATTTACTGTCACGTAATGTATGCACTAGCCATTTCGGCATACCTCTAGCCTACTCATTTTCATCCCTTTCCTCATCAAGTACATCATGTACATCTGCATCAGTAATAGGCTGATCTGTAACATTTTGAGAAACCCCCATAGGATGTACATTTGCCTCAGTGGAATTTACATTCGAACTTACACCACTGAAAAGAGGCAACAAAGTGTCATAAATGTCCTGTGAGCTTAGATTACTGTCTCTAGTACATGACATCAAGGGCTAAACAGAATCTTCCACGAACACAATATCCTGTAAAACCAGAATACACTTTGTTTGTGGATGATGCAACCTGTAACCTTTGCTTTCAACACTATAACCAACAAAAATACATTTGTCAGCCTTATCATCCAATTTTCTGCGATGTGGTTGTGGCACCGAAGCATATGCCAAACATCCAAAAACACGCATATGCTCAATAGAAGGCTTTCTATCATGCCATGCTTCATATGGAGTAATAGACTACAAAGCCTTCGTAGGACACCTGTTTAGTACATAAGTGGCACACATGATGGCCTTAAGCCAAAACGAATGCGACAAAGCTTGACTTTTGACCAAACATAGTGCCATTTTCGTAAGTGACCTGTTTTTCGTCTCAGCAACACCATTTTGTTGAGACGTATAAGGCATTGTACATTGGTGTTTTATCCCACGACTAGCCAGAAATCCATTAAATTCATGAGACATATACTCTCCCCCTCGTTCGGAATGGAGGGTGTCCATAGTACATTTCTAGACATTTTCAGCCATAGCCAGATATTGTTTGAAGCACATAAATACTTCGACTTCGCTTTAAGCGGATATACCCATGCATGCCTGGAGTAATCATCAATGAAAGTCACGAAGTAAAGGTAATTGCCCAAGGACGGAGTTTGCCTAGGTCCACAGACATCACTATGCACAAGCTGCAAACTGCATGTGGCCCTAACTGAAACATCCTTTGCAAACTTAGAACCTTGCATCTTACCCAAAATATAGCCCTCACAGACATGTTTGGTAGGTGCTTCAAAGAGGCGGCAAAGAAGCAACCATATCAGATTTTTGCAAACGCAACAAACTTGCAAAATTCGGATGATCAAAACGTGCATGCCAAAGTTTTGCATCTGAAATAGCCTTTGAATCCACAACTGCATTTGCAAAGTTTTTCTCACACTTGTCATACAAAGTGAGCTTATATAGCCCACGACATAAAATGCTAGATGCAACAATTTCATCACTAAAACTGAGATCATGTATTGTACATCTGTCATCCACAAATTTAACTACAAGACCAAGTCTAGCAAGTGCAAATACAGACAAACGTTCTTCTTGATCCTAGGAACATAAAGTGCATCAACAAGTGTAAAAGAATTGCCATTTGCAGCAGTAAGCACAATCTTTCCAACTCCTTGAACCAGATAAGAGGCATTGTTGGCACAAGTAATTGAATTTCCTTCAGGGACAAGAGAGGTGAACAAACCACAATGTGAGGTAATGTGCTTTGTAGCACCATTGTCAAAATACCACACATGTGAATCTACAACATCAAATGACATGCATGCATCATGGACAGTAAGATTATGGGTACACTCTGCACTAAAAGCCCATTCTACATCAACATCAGCATCACAGTCTCCTTCTACAGAAGACTCAACAATAGCTGCATTTGCAATGGAACCACCCTCTTTCTTCCTAGCCTCTTTGGTCTTCAACTTAGGACATTGCTTGATCAAGTGATCATTAGCTTTACAATAATGGCAACTCATCTTCTTTTTGCCCTTATCACTAGAATTTCTAGACGAATTGCTTCCAGCAAAAGCATTAGGAACAAGTGATTTTCCACTCGCAGAAGAACCATGAGAAGTGGTTGTAAAGCTGTTACCACCTTTTCTTTAGCAGCAATAAAGGCATGTTCAACTGCACGTTGTCTAGTCCTGCTTTTTTAGGGAAGTGACTCTTGCAATAGCAATGTGCATAATGCATCAAACTTGACAACTTCATGATTTCCTTGGGTCATAAGTCTCCAAGTACTAGCAAAAATCTAGTAAGAATCTGGCAAGGCATCAAGAACAGAGTCTGCACAAGGGAATTGTCTGAAATGACTTCACCTGCAGAAATAAGTTGCTCATTGATATCCTTGACACCAGCAAGGAAAGTGTCCATGTCATCTTCCTCATGCATAATCTTCGATTCAAGCTCTTTATGGAGCAATGCAGTTTTAGCCTCATTGCGACTTGCATAAAGACCAACCAGAATATCCCAAGCATGTTTTGCAAATTTTACTGAACGAATGTGGGAATTAATAGTACGCTTCATAGACAACGCAATCTACGTATGAGCATGGGCATTTTTTACATCCCAACGAGCTTGCTCAGCTATAGACAAAACAACTCTAACAGTAGCAATCCTTGCAGCAAGACCTGCAACATCCTCAACATCGTATGTATCCTCAGAACCAGGACGTACATCAATGCCCTGCACAATGTTCCAAACTCCCTTTAACACAAGAACATGCTGCACCACATAAGACCACATAGGGTAATTGTTCCCATCCAATCTGTCCTCAGCAAGCAGACATCTTGAACACATCTGTATTGTTGTTGGCCATGGAAAATGCGTGCATCTTATGTGAAAACTGCCTGAAAAGAGGAGAAACGAAGCGGGAACAACACGTGCTATATAGCACAAACAGTAGAAGATTGTTAGGGACCTATTATGAAGAAAATGGCACTGACAAAAATTTTGCACAAAATGAAGAAATAGCATGTGCAGTAGTGCCTATAGTGGAAACGGAGGCCAAAATACACCCGAGTCATAAATCTGAGAAGACTAAACTCTACGAGCTTATCCAAAATATTTGTCGACCTGCAAACGCTCGCCAAAGCTCACAAAAATCGAAGAAGTGAGTACGCGTGTGCTGGTGCTGCTGTTGGCTAAGCCCAAGAGGACGCAACCTTCTCTGATAGCAATTGTTGAAATTAGGATTGCAAGAAAGCACACACACAGCTTGGAGAAGACGAAGAAAGCTCAAGGCACACAATAGAGAGTGTATTACTTAGTGTGCAATGGAAAGATAAGTTATCCCTAGAGTGATGGGCGTATATACAATGCACAGAGGGAAAAACCTCCTAGTGAGGGAAAAAATGCCCCAGCAGTCCTAAGTGTGTTCACACACATCACTACCACATGTATATGGTAACATTTAGCTTTAAGCATAGGATTTGGTTTTAGCCAAGTAGACACATAGAACTCACACATATTTATATTAGAAAAGCATTGGTGCTCTTGGGAAGAGATTTGTATCAATGGTTTTTAGGACAAAAACTCTTCTTGTAGGTGGGAGGAATGTTTGGATAATGGTCTTTCGGTATACCTAAGGCCTAGTAACTATGAGCTTGTATGGCTAAGAGCCGATGGGAAGCACATTTGTAAAGGGATCTTATTTATAGAGACATGACCAGCTATAAAAGAGAGGCGATGGAGACATTAATGTGCTATTCCAAAGTCTAATGTCGTGGCCAAGGACTAGGGCCTCATAGGAACCTTCAAGCAATCAACGGTTATTCCGACATTGTTGAATGAGGTTCTTATCCTCGTGGTGTTGATATGAGTGTCGACATCAAACTATCATTATAGACATCGATATATGCATCACATATACTCATTTTTGATGTCAATGTATATATCGTAGTGCAAAAACCATAAATATCGATAGATATATCGAGGGTATTATCAAAATATTCTTTGAGTGGAAAAATCTTGCTAGTTGTGCCACCCCATTAGCCATAAGATTTAAAAGAACAAGTTTTCATGAACAATTGGCTAACACTTTGCAATATAATAATCACTAAGAGACCTTCAAAACGCAAAGGTGAAAAGCCAAGGGTAGAACAAGAATTAAAAACTCTTGTAGTTGATTAATTCGAGGTTGCACGACTCTAATAATTCCACCATGTCAACTATGTGCACTAAGACATGCACTTGAATGGTAAGAATGGTGGTGGGAAAGTGTAGTTCAAACATGAAAACCACTTTTGTTGCGTTCTACTTTGTGGAGGGTAATGAACCAACTTTGCAAGCTTGTAAATTGTGCCACCAAGACTTACAGACAAAAAGTCCCCACGGGAAAAATAAATTGCAAACAAGTTCAATGTCTCAGTGTAATTGCACATGCAATCAAGTCTATCGTATTGACAAGTCAATCTCTAACACATCTTATGCCAATTGTGCAATTTCATACTAGTGAGCCTTCCATCCTTCATGAATGTCGTCCTAAGTGAGTGTATTATTTATATCAATGTTCGCATGGACCATATAAACTCTTTAGCCTTGCATTCTTGGGCGGCAATCAAAACCCAAGGGACTTTAGGCAGCTTTGCTGACCCATCGAGAGTTGTGTGCAACCAATAGTGCTCCATGCGGCCAACATCTCTCAAGCCCAGCCTAGCATCAAGTGTATCCTTTTTTCTAATGAGATGATCACACAATAAGCTTCCCACATTCTTGAATATGTGCATTGGATCCCACAAGTCATTGATTTTCAATCTTGTCCAATAGAGCAACTCAAATCAACACTCATGGAACTTTCCATCGTCAAGTTTGAAAGACAGAACCCGTGTGAACAAGGTTTCGCCTTGAAT
Source organism: Adiantum capillus-veneris (assembly GCF_014529385.1). Lineage (NCBI taxonomy): Eukaryota > Viridiplantae > Streptophyta > Polypodiopsida > Polypodiales > Pteridaceae > Adiantum > Adiantum capillus-veneris. The sequence continues at coordinate 53,967,391 of NC_140955.1, read as the reverse complement.
AATAAATTGAGAACCTATTCATTCGGGTGGAAGGCACTTATCATATCTCTCCTTCAACTCCAACCACTATCAAGTGGACAACTTTGAGACTTATGTCTTGACTTATAGCTCATGGTTAGAAGTTGTGTTTGATAACCTTCATAGATCTGCTTCCTTAGTGCTATCAATGGCAAGCGCACAACCTTGGCCCACACAAGACACATGCATTGTAACTGCTAGTTTTAAGATGCAACTTATCTTGTAAGAAGCCCTTAATTCTATTAGCCAACATCTTGGTAACTAGCTTATAAATGACTAGCATGAGAGTGATAGGGAGCCAATGTAAAATTGATTCACATAGATCTCTTGGGGAAAAGCTTGATCGATCCTTGCTTCCAAGAAACTGGCATAAGTAAAGCCGATTTTTGCAAGAAGGGACAGAAAGCAATAAAAAGTTTGAATGTCAAGCCGTCTTGGTCACGTGATTTCCATTTGCCGATTGAATACAAGGCTTCCTTTATCTACTCTTCTGTAAAAGGTTTCTCTAGCACCATAGCATGACCAAGAGAGATAATAGGTTGCACAAGTTACCAAAGTTTACAAGCAACCTCTTGAAGGATGATGTAAAGAGACATTCGAGATAGACACAAAGATAGACTTGAGCATAGTCAACCAATTCTTGCATAGAATTAGACCATTGAGCTTCCGTCTTTTGACCCCGCAAAAACTCCCTTTTTTCCTACAGTCATGTAAACTCTTGGAAACTGTTAAGAGCAGCAACCTTTGTCAAGTGATGCCTTGTGACAAGAGTGAGTCGTTCATTTTTACGGTTTGCACTGATCATGGACCATAATATACAACAACTCTTGCTCACTCAAAGAGGCCTTTGTTGAACACATCAACATTGACAAATTCACATACTTGTTTCGCCTATTGGACTATCAATGTCCTAATAAACCTGATGATAAATGGATGGAGAAACATTTTTTTTAAAACACAATTAGTTATGATTCAATATGGGCAATTAAGACCTAAAAGCAAATATATCATCACAAGGCTTATCAATGCACAAGCCAATCCATAACGGGGCATGATTTAAGAGTAGGAGTGTTTGCTCTATCCACAATTTGACGACATGATTATCAAATTGTCGAGCATGAAGCAAATACCATTTGTCCAATCTGGTCCAAATATGCTAAAATGCATTATGATTGAAAGAGAACCCTAGATCATGCGAGCACACATGTGCAACAAATCCAAGAGACCCAAGGCAAATACAATATCACCCCAAGATGAGCATTCAACCGCATGCATGTGCGTGCAATCCCTAGAGTTGTACTCCGGAAATGGGACATGATTGAAATCACCACATAGAAAAGCATTACATATGCGAGGATACATATGGCCTATATGAGGAGGCCTCATTCTCAATGCATATTATCCAAGTTTCTCTACAACGGTATTTGTGAAAACACACACACTAGTTTCAAGATCGTGTTTATTTATGAGTCCAGGATAATTTATCTTGGAAACTAATTCACTTGGGCTACACCTCTCACACTCACTCATGCACATGGTTACACATGGTCTCACCCGCCATGATGCATGCTTCATCTAGGAGAGCTAGATCTGTAAACATTCACATGGTATCACAGACGGGGCACCCCTTAACATCATGTCTTGAGTGAGTGTTTTGTGTAGCATCATAGGCTACCATTTTGCTTGGTTGTTATACATTTCCTTATATCCTTCCAAAAAAGTGAGTTCCTAGCTGGTTGCTACGAGTTCTCTCCGTCGTTCCCAGCACATAATGCATCAATTAGGTGGCCATGGTGATGCTTACGCGTGGCTCTTGCCTTCACGTCAGCAACGCGAGAAGGATGCTGTGCTCACATCAGATGAAGTCAAAGATAGCATTGAAGAAGAAGAAGGCAGCATACATAGCAAGGGTTTGCAATATAAGACAAGCAAGGTAGAAGTCATCTAGGAATGCCTAGCAGCATCGTCAATTGCGCCATTGTGAGTGTGTTGTGGTTATTACCGAATGCAGCGGTATTGTTGCTGACGTGCTACCATCAACATCTTCTACTGCTACAGAGTGACGCGTCTCGGGTTGAGATAGATATCGGACTGCTTGTAGACATGGCAATTCAACTCCACCCCGTGACCGGGCTGGCCATTCATTGCCAGCGCCATGTTGCTACACAGTCGGATATTTAGCTATAGCCGGCTCCTTGTGACATAAGATCAAGGCAGTTGCAGCACAGCACAAAGCTACTGCTCCTCAAATACTACTGCTCTTCTTGAGGAGCATCCATTTCTACACAAGGTAACAGAAAACAAGGCAAAGGTGACATTTCAAAGTGGTTTTCAAACACACTGTTTTTAGTGACCAACTTCCGGATCTCCATTTTTTTTGACAGCCAAATGCAAGCGCGCGGGTTACATTTCACAACTGGTCTATTCATTAGAGCACATTCTATTTTGAAGCCAAATAGAGAACAATCACACAAAATGTCACACATGCAAATGTTGGTCTATATGCTATCTGCGTGACATTTTTGGAAGAGTACTCTTAAAATTTTGCATGCTAAAATCTTTCATTGTGGAGAAGATACCATGGACCAAAATTAACCAAAATCCATATTTTGTTCATCTACACATCCATTTCTTATAGAACTTGATTATTCAAACCATTATTTGTATAAAAGGATAAAACACTGCCAAAGAAGCCAAGAAAGCTCTCCTCCTTCACTTCCTGCACAAATTATGCACACCTTTGGAAATGCATGCATTTTCACTTCAAACATATAATTGCGCGCGCGCGCGCACACACACACACACACACACACACACACCAAAAAAAAGGGTATTGATCAGACTGAATTTGACAAAGAAGAAAAGATTGACGCAAAGAGCAACCAGTAAGTGTTAAGGGCAAAATTATTTGTAGAAAACCCCCTAGTGACATGACAAAGACGAGAGATCCCAGCTCAACATTAAGGGGGACTAATGAGTTGAAGTTGGCTAAAAGCCAAAAGAGAATTGTCACTGTGTAACATGTATTGACTTTGACTGCCTTGCCATTTGTCTACTTGGCTGGATAATGTGTGATGCTAATACATCATACCTTAATCTGTTTCCATTTATTATGATCATCCTATGGTAGTAAATAACAAAAGTTCCACCAGATACACCTTCAAGTGCCTCATCAGAGAGATGAATAGCGCTTCTCTATATCAATAATAATTTGGCCGTTCCATCAAACATGTGACCGCCAAATGCTTAATCGAGAAATTCCAGAGCAAAGACTCTCTTTTGATCTCATCTTGCAGAAATAAGAGCTTCTCTGATATCACCAATCATGCAAATAAATCCACCCCCACATTGCACATCTTAAAGACTGCAAATACGGATGCATGAGTCTGGCCTCTGTAATGGTCCATCGATGTAAGCCTCCATTCAAGGGCTCGGAGAAGCTTTTGCATGCATTTTGACTTCTGGAATTATCATGCTTGCCTCCTTTTTCCAAGCAAAGCAACTCGATTGTTCAAATGGATGATTGAGAGAAATCTTTACTACAAGAAGAAAGGTCTACACCACATTGTAAACATCAAACGTTATATCACATAGTCAAGACCTGCGAGGTGAAATTTGTGCTAGCAAACAACCATAATTCTGTAATGTTTATGAGAATTTGAAAGCATGAACTCAAACCTTTTCAGCCTTGCAATGCCTTCACACGGGCTGTTAGCTCCCGTACTTGATTCCGAAGCCGATCTGGGCCACAGAAGAAGTCGACAAAGACTTGTCTTTCACGACCCACTTCATGTGGATGATGTTTGACTATCTGTATAGATGAGAGCAAGACATAATCAGACTTCCTAAGCGAGAATGTTTTACCGAGTGCTCACGCGCTCGACAAAAGCAGACATATGAACACGAAAGCCTGTATCTATACCTCTGCCTTTTCACGATGTTCACGAGTTACCTCCTCTAAAGCGATAGAAAGTTGAGAGTTCACCTTCTCCATATCTGCTAGCTCTTTCATGAGAGGCTGCAAAAACAGACATAAATATGAAAGAGACATCTAGATCGTACAAATAATCACAAACACAGGCATCCTTTGAAACCCTGTGGAGATGAGCAAACTGTTAGTATGGCATGCTTCCAAGAAACAATCAGTGTAACTATTCCACGTTAGAAAGATGGGTGCACACATACATGCACTCTCCATAAAAAGACTCTCAAGCAATACCTTGAAACCCTTGTCACTACCTTACACTCATCAGACAAAACACAAACACCAACTGCATTTCAGCGTACAAAATTTCTCCTTCTAAAATAGAGAGATACTTTTGTTTAGTGCAGATTAAGGTCATAATTTATAACAGAATACAACCATCCATACAGTATGTACCATACTACCTGACGTAACAAACACATACCAGACACTATGTACATTTCCACAACTTTAATTCCATCAAGAAGCTTATTTCTAAGTAGCACTTCAGCTGCTAACTCTCTTGAAATTTGTCGTGTGTTGTCATTGTGGTTGTTCCAACGCCTGTTCCATTTTGATAAGTATTAAGCTTCTTGGCGGCTTTTGTCTGATATCTCCTACACTCATTATTTTTTGTCATAGAAATTTATACCACTGGTGAACAAAAACATACATGCTTTTCCTATTTACAAAAAAATTCCAGGCATTAGGCAACCCATTCAAGAAAGGAAAAATGATCTGAAAGACACTCTGCCCAGGTTAGTGACACATACTTTGATCAGCTGCAACTGAAAGTACTTACCCAAGGACTTAAGACTGGTTGCGCTGTTGTTGATGAGGCGAAGAGGAGCTGCTGCAATCTTTGAATTATCTCACAACTAAGAGATCACAACACAGTCAGGACCACAAAAATGTGAAACAGCCCAGCTAGATCAGCTCAAGAAAGCATCCTTACAGTTCATTTATACACTTAATCTTTTCCTCCAGAAGGGAAGTTGAAAGCTCTAATTTCTGGTGCTGTAGTTCAGCCTGGAGGTTGTTGATTTGCTGGACTAGGCCTGGAGCTGAGACATAAACTGGTACACTTCCTTGATTATCTGTAAGAAGCATACAAGACATGAAACAAAGCTTCTCTCACACCATCAGCAAAAGTCTATGATGAATCATATTATACATACTCGCATGAATCACAAGTAGATCTCGCACTTGATGTAATAATGTGTCTCCATCATCAACAGCACCTTGCTCTTGGACTTCTGCACCTGCCTGTATCAAGGCCAAGCATTTATCCTGTGTAACCAAACCATCAACCATAAAGACAAGGAGCTCAGATTCCAAGAACAGTTCCGCAGGAGGAGAACAAAATTCACGTTAACGTCCAACTTCAAAAGTTCTTTCTTACCACACGGCTTGATATCACTTGAGAGAATGAAACCAATTCAGCTTCAATAACCCGCAAGAGCTCATTGGCTCCATTCATAGTCTTTCTTTCTAATTGGCATGCGACTTGTAAGAACCGATGACGCGCTAACTGATTTACAAGATGAGTAATAAACTGCAAAAGAGTGACAGAGACAATCAGCAACATGAAGTCTTGATATTATCACTTTATAAATTAATGACTGGGATGTTTGACAGCCTCTCCCAGTTGCAGTTTCTGTTAATAACATTCTTATAGAGCGACTCTTACAACCTTGCTTACACAAGTTCCAAAGGAAGACTCCCATAGCGCTGATCATGTAAGCTAGGATCTATAGGATTATGGTGGGTAACCCAATGTACCATTCATACTAATTGCATAATTAGGAGACCAAGAATGCTAATCACACACTTAACTATTCAATACACACAAGGGCATAGCATAGGCACACAATGATTACTGAGTGTATACACAAGCTCAATTTATAGCCTTGAGCTAAGCATATTTGCACCCATAGGTGATGATGTCACAGGGATTGCCAAGTAGGTTGCACACTAAGATTCCACATAGATCACATGGTCTATCACATGTCACAAGTTGACTAAGCATCCACATGTAAGAGGGTGCTCACACACATTAGGTGCTACAAAACCCGCACCCTAACAACCCTCCCCTTGTGGATTTTGTCGCACTAAAGCACTCACACTACCTTCCCTCAAAACACACTAAGGGTAGTGAAACCGGCCCGTGGGGCGGTAGGCTTTGGCTTTCACTCGAAATTCTTTACTTTAGACACACACACAGAGCACTTTGCAAAGGGAACCTACGATGGGAATTAACACTTAAGCACACACACGGCTCGGAAGCTAGAATGTTCCGAGCAAACGCTGACAACTTGTAGGCCCCAAAATTGGCATCCCTTTCAGTATATCTTTATACTTTAACAGAGGGAATAAAACCTGTGATTTCCTACGAGCTGTCCCACATAATCCGAGCAGAAATCCACCTGTTCTGGCCCGATTTCGGCAACATAACTGTACTAGGACGCTTCACAGATAGTATCCCCACGCGATAGATGACTTTCCCGACGCATATGGACACTTTGCAAAACCTGGCGAGAATCTGCAGCACGCTGAATTCTCTGTTTTCTGCCCCGAAAATGCGCCAGATCACCTCTATAGCGGTCCCCTCGTGTCCCCGGACCTCCTGGGGGTATTAGGGACCGTTTAGGGCCGAAACCCTAAACCTGCAAAAATACACAGCAGGCTGTAATTTCCTGTTTTGGGCTCCGTTTCGCGAGCCGGTCGCATCTGTAGCAAGTCCTCGAGCTCCGGCACCTGTAGGGCTACTTGGCCTTTGAATTGGACGAGATTTCTCACGTGAAACCTCTCCAAATTCACCTGTACCTACAGGGGATTAGCAACTAGCTAATCCATTACCTGTGCAAGAGGCTCTTGCCTCGGCAATCGCGCATGACCCACACAATTGTACATTAGTCAAATGAAGAGCCCTCTTGTGGAGCATCGCATAACTGTACATAGGGGGGAGAGAGAGCAGTGTGTAGTGTGCAGGGCATCACTCCTAGCACCACATTGTACATAGAGTGGAAAGAAAGCACTCCATAGCTCTTAACCTCTGACAGTATGAAAAATGAGGCCTCCTAGCTTAATATTCAGCGCTACCTCTTCATTGCATAAGGAAAGTACACTAAAATGCGCCACTTGGCACAATTACACGCATTTTCCTGTCTCGAGGTTGCCGCCTAAAAATCTACCGACCGGTTGCCCAATTACTTTGCATCAGAGTTGTAAAATGTTCCCCTTGTCACTCTGAAGGTAATGACGCGAACACATTTCACGGCCCAAAATAGCAGTTCCCTAATTTTTAGGAGATGCTTCCGTTGGGCTCCCACTGGTCTTTTGACCATCTATCCTCATTGGGACCGCATCCGAAAGTGCAATGTGGCCCAACTGTCGGATACTTTCTGTTGGTGATCCCACCTTGACTTTATGCCTTTATTGAGTTCACTTCCTAGTATCCACCAACTTGCTAAGTGCGACGGGGGGACCTACATGATCTTGGACTGAGCCTAGACATCCTCTTACTATACGAATTCCAGTGCCGACCAGCTTCCCATCTGCAGCTTCCCGTCTGCAGGTGAAACTACCGTTCATATTGGCCATACAATGTCCGACCATTTGCAACTTAAAAAAGAGGGTCTCAAAAATAAAACAAAAATCATTTGAAAGAAACCAACAACTAAGGTTAGCAATTGCCACGTCCTCGTGACATAGTTAACAGTTGCCACGTCCTCCTGACATACCCCCCCCTCTTGAAATCGCAAACGTCCTCGATTGCATACCATAAATACACGCCATTGATGATCTTGTGTTGTTAGCACTCTTTTATCATCGCATGTGTCCGCAAGAAAGGTCGTAACACATAGATAACAAATGACTTAATGAGACCTACATACTTTTGTCATTTCCATTTATTACACTGAATTCATATGTACATTTGATGTGCTAGCCCTATCATTACCCCTCCAAGTCTCGCCATGTTTTGATAGCTTCAACCTTTGTGGGATCCATACTGACACCATCCTTTGAGACTATGTGGCCAAGAAAGTGGATCTCTTCCAAGAAGAATTCACTTTTGTTAGGATTCACAAGTAGCCTGTGAGACTGCGCAGCTCTTCGAACACAATGGTCAAGTGACGCCTATGCTCCTCTTCATTCTTCGAATAGACTATCACGTCATCGAAGAACGTCCCAACAAACTATTGATGCGAGCGGATCACGTGCAAAAATCAAGTACACAGAAAGATGATTCTTTATTACAAAAGTGATAGCGGAAGCAGATACAATAGGGACAGGCGCCCCTTTGAGCTTTACATCCCAACATGAGTTCTGTCCCTATGTTGAAGGGTGATCGTCTTGCCGAAGGCATCCAACATGCCATGCACTCAGAACATCCACGGAATTCCAAGTAGCGCATCGCACCCTTCCAATGGCATGATATAAAATTCTTCTGTGTCCACATACGACTGAATATGCAGATGCAGCTTTCCAATAATGGGAGTAACACACTCTGAGTAGCCAAGACATGCCAACCCTGCCTGTGCTGTGTACCCCATCTCTTCAGCTCTGATGCCCAACTTCATAGCTAACTCACGTGAGATAAAGTTTGCTTTGGCACCTGAAAGAAGATTATTGTTGTCTGATCCCTAACTTTACCCCATGCCCTGCATAACTCACTGGCATCCGTATTGGGCCTGTCATCCACCATATCTGGCACCAAACCTGCCGCGGGTTTAGGCTTCTTGCCTTTCTGGTCCTCTTTATCATCTAAGTCACCTGGTCTTTTCCTTTGTGGACAGTTGTAATCAAAGTGACTAGGCTGCTCGCATATAAAGCATTTATTTTCAGCCATTTAGGACCTTCTTTTCCTCGAGCGACTTGCGCACAAAAGGCTTCCTTTTCTGTTTCTTTGCCTGCGCTCCAGAAGTCCCTCCTGAATCCTTGTCTTTGGTGGCCTTTTTACAAAGGGCTACTTCGCTGAATTTTTCTTCTGCTGCCCTCCTTTTTCGTTGCTCGGAAACCCACTATCCTCTCCTTTCAACAAGGCAAGACCAGTGTTAGCAACTTCCATAAGCTGAGTGAGGGTAGCCACTCTGTTCTTGGTACAGTAGTCCCGAGCCCACAATAATACTTCTCTATCTGCTCTGTCAATGGCACAAATCTGTAGGAGGTCACTAAGAGTAACCCTTTACAAAACCTCCGATTGTACTCCAGCAAGCTCTTGCATGTAGCCGAAGTAAGTTGGTGCCAATCTGTCATGACGTCGGCTTCAAATTCATTTGACAGCCAAGCAAATGCAAACATTTGCTTGAAATAAACCCAAGTGGCAGGTGCCTATCCTTGCATTAACAGTGTCGTCCACCATGTAAGCGCATTGTCCTTTAAGAAAGTGGTAGCTTTCCTGACCTTAGAGGCCTCTGTAAAATTCCCTCCTGCATACCCCAAATTGTCATAAGAAATAGTCTGCAACATGGGCACTGTAGTAGGCATCATCGGCACATCTTGGCCATTGACATTTTGCGTCAGAGATGCGATATCTAGCTACGGTCCAGAAAAACCAGCCATGCCAAAATGACCCTGTGGCACCCCAAACTAGCCCTGGTTGCACTGAAAACCCTGCTGCATGCCGATGCTACCATACATGAGGTTTGGCATCATGCCTTGCATACCCCCAAACATTGTTCCTGGCATGTACGATTGACTTCCAGGCGCATAACCAACCATACTTTGGAACATAGATCCACCCTCGAAATACCCAGGATGTACCGTGGGTGGTGGAAAAACTGGGTGCATTGCCTGGTAACCAGTTCCTTGTCCATTCAAGACAGCATACGGGATCTGAAAGGTGGCGGGTTGAACTGGCATAACCTGTGGAATAGGCATCCTAACCACCTGTTCAAGGACGGGAGGAACCTGTTTTGGAGCCTCTGACTCTGCAACATGCGAGTGTTCCCTATCCTGCTGAGCCGCATGAAGTACTTGGGCTTGAGCCTCAACAAGCTCCGTTCGCGGTGTAGGTTGCCTATTTTCCTATTGCACTGGTGGCGCTTGCAAGAACTCCATAAACCTTGGATGTTGCACCAGTTGCGAAAAGACATTCACTGCAGCAACTAACTGAGTCCTGAACGCATCATCCTCAAGTTGCCCAGTCATAAAGCCCTGTACTACTGGAGAGACATTCACATCAACAGGAGGTACAATCTGACGTGGCCGTTAGCTCTTGCCAATCTCGAAGACCATAGTAGCTTCCTGCCTGTCCTTCAAAGAGGAACCCACTTCCATTATGCCCTTCCCTTTGTCGGCCATAGTGTAATCCCGCGTTCCTGTACTCTGTGTCTTTACCCAAAACAACCGAGGCTCGCTCTTTGAGGAAAAAGTGATTGATGTGCCGGCAACAGAACCTTGAAACCGGCCCGTGGGGCGGTAGGCTTTGGCTTTCACCCGAAATTCTTTACTTTAGACAAACACACAGAGCACTTTGCAAAGGGAACCTTCGACGGGAATTAACACTTAAGCACACACGGCTCGGAAGCTAGAATGCTCCGAGCACACGCCGACAACCTGTAGGCCCCAAAATTGGCGCCCCTTTCGGTATTTCTTTATACTTTAACAGAGGGAATAAAACCTGTGATTTCCTACGAGCTGTCCCGCATAATCCAGGCTGAAATCCACCTGTTCTAGCCTGATTTCAGCAACATAACTATACTAGGACGCTTCACAGACAGTATCCCCACGCAATAGATGACTTTCCCGACGCATATGGACACTTTGCAAACCTGGCGAGAATCTGCAGCGCGCTAAATTCTCTATTTTCTGCCCCGAAAATGCCCTCGCGTCCCCGAACCTCCTGGGGGTATTAGGGACCGTTTAGGGCCGAAACCCTAAACCTGCAAAAATACACAGCAGGCTGTAATTTCCTGTTTTGGGCTCCGTTCCACGAGCCGGTCGTATCTGTAGCAAATCCTTGAGCTCCCGCACATGTAGGGCTACTTGGCCTTTGAATCGGACGAGATTTCTCACGTGAAACCTCTCCAAATTCACCTGTACCTGCGGGGGATTAGCAACTAGCTAATCCGATACCTGTGCAAGAGGCTCTTGCCTCGGCAATCGCGCATGAACCCACACAACTGCACATTAGTCAAATGAAGAGCCCTCTTGTTTGGCATCACATAACTGCACGTAGGGGAGAGAGAGAGCAGTGTGCAGTGTGAAAGGCATCACTCCTAGCACCACACTATACATAGAGTGGAAAGAAAACACTCCATAGCTCTTAACCTGTGACAGTATGAAAAATGAGGTTTCCTAGCTTAATATTCAGCGCTACCTCTTCATTGCATAAGGAAAGTACACTAAAATGCGCCACATGGCACAATTACACGCATTTTCCCACCTAAAATCTCCCGATCGGCTGCCCAATTGACTTTGCAGCAGAGTTGTAAAATGTTCCCTTGTCACTCAGAAGGTAATGACACGAACACATTTCACGGCCCAAAATAGCAGTTCCCTAATTTTTAGGAGATGCTTCCGTTGGGTTGCCACTGATCTTCTGACCATCTATCCTCATTAGGACCGTATCCAAAAGTGCAATGTGGCCCAACTGTTGCATACTTTCTGTGGGTGATCCCACCTTGACTTTATGCCTTTATTGAGTTCACTTCCTAGTATCCACCAACTTGCTAAATGCGACGGGGGGACCTACATGATCTTGGACTGAGCCTAGACATCCTCTTACTATACGAATTCTAGTGCCGACTAGCTTCCCGCGCTGGTGAAACTACCGTTCACATTGGCCATACAATGTCCGACCATTTGCAACTTCAAAAAGAGGGTCTCAAAAATAAAACAAAAATCATTGGAAAGAAACCAACAACTAAGGTTAGCAATTGCCACGTCCTCGTGACACAATTAACAGTTGCCACGTCCTCGTGACAGGTAGGTACACAAAACACAATCCTCCCCTTGAATAGAAATAGGTCCAGACACAAGCTGAGAGACACAAAATCCTCCCCTACAACACAAAGGGTTGAGGAACACATGGCTAAAGTGCTCACAATGTGTCAGTGTAAACTAAAGCAACAGATTCATCTTCGGTGTAGGAATCATCGGCAACAACATTAATTTGATTTTTTCCTTTGTCTCTGTAGTGGTTGTGGTTGCTTGTGTTTGCCTTCTACTTGTTGTTATGTTTGTATTTGCAATACTTGGATGAGTACTTGTTCTTGCCACAACGCTACAAAGATTCACTTAATAACAATCCTTTGACAAATGATTGGTATGGTCACAATGTGTGCAATTGAGGTTGCTTTTGTTTTTATTGTACCGGTGGTTGGTTACCACATATGCTTTGCCATTGTTGATGTTTCCGTTTATCTTCTTCTCAAAAGCTTGCAAAGAGTTTATGACGTCCTCAAGAGAGGGTATTGGGTCCTTCTCTTTGAGTACGGTCACAATTTGTCCATACACAGCATTTGAGAGCCCTATTGTCCAACCACTTTCACACAAGGCATCCGTAGCAGGATTTTTCAAAGAAGATCAACCATTAAATCCCTCCGCATTTTATGCTCGTTGTGTATGAAATATATCCGAGCTTTTGGCTCGATCTTGTAAAGGATTAGACACTGCCCAATCCACATCGGTAAGACCTTTCTCACATGCATTCATTGCACCATTATGGGAGGGGAGAAGAGCACAAATAAGTTAAACGATCAGGGATTCCACACATAGTAAGCCAAGACCAAAGGGTATTTAATGAAAAAACATTTGTTGTCTTGGGTCAAAACCACTTAGGGAAAATGAGAGAATAGAAGCCAGCAAAGTGCTACTCAATTCCATGCCAAACATTTGTGTTATGTGATCAAAACCACCAAGGGAAAATGAGAGAATAGAAACCAGCAAAGTGCCGCTCAATTCCATGCGAAAGACGAGCAAGCTTTGGGCATATTCCTCACATCACTTGATGACAATTTTATGCACTATTTAGATAGTTGCAAGGCTTCTCACGCAGCTTGGACCACACTAGAGAAGCACTTTAGAACCGGAGCCCAACACTCAAAAAATTCTATAAAAATGGAGCTCTATAGCCTAAGCATGGAGCCCAATGAAGATATAGCCTCACTAGTGAACCGGCTTAAAAGCATTTGCACACAAATCACATACATCCAATGCGTTGTGATACCAGTGGTAAGATTATGGTGGGTAATCTGATGTAGCATTCCTACTAATTGCATCATTAGGAGACCATGAATGCTAATATCACACTTAACTCATCAATACACATAAGAGCACAACATAGGCACACAATGATTATTGAGTGTATCCACAAGCTCAATTTATAGCCTTGAGGCATGTTTGCACATACAAGTGATGATGTCACAAGGATTGCCAAGTAGGTTGCACACTAGGATTTCACATAGGCTAAATCACATGGTCTATCACATGTCACAAGTTGACTAAGCATCCATATGTAAGAGGGTGCTCACACACATTAGGTGCTACAAAACCCGCACCCTGACAGGATCTAATATCCAGAAGGGATGAGAGTGATTGGACGCCACTGTTGAAACAAAGTGGCATCCTTTCCCTTCGGTACAAAAGAGATGAGGCCGGAAGAAAGAGAATGTGACATCTTACCAGTGTCAAAAAAATGTTGAAAACTTTGTGATAGGGAAGTCCTCAAAACATCCCAATAATCTGCAGAAACTCATTTGAAAACCCTGTGATAAGGAAATCCTCAAAACATCCCAATAGTCTAGGAAAAAATGTTTTGTGAGGCCATGGCCCATCATCTCCAGGGCAGGAAGCGAGATCAATACCAGTAAGTGCATCACACATATCTCTCAGTAAGCGGGGCCTTCAAAACATGACACGTCTTAGGTGACAGCCATATCTTCTCCCTGGCAAGAGTGACATACAGAAATAGCGGCTATGCTGTAAATGGTGAAGAGTACTAATCTGTGGCAATAAACAGTACGGAATTAAGGTCAGTACGGTGAAGAATACTAATCTGTGGCAATAAACAGTATGGAATTAAGGTCAGTATGTAGCACCCCACAGGCATTCTTCAGAACCACGACAGGGCCTCTTTATTCTGGATAGCATTCTTTCAGCCTTCAGGTAGACATTTGGGGCACTGACGTGCTATTCGCGCAGGAACAAGCCCTGCATTCTGTCTAGCGACTTCTAGTCAGACTTGCGACTGCCAGGGTGTACTCTCTGTGCTCTTAGAGACAGTCTGGTGTGATGCGCATGGAAATGGGAGGAGGATAGGAGAAGATAGTACTACGCATAATAGAGAGCAGGCATCCAAGAGACACCCTCCCTGGCGCCTGAAGCCCCAAGGGAACAGCAAGGAGCATGGTGTCCTGGCAAAAGATTTTACATGTCACTCTATTAATAGCTGACATCACAAAAGCAAACCTATCCCATGCATCCTGCTCAATGGGGGATATTGAAGTAAGATGAGGTGTAGTCTCTGCACAGTTATCCTCATGGGACTAAATATTGTTAAAGTACACACCTATCATCCAAGGATCAGCAGAAGGCAGTATGTCTACAATACACTGCCAAAAGGCAGAACGGACATGTGCCCATGTAGGTGCATAGACGGACATGACCCCAAGCTATACATGACGGGTTCATCGTAAAAGGTTAAACCAAGATTGCCACATCACATCAATACCATCAATCAGCTGAAAGACACTTCCATATGAGTCTACCAACCATCCAAACCCCATCTCTCTAGATAGGACTCTATGGTCCATGTGTGTCACTAAAAATAATGACTTGGATTCCACCTAAGCTAGGAATCTATTCAGATATTCAGAAGCGGTTGCATAAGAAATAAGGACTGTCTGACCCAAAATGGTAGACAGACAGACCTTTTACATGATATATGGGATGCTCCCCTTTTTGCATCCAAATTTGTCTGCTATTGTACAGCATTTCCACATGTAAGCTTCTTAACTTCTTACAATGCTTGCTTTGAAACTTAAGCCTTTGCTATCAAGCACCACAACAATTTGAAGCTCCGATAGATTTTTTGACTAACTGAAGGAGGCTTGCTACAAAATAGCAAAATACTTGGAAAACAAGTAAAGTGCTTTCTTACTTTGACCTCACCTGCTTTTGTTGTGAAATGTAGAATTCCTGGCGCATAACCTTCAAATCATAATCACCTGAAAAAAAGTAACACCAATTAAATCTGATCTTCTCAAATCCTAAACCATAGTGAAATCAAAATATGACTAACTCTACCCTGCAAAATGTAAGTATCTTGGAGCTGAGCAAGCTCTGAGCACAACTTGGGAATGACCTGTCAATCAACTCAAAACATTTAAACAAACAAACCTCGAAAACATGGCACTAAATAGCATTTATGAAAATCAAACCTCAGAGAGCAACTTCTCTTCTTTCTGCAGTAGTGTATACAGCTCATTTCCTATCTCAACATTTCTTCGCCTGCAAGATAAGTCATTTTTGGCCTTTTGAAGACGTTTAATATAACATTTCATTTCATCTCTCTCTCTCTCTCTCTCTGGTATGATGAGGAATGCTGCCAGACTAGAGCTAGACTTCAGAGGGAAGAGCTTTTGGGGGACATCACTCACAGACAGTCACAGATTAGGCGTCGGAAGAAGGTATGATGAGCAATGCCGCCAGACTAGAGTTGGTATGATGAGGAATAGAACAGCTGGTATGATGAGGAATGCTGCCAGACTAGAGCTAGACTTCAGAGGGAAGTGCTTTTGGGGGACATCACCCACAGACAGTCACAGATTGACTTCCGACGCCTAGTGCGGCGGAAGAAGAGGGCATTTTCGGCTCAACTAGAGCAGGATCTATACTAGCTATTCTTGAGTCAGGACTCGCGTGAGGCATGGCGGCTCTTTCATGAGCTGTCTCTCCCCCCCCCCCCTTGCCATTACCTCTACAGAGACTTGGGGTCAGTACGCATCTTCCCGACCACCCCGATCCATGCCCACACACATGTACTTTTTTCACCGCTGAGATGGTGAAGAAGGATGAGGACCAGGAGAGCATATGATCATGATGGCTTAGTGGCTGAGCATTTCATGCATGCCAGAGATCTACTAGCAGAGCTTCTAGCAATTATGTTTAACCGTGCCATGTGTGAAGGCTTGCCTGATACTTGGGAGCCTATCTACGATTGTACTTATCTTCAAATCAAGACTCTATGGAGCCTGGGAATTATCGCATTATCATGATTGGACACACATTGGCACGGTCGTATGCATCCATTCAACTGAGTAGATGGGCAGAGAGGGAGGGAATGCGTGCAACTGGGCAGGCAGGGTTTAGGAGAGGTTTTTCTACTCTTGACCATATCTTGACACTCAGGGCCATCATCGAGGAGGGCAGATTCCGTGGGAGACGGATATATTGTAGCTTTGTGGATTCCGCAAAGCAATTGACACAGTACCCAGAGCTAGATTGATGCGTAGATTATAGGAGATGGGAGTACCCACAGAGCTCATTTGGAGGATCATGGCATTGTACAGATTAGTAGTAGGGCATGCACGCACCTCATAGGGTCTATCTACACCGGTTCACTCCACTATTGGGGTGAAGCACGGCTGCCCGCTCTCTCCTACTCTATTTGGTATGTATGTGGATGAGGTTTCTGACTACATTGAGAGAGATGGTGATAGAGGTGCACCTCTGGCAGGGACATGGATTCCCCTATTGTTATATGCTGATGATATTGTGTTGATCTCCGACTCTTCCGAGGGGATGCAACGTCACTTGGATGCTTTGCATAGGTTTGCCCATGAAAGTGGTTTGTCTGTCAACCTTGGTAAAACCAAGGTCATGGTATATAATACCACCCCATAGTGGATCAAGAGGTCAGTGCCCGCATTCACATACGGCCAGGAGACACCTCGGAGTGGTTTTTAGTGGACCAGCATTTTCATTGAGGAGAGCAGCAGAGACTAGATTGACCAAAGCCCATTCGGCATTGGGTAGATTGGAGAGGATGTGTTCACAGGTTCAATTTCAAGAGCCTCGGACGTAGCTCTAGCTCTTTGACACTTTGGTGCTTCTGCATTGCTCTATGGAGCTGAGATATGGGGGCCTTCATTGGATCATCACGGGAGGACAGTTCGCACTAATAGATGGGGTGACATGGAGAAGCCTTTGGTCTCCATGATCTCGTGGCTCATTAGAGCCAAGGCTTCAGTACCACGTGCCATTTTCCGAGCAGAGCTAGTTGCCCCCCCCACTAGTGGTTGAGGCGCTCACCAGATCTGTCTCCATACACCGCATGTGGGAACTTCCAGAGACAGATACGCCCGCCTTGTACTTGAGTCCTATGGACAGTTAGCCATGCAGGGAGATACAACATGTTGGTACAGGGAGATGACATCATTGTTCCAGGCGCATGAGATTAGTATAGACAGATTGCCCCCCTTCCAGTCGTCACTGGATGCACCCTCTCTGACTCTTACACAGTCCGAGATCACCAAGCTCATCCACCAGGACCTGACTCAGCTAGACACCAGGAGAACATGGATACTGAAACCGGCCCGTGGGGAGGTAGGCTTTCGCTTTCACCCGAAATTCTTTACTTTAGACACTCACAAAGAGCACTTTAGAATGGTAACCTACGACGGGAATTAACACTTAAGCAAACACACAGCTCAGAAGGTAGAATGCTCCGAGTAGACACCGACAACCTGTAGGCCCCAAAATTGGCGCCCCTTTCGGTATTTCTTTATAGTTTAAGAGGGTAAATTACAAAGTAAAGTCTTGGGAATTCTTTACCTGTATCCAACTAGATACCGCTTGTTTTGGCAAGATTTCAACAGCACAGCAGCCCCAAAACTTGCCCGAAACCAATTCCCCTCACTTCCACTGAGATAAACCCTCTGATTTCTGCCCAAAAACAGTAAATTCAGCACGCTGTATTTTCTGGTTTTTGCCCTGTTTTCAGCCCTAAACATACCCGAGCTGTCCTCTAACAATGGGACACTGTTCCTAATGGTTCTGGTATCCGTATGGCTAAAAAATAGTCAAAATACAGCGCATAACCAGTGCTGAAATCGCACCTATACGGTGAGGTTATCATCCTCACCGGTGCCTGCTTTTGGAGCAGCAGTCAGCTACTCCTACTCCTGCTCAGGAAAGCTCTTGCCTCAGCAAAAAGTTAAAACGCATATAACCACAGCTGTACATCAGTCAAATGAACAGCCCTCTTGTGGGGCATCACATTACTGCACGTAGGGAAGAGAGAGAGCAGTGTGGGGTGTGCAGGACATGACTTCTTGCACCACACTGTACATGAGAGGGAAAGCTTGCAGTCAATAGCTCTTAACCCGTGTGATAGGCTTCAAATGAGCTCTCCCGCAACTTAAAAATCAGCGCCACTTCTTCTGCAAGAGGAAAGTGCACTAAAATGTGCCACTTGGCGCGTTTGCAAGCAATTTCTCGTTTCGGGGTTGCCTCTTAAAAATCTCCCAACTGCTTGCCCAGTTGACTTTGCGGCAGAGTTCTAAAATGTTCCCCTTGTCATTCCGGAGGTAATGACGCGAACAGATTTCATGGCCCAAAATAGCAGTTCCCTAATTTTCAGGAGATGCTTCCATTGGGCTCCCACTGGTCTTATTACCATCTATCCCCATTGGGACTGCATCCAAAAATGCAATGTGGCCCAATTGTCGGGTACTTTCCTTTGGTGACCCCACCTTGGCTTTGTGCCTTTATTGAGTTCACTTCCTATTATCCACCAACTTGCTAAGTGCGACGAGGGGACCTACATAATCTTGAACTAAGCCTAGACATCCTCTTACTATACGAATTCCAGTGCCGACCAACTTCCTGTCTGCGGGTGAAACTACCGTTCACATTGGCCATACAATGTCCAACCATTTGCAACTTCAAAAAGAGGGTCTCAAAAATAAAACAAAAATCATTGGAAAGAAACCAACAACTAAGGTTAGCAATTGCCACGTCCTCGTGACATACCCCCCTCTTGAAATCGCAAATGTCCTCGATTGCATGCCATAAATACATGCCATTGATGATCTTGTGTTGTTAGCACTCTTTTATTATCGAATGTATCTGCAAGAAAGGTCGTAACACATAGATACAAATGACTTAATGAGATATCATTACCCCTCCTTTGCACACGTTGGGTTGGGCATAGGTAGGCTGTAACCCAAAGGCTTCAAGGTAAAGCTGCAATCCATTTGGTGATCTTGTCAAGCACTTGAAAAGGCCCATAGTAACGCATGCTGAGCTTAGGAAACAACCGTTCCTTGCCCTTCATCTTCTTTAACCTTGCCTTCTCGAACCTTAACAGAACCCAATCCCCAGGTTATAATAGCAATTCGCGACAGTGACGATCAACAGCCATTTTCTATTTTGCCTGAGTCTTCTGTAACAGACTTGGACACTCCAAGTCAAGAATCAATCACAACAGCACCCAATAATCACTTCAAAACAGTTCACAGTTCACAATAGATTTGCACTGGCCCGGCGGAGTTCTGTGCCTAGAGATATTGGCCCCAAAGACTGGCGCCCCTTTCGGTATTTCTTTATGTATTAATCAGTTCAAAGTACAAGAGAGTGGTTAGGGTTTCACTCTCAAACTCTGCGTCCAGATGCTCTGCCGAGTGTGTGCCCAAACCACTTATTTAAAGTTTACAAGGGTTGCCAAAGCAGAGCCCCAAAAGCATAAAAGCAAAAACTCTTTTTTCTCTCAAACTCACTTGAGTTTTAGAATAAAGCAAACTCTTTCTCTCTCTTCTCAAATTGCATAGGAAAAAGCAATTGACGCAACCCTAAATTAGCACCGCAATTTCCGGAAGATTCCGTACGATGCCACGTCATCATACCAACGCATTTCACGGAATTCTCAGCAACCTGCTAGGGTTAGGGTTAGGGTTTATGACAGTTTTTAGGGTTAAGGTTTTTGGCAGATTTTAGGGTTTGTAGATTTTCGGGTTAGGGCTTGCAGAATTAGGGTTTTCAACAGCAGTCATGGTTTCGGCTCCCGCGCAGACACGTCATCACTTTGTGACATACCCGCCTCTTGAAAGCATTGTAATCGCCCTCGATTACGCCTGCAAAACAAACAGAGGCCATAAACCGTCAGCAGACACTGACTGTTAGTACCTACGTACTAGGAGAACACATCTAGCACATGTACCAATCGACTGTCACATCACACGACATCACAGGACATCACTAGACATCACATGACATTCAACATTCATTCGGATCTTAGACCATGATTTATCGGTAATGTAACTAGCAATCGCATCTAGGTCCAATCGGGACCTCATCGATGTCCGATTGACTAACCCCTATTGCAACCATGTCTATTCGAGATCAATTAGACCAAAATACTGCAATCATTTCGTCTATCAGTTCCTGCACTTCAAAAAAGTCAAGAACAAATCCGTATCATAATCAGGAAATCCATTTCATAAAGTCATACAGCAGAATACTGTCAGCTTTCAGTATCCCTGAAGCTCAAAGAGACATCACTGACTCTAGTATCTAAATCAAAGCATATGTTGACAAAGGAGCGGAGTGACTCCCCTCTTGTGCATCCCACTGCACCAGATCTCCGGCCAAGCTGAATTCTGGGTTCTATTTGGAGTAGACTATGCTAAACCAAAAGCATCGAGGTAAAGTTTCACAATCTGAGGAGTATCTGCCAGGCCCTCCTCCTCCATCCACTTCGCATCCAATGCAGGATAGTTCTTGAACCTAACCAACAACTACCTTCGGACATTACCTTTGTTCTTCGTATCCTTATGTGCCAAAATCTGTTCAGAAACAAGGATCTCCTTGTTTTCTTCCACTTCGGGTTGCTCATCAGGCTCCCCATCATCAAGCACATCACCTTTAAAAGGTTTCAAGAGACTCACATGAAATGCATTGTTAATCCTCCAAGTATCAAGCAGTTTCAGTCGGAAGGAGACAACATTTATCTTTTCAGTGATCTGGAAAGGTCCGTAGTATCGCATACTAAGCTTTGGAAGAAGCCTCTCCTTTCGCTTTTTCTTTTTCAGGCGTGCCTTCTCAAAACGTAAGAGCACCCAATATCCTCCTTCAATTTCAAGTCGCGACGATGGCGATCCGCTGCCTTTTTTCTGTCGTTCTTGAGATTTCTGCAAAGTCTCGCGAACCTTGGCAAAAAGCCGTATCTAAGTCTCGCGTATATTCATCCGCTTCCAAAATCTTATCTTTCGTGCTTAGGAAGGGTGAATCCTTCGCAGCACCTTCAACAATCTCAAATGCCGCCTTCCCCGTCGAAGAGTGTATCGTGTTATTGTAGGAAAATTCCACCAAAGGTAGGTACTTTTCCCATTGAGTCTTCTGATCCGAGATATAAGACTTCAATAAATCTAAAACCACTGAATTGGCAATCTCAGATTGCCCGTCAGTCTGCGGGTGAAGCGATGACGAGAACTGCAACCGCGTGCCAATGTTCTCCCAAATTGCCTTCCAAAACAAACTCGTAAAGCTGGGGTCCCTGTCGGAGACAATCGTCTCAGGCATGCCATGTAATCTGAAGATCTGGGCCACAAACAGTCTCGCTAAGTAATCCGGCTTGACTGTTTTCTTCACTGGAATGAAATGAGTCTGTTTGCTAAATCTGTCAATAACAGTCCAGATACCATCGTGACCACTCTGTGTTCTTAGGAGATCAAAAATGAAATCCATTGCAATACTTTCCCAAGGGCGGGTGAGTATGGGTAAAGGCTGTAACAATCCCTGTGCTTTATGCATGTCAAACTTGACCTTCTAGCATACTGAGCAACTGCGCACAAACTCTTCCACATCCTTCTTGAGTCTCGGCCAAAAGAAGTATCTCTCTACCCCTTTCATGGTGGTAGCAATGCCGCGGTGACCCGTAAAAGGTGGACAATGGCATTCAGTCATAAGCTTTTCCCTCAACGGCTGTGTAACGCACAACATGGTTTTTCTCATCAAGTAGCCATCCCGAATGGAATATCCCGCTACCGTCTCCCCATCCCGTATCCATGCGAAAACGTCTACAAAGTCTGTATCTGTGGCATACTCGTCGACTATATTCTTGAAGCTCCTATGATGTACCGTGGAATAGCCACAACCAACGGCTTTCGAGACAAAGCATCTGCCACCACATTCTCCTGTCCCTGCACATGGACAATATGGAAGTGAAACTGTGACAAGATGTTCGCCCACCGCATCTGCTTTTCCGAAAGCTGCTTCTGTGACAAGAAGTAGCGCAAACTCAGATGGTCTGTAAAGACAATAAAATCCGCTCCGAGTAGGTAATGCCGCCACTGAGTAAGAGCATGGATAACCGCCAAAAGCTCTTTCTCATAAATTTGTGTTGTCATCTCCGGCCTTGAGAACAATCGGCTCTTGTAAGCAATGACATGGTCTTCTTGCATTAAGACCGCACCCAGACTACGACCACAAGCATCACAATATACTTCAAATGACTTCTGCAAGTCCGGCAAAGTCAAAACTGGTCCTGTAGTCAATTTCTCTTTCAATGTCTGAAAGGTAGTCACCTCTGTGGATCTCCACGAGAAAGGGACTCCTTTCTGTGTCAAGATATGCAAAGGGGAAGCAACCTCTGCAAACTTTCAAATGAACCGCCTGTATTACGAACACAGTCCCAAGAAGCTTCTAACTTCATGGACATTCTTCAAATCGGGCCAATCACGGATAGTCTCTATCTTGGCCGGATCCATTTGCACTCCTACTACTGAGACAATGTGTCCCAAAAAGTGTATCTCTGGTAGGAAAAATTCACTATTCTTTGCATCAATCACTAACTTGTGATCTCGTAATGCTTGAAAGACCTGAAGCAGATTGTAGCAAGGCTACAGTGTCCTTCACGGTACAGTGTCTTTCACAGGACAGGTCTAGGCTGGTTCACACTGGACGGACACTAGACGGACCCTCTGGGCTAGGGAGTGACACGTGGCAGGGTACTGACAGTGGTCTAGTGGACCTCGTGGCCAGGTCACCACATGGCTGACATTTATGAGCCGTTGGTGGCTCTTTATGGTGGTACATATGAGTAGTAGCGGTCGGTTATTCGATTATCTTCTTCACCTTTGGTCCTGCATCGTCCTCTAGAGCAGTGAGTCTATTCACAGAGCACATCTTCACCATCCCTGCACATCTGAGCCTGGACCTCCCCATTGTACCTGTGAGTCCTGGGCTGGAGCTGAGTGTGCTGCCACGCCAGAGTCTGTATCAGTCTTTGAGATAGTCGAGTCAAATGTTCTGGTCTGCTGTTGTGTCTTTGTGAGCTCTGTTGACGTCTATTGTTTCCATTTTGTTCAGTCTCGGTGAGGGAGATTCAGTCTGTTGAGTGAGATTGTCACGCACATTGCACTGAGGACCACCCACTGTAGAGAGCACGACACATTATCCGCGCTACAGGTGCTCTCATTTTCGCGATCACGGTGGGACCTCAACTGAAATCTCACTCTCAGAGGTGTAAATCTTGGAGCTAGTTGGGTCTATCTAGCTTCGCCGACCTTGCCTTGCACTGTTCTCCTCTCGCCTGGTCCAACTGTTCTCTCGCCCTAGTCATCTTTGGCCTTGGTCCAACCTACCCTCGTCTCTGGGTCTAGACCCCCTTGACCCTAGTCTAGTCCTCCTCGTCCCTGTTCGAGCTTGGTCTAGTCACTTGCCTGGTCTAGACCCTGGTCTAGTCCTGGTCCTCGTCCCTGGTCCTTGGTCTTTGGTCCTGGTCTAGTCCTCGCCCTGGTCCAACCCTCCTCGTCCTGCCAGCTAGGTGGTCTAGTCACTGGTCTTGGACCAGGTGGTCTAGTCACTATCCTCACTTATTCTGTGGTAGACCTGTGTTGTTCACTGCATGACACATACAAGGCGGTCAGTTGAGCGTCAAAGCGCACTACTGAGCCCTCTGAAGCACCATAACAGAATGTGGTATCTAGTAGAAGTCCATTAACCTCATCAAACATACCTCCACATACGACATCCCCCATTCCTTCATGGGGTTCCACATCTTCCAAATCACCTTCTCCAGTAAAGCTCTCTCCTATTCTGCTACAGCAGGCTATTGAGCAACAGGCTCAAAAGGGGCCATGGAGGCGTTGGCTAGTGTGTTGGCCAAGGTAAACATCAAGTTCCCCACCTTCAAAGGACTCTCCTCGGAAGATGCGGACGACCATGCATGGAGGTTCGTATCTCTCTGTAGAGGACGTGGTCTTAACAGGGAAGATGCTTATTTGGTACTTTTTCCATCCACCTTGGATGGCTTAGCAGACAAATGGTACAGCCACTTTGTAGAGAATCATTTTGCAACTTGGGCAGACTTAAGACAACAGTTCTGCAGCTTTCAGGCCAGGCGACTACCAAGAGAAAGTGTTGGATGAGTTGGCCAACATGGTGCTCCAGCCAGAGGAGACTTTTGCATAGCTTATGACCAAAACCAAGTCTCTGGTTGCCAAGCTTCCCCAGCAACCCGGTGAATTCATGGTTAAGAAGTGGGTGGAGAAGGCGCTTCCCAAAATCTCTCAGCAAAAACTCCGGGAGAGCCTCCGACCCGACACCACTCTGGAGGAATTCATCGCAGCTGCTACTAGGATAGAGGGGGCTAGGAAGCTGTTCAACAACTCTCCTCACATAGATACTCCCTCTGTGTTCTCGGAAGGTAGTCCTGCTGATCCTTTGACTTCCTTGCGCAGGGAACTTGAAGCCCTCAAACTACAACGCGCTCTCCAAGAAGAGAAATCAATCTCTCTGAAACAAGAGAAACCATCGCACCTTGAGGCTTTGGATCAAATCAAGAGAGAACTAGAAGAGCTTCGGTCTCAGCAAGAGACTAAAGCTATGGTATGGTGCAGCTCTTGTCACTCTCCAGGACACCCTCCACAGGACTGTCCCCTTCGGGTTTACTGCCACTTCTGCGAAAAGTCGGGGCATGAAGACAAGGATTGCTACTACCTCAAGGGCTTGAGGCAAATACAGCAAAGTCTTGGTCCTAGTTTTCAACAAGGGCAAGCACCTGCATCCAACATGGTCTCTCCATGTGGCCATCCACACCACATGCCACCTTTATTGTCAGCCCCTCCAATGCAAGGTATGCAAAGCACTTTTCCCTCTCAGAGCTTTTATCACACCCATGCTCCCTCCTCACCTCACAGCTTCTATGCCTCCACCTCCAACTCCATGGAGCAAGGACCACCTCGTCCTTCGACTCGTCCATTGAATCAGCCCATTTTGTGCTACAGATGCGGGGAATATGGTCATTACCAAAGCAAATGCCCTTTGCCCGAAGGGTCCCCTCCCTGCGGTCATTGCCCTGATATGAAGGATCACTACAGTAAGGATTGCCCTAAAATTCGTGCATCCACAGCTTCGAACCCAAGTCAAAGCCAGACTAAGTTTGCCTTTCCCAAGCTCAATTTGATAGCAGTTAGCACTGTTTCTCAGCCGCCCCCTTCTACCCACGTGGTTACCCCTAAAAATAAGCCGCCACAGTTGGCAGAGGAGCTATCGGGCGTCCTCACCCGGGCCCAGAGAGCCGCTCTCGGTCTTAGCATCCCAACAAGTTCAACTCCCCCACACAGTCTCACACCAATGGATACCCTGCCTGCAGCAGCTGTTAACAAGCCATCCCCCAGTGCCATGAAAGAATCCACATCTTTGCTCTCCGATATTGATGAAGCTTTCTTGGAAGCAGTTTCCGATCTACAAAAGATCAAGGTACCCGAGAAACAACTGGTAGAACAGGACAAGCTTACAGCAGAGTCAGTCTTGAAGAACACCTTCCAACAAGTGTCCCTCTATGACATGCTGCGACTAGATGCAAAGTTTAGAAGTGACACCCTTGCTGTTATTCAATCACTTTATCCTGGAGCAGGTCCTAGTGGCGAGCACCTCCCAGTGCGACCATCAGAGTCCTATATGATATCCAATCCCGCTGCTCCACTCATTGATTATAGAAGCCCTCGCCTGACAATGTCCGTTTTGGGTCGGCAATTCTTAGGCGTGATAGTGGATGGTGGATCTGGCATCAACCTGATGCCCGAGTTCACTATGTTAGCTCTAGGTCTACAGCCTACTCGCCCTGCTCCATTCACAGTTACATTGGCCGACCAGCGGACGGTCTACCCAGGGGCATAGTGGACAATGTGCCTCTGCACGTACAAGACTTTACTTTTAACTTGGATTTTATTGTGGTTCGTCTTCCCCATATTGAGGGCGGATTTCCTTTGCTCATTGGAAGACCATGGCTGCGACACACTAAAGCACTTCATGATTGGGGAAACGATGCAATGTGGATACAAACTTCTGGCTCCCCGATGCAACTCATCCTCTTAGAAGGAGGTATGGATCTAGTGGTGCAGCAAGTTTCTTTGTCAATGGAAACCAACCCTGAACAAGAACAGCCTACTACACCTGATGGGTCTGACGAAGATCTGCTGGAGTGGTTGGAGGCTACCAAATCTATGCCTTGTTATGGAGTCTCTATTCACTCTTTGCATAGAGGTACACCTTCTTCCAATGTTTCCACAGTAACTAAACCCAATGAGCCACCTGAGCCAGCTCAAAGGTTGACTGTCATAGAAGTTACCCCGGATGCGCCCTTGGTGGAAGTCTTTGAATTTGGTGACCCTATGGAGGATCATAGAAGCGGGGAGAAATCTCCTCCGAGAACAAAGCTCCCTTCACAGAGCTCGTCCTGCCTAATGAATTCCATTCTCATGATAGTTGTCTTGCTCATGGTGGCTGCGCTTTGTAGCATCTCCTCTTTCAACCAGTGGTACATGGACTTCATCTACAGCCCTAGTCCCCCTCACACCTCCTCGCCCTTGCCCTCCCCCTACTCGCCCTCTCCCTACCTCCTTTGCCCTCGCCCCCTCCCTAGGCCTCGCCCTCTCCCTACCTCCCTTGCCCTCGCCCTCCCCATACCTACCCCCTTGCCCTCGCCCTCACCTACCCCTGGCCCTCTCCTACCTTCCTCGCCCTCGCCCTCGCCCTCCCACCCACCTACCTACTCCCTCGCCCTCCCCCTCCCACCTACGTACCCCCTCGCCCTAGCCCCCCTACCTACCCCCTCGCCCTCGCCCTCCCCCTCCCACCTACCTACCTCTCTCCCTCGCCCTCCCACCTACCCCCTCGCCCTCGCCCTCCCCCTCCCACCTACCTACCCCCTCGCCCTAGCCCTCCTACTTATCCCCTCGCCCTCCCCCTCCCACCTACCTACCCCCTCGCCCTAGCCCCCCTACCTACCCCCTCGCCCTAGCCCTCCTACCTACCCCCTCACCCTTGCCCTCCCCCTCCCACCTACCTACCCCTCCCCCTCCCCCCTACCTACCTACCTACTTCGGATTTCAAGCTTTCACCTCGGTACTACCTACCCACCCCTCGGCTTTCAAGCATTCACCTGCGTTCCTTGTGGCTTTCAAGCATCCCGTTGTTGTTAATGCTTTTTGTTCTACCATTAAGATAGAGCTTAACCTCACCTGCGTTATTACTTGAGCTTCTGATCATCAGTCTTTTCAACAATTTCATCTGCAAGTGAGGACCATGTCATTTTCTTCTCACTATGGTTATGGAGGATAAAGATGCGCTGGATCCAAACCGAGCATATCTCTTTGCTGAGGAGCCAAGCTGTCTGTTTTGCCGATTGGGATTCTTGGACTATGCAATCATATTGGGTTCTTGCCTATTAAAAGGCTTAAGGCGTTGCAAGCAGGGCAGTGTTTTACTACTTTTGAGGCATGTAAGGTCATGGTTGGGCCTAGCACCTGCTTCAAGAAATGTACGGATGCAGTACCTAGTGGTTTTCTTTCACAGTTTTTTTCAGTATTCCTCTCACCGAGACGGTGAGCGGTCTTGTGGCGGGCAACCTGTAGAGCAGGGCTACAGTGTCCTTCACGGTACAGTGTCTTTCACAAGACAGGTCTAGGCTGGTTCACACTGGACGGACACTGGATGGACCCTCTGGGCTGGGGAGTGACACGTAGCAGGGTACCGACAGTGGTCTAGTGGACCTCGTGGCCAGGTCACCACATGACTGACATTTATGAGCCGTTGGTGGCTCTTTATGGTGGTACATATGAGTAGTGGCGATCGGTTATTCGATTATCTTCTTCACCTTTGGTCCAGCATCGTCCTCTAGAGCAGTGAGTCTATTCACAGAGCACATCTTCACCATCCCTGCACATCTGAGCCTCAACACCCCCATTGTACCTGTGAGTCCTGGGCTGGAGTTGAGTGTGCTGCCACGCCAGAGTCTGTATCAGTCTTTGAGATAGTCGAGTCATATGTTCTGGTCTGCTGTTGTGTCTTTGTGAGCTCTGTTGACGTCTATTGTTTCCTTTCTGTTCAGTCTGGGTGAGGGAGATTCAGTCTGTTGAGTGAGATTGTCACGCACATTGCATTGAGGACCACCCACTGTAGAGAGCACAACACATTATCCGCGCTACACAGATGATCTCTGTGTTCTGCCTCATTCTTGAAGAAAACAATGATATCGTCAAAGAAAGTGCCAACAAATAGCTTGTACTCTTGAAAAATCTTGTCCATCATCCAGTTAAATGTCGCAGGAGCATTGGTTAAGCCAAAAGGCATCACCAAAAACTCAAATAAAACAAAAGTCGTCCAAAAAGCTGTCTTGTAGACGTCTCCCGGCACGATTCTGATATGATGGTATCCACTCTTCAGATCAATCTTGCTAAAGCACGAGGATCCCTGTAATCTGTCGAGTATATCATCGATCCTAGGAATTGGAAATCTGTTCTTGATGGTGAGTTTGTTGAGAGCTCTATAATCAATGCACATTCTCCAAGATCAGTCTTTCTTCAAAACCAACAACATTCGAGAGCAATACGGTGAAGTACTAGGCTGGACAAGACCCTTTTCCAAGAGGTCTTTCACTTGGTTCATAATCTCTTCATTCTGTTCTCGGCTCACACGGTAAGGTGACCGGTTCGGTGGTGTGCTTCCAGGTATCAGATCAATGGTATGATCTTCAGGACGAGCAGGTGATAACTCGCTTGGTAGGCCCTCTGAGAAGCAATCGGCATGAGAGTGGAGAAAATCTTGGCGTTCTTTATCAAGTTTAGACATATTTGTCCTATCCTTATCGCTCAATTCTTTCATAAAGATCGAGTAAACAAACAGACTGGATTTCATTAATTTAGAAATGGCCGAAGCCGATACAATAGGGACAGACTCGCCCTTCAGTTTAATATTAAGTACGATGGTTCTGCCCTTCTCTGTAGTCAATGTCGCTTTCCTCGCCCAATAATCGACCACGGCGTTGTTCTTATGGTACCAGGGAATCCCTAAGAGGACATCACAACCTTCCAAAGGCATTATGAAAAAGTCCTCATGCCCCAAATACCCCTAACAATGTAACCAAAGTTTGCCAATAACAAGTGTAATGGCTACGTCCCTGTCAGGTGCCGCTAGAACTGTCTCTGCAAGTGGTCCCATTTGATCGGGAGTGATCTCCAGCCGCGCCACCAATTCCGGTGAAATGAAGTTGGCCTTGGCTCCTCCATCAAAGAAGATCGGGGCCTCTTGTTCTTTCACTTTGCCCCAAGCTCGGCAAAGTTCTGTACTCTCGTCCATGGTGTTGGGATCAGTACCCACACAATCTGGAACCAATCCTGTTTTCATCTTTCCTTTTCTGCCACGTTCCTCAGCTGCTCTCGAACTCTCAGGCCTGTCGTCGTCCTTATCATTTTGTTCTTTCTGTGCCTTTTTAGGGCACTTCGCGGAGATATGTCCATGTTCCCTGCATCCAAAGCACTTCCTCTCTCTAATGAAGCGAGCTCTCTCCTGAGGAGTAAGCTTGGGTCGTGCATCCTTCTTCTCTGGGTTGCTCTTTCTCTTTCTACTTTCATTCCCAGAAGTCTGTTCGGCTCATTGTGTCATGACCTCATTGGTGGGGTAGGTCAGACTACCAGAGTGAATGGCAAAGCCCCGCTTTGCATGCCTCAACAACTCCTGAATAGAAGCTGACTTCTGTTCCAAGCAGTGATCTCAGATCTCTGTAGGTAGACCCAAGGTGAACCGCTGAATCTGTTCTCTGAACGAGATCTTCTTGAAGGAAGAGGCGGGTAGAAAAGAGCTCCAGAATCTCTCACAGTAAGCATCCACTGTATCTCTCTTGGTCATCCGAAGATGGTTCCAAGCAGCTCGTATATCGTGTTCATACTCTTGCGTCAACCAAGAAGAAATAAAAAGCTTCTTAAATTTCAGCCATTTACCTGGCGCAGTCTTGTTTAAAAAGAAGCGTGGACCACCAAGTTCGAGCATTCCCCTTAAAAAAGAGACAGCTCTCCGAATCTTAAAGTGCTCTGAGTAGCGTCCTCCCGCGAAACGATGTCAAACTACTGTATAAAAGACAAAGCCTTCGAAGCCTCTTTGTATCTTGAAAAAGTGTGAAATTTGATCGACTGTCCACCTTCCTTAAATTCTCGGACTTTCTTGCTTTTATCTTCCAGAAAGTCATACTGGTTGGCTTTATAAAAATTCTTCTTGTTCACATAAAATTTTCCGTCATTAGAGTCTGAACTATCTGTAGGCGAGTCCTCTGTACAACTGTCACTCACTGGGCGAGATTTAGACTTCTTTGCCTTTTTCTTGCCCTTTCCGAAGCGTTGTTTCTTGCTTCGCTTTTTACCTTTTTTGTCTTCTTCGCTCGAATCTAAAGAGCTAGAAGAACTGTCAAAAGAAGAAGAAGAAGAAGAAGAAGAAGAAGAACTGGGTACTTCTTCAAATCAAGCACGCTTCTTCTGTTTCTTTGCTTTGTCAAATGTCGACTGACGACCCAAATAACCCGGGAAGTCAGTGCCTTTCTTCTGCTTTTTGCCGTGCTTTTTGGATTTCTTTTGAGCGTCAAAAAGCTGAGCAATCCGTGCATCAACCACCTCTTCTAATTCCTTCTCTGAATATTGCTTGTGATCAGAAGGTTTCTTGAGAGCGGGTTTCGGGGGTGGTGGTGTGGTTTCCTGCCACTGCGCATGCACTTCCTGAAAAGAAGTCTCGCTCATATATTTTGCCAATTTCGGGTCCTTCGCAAAACTG
The DNA here is from genome assembly GCF_014529385.1 of Adiantum capillus-veneris. Lineage (NCBI taxonomy): Eukaryota > Viridiplantae > Streptophyta > Polypodiopsida > Polypodiales > Pteridaceae > Adiantum > Adiantum capillus-veneris. The sequence goes on along the minus strand of NC_140955.1, from coordinate 53,936,358 downwards.
AGCATTATCTTTGTTGCATCACCGATCAATTGACGACGCATCATCTCTCGTTGCTCCACCTGAGTAGGCCGAGGCGGGCCATACTCTCTGCCGAAATCTTCGTTGTGATCCCTGCCCGCATCTCCGGATGCAAAGGGAGTCTATTGATCCTTGCGTGAAGCCATAGGTGCCGCGGAAAAAAAAATTGGGGATCGGATTTCCCATGGAAGAGAAATCGGCTATGCTCTGATACCACTGTAACAGACTTGGACACTCCAAGTCAAGAATCAATCACAATAGCACCAAATAACCACTTCAAAACAGTTCACAGTTCACAATAGATTTGCACTGGCCCGACGGAGTTCCGTGCCTAGAGATATTGGCCCCAAAGACTGGCGCCCCTTTTGGTATTTCTTTATGTATTAATCAGTTCAAAGTACAAGAGTGCTTAGGGTTTCACTCTCAGACTCTGCGTCCAGATGCTTTGCCAAGTGTGTGCCCAAACCACTTATTTAAAGTTGACAAGGGTTGCCAAAAGCAGAGCCCCAAAAGCTTCTCATCCAAAAGCATAAAAGCAAAGACTCTTTTTTCTCTCTCAAACTCACTTTAGTTTTGAAATAAAGCAAACTCTTTCTCTCTCTTCTCAAATTGCATAGGAAAAAAGCAGTTGACGCAGCCCTAAATCAGCGCCGCAATTTTCGGAAGATTCCGTACGATGCCACGTCATCATGCCAGTGCATTTCACGGAATTCTCAGCCTGCTGCTAGGGTTAGGGTTAGGGTTTATGACAGTTTTTAGGGTTAGGGTTTTTGGCAGATTTTAGGGTTTGCAGGTTTTAGGGTTAGGGCTTGCAGAATTAGGGTTTTCAGCAGCAGTCATGGTTTCGGCTCCCGGGCAGACACGTCATCACTTTGTGACATCTTCTCCAAGGCAACTTTAATTTTCTTGTACATTTCATCCATGTTCTCAACATATCGATCTGTCTCAAAGATTTTGTCCTTTGTATGTAAAATGGAAGGAACCTTAACAGAGTCATGAATCAAGCAAAAGTCTTTAGTTTTATTGCAATCCATGAAAAAATCCTAATTGTCATAATGAAATAAACAAATTTGAATGATATTGATCTCATTTTGATGCAAAAGATATGTTTCAATAAAAAACAATAACCATTCACGAAAAAATACCCTCAAAATATCAATGAATAGCTCATACACATTTGAATACAAATAGCTTTAAGTTAATGTTTTTTTTTCATCCCTTTCTTAAGGGGAGTTCTTGAGTTTGAAACTACCGACTCAAAGTCAATGTTTTTTTTCAAGCATGGTATGGAAATGGGGTGGGAATGCCCTCCTTCAAAGCTTTTCTTTTAAAAAAAATAAACATTATTATTTTAATATTTTTGAATGAATTTCCTTCTTATTCCTGCGGCAGTCTTGCAGCAAGGGAAACTAGAAACAGGGTTTGTGTGAGGGTGTCTGTTTTGGTTTCTTTAGTCAACCTCTTTCCTCCTGCTTTCCTTAGGTTAAGCAAGTCAACATCCTCACCAACAACATTCCCGTCATCATCCACACCAGCAAACAATCATCGGTGTCAATGTTGAGACCAAGTATAGAACAAGATTCTACAGTACATGCAGGTCAGCAACTTGAGATGTGTGTGAGCTGGGGTGTGGCAATTCTGAGCGTGACCTTTGAGCTTTCGAGGTGAGGATATGGGATGGTGGCTCCTTTGAGTCTGAAAATAGAGAACAAGGATTGGTGCTAGGTTTGCACGGTGGAGAGATTGGGAGGCAAAGGCAGCAGAGGCAGACCAACAAGTGGGCATGGTGAACAACAAAGATAGTGTGTGTGTGTGTGTGTGTATGTGTGTGTGCTCGTGCCTCACATGCTCCAAATCAGTCAGACCTATGAGAGTAGGTAGGTGGGTATGCAGGTGGGGTGTAAGCAGCCAAGCGGGCCAGCCTAGCTTGGATGTGTGTGTGTGTGTGTGTGTGTGTGTGTGTGTGTATGTGGAGGTTGATTTGATGACTCGTGCGCATGAGCATCAATAGGACAGGTGTGTGGGATGAGATGCGCCAAATGAAGCCCGAAGGTTACAGTACTGCAAGAAGCACACTGAAGTCAGGGTAGTTTCTACCACGGTTTTGAACTTGTGGTGTGCACAATGGTGTGCTTTGATTGAACCCAAGCGGTGCGCCAATATGTAGTCATAAGCTACCAAATTTGTGGGGCAAACGCCTGGTGGAGTCATCTACAAAAGACAAGGGTTATCTAGGTGTGTGTGTGTGCATGCCATAATTGGCAGTGCCAAACATGGCATGGCGTGGCATGAAGAGAGAGAGAGGGTAATGGCCCATGTGTGTGTGTACTTTGAAAGCAACATTGGCATGGTTGGCACCATCAATTGGGAGTGCCAGAATTAGGTGGCGGATGTAGCTAACTCTCGGAGAGCCTATATAGGGTTGGGGTAAGTTGATGGGTGTAATGAAAGTGAGAATTGAGGGTGTTGAATCCACCTTATATGAGGTGAGGTCGGAGCCACACTTGAAATAGAGTGTGTGTGTGTGTGTGAGGAGCGAGTCTGTGTGGAGCCAAATGTGATTGAAAAAGGTGCACAAAATGTGTGTGGTGTACAAAATGTGTGTGGTGTGGGCCTATGCTGAGATCCTCAATGGGGCATGTGTGTGTGTGTGTGTGTGTGGAACTGGCATTTAAAAGAAGACAAATCTCAATTAGAGTATGTTCCCACGGCCATCACACATGATTGACTCAAATATTTTTTTTCATAAAACAAGCAAAAACTCCATCAAACCTTTACCAAATTGATTTTGAGCTCCAATGACTCTATGAAAATGCATACATTGAAGTGTTATTCAGAGTTTTCTTTTAAGGCATTCAATGTGATTGCTCCAAATCAACTCCCAAGAAGCTTCTGACATCGTGCACAGTCTTCAAGTCTGGCCATGTTTTGATAGCTTCAACCTTTGCGGGATCCATTCTGACACCATCCTTTCGGACTATGTGGCCAAGAAAGTGGATCTCTTCCAGGAAGAATTCACTTTTCTTAGGATTGACAAGTAGCCTTTGACTGTGCAACTCTTCGAACACAATGGTCAAATGACGCCTATGCTCCTCTTCATTCTTCGAATAGACTATCATGTCATCGAAGAACGTCCCAACAAACTGTTGATGCGAGCCGAAAATCCGGTCCATCATTCTGTTGAACGTAGCAGGAGCATTTGTTAGACATCACTAAGAACTCATAAAGACCAAATGTCGTTCTGAACGCAGTCTTGTGCACATCCTCTGGCCTTATACGAATCTGATGGTACCCACTCTTATGGTCTATCGTGCTGAAAATTGCAGCACTCTCTAAACGATCGAGAATATCATCAATCCTAGGAATAGGAAACCTATTCTTGATGGTATTCTTATTCAACGCAAGGTAGTCAATACACATGCGCCATGAGCCATCCTTTTTCTGCACTAGGAGCATTGGGGAGCAAAAGGGTGAAGAACTAGACTGAATCCGCCCCTTCTCTAATAACTCTCCAAACTGGCCCATAATCTCTTTCTGATGCGCCATGCTAACCATGTAGGGAGGTCTATTTGGTGGGCTACACCCTGGCACCAAATCTATCCAATGATCCTCAGGTCTCTCTGGCGGCAATTGCGACGGTAATGAATCAGAAAAACGGTCACTAAACTCTTGCAAATATGCTGACCTTTCTTTATCTAACACAGATAAATTTGACTGACAATAATCTGAGACATCACGGCGAAAATCAAGTACACAGGAAGATGATTCTTTATTACAGAAGTGATAGCAGAAGCAGATACAATAGGGACAGACTCCCCTTTGAGCTTTACATCCAAAGCATGAGTTTTGCCCCTATGCTGAGGGGTAATCGTCTTCCTGAAGGTATCCAGCACGCCATGTACTCTGAACATCCACAGAATTCCAAGTAGTGCATCGCACCCTTCCAATGGCATGATATAAAATTCTTATGTGTCTACATACGACTGAATATGCAGACGCAGCTTTCCAATGATGGGAGTAACAAACTCGAGTGGCCAGGACATGCCAACCCTGCCTTTGTTGTCCCATCTCTTCAACTCTGATGCCCAGCTTCATGCTAACTCTGATGAGATAAAGTTTGCTTTGGCATTTGGATCAAAGAAGATGAGTGGCGTCCGATCTCTAACTTTACCCCATGCTTTGCATAACTCGCTGGCATCTGCACTGGGCCTATCACCCACCATATCTGGCACCAAACCTGCCGTGGGTTTAGGCTTCTTGCCTTTCTGGTCGTCTTTATCATCTGAGTCAGCTTGTATTTTCCTTTGTGGACAATTTGTAGCAAAGTGACCAGGCTGCTCGCATATAAAGCATTTGTTTTCAACCATTAGGACCTTCTTTCGAGCGACTTACGCACAAAAGGCTTCCTTTTCTGTTTCTTTGCTTGCGCTCCAGAAGTTCTGGCTGAATCCTTATCTTTGGTGGCCTTTTCTGACCCCTGTGAGGCTTCATGAGCTGTTTTCGCAAAGGGCTTATTCGCTGAATTTTTCTTTTGCTGCCCTCCTTTCTCGTTGCTCGGAAACCCACTGTCCTCTCCTCTTAACAAGGCAAGACGAGTGTTAGCAACTTCCATGAGCTGGGTGAGGGTAGCCACTCTGTTCTTGGTACAGTAGTCCCGAAGCCCTTTAGGCAGCCCACAGCAATACTTCTCTATCTATTCTGTCAATGGCACAAATCTATATAAGGTCACTGAGAGTAACGCTTTACAAAACCTCCAATTGTACTCCAACAAGCTCTTGCATGTAGCCGAAGTAAGCTGGTGCCAATCTGTCATGACATCGGCTTCAAATTCATTTGATAGCCAAGTAGATGCAAACATTTGTTTGAAGTAGATCCAAGTGGAGCCTGTCCTTGCATTAACAATGTCGTCCACCATGTAAGCGCATTGTTCTTCAAGAAAGTGGCAGCTTTCCTGACCTTAGAGGCCTCTGTAAAATTCCCTCCTGCATAAGCTATATCAAAACTGCTGGAGGAAAGTGAGAGCCTTTGCTTTATCCTCGAAGCCACTGAAAGTGCTGAATTTTACAGCTGCACCGCCTTCTTTGTAAGCTTTCGGCTTTTCCAGTGCCCCCAAATTGTCATAAGGAATAGTCTGCAACATGGGTACTGCAGTAGGCATCATCAACACATCTTGGCCATTAACATTTTGTGTCAAAGGTGCCATATTTAGCTGCTGTCCAGAAAAACCAGCCATGCCAAAATGACCCTGCGGCACCCCAAATTGGCCCTGGTTGCTCTGAAAACCTTGCTGGATGCCGATGCTACCATACATGGGGTTTGGCATCATGCCTTGCATACCCCCAAACACTGTTCCTGGCATGTACGGCTCACTTCCAAGCACATAGCCAGAAATACTCTGGAACACAGATCCACCCCCGAAATACCCAGGATGTACAGTGGGTGGTGGAAAAACTGGATGCATTGCCTGGTAACCAGTTCCTTGTCCATTCAAGACAGCATTCGGGCTCTGAAAGGTGGCGGGCTGAACTGGCATAGCCTGTGAAGGCATTCTAGCCACCTGTTGAAGGACGGGAGGAACCTGTTTTGGAGCCCTTGACTCCGCAACATGCGAGTTTCCCTATCCTACTGAGACGCATGAAGTACTTGGGCTTGAGCGACAACAAGCTCTGTTAGCGGTGTAGGTTGCCTATTTTGTTGTGGCACTGGTGGCGCTTGCAAGAACTCCATAAACCTTGGGTTCTGCGCCAGTTGTGAAAACACATTCACTGCGGCAACTAATTGAGTCTTGAACGCATCATCCTCAAGTTGCCTAGTCATAAAGCCCTGTAGTGGAGGGACATTCACATCAACAGGAGGTACAGACGGGCGTGGCCGTGAGCTCTTGCCAATCTCGAACACCATAGGAACTTCCTATCTGTCCTTCGAAGAGGAACCCTCTTCCATAATGCCCTTCCCTTTGTCGGCCATAGTGTAATCCCGCGTTCATGTACTATGTGTCTTTACCCAAAACAATCAAGGCTCACTTCTTGAGGAAAAAGTGATTGATGTCCAAGCAACGGAACCTTGAAACCGGCCCGTGGGGCGGTAGGCTTTGGCTTTCACCCGAAATTCTTTACTTTAGACACTCACAGAGAGCACTTTAGAAAAGCAACCTGCGACACGAATTAACACTTAAGCACACACACGGCTCGGAAGCTAGAATGCTCCGAGCAGACGCCGACAACCTGTAGGACCCAAAATTGGCGCCCCTTTCGGTATTTCTTTATACTTTAAGAGGTAAATTACAAAGCCTCGTTTTTTTCGTACCTGTGTGGTTGCTTAGCCGTACTTCCGTACTCGTCCGAGTATGGAAAGTGATTCCGTACCTGGCAAAAAATTTGGGGCACAAAATTTTCGCCTACATTTTTTTGGCCGTGCGAGTTGGACTGCTGATTCTGTTATGCAGGCACTGTAGCACATCAGTGACCCATCCCATCCTCTCCCCCTTTGTTGCTAGCCTTCAGCTTCTCCCGTGCCCACAAGCTAGTCTCTAAATTCTGATTTCTGAACTTTCTATGGTTTTGTGCTTGTATATAAAGTTTAGAACATGGTGGTGTAGTATGTAGGCTTTTAAGCATCCTATGTAGTAGGCTACCTGAAATGTAGAATTTCCGAGTAGTTTCATCCGTACTTATTCCGTACTTCCGTACCCGTGTGCGTCCAACGTGTGGTTAACGTATGGAAAAACTATGTTACAAAGTAGAGTCCAAAGAATTCTTTCCATGTATCCAACTAGATACCACCTGTTTTGATAAAATTTCGGCAACATAACAACCCCAAAACTTGCCCGAAACCAATTCCCTTGCTGGAACTCACATTCACTAACATAAACCCTCTGATTTCTGCCCAAAAACAGTAAATTCAGCACGCTGTATTTACTGGCCTTTTCCCTGTTTTCAGCCCTAAACAGTCCCCGAGCTGTCCTCTAACAATGGGGCATTGTTCCCAATGGTTCTGGCATCCGTATGGCTGAAAAACAGGCAAAATACAACGCATAACCAGCGCTGAAATCGCACCTATACGGTGCCCTCACCGTGCCTGCTTTTGGAGCAGCAGCCAGCTACTCCTGTTCCTACTCAGGGAGGCTCTTGCCTCAACAAAAAACGCATGTAACCACACACCATACATGAGTCAAATGAAGAGCCCTCTTGTGGGGCATCACATTACTGCACGTAGGGAAGAGAGAGAGCAGTGTGGGTTATGCAGGACATGACTTCTTGCACCACACTGTACATGAGAGGGAAGCTTGCAGTCAATAGCTCTTAACCTGTGAGACAGGCTTCAAATGAGCTCTCTCCTAGCTTAAAAATCAGCGCCACTTCTTCTGCAAGAGGAAAGTGCACTAAATGTGTCACTTGGCGCGTTTACAAGCAATTTCCCGTTTTGGGGTTACCGCTTATAAATCTCCCGACTGGTTGCCCAGTTGACTTTGCTACAGAGTTCTAAAATGTTCCCCTTGTCATTCCGGAGGTAATGACGCGAACAGATTTCATGGCCCAAAATAGCAGTTCCCTAATTTTTAGGAGATGCTTCCGTTGGGCTCCCACTGGTCTTGTGACCATCTGTCCCCATTGGGACCGCATCCAAAAATGCAATGTGGTCCAACTGTTGAATACTTTCCTTTGGTGACCCCGCCTTGGCTTTGTGCCTTTATTGAGTTCACTTTCTAGTATCCACCACCTTGCTAAGTGCGACGGGGGGATCTACATGATATTGAATTGAGCCTAGACATCCTCTTACTATACGAATTCCAATGCCGACCAACTTCCCGTCTGCAGGTAAAACTACCGTTCACATTGGCCATACAATGTCCGATCATTGACAACTTCAAAAAGAGGGTCTCAAAAATAAAACAAAAATCATTGGAAAGCAACCAACAACTAAGGTTAGAAGTTGCCACGTCCTCATGACATAGTTAACAGTTGCTACGTCCTCGTGATAGATACAGCCAGCACATGAGCTAGGCACGAAGATGGCTTTCTACAAAGAGCATCTTCTCCAGCTTATAGCGGACGGTTTTGTGACGAGGCCCAAATACATGGACACCCACTTGTCTCATGGGATACGGTGTGCTATTGTCCACATACGCACATCTTCACACCAACTGCGGATCGAGACAGGGAGATACAACGGAGTACCAGCAGAGGCCAGGACATGCGTCTTGTGTGACATGGAGCCTAAGACAAAGTTACACTACACATGCCACTGCCCCATCTACTACAAGATACAAGGCCGCTTCCACTGCTTGTTTAGAGAGGGATTTGGACCACTCTCCAAAGTCATGAGGTACGAGGATTAGAGATGCTTGGGTTTGTTTCTGCTCGAGCTACGCAGACACAGAAAGAGCCTGATGAGAGGAGAGGCCAGTTAGTCTCAGAGACACATCACAGACTTCTTTAGAGCAGACACTGGACACCAGGAGGAGCTACTACCACAGTAGATCTTTTCGTCTCACACCAAAGGCACACTGATTGACCGAGCGACTGAGCTGGGGAGATCCAGACGCCCACTACTACGGAGGACTACACAGCATCGACGGAGGCTACATCAGACGATTCGGATCACTTTGGCCCGACATGCAGGATGCCCGGTCAGACTGCTGACCATGGAGGAGATTGATGAGATCCGCCGACTGATGTTGGACAGTGGATCTCTTGTGACTTGTGATTTAGCTATCTCATCATGTCGGGATGCCCGGTCAGACTGCTCACCATGGAGGAGATTGATGAGATCCGCCAGCGACGACTGATGTTGGACAGTGGATCTGTTGTGACTTGTGATTTAGCTATCTCATCTAGCTACTTAGTTCACACCTACCAGTTTAGGATTCCATAGTATTTTTATTTTATCATTTTTTCATTTCATTTTGTTACTCTGACTTTGTATCAGATCCACCACATTGTAACGCTCTAGTCTCATAGGTCATTTTGGCCTTTTGAAGACGTTCATATACCATTTCATTTCATCTCTCTCTCTCTCTCTCTCTCTCTCTCTCTCTCTCTCTCTCTCTCTCTCTCTCTCTCTCTCTCTCTCTCTCTCTCTCTCTCTCTCTCTCTCTCTCTCTCACATGGTTTGCGGTGTGCCATTGGTCAGATACGCAAATCCTCACATCGGCTGGAGATTGAGACTGGTAGATTCAGAGGGATACCAGCAAACAACAGGATATGCCGCTTATGCCAGCTAGAGCTAGAGACAGCTACATTAAATATGTCATTGCACAGTGTACTATGAGATTCGGGGCCGTTTTCACTGCTTCTTCAGAGAGGGTTTCTATCCTTTCTCTAGGGTCATGAGTTATGAGGATAAGAGATGTCTTGGGCTATATCTACTTGAGTTACATAGATATAGAGACTCTTTACTAGGGAGAGCTAGAGAGAGACAGTCCCAGAGACGGATTACAGATTTCTTTTCACTAGATATGGGACAGACAGAGGAGCAGCCATCACTGCAGAGCTTGGCCCACACTCATTCCACCACCACCGGCACTCTCATTGACCGAGCATTGGAGCTACGGAGATCCAGACGGCCACGATTGAGAAGAGGGGCTACACAGCATCGACGAAGACTACAGTAGAGGATTCAAGCCATTCTCTCTTGACATCCAAAGTGCAAATGAGGATGGATTCTAGTAGTAGTAGTATTTTTGTTCTAGTCTTTTTGTACCCAGACACATTTCATTTCATTTCTCTCTTATTAACATGACCCTCGAAGAGGAACAAAGGAGGAGGATGCGGGCTCTACATGTGAGGGTAACCGGCCTCAAGGACATAAACAATGTGGAAAAAGAGGTCACAAGCCTCACATCCATGATGTGGGTGGACAAGCCTTCACACTCAAAGGCATGGAGAGTGGGCAAGAAGAGTGATGGCCCGGGAGAATCTTCAAAAGGGAGAGCTCTCATACTACACTTCCCCTCCTTGGAAGAGAAGAAGGAATTCCTGAGAAAGAAGCCTACTCTCAAGAAGACAGATATTTTCCTCGGTGATGATCTCACTCTCTCACAGCTTGCACATATGAGAGAGGTAATGCCGGAGATTACGGCGGCAAGGGAGAAGGGAAAGATGGCCTTTTACAGAGATGGTCGGGTGGTGATTGTAGAGCGGCGCTCTACATGACAGTGTGAGACCTATGGGACCACACTGAAGATGGCTACTTGAAATTGTAATGGATCTATGAGGTTGGACGTTGGTGCCTTTGCGGACAGTTTCAGAGACAGGGACATTGTTTTCTTCTCAGAGACTCATCAGGCCCCTGGACAGCTAATGCCACATGTGGTGGGATACAGATGGGAGACAGCCCACAAGACAGTCGCGAGATCTGAGCATGGGAGTAGAGGTTCAAGAGGAGTAGCAATGCTATTTAGAGAGGAGTTACAGCCACTACTACATATTGTACAGAGAGATGATCATGCTAGATACATGTGGGTGAGGCTGAGAGCTGACACAGGTCGATTGCCATATGTTACCCCCCCCCCCCCCCCCCCCCCCCCCCCCAAAAGTACGTCAGTATATGCTGCATCCAACGACAGTTGCCTTTCTCTATACTAGATGATGATATAAGGGAGTTTTCTAGGATGGTGATATCATCCTCCTAGGGGGACTTCAATGCCCAAACAGGCAACTCTCAGACAGTCTTCTACGACACTTCACATGAGATGCTTAGAGAGCTGGATGTGGGTGAGTTGGGGCTTGACAGATGCTCACATGACAGAGAGCAAACAGAGTATGAGAGATACCTCACGGAGATGACGACTACACATGGGTTAGCCATACTCAATGGCTTACAGTGATTTCTTGGAGCAGCCGGTTTTACATGCTTTCCACACAGACACGGGGCCAGTACAGTGGACTATGTTATGGCACAACCGAGCTTTATTTCTTGTGTTCACGATTTCATGGTGGGAGCCAGACCAATAAGCGTAGCAGTGGATCATGCTCTTTTGACATTGTTTGTTTGATTTCAGTATAGTGCAGCCCAGACATCAGGAGGCAGGTCACATACCCGTTATACATTTAAAGCAAAGACTAACTCAAATTATACAAAGGAGATCTATAGCCGTCTATGCACAGCTGGTCCTGGCCTCTCAGTGGAGGAGTGCACCACTTTACTGATTGAAACACTACATGGTGCAGCATCAGAGGCATACCCACACACTCGGCTCGGTTGGAGGCAACATTCTGGGAGCGTGCCCCAGAATAGCTGGTATGATGAGGAGTGCAGAGAGATGAGAGCCCAGCTTCAGAGGGATCTTCTTTTAGGAGTCATCACTTACAGACAATCTCGAATTGCTTCCCGGCCCCTTGTGCGACGGAACAACGAGCTTACTTGGCCCAGATAGAGCGAGACTTGTATCAGTTGTTCTTGAGTAGAGGCTCAGGAGAGGCATGGCGATTCTTTCATGAGCACTCCCCTCCCCCAGTGATTACTTCTCCTTATGTGTGGGGCCAGTGTTATATACGGTTCCTAGACAGGACCCCCTTCTAGATCCTACAGAGCCATGCCCACCTACCAACACCTTCTTTACCACTGAGATGGTAAAGAGAGCCATTGACAGGATGAGGACCAACAGGGCATATGATCATGATGGTCTAGTAGCAGAGCACTTTATACATGCTAGAGATATGTTGGTAGAGGTTCTTGCAGTGTTGTTCAATCGTGCCATGTGTGAGGGGTTACCTGAGACTTGGAGGTTGTCTACTATTGTGCCTATCTTCAAAGCACGTGATCCTACAGAGCCTCGAAATTACCGCACTATTATGATTGGACACACATTGGCAAGGTTGTATGCATCCATTCTTGAGCAGCAGTTGAGTAATTGGGCAAAGGGTGAGGGTGTACGTGCAAAGGGCCAGGCAGGTTTCAGGAGGGGTTTCTCCACTCTTGATCATATTTTAACACTCTGAGCCATCATTGAGGAGAGCAGGTCACATGGGAGACGGATTTATTGTAGCTTTGTGGATTTCCGCAAAGCATTTGACATGGTACCGAGAGCTCGATTGATGGGCAGATTGCAGGAGATGGGGGTGTCCATAATGTTAATTTGGGGGACTATGGCTCTATACAGATCAGTGATGGGACATGTACGCACTCCGGAGGGGATATCTGATTTAGTTCAGTCCACCATTGGGGTGAAACAGGGTTGCCCATTGTCTCCTACTCTATTTGGTATGTATGTTGATGAGGTGTCTGATTACATTGACAGAGAGGGTGATAGAGGTGCCCAGCGGGCAGGGGCGTGGATCCCATTGTTGTTATATGCTGATGATATTGTGTTGATCTCAAACTCACCAGAGGGTATGCAGTGACAATTGGATGCATTACACGGTTTTGCAGAGGATAGTGGATTGTTTGTAAACCTTGGTCAAACCAAGGTCATGGTGTTTAACACCACACCACAGTGGATCAGGAGAACAGCACCGACTTTCACATATGGTCAGGAGATTGTAGAGTATACAGATGCATACACTTACCTTGGGGTTGTCTTCACTCGGCCGAGGTTTTCTTTGGGGAGAGCAGCAGAGACTAGACTGACTAGAGCTTTTGCGGCCTTGGGAGGCTTGGAGAGGATGTGGAGATTGAGGCGCTTACCAAATCAGTCTCCTTTGTGCACACCTTGTGGGATACTACTAGAGACAGATATGCTAGACTGGCCATTGAGTCTTCCAGACAGTTAGCTCTTGAGCGGGACACTTCATGCTGGTATGCATAGATGACATCATGGTTTCAGATGCATGGCTCAACCATGGATAGACTGCCGCCTTTTCAGGACTCTCTTCAGGCACCCTCGATGTCTCTTACATGGGTGGAGATTACTAGACTCATTCGTCAGGACCTGATCCAGCTCGATACCAGGAGGACATGGATAGAGCCGCCACAAGAGTTGGGCATGAAGATGGCTTTCTATAGAGAGCATCTTCTCCACCTCACAGGAGATGAGTTTGTGATTCGACCCAACTACATGGACACACACATGTCTCATGGTTTCCGGTGTGTCATTGGTCATATACGCACATCCTCACGTCAGCTGGAGATTGAGACTGGTAGATTCAGAGGGATAACAACAGATAACAGGATATGCCGCTTATGCCAGCTAGAGCCAGAGATAGAGCTACATTACATATGTCATTGCACAGTGTACTATGAGATACAGAGCCGTTTCCACTGCTCATTCAGAGAGGGTTTCGGTCCTTTCTCTAGGGTCATGAGTTATGAGGATCAGAGATGTCTTGGGCTATATCTACTTGAGTTACACAGATATAGAGACACTTTACTGGGGAGAGATAGAGAGAAACAGTCTCGGAAAGATTACAGATTTCTTTTCACTAGATATGGGACAGCCAGAGGAGCAGCCATCACTGCAGAGCTCGGCCCACACTCATTCGACCACTACCGACACTCTCATCAACTGAGCACTGGAGCTACGGAGATCCAGACGGCCACGATTGAGGAGAGAGGCTGCACAACATCTACGGAGACTACAACAGAGGATTCGAGCCTTACTCTCTCAACATCCAGAGTGCAGATGAGGATGGATTCTAGTAGTAGTATCTTTGTTCTAGTTCTTTTGTACCCAGACATGGTATTAGATTCACCATTTTGTAATTTTCTGGTCTCATAGGTCACTTTGGCCTTTTGAAGACATTAATATAACATTTCATTTCATTTCTCTCTCTCTCTCTCTCTCTCTCTCTCTCTCTCTCTCTCTCTCTCTCTCTCTCTCTCACACACACACACACACACACACGGTTTTGACATGGATAGATTACCCCCTTTCCAGTATTCGTTGGACACACCCTCCTTGTCTCTCACACGGACCGAGATCACTCAACTCATCAGACAAGACCTGATTCAGTTAGACAGTAGGTGGACATGGATACAACCTATGCGTGTGCTTGGCGCGAAGATGGCTTTCTACAGAGAGCATCTCCTTGAGCTTACAGAGGATGGTTTTGTGAACAGACCTGCCTACATGGACACGCCTACATGGACGCTAATCTATCCCATGGATTACGATGTGTTATTGGACAGATGTGCACATCATCACATCAGTTAGAGATTGAGGCTGGCAGATTTAGAGGAGTACCAGCAAAGGCCAGGATTTGTCAGTTATGCCATATAGAGCCAAAGACAGAGTTACATCACATATGTCACTGCCTAGTCTATCATGAGATACGAGGCCGTTTCCACTGCCTATTCAGAAAGGGTTTTGGACCACTGGCCAAAGTTATGAGATCAGGATCAGAGATGCCTTGGGCTATTTTTATTTGGAGCTGCGCAGACACAGGGAGAGCCTCTTGAGGAGACCAGACAGTAGGAGACGCTCACAGAGGGGGATCACCGATTTCTTCAGACTACATATGCAACATTCAGATAAACAGGCATCACAGCAGACTTCAGAGTCCACATGTACCAGGGGTACACTGACTGACAGGGCCACTGAGCTAGGGAGATCCAGACGCCCACGACTACGAGGGTCATCGAGACATTGGTGGAAGCTGCATCAGAGGGTCTAGACTGTTCTGGCACGACATGGGAGACGCCTAGTCAGAGTACTCACTAAGGACATTGATGAGCTTCGCCAACGACCGATGCTGGATATCATAGGATAGGATCTTGATTCCAACATCTCAGCCTTTCATTTCATTTCATTTCGCTTTAGCTCGGTTCAGTTTCAGTTTTCAGTCTTTTACACAGACATTGTATCAGATTCACCATTTGTAAACTCTTTTGTCTCATAGGTCACTTTGGCCTTTTTGAAGACATTAATATATCATTTCATTTCATCTCTCTCTCTCTCTCTCTCTCTCTCTCTCTCTCTTGTCCGAATTCAAAAGCCAACTTGTCTTCTCAAGGGCGGCCACACATGGGCGGATTGGAGGGTCCGATTTGGACTTATTCGCACAAGGGCGGCTACACATGGTTGCCTCTCATAAGAGAGGGTAGCCCTTTTGGCCTATAAAGGAGGCCATTTCTACACACATTTCATAGTGTGAAGTTGATGCAACAAGGTGAGTGTGAGGTGGTGAGAATGAAGCAAGGCGGGAGCTCTATTAAGGGTTTAATCCCTTTGTAAACTACTTCTTCTTTTCAAGTAATAAAGCCATTGAGTGGCTGCTTTCCCATGGACGTAGCCCACATTGGGTGAACCACGTATATCGTGTGTACTCTCTCTCTCTCTCTCTCTCTCTCTCTCTCTCTCTCTCCAGAGGGGATATCTGACTTAGTTCATTCCACTATCGGGGTGAAACAGGGTTGCCCATTGTCTCCTACTCTATTTGGTATGTATGTTGATGAGGTGTCTGATTACATTGACAGAGAGGGTGATAGAGGTGCCCAGCTGGCAGGGACGTGGATCCCATTGTTGTTATATGCTGATGATATTGTCTTGATCTCTGACTCACCAGAGGGTATGCAGCGACAGTTGGATGCATTACACAGTTTTGCAGAGGATAGTGGATTGTCTGTAAACCTTGGTAAAACCAAGGTCATGGTGTTTAACACCACACCGCAGTGGATCAGGAGATCGGTACCGACCTTCACGTATGGTCAAGAGATTGTGGAGTATACAGATGCATACACTTACCTTGGGATAGTCTTCACTGGGCCGAGGTTTTCTTTGGGGAGAGCAGCAGAGACTAGACTGACCAGAGCTTATGCGGCCTTGGGAGGCTTGGAGAGGATGTGTTTGCAGGTTCAGTTCCAGGAACCTCGGACAAAGTTATGGCTCTTTGATACTTTAGTAGCCTCAGCTATGATGTATGGGGTACAGGTATGGGGACCTTCTGTAGGCCAGGATGGTTGGAGACGTATGGAGAGGCCCTTGGTATCTATGATCTCCCGATTGATTAGAGCCAAGGCCTCCGTACCTCACGTGATCATTCGAGCAGAGCTAGCTGTCTCCCCCATGGAGATTGAGGCGCTTACCAGATCAGTGTCCTTTGTGCACAGCCTATGGGATACTACTAGAGACAGATATGCTAGACTGGCCCTTGAGTCTTCCAGACAGTTAGCTCTACAGGGGGACACTTCATGCTGGTATGCACAGATGACTTCATGGTTTCAGACGCATGGCTTCACCATGGACAGGTTGCCCCCTTTCCAGTATTCTCTTCAGGCACCCTCCCTGTCTCTTACACGGGTGGAGATCACTAGACTCATTCGTCAGGACCTGATCCAGCTCGACACCAGGAGGACATGGATAGAGCCGCCTCAGGAGTTGAGCACGAAGATGGCTTTCTATAGAGAGCATCTTCTCCACCTCACAGGAGATGGGTTTGTGATTCGACCCAGCTACATGGACACACATATGTCTCATGGTTTGCGTTGTGCCATTGGTCAGATACGCACATCCTCACATCAGCTCGAGATTGAGACTGGTAGATTCAGAGGGATACCAGCAGACAGCAGGATATGCCGATTATGCCAGAGAGAGCCAGAGACAGAGTTGCACTACATATGTCATTGCACAGTGTTCTATGAGATACGGGGGCGTTTCCACTGCTTATTCAGAGAGGGTTTTGGTCCTCTATCTAGGGTCATGAGTTATGAGGATCAGAGATGTCTTGGACTATATCTACTTGAGTTACACAGGTGTAGAGACACTTTACTGGGGAGAGCTAGAGAGAGGCAGTCCCAGAGACACATTACAGATTTCTTTTCACTAGATATGGGACAGCCAGAGGAGCAGCCACCACTGCAGAGCTCGTCCCACACTCATTCGACCACTACTGGCACTCTCATCGACCGAGCATTGGAGCTACAGAGATACAGACGACTGCGACTGAGGAGAGGAGCTACACAGCATCGACGGAGACTACAACAGAAGATTCGAGCCATACTCTCTCGACATCCAGAGTGCAGATGAGGATGGATCCTCACCATTTCTTCCATCTTTGTTTCACACACTGTTACATCCAGTTTACCGGGTACCTATTGTATCAGCTGCTACACCCACGTAGTTTTAGATTGTAGTAGTAGTAGTAGTATTTTGTTCCACTTCTAGTTCTTTTCTAGTTCTTTTGTACCTAGACATGGTATTAGATTCACTATTTTGTAACTGATTGGTCTCATAGGTCATTTTGGCCTTTTGAAGACGTTAATATAACATTTCATTTCATTTCATTTCTCTCTCTCTCTGCTCATGAGTTATGAGGATCAGAGATGTCTTGGGCTATACCTACTTGAGTTACTCGCATATGGAGACACTTTACTGGGGAGAGATAGAGAGAGACAGTCCCAGAGACAGTTTACAGATTTCTCTACTGGCACTCTCATCGACCGAGCACTGGAGCTACGGAGATCCATACGGCCACGATTGAGGAGAGGGGCTACACAGCATCGACGGAGACTACAACAGAGGATTCGAGCCATACTCTCTCGTCATCTAGACTGCAAATGAGGATGGATTCTAGTAGTAATATCTTTGTTTTAGTTCTTTTGTACCCAGACATGGTATTAGATTCACCATTTTGTAACAGATTGGTCTCATTGGTCATTTTGTACTTTTGAAGACGTTAATATGACATTTCATTTCATTTCATCTCTCTCTCTCTCTCTCTCTCTCTCTCTCTCTCTCTCTCTCTCTCTCTCTCTCTCTCTCTCTCTCTCTCTCTCTCTCTCTCTCTCTCTCTCTCTCTCTCTCTCTCTCTCTCTCTGTGCTTATTCAGAGAGGGTTTCGGTCCTTTCTCTAGGGTCATGAGTTATGAGGATCAGAGATGTCTTGGGCTATATCTACTTGAGTTACACAGATATAGAGACACTTTACTGGGGAGAGATAGAGAGAGACAGTCCCAAAGACAGATTAGATATGGGACAGCCAGAGGAGCAGTCATCATTGCAGAGCTGGGCCTACACTCATTCGACCACTACCCGCACTCCCATCGACCGAGCACTGGAGCTACGGAGATCTGGACGGCCACGATTGAGGAGAGGGGCTACACAGCATCGACGGAGACTACAGCAGAGGATTCGAGCCATACTCTGCAAAGTTCAACATTCACTCCGCTGCACCTTACATTGGTATCAGAGCTTTGGCAGTGTTCTGTATCACTCAAGGAAAGAACCACATATTTCTTTTTGCTTGTTGAGATCGCACGTAACCCAAGTCCTCTTGGGCGTGTCGATTCCTAATTGTGTTTTTGAAGAGTAACAGGAAACCCAAGAAAGAAGGGCTTGTCCAGCCTCCCCTTGTGCCTCTTTTCACTTATTGAGAGCGGACTATGCACTTAGCGGCCGGCCAATCGATGTGAGGTGGGAAAAAGCAACCTTGGTGTAAGCGCAAGGCCGGCAAGGGGTGCACCCGCGGGAAAGAGCAGAACTCGGGTGAAGAGAAGATCCTTCTCTAACACAGATTGCAAGCTAAAGAAGAACCTCAAGAACCTCAAGACCCGCAAGAACCTCAAGAACTCAAGAACCCCAAGAACCAAGACCCCCAAGAACCAAGACCCCCAAGAACCCAAGAACCCAAGGTCCTTAAGAACCCAAGACCCGAACCCAAGACCACAAGAACCCACAAGAACCCAAGACTTCAGTGGATGGTCATCACTCGAAGCGGAATGGATACTTGGCTTGGAGGTGGTGAGCATGGGAGTGGCGAAGAAGAGTTTTCCTCACCAGGAGGTTTTTCCAACCCTTCCCCATCTACGCCAAAGATTGCACCAGATCCTATGGCAGCTTTCGAAAAGATGATGATGGACATGAAGTTAGAGCGGGAAGTAAGAAAAGTAGAAAGAATGGCAGAAATTGATCGTAAGTACCAAGACAGAATGGCAGCCATAGCGCGTGAGCGAGACGAGAGAGAAGCAAAATTTGATCGCGACAACAAAGCAAGAAAAGCAATGAATGACCGACACATGGAAGAGATGTTGCGACTCTTTTCTCAAGTGCAAGCACAGAGGAAAGAGATTCGGGAAAAGGAGACTCTCTCCGTCTCTTTTTCTCTCAAGCATGACACGCAGGATTTGCATGATGATAAGCATGATGAATCGCATGATAATGATAAGCATGATGATTTGCATGATCAAGATGTGATTTCTCACAAGCATGATGATTTGCATGAAGATGATGTGATTGTTCACAAGGATGATGTGTTAGTTGATACTTTCTCTGGTGAAGCTAACCTCATTGTAGATTCGATCAATCATGAAGAATCGATCTTGGCTCTCGAGTCGAGGTCCACAAAACCCCCACAGGAAGATTTGATCAAACATGATGAATCGATCTTGGCTCTCGAGCCTAGGTCCAAAGAACCCCCACAGGAAGTACTATGTGTTCGCATGATTAGTCAGCACGCATTGTTCGAGTGTTTCATTCGTGATCGTTTCCTGTATTTTAGTCAGCGTCTTTATGTGAGCCCTTTTCCTAGGCATGACATATTGTACGTTGAGCACATTTCACTCATGAATGAGCACGGATTTATGCAGATTGTTCATGAAAATCTGAAAAGTATGCATTCAAGGAAGTCACATTCCATGTCTCTTCCTTGGCACGACACAGTCGTAGAAAGAGCACAAGAAAGTACGAGCACCAAGCATCGGCATTTCCATTGTGTTTTGCCACAGTTGATTGATATAGATCAGAAAGACAAGATTTGATCTTCTTGTTTACGTGTGTGTGGTGAATGGTTTGGCACTCCGTCTATTTGTTCATCTACAATGCATGCACAGCCTTTGAGGCAGACGAGATTTTCTCCACTCACTTTACATGGAATAGGTATGTTCATGTTTTTGTGTTGGAAGTGATTTCAGGAATTCTCAGCCCTGAAGATTCTTGAAGAAGATGGACCTACGTCCATAGACAAAGTTGAAGCATTGAAGGAGCCACAGAAGACTTTGTGCCGCTTTCAGCACGGCCCAAAGAAGCAAGGGGTGCAGACCTTTATGAAGTTCAAGTATCGCACAACCCACACATCAGAGTGGGCCGGCGAAGAGTCCTTCGAGGATTCCAGATGTTATTGGCGATCTCCCTCGACGCCATACAGTTCGGTACCAGTACCTCACTTTGAAAAGGAGGGGATATCACATGTCACATCCAACCCTATGTATCCGTGGACAAGCTACAGCATGACCAGGGTTCAGTCAGTCAAGTCAAGTCTAGAAGAGGAAGTGATCTGGCACTTTTGTGAGTCTGTTTGTAGACCGTGCATGACCAATCGCTTAATTTAGATGCATATCCTCCGGTTGCACGCAGCATGATCATCAGCATTCCCATCAGAATTCATCAGAATCCATTAGGGGAATTTTCCAGTGCATTAATCCTAATTTTCCTTATTTTTGACATTTTTCACTTACTATTTTCAGTGACTTTTGTTGGAAAGTAGGTAGGGCAATTTTGCTAAGTTTGTATATAAGCAAACCTAGCGCTAGCACTTTCTAGCAGAAGAGGCAGCAGGAGCACCTTGCTCAACAGGCAACTTCTCAGCAAAACCAACCCCCACGACAACTCTAGCATTTGCATCACAGCAGAAGGCTGGCGTTTTTGGACCAAATCAGCCAACGATTTTGCATTGGCAACAGCTTGGCGATAGCAACAAGCAGAAAACTCCTAGCGTTAGCAAATTTGCACAGCAACAGCAGATCAGCCCTAGCGTTAGCAGATTTCCACCGCAAGCCAGATTTTCAGCCCTAGCGTTTTTGCATCTGCCAGGCATTTCAACGTTTTGCAAATCTACCGCGACGGAACCAACACAAGCACCAGCGTTTTCAGTTTTCAGCACTTAGACATCGCAGAACAAGTCCCGAATCTCGCAGATCTCACCTTCCCGCAGCAGACCCTCGCCGCACGGTCAAATCCCGCGAAGTTTGCAGATTCAGCCCGAAAAATGCAGATTTCAGCATCTGCCTTTTCAGTGCGTCGTCATCGTACCGTCGCCATCGACATCGTACCCGACGTAGAGTCAAAATTCAGCAGATAGAAGATTTGCAGATTCAGCCATTAGCATTTTCAGATTTCAGCCCGTCTCATCGTCGTCGACATCGTCAGCAAGTCCAAGCATTGTAGAGATTTGTGCAATCATAAGTAGACCGCCCTCGCCATAGAGAGTGGGGCCTTCGGAGGAGGGTTTGACAACATTCTGGTTTCGTATTCTCTTCTCTCTCTATCTCTCACTCTCATGCGCCTTCATTCACAGTGTTCATCACTTTGTTTGTGTCCATTGCACTCTCTCACTAAAGGAACGGAAGGCTCTCCCTTCCGTAAGTAAAAGGAACCTTGAGCACAGTTCGGAGCACTCATCTTGAGCAAAGTTCAACATTCACTCCGCTGCACCTTACACCTACGCAACAGGGGCCGTTGTGACGGAGATCATGAGCGCTTCACCAGTCTGCAAGTCCCGTACGAAGGCAACCTTCATGCTTACAAACAAGGGATAACACAAGTGGCAAGGGAGATGAAGGAATGGAAATCAGAAATGGAAGGATGGTGGAAGGAGAAGGCCGACCTTCTTCAAATGTTCCTCAACGAAGGCTCGCAAAGGAAGAAGGAGAAAGAGGACCTGCACGTAGAGATACAAGAACTTAAGGCGGATTCACAAGCACTCAAAGAAGAGGTCTCAGCCCTTGAGAGAGAGCTTGCTGATAGAGCAAGCAATGGACTAGAGGAAGGTGAATTCCAGCCCTCGATAATAGAGGAAATCAAGGTTATCAAGGAACAGGTACGGATGATCAAAGAGGAAGAGAAACAGAATGGGGCAAAGGCGTCGCATCTTCGTGGGTGGATGTCATCACGAAGACACATAAGAAGGCGGATTAGGCCGAGAAATGGATAGAAGTCGCTAAGAAAGGAAAAGGGAAAGGGAAAGGGAAAGAAACTATATCTATCCCCACTCCTACAATCATCAACATGACTTTAGAAGAAGAGCAACGAAGGAAGACTAGAGCTCTGCACATACGAATAACCGGTCTAAAAGACCGAGATAATGTGGAAGGGGAAGTCAAAGAACTTCTCCGTATGATGGGTAGTGAGGCTACTCATATAAAAGCATGGAGGGTAGGGAAGAAGACACAAGAAAATGGGGAGACTTCAAAAGAAAGAGTGCTTCCCATCCATGGAGGCAAAGAAGGACTTCTTGAAGAAGCGTCCTACACTAAAGAAAACGGCCATATTCCTTGGAGATGACCTCACACTCACACAGCTTGCTAGTATGTAAGAAGTTATGCCCGAGATAATGACAGCTTGAGAGAAGGGGAAAGTGGCCTTCTACAGGGATGGACGAGTGGTTATTCTGAAGAAGCGCCCCGCATGACGGTGTGAGACGTGGGGCCACACTTAGAGTGGCTAAATGGAATTGTAATGGATCTTTGCGCCTTGATGTAGGGGCCTTTGAGGATAGTTTCACAGGGAGAGACATCATTTTCTACTCTGAGACGCATCAAGCCCCGGGGCAGTCCATGCCCCATGTGAGCGGATACAGATGGGAGACAACTTGCAGACAGGAGACTCGATCAGAGCACAGAGGACGAGGTTCGGGAGGAGTGGCAGTCTTATTCAAGGACGAGCTACAGTCTCTGATACATATAGCTCGGAGGGATAAGCATGCTAGGTACATGTGGGTGAGACTGAAGGCAATGACAGGCAGATATCTCTACATCGCTATTTGCTATTTCCCTCCTAGTACGTCAGTATATGCATCCCCTAGAGGACAATCCCTCTTCTCTATTTTGGATAATGATATATGGGAGTTTTCTAGAGATGGCAACATTATTATCTTGGGGGATTTCAATGCTAGGACTGCCCATCACCAAACACTATTCTATGATACCTCAGAGGAGTTGATACGGGAGCTTGATATTACAGAAATGGGCCTGTCTAGATTATCACAGGATGAGAAGCACACTGAGTATGGCAGATACTTGATTGATATGGGGACTGCACATGGATTGGCCATTTTGAATGGCCCACAGAGATTCCTTGCAGAGCAGGTGGTTTTACATGCTTTCCACATCGGCATGGCGCTAGTACAGTGGATTATATTATGGCTCCGCCAAGACTCATTCCTTCCTTTCAAGATCTCATGGTGGGAACCAGGCCGGTTGGGGTAGTAGTCGATCATGCTATCTTGTCTTTCACTCTATCATTCCAGTTCAACACAGCTCCATTGGGAGAGGCCTCCACACATACTCGGTATACCTTCACGAGGGAGACAGATCCCATGTACACTGATGAAATATACAGGCAGCTATTCACTCAGGAGCCAAGACGACCACTAGATGAGCTCACGAAGATTCTGACAGAGACGCTCCATGATGCAGCATCAGAGGCATATCCCCACAGCCAGCCTACACGCAGACGATCTGGGAGCATGCCTCAGAACAGTTGGTATGATGAGGAGTGTAGGAGAGGAGGATCAAATTACAGAGAGGTGCTCATGGGTACTACTATACATAGACAGTCATAGATTATCTTTCGCCCCCTAGTGCGACGAAAGAAGAGCGCTTACCTATCTCAATTAGAGGGTGATCTGTATCAGTTGTTTATTAGTTAGGACTCTAGTGAAGTATGGAGGCTTTTCAATGAGCACTCTCCACCGCCAGCCATCACTTCCACAGAGACATGGGGGGAATATGCTACATCTCTCTATACAACATCGGGGCAGCCACCTTTGCCTGACCCTCCAGAGGCATGCCCAGAAACATGTACTTTCTTTACTGCTGAGAGGGTAAGGAAAGCCATTGACAAGATGAAGACAAAAAGAGCACAGGATCATGATGGTCTAGTAGCAGAGCACTTTATCCATGCCAGAGATATGCTTGCAGAGCCTCTTGCTATGATGTTTAATAGAGCAATGTATGAGGGTTTCCCTGAGACTTGGAGTATGTCCACTATTGTACTTATCTTCAAGTCGGGAGATCCTACGCTTCCCGGGAATTACCGAACCATCATGGTTGGTCACACTCTGGCTAGGCTATATGCATCAATTCTTGAGCATGTATTGAGTGCATGGGCAGGGAGAGAGCGCATATGGGCAGCAGGACAGGCAGGGTTCAAGAGAGGTTTCTCCACTCTTGACCAGATTTTGACACTCAGAGCCATTATTGAGGAGGGTAGACACCATGGCAGGAGGATATATTGTAGCTTTGTGGATTTCCGCAAAGCCTTTGATACAGCGCCATGAGTCGGACTCATACGCAGATTGCAAGACATGGGGGTGCCCACAGAGTTGATCTGGGGGATCTTAGCTTTATACAGGACAGTGGTAGGACAGGTGTGCACTACTCACGGCATGTCCAACATGGTTCACTCCACCATTGGGGTGAAGCAAGGTAGTCCCCTATCTCCGACTCTCTTTGGGATATATGTAGATGAGTTTTCAGATTATGTACAGACAAAGGGTGATAGAGGTGCTCAGCTTGCAGGGACATGGATTCCATTGCTATATATGTTGATGATATTGTGTTGATCTCAGATTCTCCAGAGGGGATGCAGCATCATTTGGATGCATTGCATGTATTTGCACGGGACAGTGGATTGTCTGTGAACCTTGGTAAGACCAAGGTAATGGTGTTTAACACCACGGCGCAGTGGGTAAGGAGGTCCGCCCCCATTTTTACATATGGTCGAGAGACTGTGGAGTATGCAAATACATACACTTATCTTGGGGCAATTTTCAGTGGTCCAGTATTTTCCTTGAGGCGTGCAACAGATACGCGATTGACCAGAGCCTATGCAGCATCGGGGAGACTTGAGAGGAGAGGATCCATACCATACTGGCGCAACATAAGAGCCGTCCCGACAGAGTGCCTACCTTGGAGGACATTGACTCTCTATAGCCTTTTGGATACTGATGTATATGTATATGATGCCTCGGCTGTCACAGAGCTCCATTGTATCAACTCACCCTTTGTCTTCCCTTTGTATCAACTTTCACCCCACCCCTACCCACTATTTTCTTTTCAGTTCTTTGTACTTTTTGTACCCAGACCTGGTATTAGATTCACCACATGTAATCTTTTGGTCTCATAGGTCATTTTGGCCTTCTGAAGACGTTAATATTACATTTCATTTCATTTCATCTCTCTCTCTCTCTCTCTCTCTCTCTCTCTCTCTCTCTCTCTCTCTCTCTCTCTCTCTCTCTCTCTCTCTCTCTCTCTCTCTCTCTCTCTCTCTCCCCCCCCCGTTTTCCTCTCTCCCTCTCTGCGTAGGTGCTCCAGCCAGCCAATCGCGAGTGCTGTTTCTTCTCACACTTCGCAGCAGCTCTGGCGTGGGACAACAATTCAGCCTGCACAGCATGGGTTGTTATGTGGAAGTCATGAGCGCTTCACCAATTTGCAAGTCTCGTACGAAGGCAACCTTCATGCTTAGAAAGAAGCGGATAACACAAGTGAAAAGGGAGATGAAGGAATGGAAAGCAAAGATGGAAGATGGTGGAAGGAGAAGGCCAACCTTCTTCAAATGTTCCTCAACGAAGGCACGCAATGGAAGAACGAGATAGAGGACCTGCCTGAAAAGATACAAGCACTTAAGGCGGATTCACAAGCACTCAAAGAAGAGGTCTCAGCCCTCAACCAAGAGCTTGCTGATAGAGCAAGCAGTGGACTAGAGGAAGGTGAATTCCAACCCTCGCTGATAGGGGAAATCAAGGTCATCAAGGAACAGGTACGAATGATCAAAGAGGAAGAGAAACAGAATGTGGCAAAGACGTCTTCGTGGGTGGATGTGATCACGAAGACAAAGAAGAAGGCGGATGAGGCCGAGAAATGATAGAAGTCGCTAAGAAAGGGAAAGGGAAAGAAACCACATCTATCTCCACTTCTACAATCATCAACATGACTTCAGAAGAAGAGCAGCGAAGGAAGACTAGAGCTATACATGTACGAGTAACTGGTCTAAAAAACCCAGATGGATGGAGATCCGTACAGTCTACCACGTGGCACTATCAACACAAAAACGGACGTCCATACAACTCCCACGTCATCATGCTCAACGCAAATGTTTGTGTGTATGTGTGTGTGGGTCCTGTTTTATTTAATCTCTTTAGGTCACTTGGGCCCCATCGGACGGGGTCCCATAAGTTGGTAGGAACTTCTTCAAAAATTACCCCACTCGACGAGGATCTGTAAGTTGGTAAGGATTCTTTTGCTGCTTCTTGCTCTTAGGGTTTAGACCCCTAGACCGGGATCTGCAAGTTGGTTCCATTCTTCAGTGGCTTGACAAGTCAGAAGTTTGGGACAGACACAACCCCGAGAGCCAAATTGATACAGAGACTACATGACTTGGGAGTCCACAGGAGCTTGTACGGGATATCATGGCACCTTATGAGACCGTTATAGGGAGAGTACGGACATCACTTTACTATTGGGGTGAAATAGGGATGCCCACTTTCTTCGACTTTGTTTGGATTGTATATCAATGAGATTTCTTACTATACTAACATTGCACGGCGTAGAGGGGTGTAGTTGTCAGGTACATGGATACCTTATTGCTTTATACTGACGATATTGTGCTTATTTTAGACTCTCTGAAGGCTATGCAAAGACATCTAGATGCGTTAAATGCTTGTGCACATGATAGTGGGCTCTCTATCAACCTTGGCAAAACGAAGGTGATGGTATTCAATACTATAGCCCAGCGGGTCTAGAGATCAGTACCTATTTTTACATATGGACAAGAGATAGTGAAGTATGCGACTCCTATACATAGCTTGGTGTTGTATTCAATAGACCTACTTTCTCTACAAGAGTGTTGCAGAGGCGAGATTGACGGGGGGATATGCAGCATTGCTGCATTAGGACTAGAGAGGATATGTTCAAAGGGTAGGCTTACATACCTACCCACTCTAGGTACCTTGACTTATTTTCATTTTAACATTTCCCAGACATTGTACTAGATTCACACATGGATGTAACCTTATGGTCTCCTAGGTCATTTTGGCCTTTTGAAGACATTACAGCGTCACCCAAAAACGTGTTTCAGTAAGCCTGAAACGCGAAACGGATGAGATGGCCGAAACATTTCACCTTGTAGGTGAAACGCCTGAGAGTGAAAAGCCTGAAAAAGAAAACTCTCCATAGAAATAAAAAATTATGGTCTCTCTATTGATATTTATGGATTATGAGTGAAACACCCCGTTTTGGCCATGAAACGTTTTGCGGTGACGCTAACATGGTCACCACTATATCTATTGTGCTCTAACATAAGCTGAAACGTTGTGGCAAAGAAAAGATGGCAGTTCATTGCTTTACGAAGGGCACTTTTGTATGTAATATTCCAGCCCTATCCCAGAAATTTCAAAGAAGGCTCTTCCACAGAAAACTCTCCACCACATTGCACCGTGGGGTTCAGCCTTGCTCTTGGCCTATGAATTTGGCTACGTCCCCCCCCCCCCCCCCCCAACACGCACATGCACACACGCACACGCATAGTCCCCTGAGAATCCATTCCAACTTATCAGCGTGCCGAGTTGTCCCCCCTCCACCACATTGCACCACGCGGTCCAATCTTGCCTCTTGCCAATGAGAGAGTCCTCATGACAAAAGCTTTGCCGCAATGGGACAGCTATAAGCATATAAAACATTTAGTGCTATTCACCTTAGGAGATGAAGATCAGAGTGAACATGTGCCTCATCTGCAGAAAATTGGATATTTGCTGCTGTGAGTACAGCTTGTTGCTTTGAATTCTCAACCTGAGCCTCAACCCACTGTCTTTCGCTTATTCCAAAACTGCAAGTACATATCCAACAAAATTAGAAAACACTATGCTTTGAAATGTTAGGCACAATCTCTGCATCCTAAGCAAATCTCAAGTCTTAGGAAGGTCTTATCCTTGTATGAAGAACAGCTGTCTGAGTTGGCCAAAACAAGAACTCACTTCATTCATTAATAAGCCATAAATATTTAATGAACATCATTCACACACATTGACCGCAAGCGCTGGAGCTCTATAACCCGATTCTGATACAACTTCTCGGAGTCTCCTGAAACATGAAGACTGGCACATTTAATACATCAGTTGTAAATATCCTTTTAGTTGCAAACATGTTGTGTGAAAAGGACCACAATCCTTCATATGCACTGTAAAACAAACAATCCCTATATTCCAATAACAGAAACAAACTTTGAACTCGGCAAAATCTTAATTGAAAGTAACACAGTAAATTTTGTGCCAGCTGATATGAATACCACAGAAGCAACTTGATTCCTGTAGAAACAATCAGCTCATGTTGATGTACACACCCTTGCTTTCTTGAGCACCGACAAACACGCATGCCACAAACACCTCAAACTGATCTACTTCAGAGAATTTTGAGAAAGAGCTGCTTGGGAGACTAGTTTTGAACTCGTGCATGTACGAGATTAGAGGAACACATTACACTGACTTTGCTATGACTTGGCCTTAGGACATCCTTGTAACCTCCTAATATGCCTTGGAGAATTATAGCTGGAGGTCAAGATATCCATTTGATGCGCTTGAGCATCTCAAGTAATTACTGTTATAAAAGATCTAAGATGACGTGCACTATTTTGAGAGGTGTCGAGGTTTGAGACGCCGATAAGCAGCCAGCTTGCCAACACCCACCTTTGCTTGGTGGAAACAACTATTATATAAACATAAAAGCTACATGAAGTGAATAGACTTTCAACTGAAATAAGCCACAACAAAATGCTAGAAACAAAAAACAAAGAACATTGAATTCACAACCCTTTGATTGTTGGGATATGCTAACTGTTGCAGGCAGATGTGCATGTGCATTTATGCTCTCCATGAAGCGGGGGCTTTTGATACAATATGCAAGTTTGTCTCACTCAATACATCAAAGAAAGCATCATACAGTAGATAATAAGCAGCACAAGTAGATACTGGTAGACCTATGTAACAAGTAGACTGCAGTAGACAATATAGACAACACAAAAAACAATGGTGGCAGCAACTGTGGTCAACCCTATATGCAATGAATGAAAAGTAGAACCCTTAGACTTCAAGTATCAACTACAAGTGACTTGTTGGCGGCACCCTCAGCACCAAACAAAAGACCATACTAACGATACAAGGGGGTGTAGAGACTCTATTGTGCATGGAGATGTGCAGTGAGACTGTGATACAACACACTACATTGCAAGAGACTATGCTAGACCGCAATGCCTTCCCTTGTTTCCACATTAGGCAATCTTTCTATCTCATTCAAACCGAAACCTTTGATGCACTATATAGACAAGTATATGCTTCACGAATGCTATAGAATGTCATGGCAACGCCAATCCCATAAAGCTCTTCCACATCTGTACGGTACTCAGACTCGGATCTCTACGCACAAAAGATTCCCATTCACATTTATATGGTACTCAGACTTTCATCTGTCCGCATAAAAGATTTCCAAGTCACTGAAAAGGAGCTCACCATCCATTCGGCTTTGAAAAACTCAAACTTACCTCGCCCAAACCGGTTAGTGACATCATCAAGGCTTACCCACGTGCACTTCGACTTCCCTTCCTCGGCTACAAGCCTTGAGGGCCCCTGAGCACAGCCATTGTATTAATTATACAGACAAGCTGAAAATCTTGCACAGTTTATCGAGCATAATCAAAACCGATAAGCTTGTTTTCTAAAATAGTCTGCTTCTTAAAGATTCCTGCCTCTTACCATACCTCCAAGTATATTAACAATATCCCCTATATAAAAGAACACATTCCAACAATGTAAATCCTACCATATCAAAATTCTTCACAAACCAATGGTTTAATTCCCTGGTACATGATAGATCTTGCAGTGTATAGGACTCCAAATCCATGAAAGAAATATAGACTCCTTCCTCTGCAAGTAACCTCAATTGTAAGAACAAAAGGTCTTGAGTTCCATGTTGAAGTAATAACCTTTAAAGGCCTCAAGGCCTCTCCATCAAACGTACGTACCTTCACCAGAATGATAATGTGCAAGTTCCTGTGCTGAAGCTGCAATCTTTTCAACCACCGAGCTCACCTGAAAAAGGAAAACAAGTAGAAATCCTTATCGGATACGCCTACAATTTCCCAGCATCCAGGCGAAACTATAAACAGAAAAAAGTTGACAAGAGTACCCAAGAAAAGTGCAACTCCATATAAAACCCATTTGGCCCCATAAAATGTATAAAAGAGCTTTAATGTAAACTTACTTTGGTTGCATCAGTAGTAGAAAGAGGCACAAAGTATGCGATAATGGTAATTTTTGCATATTACAAAACTAAAGCGATACAAAGTTGAAGCCCTTAACAGAAATTGGTAGAGGACGACAAGTGCAATCCTTTACCTCCAAGTTCTTACTAGCAAGTTTCTCTTCTACTAGTAGCAGTTGTTCGCTTGCAGACAAGGCAGCAGCACTTCTCGCTCTCCTGCCTTGTATCAAGGCAGAAGCTTGTCCAGTTAACACATTAAGCTGCAACTGTAGACGATGTATTCTCTTTTGCAAGTCAGCTGCCTCAGACTTAAAGGATGTGGTTGTGTCTCTGGTGGAAAAAACAAAAGATCATGTAAGCCAGGGTTCTCCTTGATCACATTGCATTTGAAGTTGAAATGTATCGACTATTTTGTTCTTGACATTGAGTTTTCCCTGTGATTTATAGTTCTATGCCCATGCGTCAAGCTAACAATCTTCATTTGAGACAAATTCTACCACTTAAGTCGAAACAACCAAGAACAAAGCAGTTTCAACCAGTGCTTTGCAAGATTAGAGCAGCTCCTGGAAACCTGAAAGAATGCGAACTCGATCTTACTGTGCATTAAACATGTTTTCGTGGTCCATTTAAGAATCTTTAATGGAATAAAAGCTAAAAAGTTCCATGGATCACTCTCTGAGACACTGGGAGTTTCTTTTATTATCAAAGAACAGGTATAAGGAACTGACATTATTCACATTGCATGCAACTGTTAGTTTATTTCCATAACAAAAATACACTTCAAAATTTTGTAAAAGCATCAAATACGGTTTTTTGAGCAAAAAGTAGGGCTTGTGACCTTTTGCATTACATAAAAAAACATCAAATACCTGATTTCCTTCAACGATTCCTCTGCCCCTAAAACAGCTTCTTGGTTACTCTTTTGACTTGAAAATGCTGAAATACTGTCGTACGCAAAATCCAAATCATCTCCCTGCACCAAGGGTTTACCCAGAATGTTACTATCAAACCCATGGGGGTTTTGAACAGGCTATGCAGCTACTTATAATGAAGATGTCGGTTCAAACAGTCAACATTGAACATGTACACGGGTAAAAGCAGATATGGACACTGCACTTAAAGCTTAATGAAGCATATCTGGAAGGACAGACAACTTGAATTATAAACTCCAAGAGACCCGAGGATACAGATGTCAAAAATGCACACATTGAAAACATGTTGAAGAAGAGACATTATAAACCAAGTAAGAATGAAATATGGTTAGATAAAAGAGATTGTCGAGGTGAGGCCAATACTCCGTCTACATTGACCATTCCTTTTCTCATGAGCATTCGAACACATCAACAAAGTCTCTGTAAAATGCTCTATCCTTAAGTCTCTTGCATTGAAATGTGTGGATGCAGCCAATAAATTCTCTCACAGAATGCGAACATGCTTTACTAGAGGAAAGTCTGTATCCTACACTTAAAATGTACCAACCATTATCACTAGCCAAGGTGCTCAATAGCTTGACACAAGGCTGCTAAAAATTCATTATCAACTTCCTGTAATTCAGAATTTCACAGCTATATGTTCATTGTAGATTGCAGAGTTGTAGCATCAGTCTCATATACAGATACATGTCCGGCCCTGGTTAAAGACTCCAGCAAGCTAAAACAGAAGCCTCTACTGTATGATGACAATTTTACAGTTCATCAAAACTAGGAAGTTACTTGCTCATACATGCTGCAACCAAATTCTTTCTAATATGGAGCTTGACTTTTCTGAAAAGTGGAGCTTTTCTAATCAGATACCCTCTTGATTATTAGCCTTGACCAAGGGTGGTATTCGAAAAAGAGCTGAATTTAAGAATGTCCCCTTTACAAGTGCATATCAAGCAAATGTTTGCATCTGCGTGGCTGTCAAATGAATTTGAAGCTGATGTCATGACAGATTGGCACCAACTCATTGCGGCTACTTGCAAGAGCCTACAGGAGTATAATCGAAGGTTTTGTAAAGCATTGCTCTCAGTAACCTCCTACAGGTTTGTGCCACTAACAGAGCGGATTGAGAAGTATTGTTGTGGGTTGCCTAAAGGGCTTCGAGATTACTATACAAAGAACAGAGTGGCTACCCTCACTTAGCTTATGGCAGTTGCCAACATTGGTCTTGCCTTGTTGAAGAGAGAGGACACTGGGTTTCCGGGCAACGTGAAAGGGAGTCAGCAAACAAAAAAAAAATCAGCAAATAAGCCCGTTGTGACGTGACTCCTAAAGCGTCCTAGGGGTTAG
Organism: Adiantum capillus-veneris; assembly: GCF_014529385.1. NCBI lineage: Eukaryota > Viridiplantae > Streptophyta > Polypodiopsida > Polypodiales > Pteridaceae > Adiantum > Adiantum capillus-veneris. The sequence continues at coordinate 53,903,951 of NC_140955.1, read as the reverse complement.
AAAAGGCAAGCAAAGGCAAGGACTCAGCCGAAACGTCTAAAGGACAGACTAAGAAAAAGAAAAGGAAGCCTTTTGTGCGCAAGTTGTTCGAAAAAAAAGAAGGGCTTTAATGGCTGAGAACAAATGTTTCATATGCGAGCAGCCTCGTCACTTTGCTACAGATTGTCCACAAAGAAGAAGACCGGCTGATTCGGATGACAAAAGAGGACAAGAAAGGCAAGAAGCAAACCCACGGTAGAGAGCTAGATATGGTGGGTAATAGGTCAAGAGCGTGGGGTAAAGTCAGAGACCAGACAACACTTATCTTCTTTGATCCCGGTGCTAAAGCAAACTTTATCTCACTAGAGTTGGCCATCAAGCTGGGCATCAAAGCTGAAAAGATGGGGTACACAGCAGAGGCAGGGTTGGCATGTCATGGCCACTCAGAGTGCGTCTGTATATTCAGTCATACGTGGACACAGAAGAATTTTACATCATGCCACTGGAACGGTGCGATGCGTTGTAGGGAATCCCATGGATTTCGGTATACATGGAGTGCTCGATGTCTTCAACGAGAAGATCACCCTTCAGCATAGGGGCAAAACTCACATCCTTGATGTAAAGCTTAAAGGGGAGTCTATCCCTATTGTATCTGCTTCGGCTATCACTTCTGTAATTCAGAATCATCTTTCAGCGTACTTGATTTTTGTACGTGATGTTTCAGATAGTTGTCAGTCAAATTTATCTGTGTTAGATAAAGAAAGGTCAGCATTTTTGCGAGAATTTAATGACTATTTTTCTGACTCATTACCGTCTCGGTTGCCGCCGGAGAGGCCTGAGGATCAAGCGATAGATTTGGTGTCAGGTTGCCCACCAAATAGGCCTCCGTACCAGTGTAACAGGGAACGGGTGGAACGGGCCGCCAGAAAGACAGGGCGAAATGGGCAACAAAATTCAAAAAAAGTAGAGAGAGAGAGAGAGAGAGAGAGAGAGAGAGAGAGAGAGAGAGAGAGAGAGAGAGAGAGAGAGCGGCTGTTTGGGGGAGGGTTCAAACCTCTCAAGACTCACACAAGGGAGGGGCGCGGGGGGGGGGGGGGGGGGGTCCTTTTTTCTTTAAAAGCTATCAATATGGCTCAAGCGGAACGGGCAGCCATCAATATGGCTCAAGCCTCAAGCATCATCAATATGGCACAACTTACAAGCTTCATTGTGGGGGGAAGGTGGGTATCCTTCCCATCCTCTCCTAGATAATCCAAACCCTCAAGCTCTCAAGAGTCAAAAACAGGTCCCTCCCTGGCATATTTTAGGTTCATCGTTCCGGTCCCCCGTTCCCGTTCCGTTGCTCGGGGGGGGGGGGCGTTCCCGTTCCGTGTAACTATGCTCCGTACAGGGTTAGTGCGGCTCAGCAGAAAGAGATTATGGGCCAAGTAGAGGAGCAGCTAGAGAGAGGGCTTATTCAACCTAGCTCTTCACCCTTTTGCTCCCCAGTGCTTCTAGTGCAGAAGAAGGATGGCTCTTGGCGCATGTGTATTAATTACCGTGCGTTGAATAAGAATACCATCGAGAACAGGTTTCCTATTCCAAGGATTGATGATATTCTTGACAAACTAGAGGGTGCTGCAATTTTCAACAAGATAGACCTTAAGAGTGGGTACCATCAGATTCATATCAGGTCAGAGGATGTGCACAAGACGACATTTAGGACAACATTTGGTATGTATGAGTTCTTAGTGATGCCGTTCGGTCTTACACATGCTCCTGCTACGTTCAATAGGATGATGGATTGGATTTTCCGCCCACATCAAAAGTTTGTCAGCACATTCTTTGACGACATGATAGTCTACTCAAAGAATGAAGAGGAGCATAGGCATCACTTGACCATTGTGTTTGCAGAGCTATGCAGTCCACAGGTTGCTTGTCGATCCTAAGAAAAGTGAGTTCTTCTTGGAAGAGATTCACTTTCTTGGCCACATAGTTGTCAAAGGTACAGCGGAAAGAAGGTGAATCGGATGAGGAACTATCTGCAACTGCGATCAAGACACCTCTCTGTGACGGGCAGCCAATAGATCTCGAATCTATCGGGATGAATCTCCTTGCCGTGAAGGCACAAACGCGTACCGCCCACCGAACAAGCACCGGATCTTTCCAAGGATGCACAACCGCTACGAGCGGTGGTAACAGGCCAGAAAGGGAAGCGCTAGGGCTAGAGAGAGAGATCGATGGCTGATATCACCTCCTGCAGAAAACGCTAGAGTGTGTGCAAAACGCTAGAGAGAGAAAGCACTAGCAGAGAGAGAGAGAGAGAGAGAGAGAGAGAGAGAGAGAGCCCAAATGCTGGCAATCTGCATTCAGCAACTTGCCAAAAGTACAAAGGGGAGGACTGCTTATATAGGACAAACTCCAGTTTGCCCTACTCAGCTCATTAGCTATCACCAAATCTGAGAGGCATGAAGCTGCAACCAAAATTTCCTCAACGTCTAACAACTCCTCAATGACCACACTAGAGGATACATTTGCATTCTCAACATCCTTGGAGGAATCACCTGCTGATTTTTCCCCTTTCTTCTCATCTTTCTTCTTCTTTTCTTGCATTTCCTTCTTCCTTTCCTGCTCTTTCTTGAAATACCTGCAATCGGGTTTCTTGTGACCCTTTCTGCCACATTGATAGCAAGTGACATCTTATCCTTTGTCTTGCTCTTAATTCTATTTTGAGTCCTGTTGCCAGCATCACGCCTTTGATTTCTACCTCTTGCATTGTAGGCAGAATTGCCACCTTCCCCACTAGACTTGCGTCTAATCTCTTCATTGAGAATAGACCCTCTCACACCGTCATACGTGAGGGTGGGACTGTTGCTCAAGGAGGCAACCAAGGTTTCCCAAGTATCTGGCAATGTCATAAGCAAGAAAATAGCTTTCAGCTTATCATCGAATTGTTGAAGCCCACTGTCCTGCAATTGACTCAACACACCTGTAAAAGCACTCAAATACTCAAAAGTTGACTTCGAGTCATCAAGTTGCATATTTCACCAACTTTCGCATCAAATGCACCTAGTTCACAGGCGTCGTGTTCTCATAATTGGACTTTAGCTTTTGCCATATTGCATAAGCAAAGTCCACACGCTTGATGTCCGTCAAAATGTCATCATTGATAGCCATTTTGATGTAGGCCATAGCCTTCTTATTCAACCTGGCCCTCTCTTCGTCAGAAAAACCTTGCAGCTTATTCTTTTCCAATGCATCTTCATAATCCTTTAAGAAAAGGATACCTTACATGCGTTCTTGCCAGAGGTCGAAGCCTTGACCATCGAACCTTGATTTCCATCAAACTTTTAGTGTCAGATGCGGAAGAGGAAGAAGCCATTTTAATTCAACCACAAGTGTGTATACAAGAGAGATGCAATAGGCTGAAAATTTCAGCAAATAGGAGCAACCACAAGACTTTGCATACGATAGACCACAATTTCTTTACATAAAACTGTCCAAATCTGAAATTTCAGCAGAAATGTGCAATTTCAAGCACCTGTACTCAGCTTTTCACTCAATTTGTCACGACAAACATCAATACATGTGATCCCACAACTTTGGTACACCTGCGTATTGCTGCTTTGACCTGTTATAACCTATAAATCATCTGTTTTGACCTAAAATCAGCCTGTTTTGGGCTATTTTGGTGACCTTTTCGACCCCGGAAGTAAGGGGCTTCGCGATGGAAGCAAAATTGATCGCGGGAGAGCAATATTTACTTGCTATCCAACAGACTGCACAGGGCTGTTTTGAAACCCTAGGGCTTTGATACCAGTTGAAAGCGCGAAGCAGAAGGTGCCAATAGATGCACGTCGCGATGTAGTGCAAGATTGGGGCAAGAAGCAAGAGGTGGAGTGCAGCAGAGAAGAAGCGCTAGCAATCGAAAGCAAAGAGAGAGAGAGAGAGAGAGAGAGAGAGAGAGAGAGAGAGAGAGAGAGAGCTCGTATGTTTTTGGGAAAAACTCAATAATTGAGTTTTGGGTTTTTTCACTTTTCTATAAGTGACTTTAAAAAACTGTGTTCAGGTTCACATTGAACTTGAACAACATTGAACCTGGACAAAGTATAAAAATGTACAAAAAGGGGTTATTTAGGCCTTTAACCCAACACTATCGTAGATGAAATAACAAAAAGTATGAAGGTCTCATTAAGTCATTTGTATCATGTTTCACGACCTTTCCTACTATATCATGTGATGATAAAAGGGTGCTAATCACACTAAATCATCTATGGCATGTATATTTGGATGCAATCGAGGATATTTGCGATTTCAAGAGGGGGGTATGTCACGAGGCTGTGGCAAATACTAACCTTAGTTGTTGGTTTCTTTCTCTTCATTTTTATTTAATTTTTGGGACCCTCTTTTTGAAGTCACAAATGACCGGACATTGTGTGGCCAGTGTGAAACGGTTGACGGCCGAGAGTTTCTCCGTAGTCGAGAAGAATAGGTTGCCACGAGATGGTCGGGAATCCAAGCAATATAAGGGTGTCTAGGCTCAGTTCAAAGTCATTAAGGCCCCGCGCTACACTTTATAAGCTGGTGGATACTAGGAATTTAAACCAAAACAGGCTAAGTGGACACATGGCAACACCATATGAATTTGCTAGTCTTGCATGAAGAAGGGCTGATTTTTGCTCATTAAGTGAAGACAAGTGTGTGTAAGTAGTAGGTGTAGGTGATCATAGCATTAATGGAAAGCTTGCTGTAACAAACTGCTGACGTGTCAAAGCCTAAAGAATGGAGCCAACTTACAAATGTGGCCGAGGTGCCTAAACTGTCACAAAGTGATGACGTGGTTGCTCGAGAGCAAAAACCCTAACCCTAATTTTTGCCAGAAACATGCTGAAACCCTAATTCTGGAAACCCTAACCCTAAAACCTGCAAACCCTAATTTTGGAAACCCTAACCCTAAAACTGCAAAAACCAACCCTAACCCTAAGGGCAACAGGGAGATTTCCGAAAATTGCGTTGGCTGATGACGTGGCTGGCTGTATGGATTTCCGTGATTTACGTTGGCAGCTTTTTGGCTTTGCTTTTGGACTAGATGCTTTTAAGTTTGAAGGCTTTCCACTGTAATTGCTTTTTAGGCCAAGGGCCTTTAAATATGAGGTTAGGGCTCATTCTTTGGCATGCTTCCTGGAGAAGATGCAGAGTCTGGAGTACAGGCTTGTACTGTGTTGATACAATATAAAGAAATACCGAAAGGGGCGCCAAGGTTTGGGGCCAATACTCTCTGGGGTGGAACTCCGCCACTCAGTGTCGCGTGTCGTCTCTCTCTCTCTCTCTTTGTTCAGTTATTGAAGTGCTAAAAGTCTGTTCAGTCTATTCTTTTCTATTGGCATGTGACAGTGGTATCAGAGCATCAGGCGTGTGCTTTTCTGAAAGCATACCAGTCCTACCAAAGAGCAAACAGAGGTATTGGAATATTATTCGGGATATCTTCCCCATCCAACCCGGACTTATTAGCGACTCCCACCCTTACTTCATTGCGCATCGGGCGCGCTCCCGTCTTCATTGCAGTGTCTTACAGGGCATAAGCCAATTAAGATCAGTTGCAAGAGAAGAATCCAGATTTCTTTGAAGTCACTGTTTTTTCTCAGACGCAATGCCATGCAGATATTGATGTCTACAGCTACCAAGCAGCATACTCCAAGTACTTGGCAAGCTTTCAAGAAAATTTTTGCCCAAAGTTGTATGGTATCTGACATCTTCCTTCGGAGTGAAACTTCTGGTACAGAGGGGTATCCTGAAATGCTTGCCATGGAAACCCTAGCAGATTATAACTTGAAATACGAGCTGATGACCTTGGAGGTCCGATGTGACTGCTATGTCTTGGGACTACCATCACAGCCACAGGAATATTGTCTGTCCAAGAGCTTATGGACCATGGTGCGGTCAGCTACGACCTTATGGAAGGAATCTAACCTTAATTTCTTGCTGCAAGTTTCAAGATGGAAATTCGATCGACTTTTGGAGCTGGATTGATGTCGAGATTGCTTTTTAAGTTTGAGTTCTGTTTGATCTTGTTTGGTGATCCTGTTTGGAATTTGTTTGAAATGGATGGTATCTGTTTTGAACCTGTTTTGATGCCGATTTGAATTGTTTGACTCTGGTTTGATATTGGTTTCAATGATTGGTGATTTAACTCCCGGGTGGAGAAGTGAGAAATATTGTTTTGATATTGTTTGAACCTCGGAACGAAGCAGACCGATGAACCTCGGAACGAAGCAGACCGATGCCTGGGGAGCGTTTGTTTGAAAACCTCAGAACGACGCAAGCCGATGCCTGGGGAGCGTTTGGTTGTATGCTTGTAAAATAATTGTTGTTGTGACTCCCGGCCCGGACCTGGATGGTTATGCGGGAGGAGTATTAAGAAGTCTGAACAGTGGTTACTCTCACAACCTCCAAACGACACAGGCTGCGGTCTGGGGGGCGTTTAGTTGTAAAAGGCCTCTATATCTCCCAGCCCGGACCTTTTTAGGTTATGCGGGAGGAGTGATGAGGGAGTCGTTGAATATCTCCCGGCCCGGACCTTGTTAGGTTATGAGGGAGGAGGGTTCATCGGCGGCTTTATGTTTCTATGTCTTGTAACATGCATATGTGAGCATTTGTGTTGCATTGTGATGTGCCAACCACTGAATATTCCTAATTGGATGAGATTGCCTGGGTATGTAATTTTAGTGCATCAAGACACCCGTGGAAGATCAGTACGGTCTGGGTGTGATGGCTAATTTTACTACGCCGGAATATCAAGAGTTCCGATCTGGACGAAAGGAGAAGCTAACTCCTTGATCAAAAGAGCACAAAGGAGAAGCTAACTCCTTGATCAAAACAACCGAAAGGAGAAGCTAACTCCTTGATCAAAAGAGCAGAAAGGAGAAGCTAACTCCTTAACAAAAAGAGCAAACTGATTGTCCCTCGGAAATTTTTGAGCCAACTTGAATTGTTTGCAGATATGCTGTAATCGCGGACGATTACTCTCTTTCAAGAAGGGGAGATCTAACAAACTGCTGATGTGTCAAAGCCTGAAGAATGGAGCCAACTTACAGATGTGGCCGAGGCGCCTAAACTGTCACAAAGCGATCACGTGGCTGCCCGAAAGCAGAAACCCTAACCCTAATTTCTGCTAGAAACCCTAACTGCTGAAACCCTAATTCTGGGAACCCTAACCCTAAAACCTGCAAACCCTAATTCTGGAAACCCTAACCCGAAAACTGCAGAAACCCTAACCCTAACCCTAAGGGCAGCAGGGAGATTTCCGAACATTGCGCTGGCTGATGACGTGGCAGGCTGTACGGATTTCCGTGATTTACGTTGGCAGCTTTTTGGCTTTGCTTTTGGACCAGATGCTTTTAAGTTTGAAGGCTTTTCACTGTAATTGCTTTTTAGGCCAAGGGCCTTTAAATATGAGGTTAGGGCTCATTCTCTGGCATGCTTCCTAGAGAAGGTGCTAAGTGTGGAGTACCGGCTTGTACTATGTTGATGCAATATAAAGAAATACCGAAAGGGGCGCCAAGGTTTGAGGCCAATACTCTTTGGGGTGGAATTCCGCCACTCCGTGTCGCGTGTCGTCTCCCTCTCTCTCTCTCTCTCTCTCTCTCTCTCTCTCTCTCTCTCTCTCTCTCTCTCTCTCTCTGTGTGTGTTCAGTTATTGAAGTGCTAAAAGTCTGTTCAGTCTGTTCTTTTCTATTGGCACGTGGTGCCCGTCTTGTGACACTTGCCTGCTCCCTTGCTTTATGTAGCGCGATGATTCCCCTCTCGCGCACCTTTCCTCTTCGAATACAGAATCGTAATGCCCCGCTCGAGGGCTTTCCATTTGTATGTACAGTTGTGTGGGTTCATGCGGGTATGCCGAAGCAAGAGCCTCTTGTACAGGTACTGGATTAGCTAATTGCTAATCCCTCTAGGTACAGGTGAATTCGGAGAGATTTCACGCGAGAAATCTCGTGCGATTCAAAGGGCAAGTAGCCCTACAAGTGCGGGAGTACATTGGCTTGCTACGGATGCGACGGCACACGAAACGGAGCCCAAAACAGTAAAATACAGCTTGCTGTGTATTTTTGCAGGTTTAGGGTTTTTACCCTAATTGATCCCTAATACCCCCAAGAGCTTCGGGGAAGCGATCGGATCGCTGTTTGAGTGGTCTCGTGCATTTTCGGGGAAAAAAACAGAGAATTCAGCGTGCTGCAGATTCTCGCCAGGTTTGGGAAAGTGCTTGTATGTGCTGGGGAAGTCATCTAATGCATCGGGATTTTGTCTCTGAAGCCTCCTACTGCGGTTATGCTGCTAAAATCAGGCTAGAGTAGGCCATTTCCAGCCCGGTAAAAGCGGGACAGCTCGTAGGAACTTACATGTTTTCTCCCAAGTTTTATAAGAATAAAGAAATACCGAAAGGGGCGCCAATCTTTGGGGCGTACAGGGTGTCATTGTCTACTTGGTAGCACTCTAGCTGCGAAGGCGTGGTTTGTGTGGAAGTGTTAGTTCCAATCACAAGTTTATTCGTGAAGTTTTCCTCTGTGTCGTGAAGTCAAGTAAAGTTTATCAAGTAAAAATTCAGGTGAAAGCTAAAGTCTACTGCCCTACGGGCCGGTTTCAACAGCAGAGAGGTTTAAAGATTTTAACTCAGATCTAGTGCTTCACATATACACAAGGTTACTTTACTTCACTTGAGAGAAGTATGTCTGTCACAAACTGCTAACGTGTCAAGCTACTAAAGAACGGAACCAACTTGCAAATCCCAATTGAGGGGCCTAAACCCTAGTTAGAGGAGAAGTAGCAGCAAAAGAAGTCTTACCAACTTGTAAAGTCTTGCCGAGCGGCCTATTTTTGGAGACGAGTTCCCACGAACTATCACAAACTGCTGAAGTGTCAAAGCCCTGAAGAATGGAGCCAACTTGCAGATGTCGGCCGAGGGGCCTAAACCCTAAGAAGAACAAGTAATAGAAGAAGAACTCCTACCAACTTATGAGGACCCCGTCCAATGGGGCCCTAGTGACAAAACGAATTAAAATAAAGAAGGAGCCACACACACACACACACAAAGACTTGCGCAAAATTTGATGACGTGGCAGCTATACGGACGCTCCGCGTTTTGCATTGACTGCTAACGTGGCAATTGTACGGAATTCCGTGATTTACGCTCGCAGCTTTTTGGCATTGCTTTTGGACCAGAAGCTTTTGAGTTTGAAGGCTTTTCATGTAAACTGCTTTGGGGCCTAGGGCATTTAAATATGAGGTTAGGGCTCATTCTCTGGCATGCTTCTTGGAGCAGGTGCAGAGTCTGGAGTACCGGCTTGTATTGTGTTGATGCAATATAAAGAAATACCGAAAGGGGTGCCAAGGTTTGGGGCCGATACTCTCTAAGGTGGAATTATGCCACTCCGTGTCATGTGTCGTCTCTCTCTCTCAATTCATTTGTTATTGCAGTGCTAAAAGTCTATTCAGTCTGTTCTTTTCTATTGGCACGTGGTGCCCGCCTTGTGACACCAACTTACGGGATGTTACAGACTTGGGCACCCCAAGTCAAAAAAATAAAGCACGACACACGAGAGAATCACTTACAATACTTCACAACTTTATTACACTTTTTAAAATAGAGTCGGCACAGCCCGGCGTAGTTTCATGCCCAGAGGTATTGGCCCCAAAATCTTGCACCCCTTTCGGTACTTATTTTTATATCAATTTCTTGAGCAAGTTACAACTCCCACGGACCTTCTCTGCTCAAGTGCTCGTCAACACAAAACTGAATGACAGAGGGGCCTTGGGTTCTTATTTGAAGGCCCTTGGTTCCAAAATCAAAAGCAAGTACATGAAAAGCTACAAACTCAAAAGCACTGGGCTAAAATAGCCAGCGAAAATCACGAAAATCCGTACAGCCTGCCACGTGGCATGTCAACGCAAAACCGGGGGTCCGTACTGCCACGTCAGCATGTTAGCGCAATCTACGGAAATCCATACGGTTGTCCACGTCAGCATGCCTACAGGTTGTCCTTACTCGTCTACCACGTTATCAGCCTTGACATACCCCCCTCTTGAAAAATTGTAACCGCCCTCAATTACCCCTGCAAATGAACCAGTTCAGTAGACAGTGACTCTAAGTACCGACGCACTAGACGACACAAATCAGCACTTGTACAAGGACAACAGTCACATTACATCACATCACATTCAAGTCGTATCACATAAAATCCATCCAGATCTAGGACCATGATATTTAGCAATCGCATCTAGATCCACACCGGACGTCACTGGTGTCGGGTTAACTAATTCTAAATGCGATCATGTCCATAGATTTCTCAAGAGCAGAATGTTGTAGTCATTTCATCAATCATTCCATCTTTCAATCTTGCACTCAAGCACAATTCCAGTTCATCAATCAGACACTGAGTACATACTGAACAGAGTGTTTCAATCATTCAGTTCTAGTCATCTTAACGTTGTGTAGCTATCTCATTCCTGTTCCTTTGTCAGTCAGGGACGTGTATCTTTCTTTCTTCTGCTTCTGTCATCATTTGTCGAAGGTTAATTTGTTGGATAAGTCAAGTTACCTAAATGCATAGCAAAACCTTGCTTAGCATGTCCCATCAACTACTGTATAGAGTTATATTTTTGTAACAAGCAGTAATCTTGCATCTCTTTGGGCAGTCCAAAGCAAAATCGGTCGATTTGCTGCTTAAAACTGACCTTTTAAAAGATGAGGCGGGTGGAAAAACATCTTAAAATCTCTCGCAATAAGTATTCAAAGTATCTGCCTTGGCCATCCACAGATGATTCCAGGCAGTAAACACGTCACGTTCGTACTTTGAGCCACGAGAAAATAAAAAGTCTTTTAAACTTTAGCCACTTTGTTGGTGCTTCTTTTCGTAACAGAAGAGTGGACCACCATGTTTGTGCATTTCCTTTCAAGTAGGATGCTACCCTTCTAATCTTGGAGTGCTCTAAATAGCGCCCTCCAAAAAAAGCTATGTCAAACTGTTGAATAAAAGCGAGGGCCTTGTGTGCATCTCAAAAACCTGAAAAGGTGTCAAATTTTATCGCTTGTCCACCCTCCTTGAATTCTTTGGTCTTCTTGCTCTTATCTTCGAGAAAGTCGTATTGATTGGCGAGTCCGAACTCTTAGAAGAGAATGAATCCTCCTCAAAACTGTCAGAAAGTTTCTAAAATTTGCGGTGGGATCTGCTTTTCTTGGCCTTCTTCTTGTTCTCGTTTCTTGCCCTTTTTTTTCCTCATCACTGGAATCAGAAGAAAAAAAGCTGTCGGAAGTGTCAGAAGAGGATGAGGAAGAACTCGACACCCCCTCGAAGCGTACACGCTTCTTGACTTTTCGTGCATTTGCAAACGAAGAGTGTCGACCCAAATAACCAGGGTAGTTTGTTCCCTTGCTGCGTCTCTTTAGAGGCTTTGTGGTCTTCAATATTTGGTTAACTCGTCGTTCGATCACATCATCAAGTTCATCTTCAGTGTATATCCGCGGAATAGGTGGTTTCTTCAATGCACACTTTAATGGTGAATCGATGGCTGTATGCGATCGGGAATGCATTTCATCAATCGAGTGCTAGATCAAAAATTTCACGTATTGGGGATCCTTCGAATACTGTAGCATCTGCTTATTAGAAGCATCAACCTGCTTTTGACGCTCCATCTCCATTCATTCATACTCCGTAGGCCATGGAGGCTCGTACTCTTCTTCCGATTTCCCATTTAAATTTCCCGTTCTTTCACCTGATCTTGAATTATCGGGTGGGTTCGTCTGATTCTTGCGGGATTTGTCACTTGAATCCATGTGTAATCTAGGGTTCTTTATGGCTTATGCCCTGTAAGACAAAGCGATAAAGATGGGAGAGTGCCCGATGCGCAACAAAGTAAGGGTGGGAGTGGCTAATAAGTCCGAGGTCGGGACGCGAAGATTCTTTAACATAATTTCTAGTAAACTTTAAAGGACCGATATGCTTTGAGAAAAGCACACGCCTGAAGCTCTGATACCACTATTACAACTTGGGCACCCCAAGTCGGAAATCGGACCCGATCCACGAGGAAATCACTTAAAATACTTCACAACTTTATCACACTTTTTAAAATAGAGTCGACACAGCCCCGCGTAGTTCCGTGTCCAAAGATATTGGCCCCAAATTCTGGCGCCCCTTTCGGTATTTATTTTTATATTAATACTTGAGCAAGTTACAACTCCTGCGGGCCTTCTCTCCTCAGGTGCTCGTCAGCACAAAACTATGTGAACGAGGGGCCTTGGGGTCTTATCTGAAGGCCCTTGGCCTCAAAATCAAAAGCAAGTACATGAAAAGCTGCAAACTCAAAAACACCAGGCTAAAAGCAGCCAGCAAAAATCATGGAAATCCGTACAGCCTGCCATGGCATGTCAATGCAAAACGCGAAGATCTATACTGCTGCCACGCTAGCATGCCAACGCAATCTGCGAAAATCCGTACGCTTCTCCACGCCAGCATGCCAACGAGTTGTCTGTACACTTCTACCACGTTATCAGTTTGTGACATACCCCCCACTTGAAATAATTGTAATCGCTCTCGATTATGCCTGCAAATTTAGACATAAGCCATAAACCAATTTAGTAGACAGTGACTCTAAGTACCGACACGCTAGATGACACAAATCCAGCACTTATACAAAGACGACAGTCACATCACATTCAAGTCATATCACATAAAATCCATCCAGACCTAGGACCATGATTCATGGCAATGTATTTAGCAATTGCAGCTAGATCCACACCGGACCTCACTGATGTCGGATTAACTAATTCTTATTGCGATCATGTCCATAGATTTCTTAAGACCAAAATGTTGCAGTGATTTCATCAATCATTCCATCTTTATGCCTTTCTCAAGACCCCCACCCTTACGCCATCGCGCATCAGGCACGCTCCCGTGTTCATCGCTCTATCTTACAAGGCATAAGCCATAAGGAATTCAAGATCACTAGCACGAGAAGGATCAAATTTTTATTTTTCGAGCCACTGTTTTTCTCAGAGGTAGTGTCGTGAAGTGGTGGATGTCTATAGCGAGTCGCCTCCTTTAGGTCGTGAAGATCACATGATTGATTCCTAGTAGTACACCACCGAACCGGCCACCTTACAGAGTTAGCCGAGGCCAACATAAAGAAACAATGAACCAAAACAGATTTCCACATTACAAGGATCGATGATATACTTGACAGACTTCAGAATTCTACTTGTGGAATTGATATGAAGAGTGATTATCATCACTTTGTATTGCTCCTGGAGACATCTACAAGACAGCTTTTTGGACGACTTTTTGGATTTTTCACAGAGTACCGATCATTTGTGGATTTTCCAGACACTGAGGAAGCATAAATTGCTTATGAATGTGAAAAAGAGCAAGTTTTTCTTGCCTGAGATACATTTCTTGGGACACATTGTCTCAACAGAAAGGGTACAGACGGATCTGGTCAAATGTGAGACTATACGTGATTGGCTGACTTGAAGAACGTTCATGAAGTTGGAAGCTTCTTGGGCTTGTGTTCTTACTACCGGCGGTTCATTTGAAAGTCTGCAGAGGTAGGTTCCCCTTTGCAGACACTGAGGAAGCATAAATTGCTTATAAATGTGAAAAAGAGTGAGTTTTTCTTGCCTGAGATACATTTCTAGGGACACATCGTCTCAACAGAAAGGGTACAGATGGATCTGGTCAAATGTGAGACTATACGTGATTGGCTGACTTGAAGAACGTTCATGAAGTTGGAAGCTTCTTGGGCTTGTGTTCTTACTACCGGCGGTTCATTCGAAAGTTTGCAGAGGTAGCTTCCCCTTTGCACATATTGACTCAATAAGGAGTCCCTTTCTCGTGGGGACCGACAGAGCATGGGAGCGGTCTTAATGCAAGAAGGCCATGTGATTGCCTATGAAAGCCGATTGTTTTCAAGGCCAGAATTGACAGCACATACTTGTGAGAAAGAGCTATTGGTAGTGACCCGTGCTCTTACTCAATGGCGACATTACCTACTCGGAGCCGATTTCACGGTCTTCACTGATCATCAGAGTTTACGCTAATTTTTGTCACAGAAGCAGCTTTCGGAAAAGCAGATGCGGTGGGCTAATATCTTGTCACAGTTTCACTTTCAGATTGCCCATGTTCAAGGACAGAAGAACTTGGTGGGAGATGCTTTCTCGGAAGCCGCTAGTCTTGGCTATTTCCGCGATTCATCATAGAAGCTTCGAGGACATGGTTGATCAGTATGCCACAGATCCAGATTTTTCGAATATATTCACTCCAATACAAAATGGGGAGGTAGTAGCGGGATATTCCATACGGGATGGCTACTTGATGAAGAAAACGATGTTGTGCGTTACATAGCCGTTGAGGGAAAAGGTTTTGACTGAGTGCCATTGTCCACCTTTTACGGGTCATCGCGGCATCGACACCATCTTGAAAGGTGTGGAGCGTTACTTCTTTTGGCCGAGACACAAGAAAGATGTGGACGACTTTGTACGTAGTTGTTTAGTATGCCAGAAGGTCAAGTTTGACAGGCATAAGGCATAGGGATTGTTACAGCCTTTACCCATTCCCAACCGCCCCTGGAAAAGTATTGCAATGGATTTCATTTTTGATCTCCCAAAGACTCAGAGTGGGCATGATTGCTTACGGTCATCAACAGATTCAATAAGCACGTTCACTACTATGCAGTAAAGAAGACAGTTATGCCCGATCTTTTGGCAAAACTATTCGAATATATGGCATGTCTGAGTCCATTGTTTCGGACAAACATCCCCGGTCTACTAGTTGTTTTGGGCGGCAATCTGGGAGAACATTGGCACACGGTTGCAGTTCCACACATAGACAGATGGGCAATCTGTGATAGACAATTCAATGGTTTTTGGATTTGTTCAAGTCTTCTTTTCGGATCAGAAGACTAAATCGGAAAAATATTTGCCCTTCGTGGAGTTTGCCTACAACGACACACGGGGAAGGCGCCATTTGAAGTGTTCGAGGGTGCTTCAATTTCTAAGCACCTAAGACAACACTTGTTTGAAGAAGATTTTTTGAAAAAGTCTAGAAGGCATGGAAGGCCATCTAGCAGGTCAAAGGAGGAGAGTTCATCCTCTTTTGAGGATGACCAGATCGGCAAGAAAACCAAGGAGTTCAAGGAAGGGAGTCAAGCCGTCGGGTTTCAGATGATTTTCAGGCTACCAACACACCCATCGAGCCCTTGAGTTTGAATAACACTTTGACGTCGCCTTCTTTGGAGCGTGGTTCTCAGAACATTCCAAGGAACGAAAGGGGACATCTTACTTGAAAAGAACGGTGCAAGCATGATGATCTACTCTGTTGTTACGCAAAGAAACACATGCAACGTGGTTAAAATTCTTTTTTTTTTCACATCAACTTGGATATTAGGTGAATATGCAAGAGATGTCATCACGCCTCGGCATCACTTGAACGTGACTGAGAAAGATACATTGAATGACTACTGCCAGAGGTTTTGAGATACTTATCAAAGATTCTTTTGAAAGACCAGATTGAGCGGTTTTTGCTATGACTTGCTAAGGAGATTCAAGCCTATGCTTTAAACCAAGCATCTGACTCCATTCAGAGACTTATGGAACATGACTAAGCAACGATTTGAAATGCATACCGGCTCTTTGACCTATACGACGGGCAGGATAGTATCCACCTCAAAAACGCAACAGTCTGCCACTGAAGAGAATGAATCAAGTGGAACCAGATGATAGCTCATCACAGGATTATGGAGAATCAAAGGGTTCCGAAGAACTAAGGAAACCAGATGCAAGTTCATCAAAGGATTCCAGAGAAAGAGGAATCAGATGATAGTGCATCTTAGGGTTCCGATGATTAACTCTGACGTGCCAATGGACAGGGGAAGCGAAAGACGCTACTCGCAAATCCCAGGGCACAAGGAAAGAAAGGAAAAAGGGAATCAGCTGGTAGATCAGAACATTCCCCAGACCCAGGATAAGAATTTTGAAGCCGACCAGAACAAGGGGGACTTGGACACAGGCTACACCTTTTACCAAGGTCCGGGAGGCTTTAGAGAAATCTCAAGAACGACATAAGAAGACACTAGATCGACATCGTTGCGATTTGAAATTAAAGGAAGACGATTGGGTGCTCTTACATTTTCAGAAGGCACACTTAAGAAAACAAAAGGGAAAGGGGCGGCTTTTTCCAAAGCTTAGCATGAGGAATTATGGCCCTCTCCAAATAAAAGACAAGATAAATGATGTCTCCTTTAGACTCAAGTTGTCCGATACTTGGAAGATTCACAATGCTTTTCATGTGAGTCTATTGATGTAAGCTGCAGCGGAATGAATGTTGAACTTTGCTCAAGATGAGTGCTCCGGACTGTGCTCAAGGTTCCTTTTACTTATGGAAGGGAGAGCCTTCCGTTCTTTTATGAGAGAGTGCAATGGATACAAACAAAATGAATAGACACTGTGCGTGAAGGTGCATGAGACTGAGAGATAGAGAAGAGAATACGACACCAGAGACGTTGTAAAACCCTCCTCCGAAGGCCCCACTCTCGATGGCGAGAGTGGTCTCCTATTGATTGCACAATCTGGTACAAGGCTAATGCAAATCTAAATGCTTGCTATGTCGATGTCGACGGATTGGACGACGAGGACGATGCTAAGGCTGAAAACTGAGTGCTTTGAATTGGTACTGTTGCTCCAAGTCGGGGCTGATCTGCTACTGTGTCTTCGCATGCCAAAAACGCTGTTTTGCTGGGTCTTCAACTGGTGAATTTGTTGTCCTTCTTACTGCTGCAAACCCTTGCTGAAAACGCTGTTAAGTTGATGTAAAATGCAGGTCATGGCTGGCTGAAAACGCAGAACAAAACGCTGGCTGAGGCTGCTTGAAAACGCTGAATGCTGTGGTTTAAAAACGCTAGTAGCTGGCTGCTGTCATCGCCATGGTGCTGGCTGAAATGGCTGTGCAAAATCGCCAAGGCGAGGCTAGGAAAACGCAGAAGGTTGAGGTTCTCCAACGGCTGAAAACGCTGAAGGGGCTGAGGTGAAAACGTTGGGCTATCTCGATGGAAACGCCAGATTGAAGTTTCTTGTTCTTGCTGAGAGTCGGCTTGCTGAGCAATGCTCATGTTGCCTCATCTGCCAAAAAGTGCTAACTCTGGTTTGCTTATATATTATCTTAGCAAAATTGCCCTACCTAGTTCCCAACAAAAGTCACTTAATAAATAAGTGAAAAATGTTAAAAATAGGAAAAATAGGTCTAATGCACTGGAAAATTCCCCTGATGGATTCTGATGGGAATGCTTATGATCATGTTGTGTGCAACCGGAGGATATGCATCTAATCTAAGTGACTCGTCATGCACGGTCTGCGAACAGACTCACAAAAGTGCCAGATCACTTCCTATTCTAGACTGACTTGACTGATTGAACCATGGTCATGCTGTAGCTTGTCCACGGACACATGGGGTTGGATGTGTCACGTGACATCCCCTCCTTTTCAAAGTGAGGTACTGGTACCGAACTGTGTGGCGTCGAGGGAGATCGCCAATAGCATCCGGAATCCTGGAAAGGACTCTTTGCCGGCCCACTTTGATGCGTGGGTCATGCGATACTTGAACTTCATAAAGGTTTGCAACGCTTGCTTCTTTGGGCCGCGCCGAAAGCGACAAAGTCTTCTATGGCTCCTTCAATGCTTCAACTTCATCTATAGTCATGCGTCTACCTTCGTCAAGAATCTCCGAGGCTGAAAATTCCTAAGCCACTTCCAACACAAAAACATGAACATACCCATTCCATGTAAAGTGACTCGAAAAATACTAGTCTTCCTAAAAAACTGTGCATGCAATGTAGATGAACAAATATACGGAGTGCCAACCCGTTCACCACACACACGCAAACAATGAGATCGAATCTTGTGTTTCTTATCGAAATCAATCAACGGTGGCAAATCACAATGGACATGCCCATGCTTGATGCTCAATCCTTCTTGTGCTCTTTCTACGACTGTGTCGTGCCAAGGAAGAGACTTCCTTGAATGCATACTTTTCAGCTTTTCATGATAAATCCACATACATCTGTGCTCATTCATGAGTGAATCGTGCTCAATGTACAATATGGCATGCCTATGAAAGGGGATCACATAAAGACGCTAACTAAAATACAGGAAACGATCACGAATGAAACACTCGTACAATGCGTGCTGACTAATCATTCGAACACATAGTACTTCCTGTGAGGGTTCTTTGGACCTAGGCTCGGGAGCCAAGATCGGTTCTTCCTGAGGGGGTTCGTCATGAGGGGGGTCTTTGGACCTCGACTCGAGAGCCAAGATCGGTTCTTCGTGATTGATCGAATCTACAATGAGATTAACTTCACTAGAAAGTTGAAACAATATCAACTAACCCATCATTCTTGTGAACAATCACATCGGGGTCATACAAATCATCATGCTCGTGAGAAATCACATCTTGATCATGCAAATCATCATGCTTGTCATTGTCATGCAATTCTTTATGCTTATCATTATCATTCAAATTATCATGCTCATCGTTATCATGCAAATCATGTGTGTCATGCTTGGGAGAAGAAGAGACTGAGAGAGTCTCTTTTTCTCGAATCTCTTGCATCTGTGCATGCACTTGAGAAAAGAGTCGCAACATCTCTTTCATGTGTCGGGCGCTCTGTTCGGCCGCCAAGCGCGCTTGCTCACACTCACGCTCCAAGTTAGCCTTTCTTTCTGCTTCTCTTTCTGCTTTTCTTCTTTGGCTTCCAAGTCGTACTTACGCTCTATGGCTGCCATTGTTTCTTCGTAGTCACAATCTATGGCTGCCCTTCTTTCTTCGTGTTCTAACGTCCTGTCCATAAACAACTGCGTCAACTCCTTCATAGGAGAGTGCAATACTTGTCGTGGATGGGGAAGGGGGAGGGTCGGAAAAACCTCCTCGTGGGGAAAATTCTTCTTCGCCTCTCTCATGCTCATCACCTCCAAGCGAAGTATCCATTCTGTTTCGAGTGATGACCATCTACTGAAGTCGTGGGTTCTTGTGGGTCTTGGGTTCTTAAGTTCACGAGGAACTTGGATTCTTGGGGGGTCTTGAGTTCTTGAGGTTCTTGAGGGTCTTGAGTTCTTGAGGTTCGTGAGGGTCTTGAGGGTCTTGAGGTTCTCGAGGTTCTTCTTTCGCTTGCAATCTATGTTAGAGAAGGATCTTCTCCTCACCCAAGTTCTGCTCTTTTCCGCGGGCGCACCCCTTGGCGGCCTTGCACTCACACCAAGGTTGCTTTTTCCCACCTCACGTCGATTGGCCGGCCGCTAAGTGCACGGTCCGCTCTCAATGAGTGAAAAGAGGCACAAGGGGAGGCTGGACAAGCCCTTCTTTCTTGGGTTTCCTGTCACTCTTCAAAAACACGATTAGGAATCGACACGCCCAAGAAGTCTTGGGTTACGTGCGACCGCAACAAGCAAAAAAAAAATTATGTGGTTCTTGTGATTCTTTCCTTGAGTGATACAGAACACTGCCAAAGCTCTGATACCAATGTAAGGTGCAGCGGAATGAATGTTGAACTTTGCTCAAGATGAGTGCTCCGAACTGTGCTCAAGGTTCCTTTTACTTATGGAAGGGAGAGCCTTCCGTTCTTTTATGAGAGAGTGCAATGGTAACAAACAAAATGAATAGACACGGTGCATGAAGGTGCATGACATTGAGAAATAGAGAAGAGAATACGACACCAGAGACGTTGTAAAACCCTCCTCCGAAGGCCCCACTCTCGATGGCGAGAGTGGTCTACTATTGATTGCACAATCTGGTACAAGGCTGATGCAAATCTAAATGCTTGCTATGTTGATGTCGACGGATTGGACGACGAGGACGATGCTAAGGCTGAAAACTGAGTGCTTCAAATCGGTAGTGTTGCTCCAAGTTGGGGGTAATCTGTGTCTTAGCATGCCAAAAACGCTGTTTTGCTGGGTCTTCAACTGCTGAATTTGCTGTCCTTCTTACTGCTGCAAACCCTTGCTGAAAACGCTGCCAAGTTGATGTAAAATGCACGTTATGTCTGGCTGAAAACGCAGAACAAAACGCTGGCTGAGGCTGCTTGAAAACGCTGAATGCTGTGGTTTAAAAACGCTAGTAGCTGGCTGCTGTCATCGCCATGGTGCTGGCTGAAATGGCTGTGCAAAATCGCCAAGGTGAGGCTGGGAAAACGCAGAAGGCTGAGGTTCTCCAAGGGCTGAAAACGCTGAAGGGGCTTAGGTGAAAACGTTGGGCTACCTCGATGGAAACGCCAGATTGAAGTTTCTTGTTCTTGCTGAGAGTCGGTCTGTTGAGCAATGCTCCTGTTGCCTCATCTGCCAAAAAGTGCTAACTCTGGTTTGCTTATATATTATCTTAGCAAAATTGCCCTACCTAGTTCCCAACAAAAGTCACTTAATAAATAAGTGAAAAATGTCAAAATAGGGAAAATAGGTCAAATGCACTGGAAAATTCCCCTGATAGATTATGATGGATTCTGATGGGAATGCTTATGATCATGCTGTGTGCAACCAGAGGATGTGCATCTAATCTAAGTACCTGGTCATGCACGGTGTGCGAACAGACTCACAAAAGTGCCAGATCACTTCCTATTCTAGACTGACTTGACTGACTGAACCTGGTCATGCTGTAGCTTGTCCACGGACACATAGGGTTGGATGTGTCACGTGACAATTGAAGCCTTTTAAAGGCGATGTGCCCGAACATGGGGAGTCAGATGAGAAACCGGAAGTAGAGGAAAGCGAGGATTGGGCGGTTCTTGGTTAAGTTCAAGAACTATCCTGCATTGGATGCGAAGTGGATGGAGGAGGAGGACCTAGCAGATACTCCTCAGATTTTGGAACTTTACCTTGAAGCATTCGGTTTAGCATAGTCTACTCCGACAGAACCCCGAATTCAGCTAGGGTGAATCTAGTGCAACGGGTTTGCACAAGAGGGGAGGCACTCCGCTCTTTTGTCAACAGATTATTCCGATTTTGAATAAGGTCACTGATGTCCCCTTTGGGTTTCAGGGATACTCATGGGCCGAGTAGTATTCTGCTGAATGACTTTATGACAAGAATTCCCAAAAATGAAAATGATTGATTTGTACTTGACTTGTTTGAGTGCAGGAATTGAAAGACAAAATGACTGCAGCATTTCGGTCTCATAAATCTCTATAGACAAGATTGCAATAAGGATTAGTTTATCGGGCATCCATGAGGGCCCGACTGGATCTAGATGCGATTACTAAATACGTTGCCGATTAATCAAGGTCTGCGATTTGGAATGAATTTGTATGTGATTTGTCATGTGATGTCCTGTGATGTCAGTGATGTCCTGTGATGTGAATGTCGTCTTGTACAAGTGCTAGATGTGTCCTAGCTAGTGCGTCGGTACTAGCAGTCAGTGTCTACTAAGATAGATTATGGCCTCTCTGTTTTGCAAGCGTAATCGAGGGCGATTACAATTCTTTCAAGACGGGGGTATGTCACAAACTGGTGATCTGGCAGGCTCCCGGACGCACACACCCTGCTAGCACAGCCCCAAAAACGCACTGACAGGCTGACGTGGCAGTGCCGTACGGATTTCCGCAAAATCCGTTGACTACACACGTGGCAGGATCTCCGTTGAGTTGCTGACGTGGCAGTACGTACGGATTTTCGGAAATTACACTAGCCAGCTTTTGGGCATAAGCTTTTGAGTTTGAGATTTTGGGGCTCTGCTTTTGGGGCATCCCTTGTAAAGAATAAATAGGTCCAAGGGCCTCATTACTCAAGGCATCTAGACGCAGAGACTGAGAGTGAGCACCTGCAGACTCTTGTACTTTGCACACACATTAATATAAAAAGAAATACCAAAAGGGGCGCCAGTCTTTGGAGCCAATACCTCTGGGCACAGAACTACGCCGAGCCGTGTCGTCTTTTGTGAATTATTTTAAAGTGAATCTCTGCTGTGTCGCGGTAGAACCTATACTTGGGGTGTCCAAGTTTGTTACACCTACCTTCGGAGTGCACCTTCTGACAGAGTGGGGAATCCTGAAATGCTTGCCACAGAAACCCTAGCAGATTATAACTTGAAATTTCTCGACATCTCTCAACAGGTGTCTCTTCTCAAACTGATAACCTTGGAGGTCCACTGTGATTGCTATGTTTTGGGGCTACCATCACCGCCACAGGAACACTGTTGTCGAGGCCTGTTTCATATTCAAGAGCTTAAGGACCATGCAGCGGTCGGCTACAAAAATTTTTGGAAGAAACCTAACTCTAACTTTGGTGCAGGTTTCATGATGGAAAGCCAGTCGTCTTTTCGAGCTCATCTAATGTCAAGATAGCTTTTTAAAGTGTGAATTTTGTTTGAGAACTTGTTTGGTGATCCTGTTTGGAATCTATTTGAAATGGACGGTATCTGTTTTAAGCTTGTCTTGGTGCTGATTTGAATTGTTTGACTCTTGTTTCAATGCTTGGTGATTTACTCTCGGGTGGAGTAGTGAGAAATATTGTATGAACATCGGAACGACGCAGATGGGATGTCTGGGGAGCATTTCGTTGTATGCTAGAAAACCTCCGAACGACACAGACGAGATGTCTGGGGAGCGTTTGGTTGTATGCTTGAACCTCCGAACGATGCAGACTGCGATCTGGGGGGCGTTTGGTTGGAAAAGGCCTCTATATCTCCCGGCTCGGACCATTTTAGGTTATTTGCGGGAGAAGTGATGAGGGAGTCGTTGAACAGCTCATGGACCGAACCTAGATAGTTATTTGCAAGGGGAGTGTTCATCAACGGCTTTATGTTTCTATTCTTCTAGCATGCATATGTGAGCATTTGTGTTGCATTGTGATGTGCCAACCACTAAATATTCCTCTATTAGATAAGATTGCCTGGTTATGTAAGTTTAGTGCATCAAGACACCTGTTGGAGATCTGCGCGGTCTAGGTGTGATGGCTAATTTTACTACGCCAGAATATCAAGAGCTCCAATCTGGAATGAGACTCCTTATTGGGTGAGATTTTTCTGGGAAGCCAACGACCCAGGCTTAAACCGCAGAAGAAGAAGAAGCAACAGAAGAAGTCTTACCGACTTGCAATGTCATGCCGCGTGGCCTATTTTTTTAGACGAGTTCCCACCAACTTACAGGACCCCATCCAATGATGGCCAGGGGACCTAAAGCCATTAAAATAAAGCGGGACCAACACACACACACAAAGCGTAGAAGACGATGATGTGACAGTTGTACGAACGTCCATGATTTGCGCTGGCAGTGCCGCGCGGCAGCCTAAACAGATTTCCACGTTTTGCGTTGCTACATGCTGACGTGGCAGTTGTACGGATTCCCATGGTTAGCGCTAGGCTGCTTTTGGGAAGGCCTGCTACTTTTATAGTTGGATGTTTTTCATGTGACTGCTTTTGAGAGGCCAAGGGCCTTTAAATATGAGCCAAGGGCTCATTCTCTGGCATACTTCCGCGTGAAGGTGCACAAGATGGAGTACCGACGATGTACTGAGTTCAATCAATTTAAAGAAATACCGAAAGGGGCGCCAAGGTTTGGGGTCAGTGCTCTCTTTGTGTGGAACTTCGCCACTCCCCGTCTCGCGTGTCGTGCATCTCTTTCACTTTAGTTGTTATTTGAAGTGCCTAAAGTTGTTCAATCTGTTCTTTTCCGTTGGCACATGGTGCCGGTCCCGCGACAATGTCAAGTGCAGCAGAAAGGTTTAAGTGCAACGGAAAGGTTTAAGGATTTTAAACTCAGAACTAGTACTTCGCATACACACAAGGTTACTTTACTTCACTTGTGAGAAACTGAATTGAACACAATGAGAAAAAGAGGCATTATATGTCAAGTGCAGCGGAAAATTTTAAGGATTTTAACTCACATCTAGTACTTCGCATATATACAAGGTTACTTTACTTCACTTGAGAGAAAATGAATTGAACACAAGGAGAAAAAGAGGCACAAAGAGCGAGAGAGAGAGAGAGAGAGAGAGAGAGAGAGAGAGAGAGAGAGAGAGAGAGATGACATTGCATGTCAGGTTCCAACCACCCTCAAGGGCACCCTTGCTCTGTTGCCAAAGCAAGTACTTGCTTTGATAACTTGCACAAATGTTGATACAATATTGAGATAATGAATGTTAAATGCTTCATGCAGATGACTGCAACAACACTAGGGCTGATCTGATGGTACTAAGAGTGTTGATGTTGAGGCTAAAAACGCTGATGGCGAGGATGATGCTAAGAATGGAAACATTAGGGATACTAAAGGGAAAATGCTGGTGCTAATCTGCTGGGTACTATGGGCAATTGTTGCTCATCATGCGCGTGCTTTAGATGCTCTAAGAAGAACCACGGGCTTACGTAGATCAGAAGAGTTAAGAAGAGGAAGTCGAGCAGTGCTTTAAAATCCAACAATTTCACTTACTTAGGGGTTATTTATTAATAAATTACTTTGGTGACTTTAGAGACTGTTCACATGCGCTTAAGGTATGCAACTATTGACCTGCCTCATCATGCATGTCCTTCTAGAGGCTCACAAAATAGCCAAGCTAGATCCTAAGCTATACTAACTAAGACGGATGTTGACCTGTAGCAGTAGCTTGTCCACATGTGTCAAGTGCAATGTGCACGTGACATCCCTCTTGTTAAAGGTGAGATACAATTGCCAAACTTCTTCCTGTGGATGCTTTCTGTACTTCTGATGTTGAATGCTTCTGATGCTTGTGGATACATAGACCAATGAAAACTCCTCCAAACTTACAAATAGTGTAAATGTAGGTACAAACACTGACAAGCCGAGTTAATAGGTAGCCTTACTACTATCGGCAAATACCAGCCTTGATGTTGACTCTGCCTTGCGAGCAGGTACTACCACCCGAAAACTAAATAGTCCTGTTGAAACCAGCCTGTAGCTTGTCTATAGGGAGGTAACTTTGGCTTTCACCCGATCTTTACATTGATTGTCTTTACCTGTACTTTACGAGTCATGACACAAAGCAATTGCACAAATAAACTTGTGACTTGAATTCAACACTTCACGACTTGGTAGCTAGAGCACTCCCAAGTAGACAGCAACACCTTGTAGGCCCCAAAGACTGGTGCCCCTTTCTGTATTTCTTTATTCTTATTGTAAATAAGTGAGCATTATACCTTTAACACTTGTTAAGCAATGTACACTTCTATTGCACCGAATCCGTATGTACATGTGAAGTGCTAGCTCCACCATCATCCCTCTTTTGAGCACGTGTCAAGCCCTTTGACCTTTGCTCCACTCAAGTGATCTCAGTTGGAGAATACGTGGGTTGTAAACCAAAAGCTTCAAGGTAAAGCTGCAATACATTTGGTGACTCTAGTGGTTCATTTTCTTCCATCTACTTTGCATCCATAGGTGGATAGTTTTTGAACTTCACTACATAACGTCTTGCAACTTTTCCCTTAACTTTTCTTTCTTTATGTGCCAAAATCTTCTCAGGTACCAAGATCTCATCAAGTTCCTCAACTTCAGTTGATCTTCATCTAGTATATCTTCCGGCACATCACCCATAAAAGATCTTAGAAGACTCACATGAAAGCATTATGAGTCTTCCAACTGTCCAACAATTTCAGCCTATATGAAACATCGTTGATCTTGTCAAGTACTTGAAAAGGCCCATAGTAACGCATGCTAAGCTTGGAAACAACCTTTCCTTGCCCTTCATCTTCTTTCATCTTGCCTTTTCAAACCGCAGAAGAACCCAATCACCAAATGAAAACAAGAGTTCATGTCGGTGACGATCAGCAACCCTTTTCTAATTTGCATGAGTCTTCTCCAAGGCAAGCTTAATTTTCTTACACATTTCATCCATATTTTCTACATATCGATTTTCAAAAAGTTTATCCTTTGTGTGCAAAATGGGAGGACATTTTTGCCACCTTCAACAATTTCAAAGGGTGCCTTGCCTGTTGACGAATGCACCGTATTGTTGTATGCCTACTCAAGCATGGGTAAATACTGTTTCCACTTGCCCTTATTATCTGACACATAACATTTCAACAGATCTAAGACATTAGAATTAGCCTCTTCTGAGTGTCCATCATCAGTTTGTGGATGAAATGAGGAAGAAAACTTGAGCGTAGTAACAGGCTCTTCATACGAGGATCGCGATCACTAACAATAGACTATGGCATACCATGGTACTTAAAAACATTGCACATGAACAATCGTGCCATCTGATCAGATTTTATCTTCTTCCTGACAGGAATAATATGGGTTGGTTTGTTGAACTTGCAAATAATGATCCATATGTCGGCATTCTCGGAAGATCAAAGATAAATCCATAGCAATTCTTTCCCATGGCTTATCAAGAATAGGTAGTGGTTGCAACAACCCTGGTGCCTTTTGCCAGTCAAACTTGACCTTTTGCTAATTACGCATGCTCGCACAATGGCATCCACATCTCTCCTCAACATACGCCAATAAAAGAATGTCTCGATCGCTTTTATTGTTGTCGTATCACGATGCCCTGCACACGGTGCATGACTTTCTACCATAACCTTACGTCGCAATGGCCTAGTGACACATAGTCTTCCATGCATCATCATAAAACCATTCTTGAGGAGATAGTGCTCATGGCGTTGTCCATCTACGACTGTTGACAATGCAATAGCCACAAATTCTTCTTGCCTTCCACATGCACAATTTGGAAGTGGAACATCGAGAGAATGTTTGCCCATCACATTTGCTTTTCAGACAACTTTGACTGCGTCAAGAAGGATCGCAAGGTCTAATGATTTGTTTAGACAACAAAATCAGCACCTAACAGGTAGTGTTTCCAACTTGAAAGAGCATGAATCACAACCAGTAACTCTTTCTCATAGACTTGCATAATCTTTTCTGGCCCTTACAAGATTCTGTTTTCATAAGCTACTACCCGACCATCTTGCATTAACACTGCACCAATACTATTGCCACAGGCATCACATTGGACCACAAATGACATCCTGAGATATGACAAAACAATTACTAAATCCGAAGTCATCTTTTCAAAGAAGGCTCTTGCCTTGACAATTGCGCATAAGACCCCAAGAACTGTACATGGTCATCTGAGAAGCCGAACTAGAGGGGCATTACCATATGTGCAAAGGGGAGAGAAAGATGCACGAGAGCAAATCATCCCGCTACATGAGACAAGGTAGAAGGCAAGCTTTCCATTAAAGCTGTGATCACCTGCACCCACTACTCACACACACACGCTGTAGTTCACAATGATAAAAACCAGCCTCCTCTTCAATTTTGGGCACCCCTCTTGGACTACGTATTAAACCAAAAGGAGCAAACCGGACACATGGCAATAGGAGAGAAACCTACAGGAAAACACATACCCACAACCTTATAAAGTCTTGTTGAGGGGCCTAAATGACTTTAACTAAGCCTAGCCACCCTTTTGCTACTCGGATTTCAGTGCCGATCGGCCCAACCATCTCATGGCAACCACGTCTTCACAACTGCAAGTGAAACTCTTGGCCATCGACCATTTCACACTAGCCATACAATGTCCGACCATTTGTGACTTCAAAAAGAGGGTCCTAAAAATTAACAAAAATCGAGGGAAAAAAACCAACAGATAAAGTTAGTGATTGTCATAGCCTCGTGACACCTGTCGTGAAAACATTGCGGGTGAAGATAGAAGGTAAGGGTGCTAGTATTTCCAATGGTTTCATCTCGACGGAAGTGGATACACGCTACAAGCAAATGCGAATGCAAAAAAGGGTAAAGGATCCTGTCTCCAATTCCTTCCATATCTACATATGAGGCAAACAGATCCTGGTACTCAAGATCTAGATCTTTTTGTATCTAATGATGATCTTCGTTCATGATAATGCAATTATGCCTCAAGGGTATCCAAGACATAGTGATGAAGATGGGAGCATACCCGATGCACGATGGACTAAGGGTGGGAGTGGCTAACATCTGTATGCAACAGGTATACCTCTGGGGCAGGGACTCGAAACTTCTTTGAAATAGAGAGAAAAGTAATTTGAGAGAGGTTCCTTTGAGTTCTTGATTCTTTGGGGTCTTGATTCTTTTCTTCCCTTGAGTTCGCGAAGCCGAAGCACGTCCATAGCTCTCATACCAATGTCAGGTGTAGCAAAAGGGCTTAAGGACTTTAACCCAGATCTAGTATTTCGCACAAACAGAAGGTTAATTTACTTCTCTTAAGAGAAACTGAACTGAACACAATGAGAAAAAGAGGCACACACAGAGAAAGAGAAGAGAAATGACACAGCATGTGGGGTCCCAACCACCCTCAAAGGAGCAAGTACTTGCTTTGTTGCCAGAGCAAGTACTTGCTTTGATTACTTGCACAGATACTAATACAATGTTGAGATAATGAATGCTAAATGCTTCATGCGAATGACGCAAAACGCTAGGGCTGATCTCATCGTACTGTGGGTGTTGATAATGAGGTTGAAACGCTGATGCTATAGGCTTAAAACACTGATGGCGAAAATGATGCTGAGAATGGAAACGCTAGAGGATACTGAGGGAAAAACGCTGGTGCTGATCTACTGAGTACTATGGGTGCTTGTTGCCCATCATGTGGGTTCTTCAGATGCTCCAAGGGAGAACCCCAAGCTCACGTAAATAGGCTCAGAAGAGGAAGTCAAGCAGTGCTTTAAAATCCAATAATTCCATTAACTAAAGGGTCATTTATTAATGAATGACTTTAGAGATTGTTCACATGCCTATATGCTTAAGTGACTTTATGACTATATTGTGCAAGTAAGGGGATGCAACTATTGATCATGTCCTTCTAGAGGCTCACAAAATTGCCAGACTAGATCCTAAGCTATACTAGGTAAGACCAATGCTGACTTGTAGCTGTACCTTGTCCACATGGCTTAAGTGCAATACGCACGTGACATTCAATCTTTGATTGTGATACATATACTAAGTTGCCTTGATTTTGGTTTCCATGACCACGACCACCACCTTGACCTGCAGCTCGTCCTCTGCCTCCAGCTCTGTCATTGTAGAGGACCTGTTCAAAATTGTTTGTACCTTGTGAACGTGATTCTTCACCAATGTTCTTCTCTTCCACAATCAGCATAGACACGGGATTTGTAAAACTAAAAACGTTTTCGCCAAGTATTAATAGAGGTCCTGAATTGCTTGTACACTAGTCGTAGTCCACACCAGCAGGCGTCCAACTTGTTGTCATCACCAAAGATAACACCAATAGATGAAAGGGATTAACAATTTCACATGTCTTTTATCTTCAAGACATAATCATTCACAAACAAGCCCTTTTTCTGCACAATATTAAGCTTTGTTTGCAACTACAACTTTCTTGCCATGTTGTTTGTCACATCTAGCAAGACTAGATCATCCCAGGAACCAAGCCTCCTTGGAACTGGCACCCCGTATATGCCCAATCATGGTATCATACTCCCTTCTTAGACAAGAGTAATAGTCCTTGATTACACCTCTATACACAGAACTCAAAAGACAATGTTAACAACTAGTGCCCCCTGCAATCATGCAAACAAATTCTATGAATACAATAATAATATTTCACGAAGAGAGAGAATGTTGCAGTCTTCATCTCTTGACTCAAGTAAGCCTTGTGTCCAGAAGGCAAACTCGTTAACAAGCGTTTACACCGTTGCAACTGAAATTGAAAATACACATGATAGTCATAATAGATAGACTTGTACACAATATACTCAGATGAATCCAGGATAAGCCCAGATTCACCCTTGAAGGAAAGTGCAAGGTATAGACCTATGGAAGTCACCCACGAGACAATATAACATCAGCCAATCACATGGCTCTTGTCGCATGCACTGGCTTTGTGTGCCACTTGACATGCTAAACCTACGTCAAGAACCAAACAGTTTTTATAGATCCTAGGGGATACAATTCAGCAATTTTGTTAGCTCATTCGCAGGACCTGCATGTAAATCAGGTCAAACCCCTCTTGCATAAATGGTTGAGAAACTCCTAAGGCTCCCCCAGCTTCTTCTTCTTCCCGTTTTGTGTGAAGAATGGGGGCCAAAGGCTCCCCTTATACTTGTTCCGTTACCTAGAGATATGCTCACTGGTCTATTACTCCTGACTGTCTACCGTTGAGTTTAGCTGCTTACTTTCTACCACTAGCTTTGGCAGCTAACTTTGGCCGAGACTGCCATTGCCAAACATAACAGTTGGAGCTGCATCCGAGTGTAGCTGCTTACTTTCTACCACTGGCTTTGGCCACTGGCTTTGGCCACTGACTTTAGCTACCGTTGAGTTTAGCCGCTTACTTTCTACCACTGGCTTTGGCTGCTGACTTTAGCTACCGTTGAGTTTAGCCGCTTACTTTCTACCACTGGCTTTGGCCGCTGACTTTAGCTACCGTTGAGTTTAGCCGCTTACTTTCTACCACTGACTTTGGAAGCTGACTTTAGCGGGGACTGCCATTGCCAAGCTACCAAGTGTACCTGCAAAGACACACCCAATAAGACATGCACATGCTTGCACACATCATGTTTCCCGATTTCAACCGGCACAAGACCACCAATACACATCTACTAGCCTAAACCTACGCTGCCGGCAGCCTCGCTGTGCCTTAAACAACTACTTGTGCACGAGGGTCATGCAGGGGTTCTGACTAACCTTATGTTATTGTCAAGGCATGCAGGTCCTATGAACAGGCTCACAAACATGCCAGTACAAGTTCCACTAGTTTAGGTATTGGCCCTGAGTCATAGTAGCATGTCCACATGACACATAGATCCCATGTGCACATGACAACCAACTTCACCTCTCGACAATTGGCCGTGAAGTCGATAAGGAGATGGACCATTCCGTGTACCAGACAGAAATTATATCTCTTATTGGAAAGATCACTTGCATGTGCAGCGTAATATGGTTCGAGAATATTTCTACATTGTACCTCTTAATGGTTGTGATTGGTGCTACAGAGTAAGAAGATTACACAAATAGATTGTTGACTCTAGATGTAAAGCTTCAGTGAGAATCCCTCTTGTATTTGCTGCAATCATCCCTGGAATAATTAAAAAACATCTTTCTACTGACTTGATTTTTGTGAAGGGAAGAGAAGAAGGTGAGGTTTCTACTTCATTGAGGAAAAATTGAATTGTTCTTTCAATGCTAAGCAAATGACAAGGCCACTACTAAGTTTCTCAAGGTTCTTACAATGTTCAAGCATAACTCGATGTAGATTGCCAACTCATTAGTCATCCTTAATAAAGGAAATTCAAGCTTTTTCCCAACTTCTCTTTCGCGTTAAAGAAAGGACACCCACGTGAATGTAAGGATCCAAGTTGTTTTGGTACTATTGAATGTAGAACAAGGACAAGCTTGAGACCCAATTTTTTGTACTCAAGGAACCGAGTAGTCTAGCCAACATAATGGAAGATGTCCCTCTTGTAAGAAACCTTCAGTGAGAGGGCCATAGCAAAAAACGAATTGCCATGTTTCAAGAGGCAAGTCATACTATATAGACCATATCTGTTGGCACTGCCGGAGGCATTGCTAATGCACCATCTTGACTTTTTTAGCAAGAATGTAGCCCTGTAGCTCTGGACACTAATAGAAAGTTTCTTTTCTGAGAATGGTTGTGCAATGTGCATCTTTCCCTCTCTTCCTCTCTCTCCTTCTCTCTTCCGCAATGCAGCTCATCCCTTGCACACCTTGTTTCTGACATAAAAAATCACTACATGCATTTATTTTAATACTTCTTGTTGCTATGTATGCATGTGTCAAGTACAGTTTACTAGGTGCTTTGTTTTTTTTTTTGGCTCCTCTCATCCTAAAGACATCCATTAGAGTCATGATTAAGTATGACTACGATTTCAACGTAGGAATGATATCACTGAATGCTATAGCTCATTAGTTTATTTGAGGTTCCATGCCATGTTGGAGCCATTAAGCCGCCATTGTATTACTGGTCACTAAGTCCACTATGTAAAAACATTTCATGTGCAATGCTCACCCCCTCCCCCTTCTCTAAAGGGCACTCACTCTGCATGCATGTGCATAAGCCAGAAAACCTAAACAAAAGTATTTTTAGCAAGGAGATCTCTTGAACTATAAGCAAGCCTTTGTTTTCTGGCTACTACATCCAGAAGGGAGGTATCTCCAGCACGCAAAAGAGCAGCCCTTTCAGTGGATTTTATATTATAGTGACTCAATTGAGACAGCTGAATAACACCAAATCAACCTCCGAAACCAACTTGTCAACAAAATCCTAGCTATTATACTATGATGAACAACAAACCATGCAAGTCACACAAGTTCAAGATAAGAGGTATCAGGTATATACAACAATATAATCAAAAATGCTATTTCACAGAAAGGGAACAAGAGCCAAACAACAGGAGCACGAAAAGCTCCATTATCTTTCTAATGAGTAAAAAGTCAAGAGAGCCTCCTTAATTACTTCCACACTCATTTGTAGGTTAATTTTTAAACTTCTACAACATAATCCTGGCAAAGTGGATACATAATTTATTTAGAGCATAGAACTATCGATTTAACTCAAACGAATAATCATACCTCAAGCAGCCTCCCATCAACCAAAAGCTCTTGATACCTGTGTCAGAAACATATCAACCTTGAGTTTGGAATATGCGAAAGCTTTTAGAATCAGCTTCAAATCCAGATATAGTCAAGTGGCAAGGTAGATCAAGGTTTTTCTAACAACACTCTCTCTTAAAATAGCATCTTTACTTAGCAAGACCAGAAAAAATTCTTGCAACTTAGGTTGACCGTCAATACATATTCCTTATTAATACTCTTGACAAGCCCCTTTGTCATGTGCACATGCACTCAACATGCCATGTGGACATGCTACTACGACCTAGAGCCAACCCATAGACCCAAAAGCCTAAAGTATCTCGTATTGAAAATTGACACCATTGTGAAAATATTCACAAGAACCTAATCCCTAGACGTAAACCGATTGATCCATTACACTAGACAAGACCCTTGCATAACCTTCGTTGCATGATTGAATATACAAGGCGCAGATTCTGGCCGAGGGGCCAAAAGGGGCTAGGTTTTTAACCCTAACCCCTCCCAGCTTACTAAAGTTGGCCA
This sequence comes from Adiantum capillus-veneris, assembly GCF_014529385.1. Classification (NCBI taxonomy): domain Eukaryota; kingdom Viridiplantae; phylum Streptophyta; class Polypodiopsida; order Polypodiales; family Pteridaceae; genus Adiantum; species Adiantum capillus-veneris. The sequence continues at coordinate 53,870,885 of NC_140955.1, read as the reverse complement.
AGGGGCCTAAAACCTCCCAAAGAGAAGTAGAGCCCCCAAAATTGCGTAAAATGCTGACATGGCAATCCGTACATACAAACCCACATTATGCGCTAGGGAGCAGAGGGCGCCAGCTTTTGAATTGAAGCTTTGCATAGCACTTGCTTTTGAGCGTGAGGCCACTGTCAAATGTTTATAAGCAGAGCCAGGGCCTCTCTTTCCGCAGATTAACTTGGGAGCATTCACAGACAGAGGACCCTCGGACATTGTACCTTTGTGAAGCAATAATAAAGAAATGCTGGAACGGGCGCCAATCTTTGAGGGCATTGCATCTGGGCACTGAACTCTGCTGTGTCGTGTCAAATCTCCTCCTCTCTCTCTCTCCCTCTATTCAAGTTTTGTTCAATTGTTTGCACTTTTTTCACGTGTATTGTTGTAGATCTTTGGCTTGGAGTGTCCAAGTCTATTACAGTGGTATCAAAGCTCAGATGATTCTTCTTCTACAGTGGTATCACAGCTTGGAGTGTCCAACTTTATGACAGTGGTATGAGAGCTCAGACGATTCTTCTTCTACAGAGAATCTAATCCCTTTTCTTGCAGCACACATGGGTTCGCGCAGTGAATCCAATGAAGAACCTTGTTCCACCGACTACTCGAATTCACCACGATGAAACCCCAACCTTAGTGGGGGTGTCACGTGACACATCCCAACCCTATGTGTCCGTGGACAAGCTACACCACAGCAGGGTTCAGTCAGTTCAGTCAAGTTTAGATTAGCAGTGATCTGGCACTTTTGTGAGTCTATTCGTAGACCGTGCATGCCCAGTCACTTAGCATAGATGCATATCCTTCGGTTGCACACAGCATGATCATCGGAATTCCCATCAGAATCCATTAGCATCAATTAGGGCAATTTTGCTAAGTTTCTATATAAGCAAACCCAAGTTAGCACTAAATGGCAGAAGAGGCAGCAGGAGCTTCCCGCTCAACAGGCAACTTCTCAGCAGTACCCCCCCCTCAGCAGTAGACCCTCGCCATCCACTCCTTCCCTTTGGCGTTTCCTCCCAGCAAACCATCGCCGACAAGTCCTCTTGCCTGGCGTTTCCAACCTCAGCAGATACATCCCAGCCAGCGTTTTTCAGCCCTTGACAAAAACGCCAACATCATTGCAGATTCAGCGTTTTTTCAGCCCTGTCAAAAACGCCAGCTCAGCAGTAGCAAAAACGCAGAATTCAGCAATTGGATTCTCGCAGTTTTCAGCCTATGACGCAGTAGCAGATCAGCCCCTAGACGGTTGCAGATGTTCCCCCAATTTTCAGCCAAGAAAACGCAGCCAAAACAGTCATTTTCAGCCACCGAACAGTCCCGAAATTCAGCGATTAGAAGATCTCAGATTTCAGCCACCAAGTCGTCGTCCTCACCACCGTCGTCGTCATCGGTATAGTCCCATTGCATCAGTCCATTGCATACGCATTGTACACCTTGTGCAATCAAAGTAGACCACTCTCGCCAACGAGAGTGGGGCCTTCGGAGGAGGGTTTTACAACCTCTCGGGTGTCGTATCTGTTCTCTCTCCTTCTCTCAGTCTCATTCACTTGCACGCACAATCCACTCACTTTGTTCGTGATCACAGCACTCTCTATAAGACGGAAAGCTCTCTCTTTCCCTAAGAACTAAAAGGAACCTTGAGCAATAAAGATCACTAATCTTGAGAAAATACAACATTCATCCCGTTGCACCTAACATTGGTATGAGAGCTTTGGAAGTGTTCTGCATTACTCAAGGGAAGAACCACAAGAATTTTTTTGCGCGATCGCACGAACCCAAGTTTACTTGGGCGTGGCGATTCCTAATCGTGTTTTGTTGAAGAGTGACAGGAATCCCAAGAAAGAAGGGCTTGTCCAGCCTCCCCTTGTATTCTTTAGAGAAGACAACATTTTTTTTCTTCACTTTACATGGAATGGGTATGTTCATGGTTTTGTGTTGGAGATTGTTTCAGGAATTTTCAGCCATGGAGATTCTTGAGGACGATAGACGCAGGACTCTAGACGAAGTTGAAGCAAGAAAGGAGATTCAGAAGACTTTGAGTCGCTTTCGGCGCGGCCCAAAGAAGCAAGCGTTGCAGACCTTTATGAAGTTCAAGTACCGCACGACCCACACATCAGAGTGGGCCCGCGAAGAGTCCCTTCCAGGATTCCGGATGCTGTTGGCGATCTCCCTCGACCCCATACAGTTCGGTACCAGTACCTCACTTTGAAAAGAAGGGGATGTCACGTGACACATCCCAACCCTATGTGTCCGTGGACAAGCTACACCACAACAGGGTTTAGTCAGTTCAGTCAAGTCTAGATTAGCAGTGATCTGGCACTTTTGTGAGTCTATTCGTAGACCGTGCATACCCAGTCACTTAGCATAGATGCATATCCTCCGGTTGCACACAACATGATCATCGGAATCCCATTAGAATCCATTAGCATCAGTTAGGGGAATTTTCCAATGCATTTAGCCTATTTTCCTATTTATTGGTTATTTCACTTATTATTTTTAAGTGACTTTCCAACAAAAGTAGGTAGGGCAATTTTGATAAGTTTCTATATAAGCAAACCCAAGTTAGCACTAAATGGCAGAAGAGGCAGCAAGAGCTTTCCGCTCAACAAGCAACTTCTCAGCAGTAACCCCCCCCCCCCCCCCAGCTGTAGACCCTCACCATCCACTCCTTCCCTTTGGCGTTTCCTCCTAGCAAGCCATCGCCGACAAGTCCTCTTGCCTAGCGTTTCCAACCTCAGCAGATACATCCCAGCCAGCGTTTTTCAGCCCTTGACAAAAACGCCAGCATCATTGCAAATTCAGCGTTTTTTCAGCCCTGTCAAAAACGCCAGCTCAACAGTAGCAAAAACGCAGAATTCAGCAATTGGATTCTCGCAGTTTTCAGCCTATGACGCAGTAGCAGATCAGCCCCTAGACGGTTGCAGATGTTCCCCCCATTTTCAGCCAAGAAAACGCAGCCAAAACAGTCATTTTCAGCCACCGAACAATCCCGAAATTCAGCGACTAGAAGATCTCAGATTTCAGCCACCAAGTCGTCGTCCTCACCACCGTCGTCGTCATCGGTATAGTCCCATTGCATCAGTCCATTGCATACGCATTGTACACCTTGTGCAATCAAAGTAGACCACTCTCGCCAACGAGAGTGGGGCCTTCGGAGGAGGGTTTTACCACCTCTCGGGTGTCGTATCTGTTCTCTCTCCTTCTCTCAGTCTCATTCACTTGCACGCACAATCCACTCACTTTGTTCGTGATCACGGCACTCTCTATAAGACGGAAAGCTCTCTCTTTCCCTAAGAACTAAAAGGAACCTTGAGCAATAAAGATCACTAATCTTGAGAAAATACAACATTCATTCCGCTGCACCTAACAGGGGGACAAACACATACCAACGTTACTTCTGGCGGAGGGAGACCTCCTTCCGAGGAATCAGGGAAAGAGCATGGCCCGCCGTTCCTGCCAAGTGAATTCGACAAGACGGAGTTTCAACGTCAACTGGAGGTTGATACATGTGCTAAGCAATTGATCAAGTACTCTTAAGGATCCACACTATGCAAAGTACTTGAAGAATCATCCACTTGACGAGGTGCATACACGATGGCATGTTGCCATCCACGTACCTCTCAAGTTGGCCTTGAAGTAGAAAGTGAAGCTAGGGTGCTGTTGCTAAATGGACTATTTTCTTATTTTCTTATTTTCTCGAGTAATTTCTTTTTATTGAAATTAGGATATTTAAAGATGTGCATTTGAACCGTAAGGTTAGGAACTGTAGATCTACTGGAATTATTAAAAGCCATCAGGAACGGAAAACTCTGATGCGTCATATGATGGGTGACATTAAGCATCGCAAAGGGGTTCTACCGTTAGTTCGGTGGGAGAGACCGGGAAACGAATATTCTTGATGCGTCACGTGATGGGGTGACGGGAGCATCGGAAAAGGAATATCTCGTTGGTATGGCAGCAAACCTAAACTGGAAAGAGGAATACGCGTAAAGACGCAAGCACAAGAATAAAGATGGGTTCTGCGAAGCTTTTCTTAAAAAGTGGAATATTTTAACGAGTTTTCCGGGAGCAGACGCTTTCCGGCGAGGAATCTATGTTTGCATTGCATTCGTACATGTGGTTGCATCTAGGGACGCCTGGGAAGTGTTGTGAAAGGCATTGTTTTTACCTTGTAAGGTTTTATTGAGTTTTTGGGTAGGTTCAGACCAATTTTAAAATATGCCGGCCGCCCACTTAATAAGTGGGCAGCCACTTAGAAAATAAAGCAACAAAACTAGCCAACGAATTCTCTCTCCCTATTTCGGGTAGAACAGCAAACAAAAAAAAAAAAAACGACCGCGATCTTTGCGCGAGCAGCTATTCGTGTCGTGGCCAAGGAGCTATAAAAGCACCACATGCCCTCACTGAAAGGGGAGTTACCAACGTCAGCAAGAGAAGACTCTGCCACCAGATAACGCAAGAGATCGTGAGACTACGAAGCACGGAAGTCGCTTTTCCCTCGCAAGAGCGACAATGGTATCAGAGCTCGGATTCCTCTCTTTCTCTGCAAAGAAGGACGATTCCGGGAAGGAACGGGAAGAACCATGACAAGCCATGGAAGAACCGCTGAAGACGAACTTTAGCAAGTGCGAGCCCAACTCGCAGAATTGCAACAACTCATTTCGTTGCCGGCTGTCCAAAAGGTTTTGGATGAAATCAAGAAGCCATAAGGAACGGATGCCGATGGGCGTCAGGAAAATCCTGTTAATGGAAGTAACCCACAGGTGGATGGTGCGGAAAAAGGTGCCGAAATGCACAAGGGATCTCCGAATCAGGACAAACGGCCTTCCAAGAGCAAGGGCCAGGAAAAAGAACTTTCTCTGCTTAATGAAAGCAAGGATGTCTCTATCTCTCCTCCATCATACTCTCCTGATTATACTACTACATCTACTTCTCATACAGTATCTAAATCTTCTCCCAAGAAGAAAACTCCTACTACTTCCCTACATGCTACTAAAGAGAAGTCCCAGTTCAAGAGGGATAACCGCAGACGTCACCGCAAGATGCGGATTTTCAAATCCGGTGACAAGGATGTGAAGTTTGATAGCTACACAGGACGGAGAGATATCTCCAAGGCACTGTCTTTCATCAAGCAGTTTGAAGTTGCTTTTGCCACCGGAAACGTCAATGAAAAATCCAAGTTGCGTCATGTTGGGATGCATCTCAAGGAGACTGCAAGCAACTGGTGGCTAGCCAAAATTCTGGAAGGTACTCATGCCAGAACCTGGGCTCAATTCAAAGCTGAATTCTATGAAAAATTTCTTCCACCTGATTTCGAGAAGGACATTCGGAAGAAATGGGACTGGCTCGCCCAGAAGGAACAAGAGAAAGTCAGGGTTTATGTTGACAAGTTTTGGTCGGTTCTTCTAAAAGTTACGCCTTTTATGAAGATTTCCGACGAAGAAAAGATGCGAAAGTTTGAAGCAGGTCTTCAACCACCGCTTCGGAAGAGCATGAAGGTGTACCCACATGACACCCTTCAGCGGATGATGGAGTCGGCAATCATTGCCGAGGATTTACATTCCACTGGTAGCCCTAGACAGATGGAACATAGCACATACCGTGCAAGGCAAAGAGCGGTCTATGATGACCATGGCAACCAAGGCAAAAAGCGTTCCCCAGAGGATCCGGATGAGCCTAAGAAGCCACAGGGTACCGTAAAACGGCTTAAGTATCTCACGCCGAACCAAGTACAAACCTTCAAAGAGCAAGGAAGGTGCTTCTACTGTGGTGAAAAAGGACATATGAAGCCAGACTGCCCTGTTCGACAGCAACGGCAGGAACAAGCATCTTCGAAGAAGGAACAATCGAAGAAGGAACCCGCTCCACCGAGCTTGAATTCCATTCTTGATGTGCAAGGGAATACAGAAACCGAGAAAGGGAAGCGCCAGCTCCTTAAAGGCTGGGGATCTATGAATCACCAATGGGTGTTGATCCTCTACGACCCTGGATCGACGGACAACTTCATCTCACTGGAAACTGCAGAATGTTTGGGCCTTACACCGGCTCAGCTTGGAACTCCAGTCACTTTTGGATCAGCATTTGAGGGGTTGACCACCAATGCAACTCCCGTGCAAGGACAACTCAATCTCCGGATTGGTGAATACAAGGACCGCGAATGCTTTTTGATGGCACCTATCGAGGGATGTGATATCATCTTCGGTACGCCATGGCATTACCATATGCAACCGGTCTCAGATTATGTAGAAAAGACCCTCGCTTTTGAGCATGAGGGCAAGAACATTAAAATGTTTGCTGATGCAGGGGATTGGCTATTCCCTATTGTAAGCCATATCTCCATTAAGAAGGAAATAAAGAAGTGCGTTTCTGCTTACTTGATTTTCGCACGTGAAAGAGATAAAACTAATGAGGGTTCGCTCTCTAGTTTGGAAATTAAACGTTTTCAATTTCTTGAAAAGTATAAAGATTGTTTCACAGATACTCTACCAGACAAGCTCCCTCCGGAACGTCCGGACGATCATCGCATTGATCTCGTACCAAGTAGCTCTCCCCCAAACCTACCCCCTTATCGGGTTAGTCTTGCTCAGCAAGAGGAAATTTTGAAGCAAGTCAACGAGCTTCTGGAAAAAGGTCTACTACGACCAAGTACTTTCCTTTACTGCCCTCCAGTTCTACTGGTGCAGAAGAAAGACGGCACGTTTGGAATATGCATAGATTATCGATCTCTAAACAAGATCACTATCAAGAATCGCTTTCCAATACCCCGGATTGATGATATTCTTGATAAGCTGCAAAGAGCAAGCACTTTAGTCACATTGACTTAAAAAGCGGGTATCATCAGATACGCATAGCCCCTAAAGATGTCCATAAGACTGCCTTTCGCACAACTTTTGGACTTTATGAATTTTTGGTAATGCCGTTTGGCTTGACCAATGCTTCTGCCACATTCAATCCAATGATGGACCGAATTTTCAGCCCACACCGAGCTTTCACAGGAGTGTTCTTTGATGACATACTCGTCTTTTCAAAGACCGAGGAGGAACATCGGAAGCACTTGGATATAGTGTTTCAGCAATTGCGAAAGCATGAGTTGCATGTGAATGCAAAGAAGAGTGAGTTTTTCCTCACTGAGATACACTATCTTGACCATATAGTCTCACACAACCAAGTGAAAATGGATTCCACAAAGATCCAAGTCGTGCAAGATTGGCCAACTCCCACTACGGTACATGATGTACAAAGTTTTCTGAGATTGTGTTCTTACTATCGGAGGTTTATCCAAGGCTTTGCTCAAGTAGCAGGACCACTTCATGACCTAACAAGGAAAAAGATCCCTTTCAGGTGGGGATCGAGACAACAAGGTGCCTTTGGTAGGCTAAAGTACCTATTAAGCCATGGACCTATTTTGATAGCGCCAGACTTAAGGAAACCATTCGAGGTTCACTGCGATGCTTCAGGTGATTGCATTGGTGCAGTGCTTAACAAGAAGCCCATGCAGTGGCTTATGAAAGTAGACGACTTAAGGATGCAGAATTGCATGCCTCGATCTACGAGAAGGAACTTATGGTTGTGATCCATGCCTTGTATACTTAGAGGCATTATCTTCTAGGAGCGGATTTTGTGATCAAAACCGATCACCAGAGTTTGCGGTATTTTCTTACGCAACGGAAATTATCTGAGAAGCAAATGAGATGGGCGACTTTTTGTCCATGTTTCACTTCCAGATCCTCCATACGGCTGGGGGTAAGAATGTGGCTGTAGACGCATTGTCTAGACGGCCTAGGGTGAACGCAGTTACTTCTATGTATCATCAAGAATTGGAATCACTTCCAAAGTTGTATCCGAATGACCCAGACTTCTCCTCCACTTGGAATAAATTACAAAACGGAGAGGATGAATATCCCTATTCTATTCGGGATGGTTACCTCTATCACCACCAAGCAATTTGCGTGGCAGAACCATTGAGAAAGAAAATCATGGAAGAAGCACATGCTTCACCATATGCAGGTCATCGGGGAATTCTCCCTACGACCTGTAAGGTGCAACGGAATGAATGTTGTATTTTCTCAAGATTAGTGATCTTTATTGCTCAAGGTTCCTTTTAGTTCTTAGGGAAAGAGAGAGCTTTCCGTCTTATGGACAGTGCTATGATCACGAACAAAGTGAGTGGCTATTGTGCGTGCAAGTGAATGAGACTGAGAAAAGGAGAGAGAACAGATACGACACCAGAGAGGTTGTAAAACCCTCCTCCGAAGGCCCCACTCTCCTCGGCGAGAGTGGTCTACTTTGATTGCACAGGGGTGTACAATGCGAATGCAATGGACTGATGCAATGGGACTATGCCGATGACGACGACGGTGGTGACGATGACGACTTGATGGCTGAAATCTGAGATCTTCTATATGCTGAATTTCTTGGACTGTTTCGGGGCTGAATTGGATTGTTTTACTGCTGTCTTAAGGACTGAAAATGATCGGCTTGGTCGGGGGTCATGCTGAAGATGAAAACGCTGATGTTGCTGGCTGGAAATGCTGCGAATCTGCAAGATAGGGCAGCGTTTTTAATGGCTGTTGTCGCAGGGTAAAAACGCTGAAGGGGCTGTGTTTTCCATGCTAGAAAAACGCTGAATTGACCAGCAGAACTAGCGTTAGTAGATGGCTGCAAAAACGCTGAGCTTGCAGGGACAAAAATGCTAAGGGCTAAGGTGAGTTGGTCGCAAGAAAACGCCAAGGATGGGGCTGATCTGCTAGGGAACTAACGCCAAAAGGGGGAACTTCAATGGCGAGGCTGATGCTGTGAAAAACGCCAAAGATGGGAATGGCGAGGCTAAGTGCTGAGGGAGGGTACTGCTGAGAAGTTGCCTGTTGAGCGGCAAGCTCCTGCTACCTCTTCTGCCAGAAAGTGCTAACTTGGGTTTGCTTATATATTAACTTAGCAAAATTGCCCAACCTACTTTTGTTGGAAAGTCACTTTAAAATAATAAGTGTGAATACCAATAAATAGGAAAATAGGCTAAATGCACTGGAAAATTCCCCTAACTGATGCTAATGGATTCTGATGGGAATTCCGATGATCATGCTGTGTGCAACCGGAGGATATGCATCTATGCTAAGTGACTGGGCATGCACAGTCTACCAATAGACTCACAAAAGTGCCAGATCACTGCTAATCTAGACTGACTGAACTGACGGGAACCCTGCTATGGTGTAGCTTGTCCACGGACAAATAGGGTTGGAACTTGGGATGTGTCACGTGACATCCCCTCCTTTTCAAAGTGAGGTACTGGTACCGAACTGTATGGCGTCGAGGGAGATCGCCAACAGCATCCGGAATCCTGGAAGGGACTCTTCGCCGGCCCACTCTTGATGAGCGCGCGGCGGTGTGTGCAAGTGATAGAGCACGCGAAGATGTGCAGTGTGTGTGCAGAGAGGGGTGGCGAAAGCCAGCAGGAGAGGAAGCGCTAGCAAAACGAAGAGGGAGAGAGAGAGAGAGAGAGCTCACGTTTTTGGGGAAAACTCAATAATTGAGTTTTGGGTTTTCCCACTTTTATTATAAGTGACCTTTAAAAAATGTATCCAGGTTCAACCTGGACAAAGTATAAAAATGTACAAAAAGGGGTTATTTAGGCCTTTAACCCAACAACCTCCCACTTAAAGGCATAAAGGTTAACCAACTCCCACCAGCTGTATGCAATGCTCATGTTGATCCTTAGCAAGACTCTTGGTGAGAACATCTGCAGGGTTATCCTGTGTGTGAATGTCAAGGTGACTAGACCATCCTCCAATACCTATCGTATGAAGTGGTATCGCACATCAATGTGCTTTGTCCGTGCATGAAACATGGCATTCTTGGCCAAATAGACAGCACTTTGGCTATCACATCCCAAGACAGGAGTACTAGCAGGCATACCAAGCTCTTTGACAAGTCTACCCAACCATATGGCCTCTTTAGAAGCCTCAGTGGCTGAAATATATTCAGCCTCAGTAGTACTCAATGCCACAATTTTCTGCAGTCGTGAACACCAAGAGACAGCACCACCAGCAATAGCAAACACATAGCCACTAGTGGACTTCCTGGTATCCAAGTCACATGCCATATCTACATCACAATAGCCTTGCAACTTCAGGTCACTTTTGCCATAGCATATACACCTAGATTGTGTACCTGACAAGTATCTCAGAATGCATTTCACAGCTTCCCAAAGTGCTTTGCCAGGATTGGACATGTATCTACTAACAACTCCCACCGCATGGGCAATGTCAAGACGAGTGGCAACCATAGCATACATAAGAGAATCACAAGCTGATGCATAAGGGATTCCCTTCATAGCATTCACTGCCACGTCATCCTTTGGGCAATCGTCTTTGCTAAGTTTTGTGTGTGGAGGTAAAGGTACTCCAAGTGACTTAGCTTCAGCCATGTTAAACCTGTCAAGTACTTTAGCAATGTACTTTTCTTGAGATAAGAAGAGCAATTTCAGCTTTCTATCTCTCTTGATTCTCATGCCCAAGATGTGCTCAGCATCACCTAAATCCTTCATTGCAAAAGCTGAATTCAGCTGACGTTTAAGAGCATCAATGGTAGACTTATGCTTCCCAACAATCGACATATCATCTACATATAGCACAAGGATTATAGGACTTCCATCATTATCCTTCTTTGTATACAAACAATGGTCTGAATGACTGCGTTTAAAGCCTTGAGACAGCATAAAAGTATCAAACTTTTTGTACCACTGACGTGATGACTACCTCAAACCATACAGTGCCCTTCTTAGTTTGCATACAAGTTCCTTTCTATCAAGAACTACAAAACCCTCAGGTTGCTTCATGTAGATATCTTCATCAATGTCACCATGAAGAAAAGTTGTTTTTACATCCATTTGATTCAATTCTAAGTCAAGCACTGCAGCGAGAGCAAAAAGGACACGCAATGTCGTAAGCTTTACAACAGGAGAAAAGATCTCTTGAAAGTCAATCCCCTCTTTCTGTGCATACCCTTTGGCAACTAACCTTGCTTTATACTTGGGCTTTCCATAACACATTTGACCTTGTAAACCCATTTGTTAGGAAGAGCCTTTCTTCCTTTAGGCAATGGCACAAGATCCCAAGTATTGTTTGCATGCAAAGATTTGATTTCCTCTTGCATCGCAAGCTCCCACTTACTACTTAACTCACATGATTTTGCCTCTTTATATGTAAGAGGCTCTCTCTCATCTGTCAACATAACATGATGCAAAGAGGGGTCAAAGCGCTGTATCAACCTTCTGACACGAGTAGACCTGCGTACCCAATGATCTACATTCTCAGACACAGGTTCTACATCAGGAGGCAACTCATTTTCAGCATGCTCATGCTGCTGAAAATCATTTTCAGCCATGACAGGTGGCTGTCCATCCTCATTTGGAGCATCTAAATCATGTCCTACCTCTTCTGGCTCAAGGTTAACCGGCTGATTATCAATTTCAGCTTGCGGTAATGCAACCTGAGGCTCTTTTCCAACATCAATAGGTGGCAAGAGAGGCTGAAATTCGACCTATTTCTTGTCAATTTCAGAAGATGTAGCATTTTTCAACAATTTAGCCTCATTGAACACTACATCTCGGTTGCGTACTACCCTCTTAAACTGAGGCAACTATATCCTGTAGCCCATTTCACCCTCTTCCCCATAACCTAGGAAGAGTCCTTGGATGGACTTGGCATCTAGCTTTGTCCTCAAGTCATTACGAACATGGACAAAAGCCTCGCAGCCAAACACTCTTAAATGATCATAAGAGGCAGGTTTGCCAGACCAAACCTCCTCTGGAATGTCATTTTTTAGCGTACTGTTAGGAGAGCGATTGCATACATGAACTGCAGTTTTCAAAGCCTCTCCCCAAAACCCATGAGGGAGATTAGCCGTGGACAACATGCAACGCACTCTCACATAAAGTACGGTTATACCTCTCAGCCACACCATTAGAAGATGGATTATAAGAGGCTGTCAACTCCCTTTTAATCCCATATTCTTCGCAATAACGCTGAAATTCAACAGACGTGTACTCCCCCCCATTGTCAGATCTCAGACATTTAAGCTTACTACCCTTTTGCGTGGTCATAAAAGCATGAAACCTCTTAAATGCATTAAATGTCTTACTCTTATTCTTTAACAAATATGCCGAGTGAAACCGGCCTGTTCAATCCAAAAAGGGCGGTAGACTTTACTTTAAACCTTGATTTAGCTTTCACCCATTATTAGTCGTCTATTTTACCTGTACTTTCAATACACAACAAAGGGGAGAGGGATACAGGCTGCTAGATTGCACCTGTATGAGTAGACAGACACCAGATTGGCCCCTAACTTAGGCGCCCCTTTCGGTATTTCTTTATTGTTCAAAAGAGGGAAATAAACGCTGTGGTTCCCTACAAGCTGCCCCGCACAAACTCGGCTGAATTTCCACTGTTCCAGCGCGATTTCGGCAGCATAACTGTACTAGAACCCTTCACAGTCAGTATTCCCACGCATTGACCGACTTTCCCGACGCATACGGGCACTTTGCAAAACCTGGCGAGAATCTGCAGCACGCTGAATTCTCTGTTTTCAGCCTTGAAAATGCGCCAGATCACCTGTACAACGGTCCCCTTGCATCCCCGAACCTCCTGGGGGTATTAGGGTCCGTTTAGGGCCAAAACCCTAAACCTGCAAAAATACACAGCAGGCTGTAATTCACTGTTTCGGGCTCCGTTTCGCGTGCCGGTCGCATCCGTAGCAAGTCCTCGAGCTCCCGCACCTGTAGGGCTACTTGCCCTTTGAATCGGACGAGATTTCTGGCGTGAAACCTCTCCGAATTCACCTGTACCTGCGGGGGGATTAGCCGCTAGCTAATCCAGTACCTGTGCAAGAGGCTCTTGCCTCGGCAATCGCGCATGAACCCACACAATTGTACATTGGTCAAATGAAAAGCCCACTAGAGGGGCATAACATACTACCAAAGGGGAGAGAGAGGGCAGTGCGTAGCGTGCAGGGCATCACTCCTGGCACCGCACTGTGCATAAGAGGGAAAGCAAGCACTCCATAGCTCTTAACCTGTGACAGAGACTTGCAAAATGAGCCTCCCAGCTATAAATCACGTTTTTGCCTTCTCTATAAGTAGTAAACTGGCCTCAGAGTGCCAAGTGTCACTCATTTGTGCATTTTCCCGCTTTAGACCCTCGGGTCTAAAAATATCTCACCTGCAGCCTCTGTTGACTTGGCCACAGAGTAACAAAATGATCCCCATGTCAAACTGCACGTAATGACGCGAAGACATTTTCAGGTCCCAAAATAGCAGTTCCCTAAATTTTAGGAGATGCTGCCATTGTATCTTTCTAGGTCATCCGACCCTCTTTGTACACTGCGGCCACATCCAGAACTGAAATGTAGCCTCTGTAGCAAAGGATTCCACTTTGGCTAGTCAATGACCCCACTTGGCTAACCATAGTCCTTGTCCAACCTTAGTGCTCTCTTGCCCTCAGGCCTGGACTCCCTCTGGACAGTTCCACACTAGCTATGCAATGCAGGGCAGTTAGATTTCCCGAGGGGTGTTTCCAAAAAGTGAAAGTAAATAGATAATAAGAAAGAAATCAACAAAAAGGATAGATAGTAGTCACACGCTGGTGACACCGAGCCTTTCCTAGTGCAATCATCAATGAATGTAACAAAGTATAATGCACCACCAAAAGACTTAACAGACATTGAACATACATTGGAGTGAATTAAATCAAGAGCATTAGCTTTGCGCGAGACACCAGAATAATAAGAAGACTTCTTTTGTTTACCATATAAACAGTCATTACAAAAATCTAACTTAGTGCCCTTTACATCAACCCTCTTCAAAGAGGAGAGCACATCAAGTCCCTTCTGGCTCATATGGCCAAGTCTTTTGTGCCACAACTCCAAATGAGAAGCAACTTCGGCCACTGCAAGAAACTTGCGAGACAAAGCTTTGCCATGTAAATAGTACAATGTACCACTCTTGCATCCCTTGACAATGAGCATTGATCCCTTAAGCAACTTCCATGAACCCCCAGTAAAAATGGTTGTATAACCCTGTGCATCCATCTGGCCAACAGACAATAGACTCTTCTTGATGCCTGGTACATACCTTACATCTTTAAGCATAAACTCTTGGCCATTGTTTAATGCCAAGCGCACAGTGCCCATTCCTTCAATATCACAAGCATGGTTATCCCCAAGGTAAACCTTGCCATACTTGCCTGCATTATAAGAAGCAAAACACTCCACAGATGGAGTCACATGAAATGAGGCACCCGAGTCTACTATCCAAGACTGTGTAAGGCCATCATTTGCACTTAGTAATGCATCAATGACATCTCTACGTGAGATAAGCATGTCTTCTGCATTTGCTACAACAAAATCTGAGGGGCATGAAGCTGCAACCAAGATCTCCTCACTGTCGGATAACTCTGTGATAACCACACTAGAGGATACATTGACAGTCTCCGAATCCTTGGAGGAGGTACCTGCTGATTTTTCCCCTTTCTTATCCTCTGTCTTCTTCTTCTCCTGTGATTCCTTCTTTCTTTCCTGCTCTTTCTTGAAATACCTGCAATCTGGCTTCTTGTGGCCTTTTCAGCCACACCGGTAACAAGTCACATCCTTATCCCTAGACTTGCTTTTGCTCCTGTTTTGAGTCTTGGTACCTGTATTTTGCTTCTGACTTCTGCCTCTCGCATTGTAAGCAAAACTGCCACCTTCCCCACCACTAGACCTGCGTCTAATTTCCTCATTTAAGATGGAGCCTCGCTCCATCATATGTGAGGTTGGGGCTATTACTCAAAGAAATCACAAGCGTTTCCCAAGAGTCTGGCAAAGTCATCAACAAAAATATGGCTTTCAACTTGTCATCAAAAGGTTGAAGCCCAGTATCCTACTGACTCATAATACTGGTGAAAGCACTTAAGTGCTCAGAAGCTGACTTGGCTTCATCAAGCATCATGTTCACCAGTTTGCGCATCAAATGCACCTGATTCACAGGGGTGGCCTTCAACTTATGCCAAATTGCATGTGCACTGTCCAAGCCCTTTATGTCCACCAGAATGTCATCGGTCACAGCCATTTTGATATAGGCCTTTGCCCTCTTATTGAGCTTTGCCCAATCCTCATCCGGCATATCCTCAGGCTTTATAGCCAAAAGGACGTCCTCACAATCCTTGAGGAACAAAATCCCCTGCATCCTGTCCTGCCATAGGTCGAAACCTGTACACTGCTGTTTTGACCTGTAATTTTCTGGATTTTACATGTTTTGACCTAATTTCAGTCTGTTTTGGGCTGTTTTGGAAACCCTAATCACCCTAGGTGACACCGGAAGCAAGGGGCTTCGCGATGAAAGCGGAAATTTGACGCGAGAGAAGCCTTTCGCCTGCTGTCCAGCCACCTGCGCAAAGCTTCTGAAACCCTAATCTGGCTCTAATACCAATTGATGAGCGCGCGGCGGTGTATGCAAGTGATAGAGCACGCGAAAATGTGCAGTGTGTATGCAGAGAGGGGTGGCAAAAGCCAGCAGGAGAGGAAGCGCTAGCAGAACGAAGAGAGAGAGAGAGAGAGCTCACGTTTTTGGGAAAAACTCAATAATTGAGTTTTAGGTTTTCCCACTTTTATTATAAGTGACCTTTAAAAAATGTGTCCAGGTTCATATTTGAACCTGGACAAAGTATAAAAATGTACAAAAAGGGGTTATTTAGGCCTTTAACCCAACAACTCTGATGTGTGGATCGTGCGGTACTTGAACTTCATAAAGGTCTGCAACGCTTGCTTCTTTGGGCCGCGCCGAAAGCTACTCAAAGTATTCTGTGGCTCCTTTGATGCTTCAACTTCGTCGAGTATCCTGCTTCTTTCGTCTTCAAGAATCTCCATGGCTGAAAATTCCTGAAACCATCTCCAACACAAAACCATGAACATACCCATTCCATGTAAAGTGAAAGAAAAAAAACTTGTCTTCTCTAAAGACTGTGTATACAATGTAGATGAACATAGAGACGGAGTGACAAACCGTTCATCAAACAATGAGGTCAAATCTTTTCTGTTTGATCGAAATCAATCAACTGTGGAAAATCACAATGGAAATGCCCATGCTTGGTGCTCATACAATCATGTGCTCTTTCTACAAATGTGTCATGCCAAGGAAGAGACATGGAATGTCACTTCCTTGAATGCAAACTTTTCAGCTTTTCATGAACAATCCGCATACATTCGTGCTCATCCATGAAAAAAACGTGCTCAACATACAATATGTCATGCCTAGGAAAAGGGATCACATAACGATGATGACTAAAATACGGGAAACCTTCACGAATGAAACACTCGAACAATGCGTGCGCATCAATCATGCGAACACATAATACTTCTTGTGAGGGTTCTTTGGACCAAGGCTCGAGAGCCAAGATCGATCCTTCGTGATTGATTGAATCTGCAACGAGGTTAGCTTCGCTAGAAAAAGCATCCACTAACACCTCATCCTGGTGAACAATCACATCTTCTTCATACAAGTTATCATGCTTGTCTTTGTCATCCAAATCATCATGCAAATCATTATCATTCAAATCATCGTGCTTCTCATAATCATGCAAATCCTCTGTGTCATGCTGTGGAGAAAAAGAGACTGAGAGAGTCTCCCTATCTCAGAATTCTTTCAACCTTGTCTTGCATATTAGCAATGAGAGATAGAGAAGAAGAAGTATCCACTCCATGAAAGACAGTAGGAGAATCACTGTCGGCATTGAGAGTTATAGTGTTAGCCGAAAAATTTATGAAAGCATCAGTTTCACGAAACCACTTAATGCCTAAAATCATATCACATCCTGAGAGAGGAGAAACAACAAATCTCCTAGTGAAGGCAGTCTGTTGAATTGCAAACAACACATCAAGACACTCCTCCGTGATGAGAGCGTCCATACCGAGACGAAAGCCAGAGACCTCGATAGAAGATCTCAGATTAACTTCGAGGCGGGCTCTCTCAACAAGAGAGGAACTGATCACATCATACATACTACCTGAGTCAAACAATATGACAAAACAGTGCCCCGACGTACAACCATAACATTTAATGAGAGAATCATCAATGGGAGGGTCCTGAGAAACTTGGGGCACACTCGTGTTATCATTCATTGCATTGACAGATGTAGTGGGTGCTGTGGGTTCTTTAGATTCATTCGATTCAAGCTTAGGACATGTTCTTTTGATGTGACCCTTAATGTGACAATGAAAACAACGACCTTCCTTAGAATAAGTGCTTTGTTCTTCCGACGTGATGTATCCTCCAAAAATTCCTTGTGCTACCTTTTCATCTGGAGTAAGCTTAGGTTTAGCAATTGTGTTAGCCTTACCCTTAGATTCATTGGAAGAATTCTTTGATGAGAGACTGTTGGAAGATTGGTTAGAAGAGTTATCATTCTTACCATTCTTACCGTTCTGCGGGTTCTGAGAAGTCTGCGAGGTACTTGTGGTGGAAGTCTTGTTCTCCTTAGGCTTTCCCTTGTTGTGCTTTATCTCCTGTGCGAGAGCAATCGCTACCGCCTTGTTGAGATCGATTGGACCGACATCGTACTTGATATACTCGTCCAATCCAAAGAGAAAAGCCTCTTTGCGCTCATCATCCGACATGCGTAATTGGGTATCTAGCTGCAAAACACGATTAGAAAAAGACATAACCGGCATACCATTTTGCTTGAGAGCGCGCCAATCGTCCTTCAATCGTGCAAGGTACTGAGGTGGCATAAACCGCACCTTGAGCTTGTCTTCGAAATCAGCCCAACTAAAAGAGAGGGACGTGAAATCATCGGCTGCCTCTAGGTGCGCGGCTAGCTGTGCCTCTTGCCATGCGTGGTACCAATTGATGGCATCACCTGCAAGGTACATAGCCGCCGTCAAAACTTTGTTATTTCCTGTCTTCTTAGTTGTCGCAAAATAAGCATTAAATTGATGCAACCAAGAATGAATAATTGTAGCATCCATCTTACCATCATACTTACTGAAAGTCAACTTTTCTGTGACTGGATGGTTGAAATCTGCTTCGTGGCTTGCGCCACTTGACGAACTTCCACGATCTTTGGGTGGTTCGGTCTTCGAAACTAGGATGTGGGAAATAAATTCTTGATGACGAATCTCCCTTTGAGCTTCTCGTTCATCGCGCTCTCGTTCGAAAGCAAGTCGATTTTCTTTTTGTTTTGCGGCAAGAGCAATGCGCTCACGTTCCTGAGCAAGTAGATTCTCTTCTGGTTTTGCGGCAAGAGCAATGCACTCACATTCCTGAGCAAAACGCTCACGTTCCTGAGCGAGGCGACTTGCTTCTTGTCTATCCATCATGGCCATCATCTACTTGACCATTGCCTCCATAGGGTTTGGTGCACTTGGTGGCGTAGATGGCGAAGGGGGAGGGTTGAAGAAATCATCTCCGGGTGGGGACGAGTCTTCGTCGCCTCTCTCATGCTCATCACCTGTATGCGAAGTATCCATTCCGCTTCAGGTGACGACCGTGCACTATGATCTTGGGGTCTTAAGATCGCGAGGAACTTGGGTTCTTGAGGGTCTTGAGGTCCTTGATTCGTGAGAATCTGGGGTTCTTGAGGTTCTTGAGGTTCTTGAGGGTCTTGGGTTCTGGGGATTCTTGAGGGTTTCTTTCGCTTGCAAATCGCGTTGAGAAGGATCTTCTCTTCACCCGAGTTCTACTCCTTTTTGTGGGCGCACCCCTTCGCGGCCTTGCGCTCACACCAAGGTTGCTTTTTCCCACCTCACGTCGATTGGCCGGCTGCTAAGTGCACGGTCCGCTCTCAATGAGTGAAAAGAGACACAAGGGGAGGCTGGACAAGCCCTTCTTTCTTGGGAATCCTGTCACTCTTCAACAAAACACGATTAGGAATCGCCACGCCCAAGTACACTTGGGTTCGTGCGACCGCAACAAGCAAAAAAATTCTTGTGGTTCTTTCCTTGAGTAATGCAGAACACTTCCAAGGCTCTGATACCGATGTAAGATGCAAGGAATGAATGTTGTATTTTCTCAAGATTAGTGATCTTTATTGCTCAAGGTTCCTTTTAGTTCTTAGGGAAAGAGAGAGCTTTCCGTCTTATGGAGAGTGCTATGATCACGAACAAAGTGAGTGGCTATTGTGCGTGCAAGTGAATGAGACTGAGAGAAGGAGAGAGAAGAGATACGACACCAGAGAGGTTGTAAAACCCTCCTCCGAAGGCCCCACTCTCGTCGGTGAGAGTGGTCTACTTTGATTGCACAGGGGTGTACAATGCGAATGCAATGGACTGATGCAATGGGACTATGCCGATGACGACAACGGTGGTGACGATGACGACTTGATGGCTGAAATCTGAGATCTTCTATATGCTGAATTTCTTGGACTGTTTCGGGGCTGAATTGAACTGTTTTACTGCTGTCTTAAGGACTGAAAATGATCAGCTTGTTCGGGGGTCATGCTGAAGATGAAAACGCTGATGTTGCTGGCTGGAAATGCTGCGAATCTGCAAGATAGGGCAGCATTTTTAATGGCTGTTGTCGCAGGGTAAAAACACTGAAGGGGTTGTGTTTTCCATGCTAGAAAAACGCTGAATTGACCAGCAGAACTAGCATTAGTAGATAGCTGCAAAAACGTTGAGCTTGCAGGGACAAAAACGCTAAGGGCTGAGGTGAGTTGGTCGCGGGAAAACGCCAAGGATGGGGCTGATCTGCTGGGGAACTAACGCCAGAAGGGGGAACTTCAATGGCGAGGCTGATGCTGTGAAAAACGCCAAAGATGGGAATGGCGAGGCTAAGTGTTGAGGGGGGGTACTGCTGAGAAGTTGCCTGTTGAGCGGGAAGCTCCTGCTGCCTCTTCTGCGAGAAAGTGCTAACTTGGGTTTGCTTATATATTAACTTAGCAAAATTGCCCTACCTACTTTTGTTGGAAAGTCACTTAAAAATAATAAGTGTGAATACCAATAAATAGGAAAATAGGCTAAATGCACTGGAAAATTCCCCTAACTGATGCTAATGGATTATGATGGGAATTCCGATGATCATGCTGTGTGCAACCGGAGGATATGCATCTATGCTAAGTGACTGGGCATGCACGGTCTACGAATAGACTCACAAAAGTGCCAGATCACTGCTAATCTAGACTGACTGAACTGACGGGAACCTTGCTATGGTGTAGCTTGTCCACGGACAAATAGGGTTGGGATGTGTCACGTGACACGACCTTAGCATTGGAAAGATACGTGCATGCCCAGTCACTTAGTATAGATGCATATCCTCTAGTTGCACACAGCATGATCATAAGCATTTCCATCAAAATCCATCAGAATCAGTCAGGGAAAATTTCCAGTGATTTTAGCCTATTTTCCCTATTTTTGACATTTTTCACTTATTAATTTAAGTGACTTCCCAACAAAAGTAGGTAGGGCAATTTTGCTAAGAAAATATATAAGCAAACCCAAGTTAGCACTAAATGGCAGAAGAGGCAAAAGGAGCTAAGCTCAGTAGGCAACTTCTCAGCAGAACCTTGGCAGTTTCCCCCTCCAAGCAAAGATCCCATGCTAGCGTTTTTGCTTCAGCTTGACCTAGCATTTTCAAGAACCAGCACCCTCGCCACAGAGGCCACCCCTTGGCGTTTTCCATCCAGCACTTCAGCCTGGCGTTTTTTGCATCAACCTGCATCGTCAGCAGTACCAACCATTGCTAGCGTTTTTGGATTCCATTAGCCCAGCGTTTTGGTCAACCTCAGCCATAGCGTTTTTGGATTTCAGCAGCAGACGAAGTACCCGCAAGTTCAGCCCTCAAGTGTAGCAGATTCAGCCCGCGAGAACCATCAGTTTTCAGCCTTGAAGATCCTCAGTTTTCAGCCCTAAACCTGCAGATTTTCAGCGACGAAGACCCACCGAAAACAGCCCCCAAATCAGCGTTTTTGGATCAATCGCAGATTTCAGCCCATAGCGTTTTTGGACAGCAGTAGAAAGATTGTAGATTTCAGCCCTTAGGTCTACTTCGTCATCACCGTCGTCATCGTCGACATAGCCTAGACTTGCATCAGTCTCATGCATACCATTTGTACCAGATTGTGCAATCATAAGTAGACCACTCTCGCCGACGAGAGTGGGGCCTTCGGAGGAGGGTTTCACAACGT
Organism: Adiantum capillus-veneris; assembly: GCF_014529385.1. Lineage (NCBI taxonomy): Eukaryota > Viridiplantae > Streptophyta > Polypodiopsida > Polypodiales > Pteridaceae > Adiantum > Adiantum capillus-veneris. The sequence continues at coordinate 53,849,712 of NC_140955.1, read as the reverse complement.
CTCTGGTGTCGTATCTCTCTTTCTCTCAGTCTCATACACTTGCACGCACAGTGTCCATTCACTTTGTTTGTGATCATAGCATTCTCTCATTAAGAACGGAAGGCTCTACCTTCCATAAGAACAAAAGGAACCCTTGAGCACAGTTCAAAGCACTCATCTTGAGCAAAGCGCAAACAATCATTCCGCTGCACCTAACATTTGGCGTGCCTTGTTTGATAACCTTGGCACAAAGTTGAATTTCTCTTCTGCGTATCATCCTCAAACGGATGGGCAGAGTGAGATCGCTAATTCCACAGTATTGGATATGTTGAAATCTTATGTGTCAGAAAGACAGTCTGACTAGGAGAAGTATTTGCCCCTTGTTGAGTACGCGTATAACAATATCGTGCATTCGTCTACGGGGAAAGCACCTTTTGAGATTCTCTATGGTAAGCCTTTGCTTCCACCGATCCTTGTCCCTAAGGATAAGATTTTCGCAGCAGATGAGTTTGTCCGGGATTTGGACACGGCCTACGGGCAAGTTAAGAGAGCAATTTTGCGCTCTCAGGAAAAACATAAGAAAGCTGCGGACAAGCACAGAAGGAATCTGGACTTAACAGTCGATCAATTAGTCTTACTCAAGTTTGAGAAGGCAAGACTAAAGAAACAAGCCACTCATAAAGGGAAAGTGGTAAACCTTTCCAATCGCTATTATGGGCCGTTTAAGATAATTGACCAAGTGAACGATGTGACGTTCCCATTAGACTTACCATCTAATTGAAAGATCCACAATGCTTTCCATGTTAGTTTACTCCGGCCATATGTGGGACCGTCTCCAAGTCAACCTATTGCTGAGGAACCTCCTGAGGTTGAGGCAACGGAAGAAATACTCCAACCGGAACAGATCATTCATCATCAGGAGCGGCCACTTAAGTCTGGGAAGATTACACGGAAGTATTTGGTAAAGTTTAAGAATTTTTCTACTATAGATACTCAGTGGATGACCGAGCAGGAATTAGCACCCTATGCCGAGATTCTGGAAGGATATGTACAAGCACTACAGTTGAGGACAATTGTTTAGAAGCCAGAGGGATGTTGCTAAATGGACGGACTATTTTCTTATTTTCTTGAGTAATTTCTTTTTATTGAAATTAGGATATTTAAACATGTGCGCTTGAACCGAAAGGTTAGGAACTCTAGATCTACTGGAATTATTAAAACCCATCAGGAACGGAAAACTCTGATGCGTCATATGATGGGTGACATTAAGCATCGCGAAGGGGTTTTACCGTTAGTTTGGTGGGAGAGACCGGGAAACGAATATTCTTGATGCGTCACGTGATGGGGTGAGGGGAGCATCGGAAAGGGAATATCTCGTTGGTCTGGCAGGAAATCCAAACTGGAAAGAGGAATACGCGTAAAGACGCAAGCACAAGAATAAAGATGGGTTCTGAGAATCTTTTCTTAAATAGCGGAATATTTTAACGAGTTTTCCGGGAAGAGCAGACGCTTTCCCGCGAGGAATCTATGTTTGCATTGCATTCGTGCATGTGGTTGCATCCAGGGACGCGTGTTGTGAAAGGCATTGTTTTTAACTTATAAGGTTTTATTGAGTTTTTGGGTAGGTTCAGACCAATTTGAAAATATGTCGGCCGCCCACTTAATAAGTGGACAGCCACTTAGAAAATAAGCAACAAAACCAACCAGCGAATTCTCTCTCCCTATTTCGGGTAGAACAGCAAACAAAAAAAAAAAGCCCGCGATCTCTACGTGAGCAGCTATTCGTGTCGTGGCCAAGGAGCTATAAAAGCACCACATGCCCTCACTGAAAGGGGAGTTACCAACGTCAGCAAGAGAAGACTCTGCCGCCAGATAACGCAAGAGATCGTGAGACTACGAAGCACGGAAGTCGCTTTTCCCGCGCAAGAGCGACAGGTATCTATTGTGGATTCGCCATACGAATTGTCGTCGCGTGTTTGTGTGTGTGTTTGCAGGTACTTCATCGCGAAGGAGAAGCGAGAAGGCTTCGGCCTACGCTTGGGAATTCCAGGAACGGAATTCAGAAATTGTCTGCGGAGTCTCGACTCCGAGTACAGACGGAAAAAGGATTGAGAGCTCGTCTCTCGGATTTTCCTTACGGGAAGGAACGATCATCAAGTCAGAGATTTAGAACAGAGGGGTTTTCTCCGGTTCTTGTGCTTGTAAAAAGATTCTCCCTAGTAAAGGATTCTCTTTAAGGGGGGGGACCAGCCCATCTTTTGGTCCCAAATACTGTGACGAACTTCTCCCTCAACTCTGTTTAGTTGAAAGATTATTTATTTTCATCTTGTTGATTATTCGTGTGCGCTCCCGTTTGTGACAGGTGCACTACTCGCAAGAAGAATTTGACGCTCTCTTGAGCATACGGTCAACAAACTGATGAAGACTAAGACGACTCCTCAAAAAAAAAAGCCAATCAGCACACTATCTTGGCTATTTGGGTCGAAAGTCTACTTTCACGGAAGCAAGCAAATCCACGAAGCGTGTTCGCGTTGAGAATGATCCCAATTCATCATCTGATAGTTCAGAGAGTTCATTTTCCTCTTACTCCAGCAAGGAGGACAGGAAGCATCGGAAGTGGAGAAAGACTTTGAAGAACAAGAAAAGCAAGAAAAATAAGAAAAGCAAATCCCACAAAAAGTTTCGAAAGCACCGCAAGTATTTTGACAAAACTGACGAGGATATCTCAACTTCCGACAGTTCTGACTCTGACGAGCCAATAACTGGGAAGAAGCGAAGACATATACGCAATCTGAATCAGTTTGATCAACTATAAAAAAAGGGCAAGAAGACAAGGAGGGTGGGAAAGCACTCGAGTTTGATATGTTTTCAAGTTGTAAGTGTTAGAATTCAGATTCATAACAGGTGGTGGCTCCAGTATGTCCCAAGAGCAAATTGGGGAGTGAGGTTGTTTTGTAGTTGTGCCCGGCCGTCCCTCAGGTAGAGGTACCTTCTCGACGGTGCATTTCACAGTGTTGCCTACTCGATAGGTTGGTATGAGGCAGACCCCATTCCTAGGGTTTCCTGCCAAAATGAGGGCAACATGTCACTGTGAGTGACTTTACACATTTTGTAGCATTTAGGCCTATTTATGTTGGTTGTGGGGTTTTCAGGCTGCGTAAGGCATATTTTTGCCCACCCTATATAGGGAGACCCCCTATATAGCATTTTGGTCATATCATTTGTTTGCAAAGCTTCCAGCATTTTGGACACTCTCTCTCTAGCATTTTTGCGTGCTACTCTCTCTCTAGCGTTTTTTTCTCTTGCACCATTGATCCTCTATAGCGTTTTTGGCCATAGGGCTCCCCTTCCCCTCCACTCAGACACCCTTAACATAAGATTCCCTTGCGGTGTGTGCATCCGTGCCCGTTCGGCGGGCAACACGCAATAAAATTTCAGCTAGGAGGAGATCTGTTGCGATGGATACGAGATCCATTGGCTGCCCAGTCCAGAGAAGAGGTTTGCTTGCAGTTCCTCTAGGTGCCTCGTCACATGTTCAAGTTCTCTCACACGATGGTGAGGAGTGACGATTCTGACGTGAGCTCGGTCCGGGATGAAGAAGTACGACCTGAGGTAGCACCCGCTGGTGGTGAACCACCCGTCAACGGGGAGTGGGGAGATTGGTCCCAGTTCTACTTCGGCATAGGTGATCGACCAATCAAGATACCTACCCTCCCTACCTTTCCCTCAGATCAACAATTGAATGGCAACAATTATGCCATTTGGAAAGCGACCATGATGGCGGTCTTCGACTCTTACAAGCTTAGAGGCTTTGTTTTGAGCAAAAACCAAAGGATCCTTCGGGAGCAAAGTTATGCGAGCAGGTCAATGCTCAAATCCGATCCTTCATTATCCTCAATAGTACACCATTTGTCATCAATCACCTCTGATTGATGGAGGACGCGAAGTTGATTTCGGATCAGCTATTACAGGCTTGGACACTGGCCCTAAAGACTGGTGCCCCTTTCGGTAATTCTTTATTATTGCTCACAACAAAGAACAACTCTCATGGGTCCTTTGTGCTCAGACTTTGCGTCCAGATGCTCTGCAGAGTGAGGCCCCAGGGGCTCTTATAAACATTACAAGGGATGCTCAAAGCAAAGCCCCAAAAGCGCTTTCCTCAAAAGCATTGAGCCCCCAAAAGCTAGCGTTAAATCTGCCATCGCATTTTGCGAAAGTACGTACGGCCTACCATGTTAGCAACGTAAAACGCGCACGTTCGTACAGCTACCACGTCATCAACACGATTCGCAGGCATCCCTACAACTGCCACATCATCAGTCTTCACACGAGTTTCTTTTATTCCTTGTGTCCCTTAGGCCCCATCGAATAGGGTCCCATAAGTTGGTAGGAACTGAACTTTTAAAATTAGGCCACTTGGTAAGACTTAAAGGTTGGTAAAACTTCTTCTGCATCTTTCACTATGGATTTGACCCCTCTCTGTCCGGAGTCCATCCTTTAGGTCATGCCATGTCATCACTTCGTGACATACCCCCCTCTTGAAAGAATTGTAATTGCCCTCGATTATGCCTGTGAAAACAGACATAGGACAAAAACTAGTTCTGTAGATAGTGACTCTAAGCGCCGATGCACTAGACAACACATATCCAGTACTTGCACGAAGACGATAGTCAATGAACATCACTATCCCCGTCGAGATCTTAGATGAGAATCATTATCACTATAACGTATCTAGCATTACCGCATCGATCTCTAACTGATGTCTTCATTCACTAAATCTTGTTACTATCATATCTTTTCATTTCATATTTCAATCAAGCAAGCCATGCCCATCCACACAAGACAGTACATCCACATAGCATGCAATGCACAAAATCAGACACTTAGTTCACACTGAACACCGTGTTTTCAATCATTCAATCTAGCCATCTCATTCCGTCCAGAACTTTTGATGCACTTAGATCATTGTGCAGCCATCTCATCCTTCCGGAACTCTTGATGCACTGACAACAGTGTCCAGTCATCTCATCCAGGTAGACATCTTGATACACTAGAATCTCATTCAGGTTTCATTCACTTAGCCATCACATCCAAATCTCGTGGATCTCTAACAAATGTATGGATGCACTAAGTTCAAATCATTCATCAAACAAAATGTTGTAGACATTTCATCTTTCTCTACATGCCTCTATCAATACACACATGAAAGAGCACATGTTGTCAGTTCAATCAAGGAAACTTCCTAATGCACACAGTTCATAAAGTCATTCCGCAAAATACTGCCAACCCGTCAGTACCCTAAAATCTCAAAGAGAAATTTGTGAGTTTATTCAATCTAGGCAATCTGTGACAAGGGAGTGGAGTGGCTCCCCTCTTGAGCAATCTACACAACACCAGATTCAACAGAGATGAATGCTATCGAGATGGAATAAAACCTGGACTTTGGTTCCCAGACCCAACAAGCGGAGGATTCCCTCGACGAACACAAAGCGAGACTTGTTGCTGAGGGTTTCACACAGCGACCAGGCACCGACTTTGACAAAACCTTTGCTCCCACCGCTCACATGACTACCATACGCACAGTGTTTGCTCTCGCAGCCAACTTTGGTTGGCTTATCTGCCAGATGGATGTCAAAAGTGCGTTTCTGAACGGAGGTTTGGGTAATGAAGTTTATGTGGAGCAACCTCCTTGGTTTCGTATACCATGCAAGGAGGATTGGGTCTATCAATTGTGGAAAGCATTGTATGGACTGAAGCAGGTTGGATGACAGTGGTACCTCACACTTGACCAGTTTCTCGTGAAGCTTGGGTTACGGCGTACCTCATCAGATTCGAACTATTATGTTGTCTCTGATGGCTCTTTGGTTGCGATAGTGATTGTCTTTGTGAACGATCTCATTTTCACAGGCTCATGGACCAGCAAGATCAAGTCGATCATGAAAGCTATGGAGACACGTTTTGAGATGACTGATCTTGGGCTTCTTCACTATTTTCTTGGATTCGAGATCTTTCACACACCAGACGGCATGGAGGCTCATGGACCAGCAGGATCTAGTCGATCATGAAAGCTATGGAAACACGTTTTGAGATGACTGATCTTGGGCTTCTTCACTCTTTTCTTGAATTGGAGATCTTTCAGACACCAGACGGCATCTTCGTTTCTCAGTGGAAGTATGTGAAGGCTATCCTAGAGAGATTCCAGATGACAGGCTAGCCTCGTATGGCTGACTTATTCCCGACAACCAGACGTCTGTTACACAATTTCTGTCCTCCGTTCCTTCAACACCCGACCTCGTCAGCGACATTGGCAGTGTGCCCAGCGTACTTTGCGGTACATCAATGGCACCTTGGACCATGGTGTATTCTATGGTCGCTCCAAGGGTTGCACCTTACTTGGTTGGTGCGATTCAAATTGGACAGGAAATCCAGATACTCGGCGCTCTACTATAGGAGTAGTTTTCACATTCGGCTCGGGACCCATTTCATAGAGCAGTAAGCAGCAACCCAACAATGCGCTATCTTCCACAGAGGCGGAGTACAGAGCAGCGTGCTATGCTGCTTGTGAGGCCGTATGGCTACGGAGATTATTGGAAGAGTTATGTTTTTCCCAAACTGCTACAACTCGTCTTTTGTGCGACAATCAGAGTTGCATTGCTATTGCCAAGAACCCTATCTTTCACACTCGGACAAAGCACATTGAGGTGCGGTACCACTATGTTTGGGAGCACGTTTTGGCTGGAGATCTTCATTTGGAGTATGTCCTGACAGCAGATGTTAAGGTACAGAGGAAGTGAATGTTGACCTTTACTCAAGATGAGTGCTCCGAATTGTGCTCAAGGTTCCTTTTACTTGCGGAAGGAAGAGCCTTCCGTTCCTTTAGTGAGAGAGTGCAATGGACACAAACAAAGTGGATAAACACTGTGAATGAAGGTGTTGAGACTGAGAGATAGAGAGAGAAGAATACGACCCCAGAATGTTGTCAAACCCTCCTCCGAAGGCCCCACTCTCCATGGCAAGAGCGGTCTACTATTGATTGCACAAATCTCTACAATGCTTGGACTTGCCGACGATGTCGACGACGATGAGGACGACGGCGAGACGGGCTGAAATCTGAAAACGCTAATGGCTGAAATCTGCAAATCTTTAGCTGTTGAATTCTGACTCTATGTCGATGACGATGTCGATGGTGACAATGCAACGACGACGCGCTGAAAACGCGCTGAAACTACAAACTACGCTAGATCTGACCATGCGGCGAGGATCTGCTGCGGGAAGGTGAGATCTACGAGGTTTGGGGATTCTATTGCGGTATCTGAAAACTCTGGTGCTACTGCTGATTCTGTCGCGATGGAATTGCAAAACGCCGAGGTTGATCTGCAAACCAAAAACGCTAGGGTTGAAAACTGTCCTTGTTGAGGAAATCTGCTAACGCTAGGGCTGATTCCGTTGTCGCTGTGGAATCTGCTAACGCTAGGGCTGATCTGCTGTGTCTTGTTGTCGTCGAGGCTGATCTGCCATGCAAAACGCAAAGGCTGGTCTATGGATGAAAAAGGCTAGGTCCTTGCTGTGATGCAAAAACGCTACGCCTGCTGGGGGTTCTGCTAAGAAGGTGCCTGTTGAACTGAAATTCCTGCTACCTCTTCTGCCAAAAAGTGCTAGCGCTAGGTTTCTTTATATACTTGCTCTGCTAATTTGCCCTACCCAGTTCACAACAAAAATCATTTAAAAATAATAAGTGAAAAATGTCAAAAATAGGAAAAATAGGTCTATGCACTGTAAAAATGCTCCTGATGGGTTCTGATGGAAATTTGATGATCATGTTGTGTGCAACCAGAGGATATGCATCTAATCTAAGTGTCTGGACATGCACAGTGTGCGAACAGACTCACAAAAGTGCCAGATCACTTCCTAATCTAGCTGAACTGAACCCATGTTATGAAGTAGCTTGTCCACGTACACATAGGGTTAGATGTGCGCGTGACATCGCCTCCTTTTCAAAGTGAGGTACTGGTACCGAACTGTATGGCGTCAAGGGAGATCGCCAACAGGGTCTGGAATCCTGGAAAGGACTCTTCGCCAGCCCACTCTGATGCATGGGTCATGCGATACTTGAACTTCATAAAGGTCTGCAATGCTTGCTTCTTTGGGCCGCACCGAAAGCGACACAAAGTCATTTGTGGCTCCTTCGATGCTTCAACTTCGTCGATAATCATGCGTCTACCTTCTTCAAGAATCTTCGAGGATGAAAATTACTGAAACCACTTTCGACACAAAAACATGAACATACCCATTCCATGTAAAATGACTGGAAAAGGACTTTTCTTTCGAAAAAACTGTGCATGCAATGTAGATGAACATAGAGACGGAGTGCCAAACCATTTATCAAACACACGCAAACAATGGGGTCGAATCTTGACTTTCTGATCTAAATCAATCAATTGTGGCAAATCATAATGAAAATGCCGATGCTTGATGCTCAATCCTTCTTGTGCTCTTTCGGTTACCATGTCATGCCAAGAAAGAGACATGGATTGTGAATTCCTTGAATGCAAACATTTCTTCTTTTCATGAGTAATCCGCATACATCCATGCTCATTCATGAGTGAATCGTGTTCAACGTACAATATGGCATGCCTATGAAAAGGGATCACATAAAGACGCTGACTAAAATACAAGAAACGACCACGAATGAAACATTCGAACAATGCGTGCTGACTAATCATACGAACACATAGTACTTCCTGTGAGGGTTCTTTGGACCTCGACTCAAGAGCCAAGATCGGTTCTTCGCGAGGGATCGAAACTTCCTGAGGGGGTTCTTTGGACCTCGACTCAAGAGCCAAGATCGGTTCTTCGTGATTGATCAAAACTGCAATAAGGTTAGCTTCACTAAAAAAAGTATCAACTAAACCATCATCCTTGTGAACAATCACATCATTTTCCTGCAAATCATCATGCTTGTCATTATCATGCAATTCATCATGCTTATCATTGTCATTCAAATCATCATGCTTATCATAATCATGCAAATCATGTGTGTCATGATTTGGAAAAGAAGAAACTGAGAGAGTTTGCTTTTCCTAATCCTTTGCAATCAGTGCCTGCATACTAAAAAAGAGTCACAACAACACTTGCATGTGTTGGGCTCTCTGTTGGGCTGCCAACAAGCGCGCTTGCTCATGCTCATGCTCACGCTCCAAGGCTACCCTTCTGTCTTTGGCCGCCAAGCGCGCGTGCTCGCGGACACGCTCAAAGGCTAACCATCTTTCTTCGTATTCACGATCCCGTTCTGCTTTTCTTTCTTGGTGTTCACGCTCTATGGCTGCCATTCTTTCTTCATGTTTTGTCTTTCTTTCTGCTTTTCTTGCTTCGCGTTCACACTTCCTTGCTTCGCGTTCTAACTTCCTGTCCATCATCATCTTGTTGAGAGCCTCCATAGGAGTTAGTGCAATCCTTGTCGTAGATGGGAAAGAGGAAGGGTCGGAAAAACCTCCTGGTGGAGAAAACTCTTCTTCGCCACTCCCATGCTCACCACCTTCATGCGAAGTATCCAATCCGCTTCGGGTAATGACCATCCAGTGAAATCTTGGGTTCTTAAGTTCACGAGCAACTTGGCTTCTTGTGGGTCTTGGGGTCTTGGGTTCTTAAGGGTCTTGAAGTTCTTGAGTTCTTGACGTGCTTGAGGTTCTTGAGGTTCTTCTTTCGCTTGCAATCTCTGTTAGAGAAGGATCTTCTCTTACCCAAGCTCTTCTCTTTTCTGCGGGCGCACCTCTTGGCGGCCTTGCGCTCACACCAAGGTTGCTTTTTCCCACCTCACATCAATTGGCCGGCCGCTAAGTGCACGGTCCGCTCTCATGAAAAGAGAAACAAGGGGAGGCTGGACAAGCCCTTCTTTCTTGGGTTTCCTGTCACTCTTCAAAAACACGATTAGGAATCGACACGCCCAAGAAGACTTGGGTTACGTGCAACCGCAACAAGCAAAAAAATTCTTATGATTCTTGTGATTCTTTCCTTGAGTGATATAGAACATTGCCAAAGCTCTGATACCAATGTAAGATGCAGAGGAAGTAAATGTTGAACTTTGCTCAAGATGAGTGCTCTGAACTATGCTCAAGGTTCCTTTTACTTACGGAAGGGAGAGCCTTCCGTTCCTTTAGTGAGAGAGTGCAATGGACACAAACAAAGTGGATAAACACTGTGAATGAAGGTGTTGAGACTGAGAGATAGAGAGAGAAGAATACGACACCAGAATGTTGTCGAACCCTCCTCCGAAGGCCCCACTCTCTATGGCGAGAGCGGTCTACTATTGATTGCACAAATCTCTACAATGCTTGGACTTGACGACGATGAGGACGACGACAAGACGGGCTGAAATCTGAAAACGCTAATGGCTGAAATCTGCAAATCTTTATCTGCTGAATTCTGACTCTATGTCGATGACGATGTCGATGGTGACGACGCAACGACGACGCGCTGAAAACGCAGAAGTTGAAATCTGCCTTTTTCAGGCTGAAACTGCAAACTATGCTGGATCTGACCGTGCCGCGAGGATCTGCTGCTGCGAGAAGGTGAGATCTGCGAGGTTTGGGGGTTCTACTGCAGTATCTGACTGCTGAAAACTGAAAACTCTGGTGCTATTGCTGATTCTGTCGCAATGGAATTGCAAAACGCCGAGGTTGATCTGCAAACCAAAAACGCTAGGGCTGAAAACTGTCCTTGCTGAGGAAATCTGCTAACGCTAGGGCTGATTCCGTTGTCGCTGTGGAATCTGCTAACGCTAGGGCTGATCTGTTGTGTCTTGTTGTCGCCAAGGCTGATCTGCCATGCAAAAACGCCAAGGCTAGTCTGTGGATGAAAAACGCTAGGTCCTCGCTGTGATGCAAAAACGCTAGGCCTGCTGGGGGTCCTGCTGAGAAGGTGCCTGTTGAACCGAAGTTCCTGCTGCCTCTTCTGCCAGAGAGTGCTAGCGCTAGGTTTCTTTATATACTTGCTCTGCTAATTTGCCCTACCCAGTTCCCAACAAAGTCACTTGAAAATAATAAGTCAAAAATGTCAAAAATAGGGAAAATAGGTCTATGCACTGTAAAAATGCTCCTGATGAGTTCTGATGGAAATCTGATGATCATGCTGTGTGCAACCAGAGAATATGCATCTAATCTAAGTGTCTGGACGACATGCACAGTCTGCGAACAAACTCACAAAAGTGCCAGATCACTTTCTAATCTAACTGAACTGAACCCATGTCATGAAGTAGCTTGTCCACGTACACATAGGGTTAGATGTGCACGTGACAGCAGACATCTTCACGAAGGCTATACCTCAGCGGACCTTGGCTTCTCACCTCGACTCATCTATGTTGTCTAAGATCCGGTGCTGAGAGGGGGTGTTAGAGTTACACCACTGTTGCTTCGCCATTTTGTACGGCTAGCGATTGTCCCGGGTTGGCCACCCATCGCACATCATCTAGATTGCATGGGCGGACACTTTTAGCACATGTCTGGCCGGTCATTTTCTGAGCCTGGCTGGGTACACACAGTTTTAGCCATTTTTTGGGCTTTTATGTTTTTTGCACCAGTTACACATTTTGCCCTACCTCAACCTAAGATTCTATAAATGGAATGCTTAGGGTCTTGTAGTCGTTCAGATTGAGATTGTCTATTGAGAGCATCATTTGCAGAGCACTTGTGTTCACTCTCTCTCTCTCTCTCTCTCTCTCTCTCTCTCTCTCTCTCTCTCTCTCTCTCTCTCTCTCCATCCAGTGTTTTTGGCTACATACCCCCAAACATTGTTCCTAGCATATAATGCTGATTTCTAGGCGCATAACCAACCATGCTTTGAAACACTGTTCCACCCCCGAAATACCCAGGATGTACCGTGGGTAGTGGAAAAACTTGTTGCATAGCCTGGATATTGGTTCCGTGTCCATTTAATGCAACATGCGGACTCTGAAAGGTGGCCTGTGGAATGGGCATCCTCACCACCTGTTCGTGGACAGAAAGAACTTGTCTTGGAGCCCCACATGACTCCGCAACATGAGAGTGCTCCCCCCGTCCTGTTGGGATGCACAAGGGACCGGCTTGAGCCTCAATAGGCTCTATTGTCACAAGACGGGCACCACATGCCAATAGAAAAGAACAAACTGAACGGACTTTTAGCTTCAATAACAACTGAACTGAAAGAGAGAGACGACACGTGACACGAAGTGGCAGAATTCCACCCCAGAGAGTATTGGCCCCAAACCTTGGCACCCCTTTCGGTATTTCTTTATATTGCATCAACATAGCACAAGGCGGTAGTCTACGCTCTGCACCTTCTCCCAGAAGAGTGCCAAAGAATGAGCCCTAGCCTCATATTTAAAGGCCCTTGGCCATTAAAAGCAGTTTACATGAAAAGCCTTCAAACTCAAAAGCATCTGGTCCAAAAGCAGATGCCCAAATGTTGCCAGCGTGATTTACAAAAAACCGTACAATTGCCACGTCAGCAGCATCGCAGAAATCCGTAAAGGCTGCCACGTCAGCATGCCAGTGCAAAAACCGTACAATCTGCCACGTCCGTAGACCAGAATGAATTGCCGAAATCTACTGCTTCTGCTTCTTCACTTAGGATTTAGGCCCCTCGGCCGATAGCTTTGTCCTTCAGTGACTTGACACGTCAACAGTTTGTTGAAAGAGAGTAATCGTCCGCGATTATAGCATATCTGCAAAACAACTCAAGTTTGCTCAAAATTTTCCGAAGGTCATTCCAAGGGACAATCCGAGGGACAATCAGCTTGCTCTTTTTGTTAACGAGTTGGTTTCTCCTTTCATCTAGATCGGAACTCTTGATATTCCGGCGTAGTAAAATTAGCCATCACACCCAGATCGCACTGATCTTCCGCAGGTGTCTTGATGCACTAATATTACTTACCTAGGCAATCTCATCCAATTAGGAATATTCAGTGTTTGGCACTGGCACATCACAATGCAACACAAATGCTCACATATGCATGTTACAAGACATATAAACATAAAGTCATTGATGAACACTCCCCTCGCAAATAACCATCCAGGCCCGGGCCATGAGCTGTTCAACGACTCCCTCATCACTCCTCCTGCAAATAACCTAAAGAGGTACGGGCCATGAGATATAGAGGCCTTTTACAACCAAACGCCCCCCAGACCGCAGCTTGCGTCGTTTGGAGGTGCTGAGAGTAACCACAGCTCAGACTTCTTAATACTCCCCCCATAAATAACCACAAGGGTCCGGGCCATGAGTAACAACAACAATACTCCTCCTGTAAATAACCACAAGGGTCCGGGCCATGAGTAAAAACAACACTTTTCCATCATTCAATACCTCCCCACAAATAACCACAAGGGTTCGGGCCTTGAGTATGAACAAGCATTCTCAAACATCATTTCTCACTACTCCACCCGAGAATCACCAATCATTGAAACCAGATCAAAACCAGAGTCAAACAATTCAAATCGGCACCAAGACAGGTTCAAAACAAATACTATCCATTTCCAACAAATTCCAAACAGGATCACCAAACAAGTTCTCAAACAAAACTCAAACTTTAAAAGCAATCTCGACATCAGCCAAGCTCAAAAAGTCGACTGACTTTCCATCCTGAAACCTGCACCAAAAAAATTAGGGTTAGGTTCCTTCCATAAGGTCGTAGCCGACCACAGCATGATCCATCAGTTCTTGGACAGGTAGTGTCCCTCTGGCAGCGATGGTAGTCCCAAGCCATACCAATCACATTGGACCTCCAAGGTCATCAGCTTGTGAAGAGACATCTACTGATAGATGTCGAGAAATTTCAAGTTATAATCTGCTAGGGTTTCCATGGCAAGCATTTCAGGATACCCCACTCTGCCAGAAGTTGCACTCCAAAGGAAGATGTCAGAAATCATATAACTTCGGGCAAAAATTTTCTTGAAAGCTTGCCAAGTCCTTGGAGTGTGCGGCTTGGTAGCTATAGACATCAACACCTGCATGACATTGCTTTTGAGAAAAACAATGACTCAAAACATATATTGGATCCTTCACTTGCAAGTGATCTTTTTGGCTTATGTCCTGTAAGACATGAGCAATGAAGACGAGAGCGCGTCTGATGCGCGATGAAGTAAGTGTGGGAGTGGCTAATAAGTCCGGGGTCAGGACCCGAAGATACTTCAAATCAAATTCAAGTAGCCTTTGGTTTGCTCTGTTTGCTCTTTTGTAGGACCGGTATGCTTTCTAGAAAAGCACACGCCTGATGCTCTCATATCCACTATCACAAGACGAGCACCACGTGCCAATAGAAAAGAACACATTGAACACATTTTTAGCTTCAATAACAACTGAACTGAAAGAGAGAGACGACACGTGACAAGGAGTGGCGGAATTCCACCCCAGAGAGTATTGGCCTCAAACCTTGGCGCCCTTTCGGTATTTCTTTATATTGCATCAACACAGTACAAGCCGGTAATCCACGCTCTGCACCTTCTCCCAGAAGAGTGCCGAGGAATGAGCCCTAGCCTCATATTTAAAGGCCCTTGGCCATAAAAAGCAGTTTATATGAAAAGCCTTCAAACTCAAAAGCATCCGATCCAAAAGCAGATGCCCAAAAGCAACCAGCATGATTTACAGAAATCCATACAATTGCCACGTCAGCAACGCAAATCGTGGAAACCCGTACAAGCTGCCACGTCAGCATGCCAGTGGAAATCCGTACAATCTGCCACGTCAGTAGGCGAGCATGAATTGTGAAAATATGTTGCTTCTGCTTCTTCACTTAGAGTTTAGGCCCCTCAACTAGTAGTTCCGTTCTTCAGTGACTTGACATGTCAGCAGGTTTGTGACATCTACTGCATGAGACAGTTGCCTTGTCTGTTGTGACACTAGCGGCGCTTGCAGATATTCCATAAACCTAGGATTCTACACCAACCGAGAGAACACATTCACAACAACAGCCACCTGTCCTGAACGCATCCTCGTCTAGTTGCCCAATCATAAACCCTTGACCTTGTGGAGCATTCAAATCAACGAAAGGTACAGACAAAGGTGGCCATGAACTCTCGCCAACCTCGAACACTGGAGGAATAGCCTTTCTGTCCTGTGAAGAGGAACCCTCTTCCCTGGCGTCGTTTGTCCTGTCAGCCATAGTGTAATTCCAAGTTCCCGTACTCGTCTTCGTCACAAACCAACCAAGGCTCGCTCTTTAAGGAAAGAGTGATTCTGTCCCGGCAATGGAACCATGAAACCGGCCCGTAGGGCAGTAGACTTTAGCTTTCACACGATTCGTACTTGATAAACTTTACTTGACTTTAGACACAGAGCAAAACTTCACGAATAGACCTTTGACTAGAATTAACACTTTACACAAAGCACGGCCTGGGAGCTAGAGTGCTTCCAAGCAGACAGCGACACCCTGTAGGCCCCAAAGACTGGCGCCCCTTTCGGTATTTCTTTATTCTTATGAAACTTCAAACTTAGAATTAACACTTTACACAAAGCACGGCCTGGGAGCTAGAGCGCTTCCAAGCAGACAGTGACACCCTGTAGGCCCCTAAGACTGGCGCCCCTTACGGTATTTCTTTATTCTTATGAAACTTGGGAGAAAACATGCGAGTTCCTACGAGCTGTCCCGCTTTTACCGGGCTAAAAATGGCCTACTCTGGCCCAATTTCAACAGCATAACCACAGTAGGAGGCTGCTTCAGTGACAAGAAGTAGCGTAAACTCTGAAGATCAATAAAGACCCTGAAATCGGCTCCGAGTAGGTAATGTCGCCACTGAGTAAGAGCACGGATCACTGTCAATAGCTCTTTTTGTCAATTCAGGTCATGAAAACAATCTGCTTTCATAAGCAATCACATGGCCTCCTTGCATTCAGACCGCTCCTAGACTACAACCACAAGCATCACAATTAACTTTGAATGGCTTTTGCAAGTCTGGCAAAGCCAACACTGATCAAGTAGTCAGTTTTTCCTTAAGTATTTGAAAGGGAGTCGCCTTTGTCGGTCCCCACGAGAAAGGGACTCCTTTTTGAGTCAAAATATGCAAAGGGGAAGCTACCTCTGCAAACTTCCGAATGAACCACCTGTAGTAAGAACACAAGCCCAAGAAGCTTCTAACTTCATGAACATTCTTCAAGTCTGGCCAATCGCGGATAGTCTCAATCTTGGCCGGGTCCATCTGTACTCCTGCCGCCGCTGAGACGATGTGTCCCAGAAAGAGTATCTCCAACAAGAAAAACTCGCTCTTTTTGGCATTGATAACTAATCTGTGATCACGCAATGCCTGAAAGACCTGTAGCAGATGGTGTCGATGTTCTGCTTCATCCTTGGAGAAAACTATAATATCATCGAAGAAAGTGTCCACAAAAGATTGATGCTCTCGGAAAATCCTATCCATTCGGTTAAAAGTCGCTGAAGCATTGGTAAGTCCAAAAGGCATCACCAAAAATTCGTATAAACCAAACCTTGTCCGAAAGGCTGTCTTGTAGACATCTCCCGGAGCGATTCTGATCTTATGATATCCGCTTTTCAAATCAATCATGATGAACCAAGAGGATCCTTGAAGTCGGTCAAGAATATCATCGATCCTTGGAATCAAAAATCTGTTCTTGATAGTGCTTTTACTGAGAGCTCTATCATCAATGCACGTTCTCCAAGATCCATCTTTAATACCAACAAAACCGGAGAGCAGTAGGGTGAAGTACTCGGCTGAATAAGACCCTTTTCAAAAAGGTCCACTTGGTTCATGATTTCTTCATTCTTGGCTCAGCTAACACGGTAAGATGACGGGTTCGGTGGTGTGCTTCCAGGAATCAGATTAATAGTATGGTCCTCAGGACGAGATGGGGGTAACTCGCCTGGCAGGCCTTTAGAGAAACAATCAGCATGTGTGTGGAGAAAATCTTGGCGTTCTTTGTCTAGTTCAGACATGTTCGTTCGATGTTCATCATTCAACTCTTTCAAATAGATCGAGTAAACAAAAAGACTGGATTTCATTAATTTTGAAATGGCCGAAGCCGATACAATGGGGACGGACTCGCCCTTCAATTTTTCATTTAGTACAATTTTTCTGCCCTTCTCGTTTATCAAATTCGCTTTCTTGGCCCAATAGTCGACCGCGGCGTTGTTCTTATGGTACCGAGGAACTCCTAGGAGGACGTCACACCCTTCCAAAGGCATGATGTAAAAATCCTCGTGCCCTAAATACCCTTGACAATGCAAATGAAGTTTGCCAATGACAAGCGTAATGGCTACATCTCGTTCGAGCACCGCTAGAACTGCCTCCGCTGGTGGCCTCATCATGCCAGGCGTAATCTCGAGCCGCGCCGCCAATTCAGGTGAAATGAAGTTGGCCTTGGCTCCTCCATTGAAAAAGATAAGGGCTTCCTGATCTTTCACTTTGCCCCAAGCTCGGCAAAGTTCTGTACTTTCATCTATCTGGCTTGGGTCGGTTCCCATGCAATCCGGTACCAGTCATGCTTTCATCTTGCCTTTTCTGCCACGTTCCTCTGCTGCTCTAGAACTCTCTGGCCTGTCTTCAGTTTGTCCTTGTTGTGCCTTTTTGGGGCACTTAGCGGAGATGTACCCTTGTTCCCCGCAACCAAAACACTTCCCCTCTTTGAGATAGTTAGCCCTTTCTCTAAGAGTCAGTCGGTTTCTTTTCCTGGGGACTCTTTAGCAAACTGAAGCATCTGCTTTGTGCACTCGTCAACCTGTTGTCGACGTTGCATCTCCAAAAGTTCATACTGTGTAGGCCAAGGTGGCCCGTATACAGCTTCTGTTAAGTCGTTGGAATTTTCTGAGTTGCCTCCTCCCGCCTCGGCGATTGCAGAAGAGGTTGATTGGTTCTTTTCGGAATCCATAAGTGTCGCAAGAAAAGGGATCGGATTTCCTGGTAGAAGAGAAATCGATCGTGCTTTGATACCACTGTAACAAACTTGGACACCCCAAGTCAAGATTCTGTCGCGACATAGCAGAGATTCACTTCAAAACACTTCACAAATTTAAGAGTCGACACGGCCCGGCGTAGTTCCAAGCCAAGAGAGATAGGCGCCAAAGACTGGCGCCCCTTTCGGTATTTCTTTTATATTAATCTTTGAGCAAAGTACAACCGCCCGCCGGGTACTCGCTCTCAGACTTTGCGTCCAGATTCTCTAAGAAGTGAGCCCCTTGGGTCACTTATAAAGGTTACAAGGGATGCTAAAAAGCAGAGCCCCAAAAGCATCTTGTTAAAAATATGCCAAGCCAAGAGAGATAGGCGCCAAAGACTGGCGTCCCTTTCGGTATTTCTTTTATATTAATCTTTGAGCAAAGTACAACCGCCCGCCGGGTACTCGCTCTCAGACTTTGCGTCCAGATTCTCTAAGAAGTGAGCCCCTTGGGTCACTTATAAAGGTTACAAGGGATGCTAAAAAGCAGAGCCCCAAAAGCATTTTGTTAAAAATATGCCAGTAAAAAAGCAGCAACGTAATCTGCGAAAATCCGTACAACAAGGCCACGTCAACATCAGCGTAAAACGTGGAGTTCTGTACATTCTGCCACGTCAGTAGGCCACCGTGAATTGCGAGATTCCGTACAGCTGCCACGTCAACCAGTCAACGTGCATTATGGGCGTCCATACAGTCAACCACGTCATCACTGTGGGTGTGTCCGGGTTGCTCTGCCACATCATCAATTTGTGACATTACAACACCATGTTCTCAACGACTTCGCGTTGCTGAGACAGATGGGACTTAATTATAGGTGATCTATGCTTTGATGTCGACAGTGATCAAGGACAGAAACCCTCAATTGAAGAGGCACTTTCACAACCAAAGTGGAAGTTGGCCATGTAGAAAGAGCTTGATTTCAATAACTTGACCTGCCATGCAGAAGTTGATTTGTGTCAAATGGGTCTACAAGACCAAGTACACATCTGATGGTTCTTTGGATAAGCATAAGGCACGACTCGTTGCCAAGGGCTTCTCTCAAAGACGAGGTGTGGACTATGACGAGACCTTTGCACCGACTGCAAAATTAGTGACCATTCGGATAGTTTTTTTCCTTGTTGCCTTTTTTGAGTGGCCCATTTTTCAAATGGATGTAGTTTCGCATTTTCTCAACGGCGAGGAGGTGTATGTGGAGCAACCTCCAGGGTAGGGTTGGATCCAGATTTCACTGACATGGTTTGTAGGTTGTTGAAGGGGCCTGAAGCAAGCCCCTTGAGCATGGTACCAGAAAATAGATCTTCCTATAACACTCCTTTCGACGTTCTTCTGCAGACCCAGATTTGTATATATACAGTGAGGGAGAATTGGTGACTCTTGTTATCCTCTATGTGGACGATCTTGTGATAACAAGTAGCCATGTTGAGCACATCAACAGTATCATGGAGACCTTGGCTAAGGAGTTTGAGATGAGAAATCCCTCTTGCACGCATACACAGAGGGGGGCATCTTTCTCTCTCAGTAGCTCTATGTCCAAGAGTTGTTAGAAGCATGTATGACTCAATGCAAACCTATCTCATCTCCTATAGATTCCAATCAGAAGTTGTCACAGTACGATCTCTCTGATGTGGCAGAAGCTACAAAGTATCAGAAACTGATCGGTTTTTTTATTTGGGTTCTCAACAGTCAGTTTGATGTCAGTTTCTCAACGAGACTTCTCAGCTCTTTCGTGCAGAGACCCGCCAAGTCACCTATGGAGCAGGCTATTTGAACTCTGCGGTATTTAAAGGCGACCGATTCATTAGGGATTCACTATGCGATTGGAGGTACAGACTCCAAGATCATTCTACGAGGATGGAGTGATTCACATTAGGGTGGAAATCCAGATGGACGACGGTCGACTATAGGTTGCACCTTTTTTTTGGCTCAAGAAGAAACAACCTACAACTGCCTTATCTTCCACAGAGGCACATTACAGGGTTATTTGTAGTGCTACATGTGAGTCAGTGTGATTACGGAGGCTACTTTCGGAGGTTGAATTAGTTTGCATAATCACATTATATTGTGATTACGGAGGCTACTTTCGGAGATTGAATTACTACGCATAATCACATTATATTAGTACATGAGGCTGATGTATTCTTTGCTTGCAAATAACTTGTACGACATGATCCTATTTCTTTGTGAAATAAAATTGCCTTCTCCATACAAATTAGCTTCAACCTCTATGGATCCGACAAGAGTATAAACCATTTATCCGCTCATCTCTGCAACCAAGACAATGCCGCATAGGATTGCATCCATATTTGTCCACATTTGTTGTATGATGGGGGTCACTGAAAGTCGAATCAGATTACACAATACTCGCACACAAGTATAAGGATCTTCGGAACCATTTTTTTGGGTTACAAATCAATCTTTAAAAGGAGCATTCCTGAAATCTCTGGCAAATCAATGGCAGCCTCAGAAAGACCGTTCGTTACCTAGGTGATAAATTATTACAACGAAGCAACAAGTCCCAGACATTAGGAGGAAATGGGGGAGACGACTTAACTGGAGAGCTTGAGGGAGAGAGAGAACATTGGAGGGGCGGAGGCTGGAGCAAAGCCAGTGCAGGAGCGGGCGCGTTTCCTCATACTGGAAGGGCCATTCGAAACTGTCTGCGTCCAGCAGCTGCCAATCTTCGTATCCCAACTCCGCCAACAGGTTGCATAGCCTAGCCCCGCTCATGTTGGCTCGTCACTGCCCACTGGCATGGCGAGCGAGAAGAAGGCGGGTGCTACTCTAATTAAGTGGCTTAAGTTATAAAGTGTCCACCAGATACACTATGGGCAACGTTGTACACTATGGGCATTGGGCAACCTTGGGGTGCCGTCCAAAATTTGGCAAGTTATGTGTAAAGCTTCTAGCAGCCATTTCCCATTTGGCCTGCTTTGATAAGTTATTAGAAGTGTATTCGGCGAGCTGCTGCGTGTGAGCTGTGCACAATGAGTAAAAGCCTTTAATGGAAAGTAGTCATCATTTATTGCGCACATACAATGTTACCCGCCATGTTTCTCTCTTACATTTGTAAAGTAGGGAGGGTGAGAGCATGATGCAATCTCTCTCTCTCTCTCTCTCTCTCTCTCTCTCTCTCTCTCTCAAAACCTAAGTTCAACTCTCCTCATCGGCTAGATCTTTAAGGTCTCTTGGGATAGTTTCCTTAGACGGTTAAACTCTCTTCTTCTTCTTTTTCTTCTTCTTCTCTCTCTCTCTCAAAACCTGAGGAAAGAAGATGTTTTGGGTGCACTAAACTGTTGCCTTTGATTTGGTTTCCCACATTTAGCATGAGCATTGATGCACTCTTACCTACACCACCCGCCTTATTTAGCCACAGCATACATGCACGCTTAGCCAGTTGACTCTCTCTCTCTCTCTCTCTCTCTCTCTCTCTCTCTCTCTCTCTCTCTCTCTCTCTCTCTCTCTCTCTCTCTCTCTCTCTCTCTCTCTCATACACACACACACACACACACACACAATGGAAATATGTTGGAAGTGTGATGGGTACCAATGGAATGGAAGGATTGCAATGGATGGAGTTACTAATCAAGCAAATGGTGTACTTCTTGTTGTGACTCGAGATGATGTACAAAGGATCAACAGAGTGGACAAGCCGAATGTGCACTCTTTGCTAGGGACGACAAGTGCAAAGCAATGAATGTTACCATGTTACGGTAGTGATGTATGTGAACACGCTTAGGACCGTTGACGTTTTTTTTTTCCTCTAAGAGCCCCCGGCACCCCTCATATAAAAACCCATCATTCTAGGACAAGCAATATCTTTACATTAGCACACTACATAATACAACTTCATGTGTTATGTGCTTTTCAGCTTCTCCTTCATCTTTGTCTGCATTCTTGCAGTCGAATGTTACAAGATGACGCAAAAGGGACAATTGGGAAGATGCTTTATTTTGGGTTTAAATTTTGGGGCAGTTGTGAAAAGCTATGTAGTCCCAATGGTAGACCACTACATTGGGGGGGGGGGGGGGGGGGGGGGGGGGGGGGTGCAATGGAAAAAATTACCCTCTCATAAGCTCATGGAATACTAGCACTACATAGAGAGACACCCCCTGGAGTGATAGTGGGACAGGGTATGTGGAGACTAGCCCTATATCACACCTAAAGCTTTGTAAAAATATTCAAACTTGGGTCAGGGTAGAGCCTTCGTGAACGTGTCTGCCACATTATCCTACATTGGATAGTATGCCAATTGTATGTCTCCTACTACAATGCTCTCTTGCACATAATGATAGTGCACCTCTATATGTTTTGTGCAAGCATGAAAAAGGGGTTTTGTGCCACCACAATCGCTACATGACTGTCTGTGAAAATCATAGTAGCATCATCCTAAAGCATCAAGGGATCACTAAGCAAGTTACGTGTCCAAGCGCATTCCACAATTGTTGTGAAAGTCGCCCTATATTCAGCCACACATATAGAGGTCACCACCATGCATTGCTTCTTGCTAAGCCAAGAAGCACAAGCATCACCCACGTATAAACAATTCCCACTTGTGGAGTGTCGTCACCAGCCCAATTTAATCACTGAATTGACAAGCTCAAGCTTCTGGTGGAAAGAATAATCCATCATCCTTGAAGATACCACATAATCCTCTTCACAACTTTCTAATGTGTCACAGTAGGCTGACGCATAAATCTGCTTACAATTGAGGTTGCACATTGTATGTCTTGACGCAAAGTGATTGCCAAAAAAATGAGACAACCAAATTGTTGCACAATATGTGTATGTACATTCAAACAATTAGAACCATCATGAAGTGAGAGACATAAACCAACATCCATAGGAGTAGCAATATGCTTACGTGTCTCCATTCCAAAATGTTGAAGTATCTTCGTTACATAAGCTCCTTGTGACATAAAAGTGCTCTCATATGGAATATGTCACCAAACATCCCATGTCTGATATCCCAAAATCAACTCCAAGTGTCTCAACAAACATATAAAAAGCATTATTATCACAGCCTATCAAAAGTAGATTATCCACATAAAGCAAATGACAAGAATCATATAACCTTTATGATGTACATAGAGCGTATTGTCATAAGAAGACTACACAAACCTTTTGAAATCAACTAAGCGTGAAACTTTGCATTCCATACACAAGAAGCTTGTTTGAGACCATACAGTGCCTTCCTCAAACAACCAACCAAATGCTCTTTGCTTGGAACCTCAAAACCAATAGGCTATATAATATAAATCCCCTCATCCAAATCGCCATTAAGAAAAGCAGTCATTACATCAGAGTTATGCATCTTCCAACCAAAATATGCAGCCATAGCAACAATAATTGATTGGCAACTTGTCTACTAGTGCATGCAAAAGTTTCCTCAATACCTTTCGTTTGTGCATAACCTTTTGCAACAAGACAAGCCTTATGCTTTTCAATTGACCCATCAACCTTTCTGCTCACTTTGAAATCCCACTTAGTGCCAATAGCATTTTTCCAAGTGGTAATTCAACAAGATTTCATGTATGATACTTCTCAAGAGAATCGAACTCGAGTTGCATGGATTTTCTCCAATGCTCACTTTTCCAATGCATGTGATACATACTCAAATTCACATATAATCCTTAAGCTCACATGCATTTGCAGAAAAGTTTAGATTACAACCAAATTTAGTCTCGTGTTTAACATATGCCAATGTTTTATGAACCCACAAAGGCAATCTATGTGCTTCAAGTTTCTTTTCTTGGTTGTCCTCACAAACCACATCTTGTACATCTTGAGTAGACGGCACCTACTGAGACATTATCAAATCATCTTGCCTTTACTAGACAAATGCAAAAACTCATCAAATGCATTAGCATCCGAAGTATGCTTCTCTACACCAAAATCAATGAGATGATAATGAGCATCCTCAACAAAAACAACATCTCTACTCTCAATGTTTTTTCATGTCAAAGGATTAAAGAATCAACATCCCTCAGTGTGACAAACAATTCCCTGTGAGATGTTATATGACAAGAATCACCACTACCAAACAACCAAAGTGTTGCAACACTTCACTCAAACATACATTATTTCCATCTCATTAGAACAAACTAAAAATGGCTATACATCGGGTTGCATAAGAGAAACCACATTTGCATCACTTGATACATGTGTAGAAGAATTTGAAGAGGATACATGATTATCGAAAACCTTTAAACCTCCACTTCTCTTCTCTTTAGCAATCGGCTTTGGACATTCATTGATATAATACTTACATTTGTGGTATCCCTCAATGCGACAAACAAGTCCTTGTGAGATGTTATGTGACAAGAAGCACCACTATCAAAGTACTAAAGTGCTTGCGACACCGCACCTGCATCATGTCCATCATAAGAAATGAACATACATCGGGTTGCATAAGAGAAACCACTTTTGTATCACTTGATACACGTGTATATAAGAACTTGAAGAGGATACATGATTATTGGAAACCTTTAAGCCTCCACTTCTCTTCTCTTTAGCAATCCACTTTGGACATTCATTGATGTAATATCTAGTTTGTCACAACAATGGCATTTCACTTTCTTCTTCTTTTCATGATAAGAAGAATTTTTGGATGATGAAGCACTTCTCAACTTGCTTGCATCATAACTAGTGTGTCTTACATTCTTGCCTTTTGTATGCACAACCAATGCATTCTTACGAGAAGGTTGTGAGTCATTTACATTCTTTATTTGCTACTCTTCTTCAAGCAAAAGAGAAACCAATTGCTGAAAACTAAGTAGATATGTACTATTTCTCATAGACAAATTTAGAGAAGTACAAAATGTTGAATGCGAAGGAGGCAACGAAGAAAGAGTCTTTCAAATCAGCTCTCATAAAAATTTAGTTCTATTTTTAAAAAATATTTTTTGTCTGAAATTGGTCATTTACATATGGGGGAAATAAAAGAGAGCAAGTGAAGTTGGTCAACGTGCTTATAGACTTAGTTCAATCAAAGGCTTGGACAACATCCCATGAGACCAAGATACACTTTGTTTGCGGATGATACAACCTTTACCTTTGCTTTCAGCACTATAACCGACAAAAATACATTTGACAGCCTTAACATCCAATTTTCTATGCTACATTTGTGGCACCAAAGCATATACCAAACAACCAAAAACATGCATGTGCTCAATAGAAGGCTTTCTATCATTCCATGCTTCATATGAAGTCATAGATTGCAAAGCTTTCGTAGGACACCTGTTAAGTACATAAGTGGCACACATGTTGGGCCCAAGACAAAACGAATGTGACAAAGCTTGACTTTTGACCATACATTGTAACATTTCCATAAGTGACCCGTTTTTCCTCTCAGCGACACCATTTTGTTGAGGCATATATGGCACTGTACGTTGGGAAACAAGTCTATAAGGAGCAAGGATAATTGCTATTTTATTATCATAGCCCAAGGTACATGTCAAGGAAGGATAAATCTACCTCCGAGTAACCTTGATCAAAGGTAAAGGACAAAGGGGATTAATTAGAGCTATTATAGGAGTCTAAAAATGGAAACTAGATGTATAAATTTTAAGTAATCAAATTTACTCATTAGACTCTAAGTATGAATCTCAAAAGCCTTAGGGTAAAATTAAAACTTATCGCAGCTAGTTTAAATTTAGCAGGTCATTTAGTAGGTTTTGAGACCTGCTTCATAGTACCTCCCAAGGACTACGCTAAGGTTTTACACAAGAGGTGTCACAAAATCTAATATCTAACCAACCTAAATGATTTTCTCATATTAAACTCATCATTTAATGTGGGATAATGGAACAAGGGTTAGAATATAGACATGTGCTTACGGGTCTATCTCAACACGGGGCCAATGGTAAAGGGGTCCAAATGAGCGATGATATGTCAAAGAGAAAGCCTAGCTAATGGAGCTTAAAGACCTTAGGGTTAGCTTCGTTAAAGACCTCCAATGGTTAGAGTTAAAAGTTCTTTGACCTTAGGCAAGCTAGGCTATGCTTGAGCTGGGAACCTGGCCCAAGCTTGAGGTGCTTGTCGTGCTTGATGACTGAGATGCTTGAGGTGCTTGTCATGCTTGAGATGCTATGGTTGTACTTGAGGTGGGAACCCGGCCCGAGCTTAAGGGGCTTAAGGGCCAAGCTTGTGGTGGGAATCGGGCCCAAGGTTGAGGGGTTTGAGGTGTCACAAAAGTCAACAAGGATCCCTACAAGGAGGGAGCGAGCCCTACAAGTAGGGGCATGAGAGAGAACACACACACCCTCACACAAGGCAAGCCTAGACCAAGGAGGCAACAAGGACACATGTCAAGCTCGTCTTCATGTCCCCCTCATGTTGTGCCTAAAGCCTATGGGTTCGATGATAATCTAGTTAATTTAATGAATTGTTTATGCATTTATCAAGTCCTCTCTCTCAAAGGGGAAAGAGGGAAACTTTTCCCAAGGCTACCCTTGTTGCTTGATATGCACTAAGCATGTGATTGGCCAGACTTGAGGAGGTTCCAATCAAGTACAAGCTAGTGGTAGAAGAGGGGGTCGACCAAAGCAAGCCAGGGGATAGCTTGGGGGGTATACTCTCCCACACACACAAACTCTGTCTCTCTCTCTCTGTCTCTGTCTCTCTTGCTCCCCCGTTCCTTTATTTGTAGCCCTGCCTCCTGTCATCGTCCCCTTCTATTGATGCCTTGCCTAGGCCGTGAAAACAGCTTGTAGATAGACACTACTAAACACACAACTTCATCGCGAGAGACTTACATAGAAAGGAAGAGCTTTCACCTGCAACTGCATTGGTATGCTGAGAATTGCAATGCAACTTCATACGAGGGAGACACAAAGGAATGAAACACGAGAGAGTTCATCGAGATGTACTACAATGTATGCTCAACTTTCATTATCCAAAACTTAACTCCAAAGTTACAAAATTGGCTTTTATACCTTAGCCAAGGTATGAAAAATGAAACCCTATATAAATGGCTAGATACAAAGGCTAGGAATGGACAATAATTACAACCCTAGAAGCTCTTGGCCCCTTTTACACTCTTGGCAAATAAATGTGATACAACAAGTTTGGACTTTACAAGGTTTCAAATTAATATATGGGGTTTTGATACATCAAGTGCTTAACGGGATAAAAATATGATAGTGATGATCCTGCTAGATGAGCAGCTAACATTCTCCCTCTCCTTGCATGTGTTGTTTGTGTGACAGCTACTTAGGGTGCTAAATAGTTGGTCGGGCTTGCGCGCTTCAATTTGCTTTAATTGTTGCTCCAATCCCTGTTGGTATTTGATCCTTAGTTCCTTATTGCCAGTAGACATGAATTGCATCGTAATTTTATTCTTGTGTTCAATGGCCAAGTAGCCAACAAATCTGGCTCTAAGGTTGGTGATGGCTGAGCCAAAGATCTTGCTTCTATATGTTAAAAATCCCGTGTAGAATGCCTCCTTGAAATTCTACATGTAGTAGGAGGGCAAGAACATTACCCTGGCATAAAAACTATAGAGCACCTATTTAGGCGGTTGATCTGGCATGTTGTAGCATAAGCCTTGATTGCCTTCAAGAAAAGACATCCATGTTGCATATGTTTGTTCAGCTCGATGAAACGTCTGTAAGAATGTGAGAAGCATCTTGGAAATTTTTACCAACATGATGTAGGCCAAATCTAGTATGCCGCGGAAGAGCTTTATCGTAGACAAGAGAATATCCACCATATATTCTTCAGTAGGCTTGCCATTTGGTGGTGGTGGGAAGCACAGATAATTCAACTAGGTTGGTTGCTTTTGCTTGAAAACAGCATGCTTCTACCAGGTGCAAACCCTTGGGATTGAGCATCGCACCAGATCTTGCCTAATGTCCATTGGTGCATTGGTGTAAAGAATAAGATATCTGGGATGTCTTGTCAGCCAAATATTGCGCCATGGAGGGTGTACCACTGATGGACTGGCAAAAAGCTCCTTGAGTAGCCTCTCTTTGATTTGTAACACTTCAAATTTGATCAGAGGTCAAGGGAGAGCCTGTTGATGCCATTCTTCAGTGATATTGTTCGTTGTAAGACGATTGACATTGATTGAGTGAAGCATTTGTTCTTCCCACTGCATGGCATCCTTCCACACTTGCTCAATTTCATCTTCTATTTGCTTTTTAAGCAAGGTCTACTGCAATCAAAGTTGTTGGAGGTGCAGAGGGGCCGGCTTTATCTCGTGTAACCATAATCTCTGGGAGATCTGCTTCATGCTTGGTGTAGCTTCAAAACTGATAAACTATAAAGCGTTGGCATCTCCCATCGTAAGTTCTAGTTGGTCCTCCTCGAAAGTAGATGCTTGAGTTTTTATTTTCTCTTGAGCTTTCCTAAGCTTGTCCTTGAGGTATTCTATCTCCTTTTGGTAGTTTTCTTCTCTCTGCATAAACCCTTTGGAGAGCTCTTGGCATTGCATCTGCTCTAGCTTGATTTTTGTTTCAAGGTCTTTATGCTTTTTCTCAAGAGCCTTGTAAGCTTCATCAATGTTTTGTAATGTAGCCACAGTGGGGTTTGTCCTCAACTGATTGAGTAGTTGAGTCTACTCGTGGCATCTAGACTCTGACTGTGCTAACTGAGAATTGGCTACATCAAGTTGGACCTGTACTTTCTGAGCAAAAGAGCTTGTATTTTGCAAGGGTGTGGTTACCTCTTTCAAGTGCTGCTCTTGTTATTGTGTTATTAACTATAAGGCTTCTATTTATTCTTTATCTTTGGATGTCTCCTCAATCTTTGAAAAAATCTCCACTTCCATCTTCTATTCTTGGCCTCTATTGCCTCTTGAAACGTGTCGTTGAAATATTCAGCTATCTCAAGGTTTGTTTTTGTGATATTTAATTGTTGCTAGAGGTGACGGATCTTCTGGTGGCAAGCATAAACTTCTTCTTTGATGCAATCCATGGCCTCATGCACGTATCAGGCGTATTCATCTATCTCTTCAAGGTTCTCATCCTGTTGAGAAGCTCCTACTTTGTCTTGGTGGGATGGTCCCGCTCTCTCTTCCCTTGGTAGATCCACTTGCGGCTGCTCAGCTAGTATATGTTCTATCTGTATGGGATCTTCTGGACTTCCAAAGTAGCTATTTGATCCTTAATAACTTCTTCAAGGTGAGCTCTTCGTACCTCTTGTGGAGGCTCCTCTTCATGCACTATGGAGGTGGTGATGGTTGCACCTTCATTGCTTTCTTTAGGCACATCCTCAGTCAAAGTTTCCTTTGTTGGTGGCGCTTCAGTAGACGGTGCATGAGCTTGCTCTCTTTAAGTTTCTTGTTCCTCATAGAGTCGTTCCAATCTTGGGTGAGGGTCATCTTGTTGTCAATACATGGGATTTTTAGTGCGGATCTTTATCTTCTTTGGTTTGGGTTGCCATTTTTCCACAAAATCTCCTCTGAGGCCTCTTTCAAGCTCAAAGGCTGCAACTTCTCTTTTAATCCTAACCGCTCTTTGTGTTGGCTCGCCTATTCTTATTGCAGGGCGTGTCCACTTATTGCTAAGTGTTTCTTCTATTTTGGCTTTTCGTTTTTCCTTTACTCTTTTCTCTTTTGGATCCTCCTCTTCATGTTCTGAGTCCTTTTCAGTCTTTGATTATGTATATGCTTCACACACTTTGACAAGTCTCCTTCGCAATCTTGTAGCAATGGGTGGTGTCCTAGGTGGTATCTCCTCTTCCCACATATCCATATTGCTAGCTAGCCATAGGTTCTGCTCAAGAGCTGGTGGTTAATGCTTTGCTTGGACGATAGTATGATAGGCTATTCCGGTAAGAACCTATGGTGCCCCCAAGAAGGATATTTGCTCTAGCTTTTTGACAAGTGTTAAGGTTGTATGGATGTATTGGGCATGGCTGACATCAGTAGACCCTTTCTTCCTCCATTCTTGGGTAAAATTGGAAGCCACTGCGTGATTAGGGTATGTATATCGAGGTGGCCTCTTTGCAATGAAGTGGAAATGATGGTGGTAGAGTCGAAGTGCCCTCTATTTCCCTTTGTTGGAGATCGGCAAACAATGTTGACTTGTGTGTGAAGATAGTTGTGGTTGCCCGTTGGCGGTCTCTCATAGGCTTTCCACCCTTTGGTAACCTCAAAGCATCAACTGTTTGCTCCTGTGTGATGTTTACATCCGCTGGGATGCTGTTAAAATTTCAGATTGTGGCTCATATGTCTTCATTGATAGTGTGTATCAACTCATATGCTCTCTAATAGCCAACACCACATGGTTCTATCTGGATATAGTCTCCAAGGCCTAGCTTCTCCCACAAGGGTGCTTCATTTCCTTCTCTTATCTGTCTCCAAAGCTCATTTAAGTCGTGGTCCTCTCTATAGGCCTCAAATATCATAGAATGGAATCTCTCAGACGTTGGATCTAAAGTATTCATCGCTATCGTAGGCTCTTCTAATTCAATCAGGGGCTGCTTATCAGTTTTTTCTGTTTCATGCCCCAATGGAGTGATAGGTGCTGGAATTGGAACTTCTACCCCAGTCTTTGGTTTACCTTCAAGTGGTTCCAGCTGAGTTTGGGCAGTTTGGATCGTTTTCTGACACATCTCCAAGTTTTGTTTCTCCAATTCCGCGTAGGGATAAGTTATACATATGTGTTCTTGATTCTGGCTCATGTGGGGTTGCGCTTCATAGGCTTTCATAAGTGCGTCAAGGAGCTCATTCACTTTCTCAACTAGCATTGATCCACCTAAGCTTGCGCTCCTCTGTTTCTTTATCTCGCTAGGTTCTCGGGTCTCTGGAGTTCCTATTTCTAGACTAGTTTGACTCTGCAATATCTCAAATTTGTCCCTCGTTCTTTGTAACTCCTCTGTTAGGGCCATTTGCTCACGTTCCTTCCTAGTATTCATACGTGCTTTCCTAGCCTTCCACATGTTTCATTGACTTTTCCTCTCGACACTAGGCGTCTCTGTTTGGGGTTCTTCAATCAATGATTCTTCTTTTGCCCTCTGTGCTTGCGTTCTTGTGATAACCTGTATGGGTATCGTTTTATTTATTTTTGACCCACTACTAGATGGCATAGCCCCTAGTATGTTCAACGTCACCTCTTCTCCCTTGTTAGGATTCTTTGGGCAATTGGGAATCAGCTGAGTGACTCCGCACTCCGTCCAATATGCATTTACTCTGATTATTTACTCATGGCAAAAAGACAATACGGTGCAAGAAGAGGGTCTTGAGCAGTTTTCTCAAGAGCATTCAATGATTAGGTTTCTTGAACTTGTTTTTCAAAGAGCAAGTGTTGTAATGCAATAGCTATTTTCTTGATGGTAAATGACACATTGTTGCTTGACTTTTTCTTCCATATTCGACCATATATATTTTTGGTTGTGTACTCTTGTTTGAGTGTTGAGTTGACGCAGGTTGTTTCACTTGTGCATTGGATTTCTCAAGCTTTGTAGAAGGAATTTCTTGAGTTTTCTTTACTCTCCATTCCATCTTCGTTTGGTGGTAGTGTGTAGCTTTGTGACCGCTTGTGGCCAACGTCATTCAGACTGCTACTTAGATTGGACTACTCGATCTTTGCAAATCCAAGTATATATGGGTGAGCTTGCCGTTAGTTTCTTTGGTACCAAAAATTGCTTGGTTACTTGTATACACTTATGTTGTTAGTAAGTTCGTACACTTGTCTCCATGAATTGTTGTACATACGGAAAATCACTGCAATAGAACGGTACTATGTTATGACCTTCCGGAGTGGTTATTTTCAAGAATTTTCTTCCCAATCTAGTACAACATTATACGTTCCTATACAATGAGTGTCAAGGATAATTTTCTCTGAAAGTTGATCATTTGGTAAAATGTAGAACAGATGCTTGCAGAGAATACCTTGAATTTAGATATCTATGTTTGCCTTGCCCACTGCGGATTTATTTTCCATTTGAAGGTGCATTTAACATGGTTCCATATCCTCCATCTTCATCTTGTGAAAGGTTGTATAATTGATGGCATTTGCTCTTGCACAGATGTATGTATTAATGCCCTTGCTTCATACCCTATGGATGATCCGACTAAGATTTGAGCATCCCCTCTTGCGATGTGTCATCCATGCGTTGGAGTTCCATTGTTGCGAGTGGTAGAGGATGTTGCTACATTCCTTGTTTGTGTTTAAAGATACAAAGCCTCGCTTCCTCTTGCGCTTGATCAATGACCTCTTGTTTCCTTAATTTACACTCTTTGGTAGAGTGTCTTCTGCTTAACTTCTCATTGGTTAGTGGCATATATTATTTTCTTAATCTACAACCACTAATCCAATTAGCCATGACATCTCCATCTAGCGTTGCCAATTTGATTGCTCCACTAGGGAAAAGGTCTTCAATTACAAATGGTCTATTTTCTTTTTTCTTGAACTTAGAAACATGTTGTTTCAATGAGTATACAAAGACAAGATCCCCCTTTTTAAACTCGGTGAGAATTTTAGTGTCAAAAAACTGCTTTTGTTTCCTCTTCTGAGCATAAATATGGGCTATGGTTGCTGACCTCTCCTCATCCAGTCATTCAAGTTCTTCTAATCTATCTGACAATTCATGCCCACTCCATTCACGTGTTTGAGCTATACGTAAGGTAGGAAGCAAAAATTCCATAGGAAGTATTGCATCGAGCCCAAAGACTAGATTGAATGGTGTCGTGTTTAAAAAAGATTTATGGGCCACTCTAAAGTTCATAGAGTTGAGTGAAAATGGATCTCCCACTCAGTATGTCCCATACTAACATATTTCACAAAGACTTGGCTTAAGATTTTATTGGTCTGTTTGCTTGGCCATTAGCTTGTGGGTGATATGGGACGGATTTGTTGTGTATGATCATGAATTCATGCAGCATGTATTCACTTGCTTCGTTCAAAAAGTGTGTCCCCCTGTCACTCACAAATTCAATTCATATCTTGTAAACACATTTTTGAATAAGAAATGTGCAGTGAGTTGCCTTGGCTTCTGCCCATTTTGTCAAATAATATGTGGCAGCTATAACTTATTGTGTATGTGTTCTGTAAGCCAGTGGATGAATTGGCCCGACAAAGTCAATTTTCCACTTTGCAAAAGCCCGTGCACCCATCATTGGTCTAAGTGGCATGTTGTCTCTTCTTTGTGGTATGTGTGCCCTTTGACGTGCATCACAACGTCTAACAAATTCTTTGGTGTCCGAATGTAAGGAATGTAAGGTGGGCCACCATGTTCTTGCTGCCATTATCGATTATGCGGTCGTTTCTATTGCAAAGTGTCTCCCTGCTAATCCAACATATGCTTGTTCCAAAACTGGAAGATATTCCATTTCATGGGCACAAATTCATAGATTTTGGTCTTGCCCTTGTTCATACAATTGTCCATCAATCAAAGTATAGTTATGGGATTCTATTTCAATTGTATGTTTTTGTCTCTTGTTCATTTTCTCTGGAAATGTCCTCCTGGATAATAATTCTACCAAATGTTTACTCCATGTGAGTGTGGCTGTCAATTGATGCAGAGTTATATGTGGAATGTGTTCCCTCAATTGACACCGTTTGCAAGTTTTTATATAAGCTGCCACATCCCTTGCCATTGTTGGCCAATAGACTCCTAACCACTTTAGTCTCCCCATTGTTTGTTCTCTGACATAGTGCAATCCTGCTATGGTTTTGTGAGCTTGGGTTAGAGACCCAATTTGTTCATGTGGTTCGATGCACAACAGTAGAACTCCCTCCTGTGTTTTTTGATATAGCCTTCTAGCCAATAGTTGGTACATAGTAGTCTATCCAATCAGTTGTGGTGTAAGCGACAATGGAATATTAGAATCCATTTGTGCTATATTCATGACACATACTATCTGTTTCAACCACAGGGGTATGGCTTCTACTGAGAATGGATATGCATTAGGAAGGTCATCATCTATCCCCATAGGTTTTTCTTTATTGGTTATCCTAGACATATGGTATGTCCACACATGTGTGGTCCCCTTTTTGACAACAGCTTTGAAGTCAAATTCAAGCAAAATAATAAACTACCTAGCAATTCTTCCGGTATTGCAGGGTTTATTGTCCAAGTAGAGAAGGGCTTGGTGTTCTTCAAGGAATACAAACTTGTTTGCTAGTAGATAATGCCAAAAAAAAAAAAAACATATATCATTCCCAATCCCTCTCGTTCAGTTGTTGTGTAGTTCTTCTCTGTGATGTTCAATTGTCTATTTGAATAGCATATAGGAAAGTCCATATTCCCCTCTGTTGGTTGAGCTAAGATACAACCAATAGCAAAATTAGATGCATCTACGTGTACATGGAATATTTTAATCCAGTTTGGTGCCTTCAATATAGGTGCAGATATGAGAGTTGTTTTTAGCTTGTGGAAAAATTCCTTGCACTCATCCATCCACACAAAACTCGTGATTAAAGTGTATAGAGGCTTGGCCACACTAGCATACATGTATATGAATCGTCGTTGATATCCACAATGTCCCATGAATGCTTGCACTTCCCTAACCATGGTTGGCCTGGCTAGTTGAGTAATGGCTCTAATCTTTTCAAGATTTGTAGAAATCCCATTCTTGGATACAATGTGTCCAAGAATTTTCCTTTGCTTAACCATAAATACACACTTCTCACGATTTAAGAAAATCCGATACAAGCGACATTTCTCAAGGACCTTTGTGAGGTGCTCAAAGTGATCTTTCCTTAACGAGGAATGAACGCACAGATCATCCATATATACCTCAAGAAATAGTCTCAATTATTCTTTGAATGTGTGACTCATTAATCTCTGGAAGGTAGCTGGTGCGTTAGTTAATTCAAAAGGCATAACTTGATAGAAAAAAATCCCCCACTCAGTTGCAAAGGCTATTTTGTGTTGATCCCTACGATGGATGGCCAATTGGTTGTATCCTGAAAACCCATCTAGGAAGCTATATGCTTCTTTTCTTGCTACCCTCTCTGACACATGTTCCGTTATGGGAAGGGGACAATTGTCTCTTATGGTAGCAGCGTTCACCTTTTTGAGATTTACACACACTCTTAACTTACCATTTTCTTGGGTACCACAACAATCGGAGACACCCAGTCCGTGTGTTCAATTTCATAGATGAATTTTGCATCTTTGAGTTTATATATCTCCTCCTTGATTTTATTTATGAAGGTCTCATTGTAAGTGTAAGGTCTCTATCTGGTGGGTTTAACATCATCCCTGATTGGAATAGTGTGCTTACAAATTTTTGGATCTACACCTTGTAGATCCTTATAAGACCATGCAAATACATCCCGATACTCCTTCAAAGTTTTGATGAGGATTTCTTCTTCCGGTGGTGAGAGATCATAACAGCTATGTGAGTTGGTTTTGGATCTTCTCAAGGTAAGGCTAGGTCAATTTGTTTAGCATTCTTAGGTCCATCATAAGACTTCCTTGGTTCTTTTAATTCCCTCATAGGTTGTTGAATCACAATTTTTTTTTGTCTTGAAGTGTGTATTTCTTGTAGTGTGATGGAACGCCAATGGTTTCACTCCCCTTTTCTTCATTTGTTTCTATTTTTGTGGTCCAAAAATCCTTAAGTGTTTGTTTAAGCTCTCGATACTTGGTTTTTTCTTTAGTTTTAGAAAATTTTGAAGGCGTTTCATGCCCCTTTTGTTTTGAGTTTGTTTTCTTTTTCTTTGGTTTAGTTTTGTTTTGGTGAGACTCTGGTGGTTGCACTAGATAACATCATGTTATTTGATCTTTATGACAGTCTCATGATTTCACCATTGTGAGATATTGCTCTTTGTTCTCCACTATTGGCATATTTTTTCCCAATTTTCTCTCCCGTTTTTGTTGGTATCTCCTTTGACGATTTCTCCTTTAACTTGGAAAATAACAAAATATTGCTTCGACGTTTCCTTTTAAAATTTGTGCTCGTGATAGTTCCTTCTGAGAATCAGAGTCTCACGTGGTGATTTCTTTCTCCTCATATTCGTCTGTTGCATCGTAATACTGCTCATTCTTGTTCTCACTGAGGTGGTTTCTTACCACAATTTCATCCCTTTTTCTCCTCAGACGTGGTTCTTGTTGCCTTTCATCACTCACATTTTCCAATGCATTATAGTTTCTACTATTGGTTAATCCCTTTTGTGTACAAAACTCATTTGGATTGGTATAATTTCATTTCCTCTTCGTCACAAAATTTTGTATGTCTAGATTTTTTAACACAGACATCCATTTTCGCTAGAATATCCATCCATCCAAATGGCTCGAATAAATGCTCTGGAAAGGGTTCAAGTATATAGGCATCGTCCTTTATGTCCCTTTCAAGGATGCAATCTTTCCTATGTAGGCTATCGTGTTCAGAGGTTGTATACATCCACATGGGTGTATCATCTTTGAGCCAGGAAGGGAGTTATGTGCCTATTAATGCTAATGATTCAGTTCACATCCCTGTAGGAGTGACGTGCTAAATTGATTCTTGTTATGGCTCCTAATTGTCTCAACAAATATATGGCATTGTAGCTCCAATTCTGAATCATTTGTAATTGTCTCATAAACGATCTTTCCAATATAGTTTTGTACTTAGACTTAGATCCAAAATCCACAATAGCAAAGGTATGCTCATAGTCTATTCCACAAGAAGCGACAATTGCCCCCTCTAGTAGGCCTATGGGTCTCTATTCATGTTCATTAGCTAGTTGCAATTTCATGCGCATCTTTCTAATAGCAGGTTTTCCCCAAGCTTCTCGTAGTTCCTTTGTGGCAATGGTTGTCCTTGCCCTGCTGTCTAGTATCGCGAGAGATTTGACCCCTGCAAATTCTACAGGCAAGGTGGTATTTCCTTCTTCTCCTTCACAATAGTCCCCTACTTAGTTTATTGGGAGAGATTTGACTATTTTTTTCCCGTGGTTCTTTCCTGTTTTACTTGTTGTATGTGTTCCATCATTAATCCCTTGATCTCCAAGTTTTCCAAACTATTTTGCAAATATGCCCACAAGTGAAGTTTAATGCTCAATAGTTCTCCCATAGTTATGGTGCATTTGAATGGCATGGACATGATTGAATGTATGTTAGTTACATCCAAATGTTTCTTTGGTGTGTGAATTTTGGTGGTTTCACATATTACAGATTGTCACTCATGTTCACCCACATATGAAGGTAGAGTTCTGAGTGAGTTGGCCTTAGAACTCACAGAAGGTTCTGCTTGTCCTAGATATAGTTCCTCCAAAGGATCTGGTTGTGTTTCCATGTTTATCTCATTCACATTTCTCACTCATTCTCATAGTTTCAATGGCCAGTCTTCTTGGACTAGATGGATTTCCTCTATACCGTCATCCAAATTTGACAGTACTGCTCTTGGTTTAGATGTCAGTTTCTACGATGGGTTAGAGATGGATTCTTACTCCGTGGTTATTTTTTCATCTTCCAATTTTAATGTTGTGGGATTGCATGATTCCATTGCTTCTTGTGTGAATTTTACAAGTTTCTCAAAAGCCTCTAGCTTTGCAGCTTCAAGCTTTGGATGAGGATAATGCTTCAATTTATTTTCCAGGTCTTTTCTAATTTGCAAACCTGCTTGGTAGGCTTCCAAAGCAGCATTTATCGGTTCATACATTGTGTCTACCAACACAAATCTCCCCAATCTCATAGAAGATTCTTCAAGTTCTCCAGATTCTGACTTGATTTTCTTCTCTATGTTTTATTTGGCTTCAGCCTCAATCTACGTATTCGGATTCCTCTTTCTATTAACTGAGCCAACGCCAGTT
Organism: Adiantum capillus-veneris; assembly: GCF_014529385.1. NCBI lineage: Eukaryota > Viridiplantae > Streptophyta > Polypodiopsida > Polypodiales > Pteridaceae > Adiantum > Adiantum capillus-veneris. Next base: position 53,812,135 of record NC_140955.1, on the reverse strand, counting down.
AACAGGAGCTGCTAAAGATTGAAGCCTTATGAATGCACATCAAAGATGAATATGAAGAAACAATGAAGATTGGAATTACACACTTTTCACATTTTTCCAAAATGGCCATGTATTGCAATTTCTCGATCTATTTAGCCATTGTGATAATTGTAACGTGTTATGGGCTCAATAAGAGTTCCAAGATGTAAAGAATAGGTCAGTTAGTGTACCTAGGTTGCAGATACAATAAGTTGTTAAGCCTCAAAGGTCTTGGGCGCCGGGACATTACACATTTTAAACCTTGGCTAAGGTATAAAAGCCAACTTTGTAAAGATTTTATTAAATTTATGGATAAGAAATACACAACGTGAGCTAACTACGCTCACTTCTCTCCTTATCATGCTTCTATCTCCGTTGTCGGTTGTCACATTGCAGTGGTGTTTTGCTGTGTTGCAACCGCATGTAAGATCTCTACGCATTGACATAAGCATATTATGATAGATTGTAGCTTTTGACGTCGCCAATCTGTGGCCTAATTTCATCATAAGTAGGAATTTAAGCCAAAAAATCATAAAATAAGCATAGGTGGGGTATTCGGGCATCATTGCTAACATTTAGATGCATTCGGGGTCAAAAACAACTAGGTCAAAATCTCACTGCTTAACAATCGCGTTTTTTGCACTTCATTGAAAGTGAGATTTGAGACCATAAGCATGTGTGCTTAGGTCTTATATACTTGTCCTACAAGTTTCATAACATTCGGATGTCGTTTGATGCTGTAAAAGTGGTCATGTTTTGTTTGCCGATTAGTGACTAGCTTTTGATGACTTAGGCCATTTGAATGTAGCTTGTGTTATATGCGAGTTGTCTATTGTTTTCCAAGAGATTGACACCCTCTTTGTAGACTCTATACACTAGTCGAGTCAGCTTCGTCCCATGGATTGACAATTATGTTCGTGGTTTTCTCTATGTCTGCAATAAGATAAGAGTGAGGTTAGGAAACCCGTCCACATTTAGCCTCTATGCACTAGTCGAGTCAGCTTCGTCCCATGGATTGACAATTATGTTCGTGGTTCTCGCTATGTCTGCAATAAGATAAGAGTGAGGTTAGGAAACCCATCCACATTTGGCGCCATTGTTGGGGACAAATGGACCTAAACTAGGGAAAACAAGAGTGTCTTGTGTAGTTGTCCTTTAACTTCCTCTACGATCACCTAGAGTTAAACTTTTTCTTAAAAACCGCATAGCTTAAGAGTGTCATCTTTTGCTGTGTAGAGGTAGCTTGGGAGTAAATTGTACTTGTTAAGTACCTTGTACGGTTGTAGAATCAGGTTAGGATTTTGAGAATGATTGATAGACAAGACAAGTCTTAAGATCAATGCTCACGAAACCATGAAAAACAAGAAAACAAGTGTCTATGTACACCTTCCACAATCCAATTGCAGTAGAACCTAGGAGTAGGGTAAGTAGAATCCAAGGTGGGATCTCAAATCATTGCTCACTCCGAAAGAATCATATGTGAGTTGTTTATGTGAAGTTACAGAATTTCAAGTCTACGGCTTGAAACAACACCAAAAGTCTGTCAACCACTGAATCCGGCTAGAGATTATGCTCATAAAAGTTGTATGAACCAGTGGGCAAGCATAAGGATGCATTTGAGGTAAATTTTCAAGAGTTTGTAAAAACTCAAATTATTTACATTTTCTTGAGAATTTAGGCCAAAGTAAGTTTTGACTTGACTCAGAGGCTTAAAACATGTCACAAAAAGACTGACCACTGAAAAATTTGCAAAAATGTTCATTTTAGGCAAAAAGTAAATAATCGCAATTATTTACTTTTAGCTCAAAATTGACTAAGGTTGATACCAAAGACTCTATGCAGGATTACAAACATCTTTTGTGAAGGCTCATACAATTTGGATCACAAAACAGACCAAAAACTTGATAAAAACTGAAATCTCTATTGATTGTTGAGAAATTGAGTTTGACTTGATAAATCTTGTTCAAATATGGTGAAACTTGACTCAGAGGCTTAAAACATGTCACAAAAAAACTGAGTATTGAAAACAGTGCAAAAAGTGTTCATTTTAGGTCAAAAGTAAATAATCACGAGACGATTATTTGCTTTTAGCTCAAAATGGATCAAGGTTGATACCCAATATTCTATGCATGATTACAAACATATTTTGTGAAGGCTCATACAACTTGGATCACAAAACAGACCAAAAACTTGATAAAAACTGAAATCTGTACTGATTGTCAATAAATTGAGTTTTGACTTGATAAATCTTGTTCAAATTTGGTGAAACTTAACTCAAAGGCTTAGTTTAAAGTGTGTAACACGTGTGTATGTTCAGATGATAGAAATTATGCTAAAATTTTTCAAAAGTAAATAATCGTGATTATTTACTTTTATTCAATTTTATAGCTTTTTTGGCCAATGAAGCATACCACAAGTTCTATCATGTTGTATTGAGCACACAAATCAAATTTGGTAAGATTTGGATCTATAAAGTGAAAATTGTCGCCAGATTTGTAAAGTCAGTCTGCAGACACAAAATTGTTGACAAACCGAGCACAAAGTTGCTAAAAAATCCAACCCCAAAAATGAGAATTTTTGCGCAATTGAGTATATCACAGGGTTAGAAGTAAATAATCGCGATTATTTACATCTACTCATATCAAGTTTGGTGAAATTTGGATCACAAAAGTGAGACTGAAGCGAGATTCTCAAAAACTGATTCTTTGGACACTAAACAGTTGACTTGGACAAATCTTGTTCAAACTCAGTGAAACTTGTCCAGAGACTTCAACAAGGTGTCTATATGGCAAAACAATTCTAAAAAGTGAGAAAAACTGAGAAAAGTAAATGATTGGATTATTTACATTTGCGACAAATTTGAGAATTTTTGCACAACTGAGTATATCACATGGTTAGCACATCAAGTAGACTACTCATATCAAGTTTGGTGAAATTTGGATCACAAAAGTAAGACTTAAGCCACATTCTCAAAAACTGAGTCTGTGGGCACTAAACGATTGATAACTTGGACAAATCTTGTTCAAACTCAGTAAAACTTGTCTAGAGACTACAACAAGGTCTCTAGATGGCTAAACAAGCCTAAAAAGTGAGAAAAGCTGAAGTAAATAATCAGATTGTTTACTTTTGAGCCTCAGAGACAGGATTTTGGACTTTTGAGCTTGTACAATGTTAGAGCAACATAATACACGGTTAGTGGTCAAGTTTGGGTTCCATTGGATCAAAATTAATACATGATAACTTAGTTTTTAGGTTGCAGATTAGTCCTTTAGCTCTTTGTAAGGATAGAATTTGAAAATCTCATTTACTGACTCACTTAGCTTAGATTGAAGTGATATACACAGACCAGTCATAATAGTTAGCAAAAAATTGAGCAGTTTGAGCGAACGATCAGAACCCTCTCAAAATGGGATCGAGCATATTAAAGTGTAGTTCAAAATGGATTTTTAGTAAAATCAAGCCATTAGGGCAATTTCATGCATGGAACTTGCAAATCGGAACATAAATCACATTGGATTGCAGAGGTTATCCAAGGCCTAGATTTTCATCATTTCAAAGGTTGCAATCAATTCTTACACTTTCGAGTTAGAGTTAATCAACTCTTGTGAGTCTAAGAGCAATCAACTTCCAAAAGTACTTTGGAAAAAGCAGTCTTATCATACTCAAGCAGGAGTAATTTTGCTAATCGACACGAGGATCTGCTAAGAGATAGTTCTTAGAGACCAAGACGACATGGGGTCAAGTCGATCCGAGAGTTCAAATGCACGAGAACCAAAGATAATCAGTAGGAGTAGCAACACATGCACAACTGCAACATAGCAAATTTTACAGCTATATGGCTACAATGGAGATAAGGTTTTATATATAGATTTGGAAGGCCATAGGTATCTTATGACTGGAAAAATCAGCACACGAGCCACGATCCTATTGATCAGAGTAAAGCCATATTCAAAGAACTCCTAGATGTTCATAGACTTCAGTGGAGCTAGGTATTGCAAGCTCAAAGACGAGGTGCAGATAGAAGTGCAAAAGATTGATCAAGTGGTTATCCAGAAACTTGCACAAGCCTACAAAATATCCATTTAGTGCTTATGCAATCAAGATCGTTGTACATGGATTACATGGTCAAATCTACAGTCAAGAGCCAGTAATGGACGTTCCAACAGATCAGCCAATAGAAGCAAGTCTAATTGGAGAACCAAGAAGTCAAAAGCAATATAAAAGTCAAGATGGAGCAGTCTACAACTTGATGCTCAATGTTTTAAAAGAAGATGCCGACAACTTGGCGAATATAGAAGCTGAAACTTCTCAGCTAGAGCTTGACATGACAAAACCAAATGAAAGTGCCACCAGTCATGGCGGATTGCTCAGATTGTGGAAGAAAAAGTGGACATTTTTGTGAAGATTTTCCAAGAAATCCAGCCAATAGAGACACGAAAACCAAAAAGCAAAACATGGAGCAAACTGGAAAAGTGAATCTCGATTTATCACCAAAGGTCAAAAAGAGTGTAAGTTCTGCAAATGATTCTTCACTTCTACAAGTGTGCGATCATTCATAAGGGACACATAAAAGTGAATGATGCTAGCTTTGTATGACACACATAATTCATATGCACACTATGTAGACCAAAAAGGATCAACCAATGTTTGAGCGGCCCACATCCCGACTCATAGAAGTGCGTCCAGTAATAGATCCAAAAGGATGGTTCATTTTAGAGGATAGAATCTATTATAGCCCATCCTCTCTAGAGATGAAGGATATTACTCGGGTGAACCCAAAAATCTAATCAGAGCCAAGCTCTCCTCCATCAAAAATCAAGCTTCAACGTTGTGATCAAACGAGCATATACTTTGACCAAAACAATTGTAGATATAGATGAGAGTCTAAGATCTATGATGACTTGGGTCCTGAAACCACAGAAGCTCATATCATAGGAGACCCATGTGATAGACAATATCATGGCAAAGATAATGCTATCTACAGCTTGACAGAGGATAATTTGCCATGTTTCACGGAGATACATAGGAAACTATGCAAAAGGTTTACAGATGCCAAACATCAACAATGCTACCCAAAGTGTACCTTCACAATCCCAAAAGGTGAGACTAAACCAGAGCCAAACCGTTTTGAAATCTCACAATGGAGAAGGCTATAGTGATCAAACTAGGAAGGGGGGAGCTGCAAATCCATCAAGATCAGCTCTAGTACCAGAAAATACTACACCAGTAAGAAGCCCTACAAATTCTAGCCATCATACCCCTTCAAAGCAAAAACCATTGAAAGATCATATGGTTGTTGGAAATTTCCCACTGACCCAAATCCCATCAAAATCTGCAGAAAAATGCCTGTATGAAGATCATGAGGGACAAAAGTTTCAGTTGATCTCCACTGTTATGGGCTAACCACCCTAACAGTAATTCAGTACAGGTACACAGTAAAACTGCATATTACACTACACTACTACATATAAGAATACTCAAGAACACCATGAATAGAGAAAAGAAGGTACTATATTACTGAATGTTTATCAACACATAAGTGCTTACAAACAACACCAAGCACAATACCACTGCACAAGAAAAGATTAAGTGGCCCCAACTCCTAGATAACGTCAAGCACCCAACTACTCGCCTAAAACTAACCCACTTAAAGTATCAACCATTGGTGTGAGAACACCCTTAAGGTTCAAAGGTCCCATCCTTAGTTACAAACAAAAGTAAATAGTCTGATATTGATGTATCAGGGCAGTAACACTTGGCACATCCTGTGGACAATGTTTGCAAAACATTGTAAGAACCCACAAAACCCTTGACAAAAAAACTTTTAAAACCAAAATGAAGTCTTGCTTGAAGTTACTGCTTCTGAACACCTGTATCTTCAGTTTGAGTTATTCCTTCTGATTGTGCATCCACACCATCTCCAGCTTCAACCAATGTAACCTCAGTAAGTGGATCTTCTGACAGTACTTCAAGAAGTTTCATAAATGGTACTTGAAATTGCTGCTGATCACCTGTGTCATCAATGTCTGTAACTCCAACTGAAACTCCGCCCTGAACTTCATCCCAAACTACATCTTGAACTGTATATTGAACTTCAGCTTCAACTCTAGTCTGACTGCATCACCTGTTGCAGTATCCTTTTGCACATCCATCTGTACCTGCTGTTGCAACTATGCATACTGCTCCTTTAACTCAGAGAGTATGAAAGTATTTGGTCCCACTAGCATGGCTATTTGAAATGGCCCCACATACCTGAGTTTGAGTTTGCCTGGCCTCAATCCCAATTTGCTGTTATAGACCAATGCCCAATCACATGAAGAAAAAAATTTGAACTTGATATTTATGTTACTCCAAGCTTGTCTTCTTTGTTGAATAATATCTGCAAAATACTGGCTATGGATTCTATCCTCTTCCAACCTCAGTAAAGCCTCCTTCCTGTAAACTGACTGACTTTTCAGGGGATAATTTTTCTTGAACTGCAACCTGAGGCTTGGCACTATAATTTCCATGGGCACCACTGCTTCTAACCCATACACCGGTTGAAATGGTGTCATGCCAGTAGTCACTTTATATGTTGTCCTTAAATCCCATAGTGCTGAGTCCAATTTCTCATCCCAGTTTGTCCTGTTTTGATTTACCAGCTTCGTGATAATCTTGACCAAAATCTTGTTTGTACTTTTTGCTTGTCCATTGGCTTGGGGATAGTACACTGTTGACTTCTTATGCAATATCATATGCAGCTCATTCAGTTTAGTGATCACCTTGTTGATAAAATGTCCTCCCTGATTAGAAACTAGCTCAATGGGACAGCCAAACCTGGTCATAATGTTTCTATACAAAAAATTGGCTACACTTTTTGCTTTATTATCTCTTGAAGCCACTACATCTACCCAATTTGCACAGTAGTCAATTGCAACCAATATATATATGTTTTGTGTAAATCTTGCAGGTGGTTTGATTGGACCAACAAAATCCAATCCCCACTTCTAGAATGGTTCCAAAGGCAAAACAGGTTACAATGGCATTCTATCCACATTCAGTGGCCTGCCATCTCTTTGGCACAACAAACAATTCTTACTGAACTCCTGAGCATCTTTAATTACTATTGGCCACCAAAGTCCTACTTGGAACACTTTCCTTGCAGTTACCTCTCCTGAAAAATGTCCTCCTGCATTACCTGCATGAGCCTCTTCCATTATTGCTTTTTGCTCAAATTGACGGACCCATCTCCTTATCACATGATCAATTCCTCTCTTATACAAGAGTCCTGCTATAGCTATAAATGGTTTACTCCTCAATGCCATTCTCTTCCTATGTCTTTCATCATTGTTTCAAGTAACACCCCTTCAATCAAAATCTGAAGCATGTCATCATACCAATCCCCTGACTGGTCATTCACATGAACTAAAAACAATTCTGCATCAAGAAATTGATTAGGTATTCCTAAAGAATTAACCTCACCTATTTCCAATCTACTGAGATAGTCAGCCAAGACAAGAAGTCTTCCAAGAGTATGTATTACCACATATTCAAATTCCTGCAAAAGTAGTATCCATCTGGCCAAGCTTCCTAACAAATGTGGTTTGTTCACCAAATAGATAAGAGCTTGATGATCTACATGGAAGATTACCCTATTGGCTAAAAGGTAATGTCTAAATTTCTGCAATACATGGATCATTCCCAAGCATTCTCTCTCAGTTGTTGTATAATTCTTTTCTTCAGGTGTCAGTACCCTGCTTGCATAGTAAATTGGTCTAAACCAACCTCTTCTGGTTTCTTACATCAATGCTGCACTCACTGCCACATGAGATGCATCCACAAAAATATGGAATGGTAATTTCCAATCAAGAACAATTAAAATTGGTGCTACAGTCAACATCTTCTTTAGAATCCTAAATGCTCTACCCTGCTCTTCTCCCAAGTCAAGTACTGCATCTTTCTTTGTAAGCTCTGTTAGTGGTGTATAGACATGTGCTAAATATCTCAAAAATCAGTTATGCCACTTCACTTGACCCAAAAATCTACCCAGTTGCTTAATTGTCCTTGGTTCTGGTGCTTTAGTGATTGTTTCCACCTTCCTTGGATCTATAGATACTCCTTCTTCAAAAAATTTCATGTCCCAAGAGAATTCCTCTCTCAACTGCAAATGCACACTTGGCTAGGTTCAGTTGACAGTCAGAATTCCCTGCATTTCTGAAAACACAACCTCAAGTGCTCAAGATGTTCCTGCTTCTTTTCAAAAACACTAAAATCATTAAAAAAAACTCTCATAAATTTTGTAAGGAATTCAGCAAACACACGCTGTACCACATTCTAAAATGTTGGTGGAGCATTCTTTAAGCCAAATGTCATCACATTGCTAGCATAAACTCCCCACTCAGAGACAAAAGCTATTTTCTCCCTGTCTTCAAGTGCCATTAATATCTGGTTGTATCCATTAAAACCATCTAGGAAACTATAAAGCTCATCTCTAGCTACTGCATCCAATAGTGTATCACAAAAAGGTAATGGAAATGGATCAATTATTGTAGCATCATTCAGTTTCCTGTAATCTATACACACCATGATCTTCCCATTCATCTTGGGAACAACAACAATTGGTGACAACCAAATTACCTCATCCAATGGGTAAATGAAACCTACAGCTAACAATTTATCAATCTCCTCTTTAACCTGTTTGGCATAGTTATGATTCATCGTGTACCTTTGTTGTACAACTGGAACTGCATCTGCTTTCAAGTTAATTTTGTGTTGACAAAAGCTAGCATCTAATCCATTCATATCTGTATATTTCCATGCAAAAACATCTTTAAATTCTAGTAGCAGCTCCTTCAATTTCTCCCTAAACTGCTCATCCAATTCTGTTGACACCTTTAGTGTTTGTGGTTCGTCCTGAGTGTTCAAGTTCAATTCCTGTAGTTCATCCTTAGTAACCCTAGCAATTTTTTCCATCTGATGTTCAAAAGATCTTTTTGACTGCTTTATTGCTTTAATAGCTTCCAATTCTTCTTTGTTTTTAATCTGCAAATTTTTCAACTCATTACCCAAATTGGTAGTTGACTGCTTACCCTGAGCAATCAGTGCTTCCTGAGTCAAAGACTTCAACCCATTATCTTGATGTTGCAAAATATACTTAGTTGCTATCTTTTGCACATCCACTTCAAAAATAGGTACCACTGATGAATTGGTTCTTAGAAATTCTTCTTCTACATCCTCTCCAATTTCTTCTACCATATTCCATGTAGTGCCCTGAAACTTGGTGGTATTACCTTTCTGGCATCCATTTACATTCTGGCTTTCTTCTTTCCTCTTTTGATCACAATGGAGTCTGCTCCCCATAATTGCTTTGCTCTTGCTTCTCTTAACCATGGTCTTCCCAACATTATTGGATAAGAACGAGCATATTCTTCCAACCTGAGTACTACAAGTTGGCTACAAACTGTAGTCCCCCAATTGAGATCTGCAAATTCCTTAAAATTCCCAAAGGTTGAACCCGCCTTTAGTCTGCCATTTTCACCTGAAAAGGAGCTAGATCCCACTTCAAGAGATTCAAACATTTGCAGGTTGACTTCAGGAGGATGTTAACTCCCGACCCCCCATCCAAGAGTACACCAGGGAAAAACACCTTTCCAATAGAAGCCCCAACTACTGGTACCTTGTAATCAACATCCAAAGATTGAACTTCACAAGCTTCCCCACAAATAGTTTCCTCAATATACATTCTTGTTTCTTGATTCTTTCTTGCTACTTCCTTTGTAAGTCTCTTTAACAGTTGTTGTGAAAATGCAAATCCAGTCTCAATATTTGCTTTACTGTGATGGTTAATGGATCTGATAACAAAGCTTCATAAAATTCATCAACACCAACATGTTCTTGCATTACAGTTGGACTGTGGTTTGAAGTTCTTCTTCCGTGGTCATCCAATGATCTTATAACAATATTCCAATCCTCAGGTGGTACACCTTCTCTCTGAGAGTCTTGCCCTTCCTTGAGTGCCCCTGTCCATACTGGTTAATGATCTTTCCAGTTCAAACTGTCTGGGTTGTCCACTTCTTCCAAGGTGGATTTTCCAACCTTAGCCTTTGCCCTAGTGACCACCATGGCATTAGTACATCCACTAGCTTCTGGAACATCCTCAATTACGATACAAGCCGTGCAGTCACAATTATAATGCTTAGGTGTTTCCTGAGTCGGGTTGCTCTCCTACACCTGCTGATCAGTTTTCTGTTTCTCTTTGGGAAACTCTGCCTTTTTCTCAATCCATTCTTCCTCTCTCCATGCTTCTTCAGTCCATTCTTCCAAAATCACTAAATTAGCCTGACCTGTAGGTATTTGCTGTTGTTGTGGTGGAAGTGGCTGATTCTGTTTCTGAGGTCGATTATTATTATTATTATTGTTATTGTTGTACATGATAATAGGGATTCCCCTTCATTCCAATGTCTACACCAGAGTTCACAATCAAGTCCTTGCCTGTGTCCCATGACCCCACAATAATTGCATGGTGACTGTTGCATATTGTTCTGATTCCTATTTTGATATCCCTAATTATTGGGATTCTGGAACCTTCTCTGAGGTGCAGGTCCCTGATATCTCCTGTTAGCACCCTAAGGAGATACCACATTTGTAGCTATCTCCCTCATTTTCTGAGTAATACACTCAGGTCTTCTTTCCCTAAAATCTGGATTATAATAACAGTTTTCATATTCATGACCAAATCTTTGACAAACCTGACAATATGGTTTTCCTGACATTCCAAACTGATTCATTTCAATTGTTTGCAATTTCTCTTGAATGATTTTGTCGACTGTATGTGCAGTTATTACTGCTTCCTTTCCCTGTTTCTTTTCATTCTTGTGCTTACCCTTATTTTTCTTATGCTTCTTCTTTTCCTACTTCTTCTTTTTCTTCTTCTTTTCTGACCAATCTTCCTCCTCATCACTATCAGTGTCAACTTCAGTATCCTGATCTGAATCATCAGTTTTTGACTCTGACTCTGAGTGTGAATCCTCATTCTTCTTCTTCTTCTTCTTCTCCTTTAATTCTACCTTACCTCCATATCTTCTTTTAGCTCTTGCAGTTGCTTCCACCAAATCAGTAAAATCCTGTGCATTTGCTAACGGGGGTCTCCCTACCACACTGCACTTTTGAACTCCTTTTTGAGTCCCTTACAAAAGTAGTATCCCAATTGCTCCATAGAAGGTTTTTGTGTTGCTTCCAACCTATTATTCAAGTTTCTAAGTTTTGTGCATAATCTTCAACCAACAAATCTTTCTGCTTCAATTTTCTCGACTTCTTCAAAATGACTTTAGGTGTTTTGTCCTCCCTGAACCTTAATAAAAAAATCTCTTCCTCAAATCATTATAATCAGCAAAAAGCTGCCATGCCATATTGCAAGAACCAATCCATGGCCTTACCTTGTAGTGTTGCTACAAAATCCTCTTTCTTCACTACATCCGGATGTACGCCTCATACCCACTTGTAGACCACCTTGTTTGAAATTGACCAACGTAGCTGTCAACATCTTGGGGCTTTTTCCGGTTGAACTTTACCGTGCCCACTTTGGGATTTGGTGCAGCCATTGGAGGCATCAGAAGTGTTTTGAGTACTCTTACCGGGAGTGGATTGAAAGGTAAAGTACATGTTCCTATAATACAGACTGCAATTGTCTTCTTGCCCTTAATATTGTCTCAGTGAGTAGTACATTAACCAATTGTCCCAAAAGTGGGTCTGCTGTGGGAGGAGTTGTTTGTTGGCCCCCTTGGTTTGCAGGTGGGGTCTCCTGCACAACCTCTGTTCAGGTTCTTGCAGTCCAGTCCCCGCCCCCATAGTTTCTTCTCCTGCAGCAAGCCCCCTTACAGGTTCTTCTTGGTCATCACTACTCGACTCGTCTTCTTGTCTTCCGCTTGCAGCAAACTCTCTCCTCAGTCTAAACCTTGTTCCATATGAGTGTTGTGGTAAATTTGACCCTTGTCCTAACCCACTCATACGTGATTTCTTCTTTTCTGTCTAAAAGACTATAGCAAGAACTTCCTTTCATACAAACTATAACATGAAGGTAAATTGCATGCCCCAAAAGGTAAAAATGAAGTAACTACCTTGTCAACAATTGCAATTTTACTTTTCCCTGGCAGATTTGGGAAGAAATCCTCCAAGAATTTGGTTGCATACTCCTCAAACTCTTCCTCCGAGGTTACCCAATTGAAGAATTTCTTTAGGTGGTCTATGTCCACTTGCATATCAGTTCCCTGCTTTACTCCTGACTGCCATATGGTTCAGACTGAATTCAAACCGATTGCAGGATTGCCAAAGTGTTAAGGACTAATCACTCTAACAGTAATCCAATATAGGGACACAATAAAACCGTATATTACACTACAGTATTGCATATGAGAATACTGAAGAACACCATGAATAGAGAAAAGAAGGTATTGTATTACTCAATGTTCATCAACACATAAGCGCTTACAAACAGCACCGAGCACAGTAAGACTGCAAAAAGAAAAGATTAACTGCCCCCAACTGCCAGACAACATCAAGCACCCAACTACTCGCCTAAAAATTAACCCACTTAAAGTATCAACCATTGGTGTGAAAACACCCTTAAGGTCCAAAGGTCCCATCCTTAGTTACAAACAAAAGTACATAGTCTGATATAGATGTATCAAGGCAGTAACATCCACAAGTCAAAGTTAAAAGCCGAAGAATCCTATATGTTCAAGCAAGTGCTTGTGACCAAGCTCACATATGCATATCGAGATACATACGGTAATGAATACCAATAGGTTCATGACCTTGTACGAGCCCTTACGGATGTTTAATTTGAATTCAAAGACTATTTGAAGATGATGCAAAGCCTCAACTTACTAGAGCAGGTGATAGATAGTTCAAAGTCAATGGAAGCTAAAGTCCAGAAAGCTACACAAAGGTCACCACCAAAATCTCTTCTGAAGAGACAGGTTCTGCTAGAAAGTAAAGTGGATCTTCTAAGATCAAAAGTTACTCAAATGTAGGCAGACAATGCTCAACAATTGCAAGAAAAAGGTGCAAAATCACAGTCATACGAGTCAACAAAAACGGAAGCAGGTGATCAAGACAAAGCCAATGTACAAAAAGTTTAACCCACGAACATTGCCACAAAAAAATCAATTAGTAGAGAAAGAAATCATGAGACAAACAAGTGCAACATTGTTGGTGAGAATGAAGAAAAACTCTCAAGCAAAGTAAAGCTAGATTTTTAATTAGACAAGAACCTCATGTCCTTTTGCACTGGGAAGAAATGTGGCCAACCACAGCTGGAAGATTCTCCTATATTTGTGAGCATATCTCGGGACAAACGAGCAGCATCTTGGGGAATCATCTCCACCACCATTCAAGTAGGTCCACAAATCATCATCACCCAATTCCATGTGATCACAACAAAGGATATACCAGATGACATCATAGTGGGAATGCCAATGGTCTAGAAGATGTTAGAGATACGAAGTTCAAACATATCGAAGTCATCAAAGACAACAAAAGAATGAAGACCAAGACTGATCACTCGTGGACGACAATACAAAGTCCTCGAGCACAGTTAAATTGGAGACTGATATCAAAGCAGATCTTATTGAAGGACATAAAATCAAAGCAATCAAAATGAAGGCGGATATCAAAGCAGATCCATCCGACATAACCTCAGAAGAGCTTAAACCAAATCAGGCATCAAGAAGTGTAGATCAAACAGAGCAAAGAGCAACCATGAAAGCTATTGAGCAGAGAATGCCACCAAGACAAGAAGTAAAGAAGATCAAAATTGCAGACACCCAGGAAGCAATAGGAAGTACAAAGATCTAGACATTCCTAGCTAAATCAACTAATAAAATTCAGATTGGAAAACAGAGTCTCAAGCCACCCTCCATAGAGACACATTTAGATCAAGATGAGACCATGACAAAAGCAGGACAAAAATCTTCAAAAGAACCTCCAATGAGAATAGTTGCAGTTCTCAGCAGTACAAAAGGAGCAAGTGTCAAATGTAATGCTCAATTGGATAAAGATGCAAAGTGCAATATGGTTGTAGATAGCATCCAAAGAATACTCGAGATCACTTTAGGAAAACAGATATAGGTACCGTTAATGCTATATTCAGAGTTGCAAAAGTCACAAGAATCAAAGGCAAATCTTGCAGACAAAGGTAAAGCCAAAGTGGACCTTCCACCGATTAGCACAAAAGGTGTGACAACATATGCCTCTACATCAAAGAACCCTCGTGGATCGTATACTTCTAGCAAGTCAGGCTTTCAAAACTTCAAGTCAATTGATGACCCAATTGAAACCTCTAGAAAGATAGCACAAAAACAAAGATATTTTAGCCAAAGTACTCAAGAAATCAAAAGATAGTCAAGCAAGTGTTTGTTCCAAGCAGTTTATTCAAAGTCAATGATCTGGTTTGGATTAAAGACAGGAAATCAACACAGATAGACAAACACATGGGATGGATAGCATCATGATGGAGCTTAAAAGAACATGAGTACTATAGAGGTAATAGACAGATATGGACACCAAAACCTCAGGTAAGGGCATATGAAGTAACATCAAGTCCCTCCCAAGAAAGAATTCCCACAAGGTATCAAACTCGACAATATCCTAGGATACCAAAAAAGCAGGTATACAATGGAACAACATCGAAAAATGTTAAAGTCTACCACAACTCTCAAGAGAATACAGAACAAAGATGGATCTCAAAGAATCTTCCTCTTGGACAAGGATTCTACACAGGCTATACGAAGATTTGGCTACCAGTCAACCACAAGCCAGAAACCTTCAATGCCAACTTGTTCCTGCACTAATCCTCTTTTTGAGGATTCAAGCTTGCTTTTACCTGAAGAAATGTTTGTAGTAAGCACAAGAAAGTAAAAAGTCAAGTCGCCAGGGTGCCAAAAAAAGCACTCTTTGGCATAGTCAGAGTCGGGCTGCTGAGCCATAAAATGAGCAAAGCATTAGTCCCAAAGCTTCAAGAACTCTGTGTTAAGAGTCGTAGTTATTAGGCTTACGCTCAAGCTGGAAGAGTTGAGGATATCTAAGTCATGTCGCTCATGCTGGATGAGATGAGCATAAGAGTCGAAATCTATTAACTTACAATTGGTGGAGTGTCGTAGAGTCCAACATTCACACACAGTGCACAGTAAGATGAGAGCACAATATCCTTGACCACAAAAACTCTTCTTAAAGGGGTGCCAACTTGCAAATGCATGTCATGTGCTTTTATAGCTACACCATCTTTTTGAAGAACCCCTCAAAATCTTTCTTGCACAGCATTTTGTTTTCCATGCATTTCTATGTATGCATATAGGATGTCCCACCATTCGACATATGCATTAGACACTGTTTTTTGCTTCCACGTATGCACCTTGAGTGGACTACAATAGGCAAATCAATGTTCCATCATGCTACCTTTCATATTTGCTACCTTTTTAATTCCATATCTATCACCAAATAATCCCTTGAGTACTTTATTATTATTTTCCATGCTAATGAGTACTCCAATAATGCGTGTATCCCAAAGGTACTTTTTTCCCACTGGGTTTTTTCCCTTCGGTCATCCAGGTATTAGACCCTAATTTAGATCCTCATTGTTCTACTTCACTTGTACATACTCATAATAAATAAACAACAGCCTCACCATTATGCTGCTACAATTGACAAATGCGACATTATCTCTCACACCAAAGGAAGATGCTACATCACAATAAACCTCATCAACAAATTCAATGACAAATGAAGACAATAAGCCCATCAACAACCAATCAAAACCTTCCATTGCCTCCACAGACACTTCTCAACAGTGCCCGAGGACGGGCAGTAAAATCGGAAGGGGGGAATGTTAACTAAGCTGGCGTCAGTTAACAGGAGCTGCTAAAGATCAAAGCCTTATGAATGCACATCGAAGATGAATATGAAGAAGCAGTGAAGATTGGAGTTACACTCTTTTCACATTTTTCCAAAATGGCCACGTATTGTAATTTCTCTATCTATTTAGCCATTGTAATAATTGTAACGTGTTACGGGCTCAATAAAAGTTCCAAGATGTAAAGAGTAGGTCAGTTAGTGTAGCTAGGTTGCAGATACAATAATTTATGGAGTTTCAAAGGTCTTGGGCGCCATGACATTACACATTTTAAACCTTGGCTAAGGTACAAAGTGGCTAAGGTATAAAAGCCAACTTTGTAAAGATTTTATTGAGTTTTTGGATAAGAAATACATAGCGTGAGCCAACGGCGCTCACTTCTATCCTTCTCATGCTTTATCTCTCTTGTCGGTTGTCACATTGCAGTGCGGTCTGTTCGTTGCAACCGCAGGTAAGAGCTCTAGCATTGACTTAAGCATATCATGATAAATCGTAGCTTTTGACGTCGCCACTTGCAGCCTAATTTCATCATAAGTAGAAATTTAAGCTAGGAAATCATAAAATAAGCATAGGCGGGATATTGGGGCATCATTTCTAAGCATTTAAATGCATTCGGGGTCAGAAACGACCATGTCAAAATCTCACTGCTGTTAATAATCGCTTTCTTTCTACTTCATCAAAAGTGAGATTTGAGACCATAAGCATGTCTGCTTAGGTCTTATATACTTTTCCTAGAAGTTTCATAACATTCGAATGTCGTTTGATGTTGTAACGGTCATGTTTTGTTTGCCGATTAATGACTAGCTTTTGATGACTTAGGTCATTTGAGTGTAGCTCGTGTTAGATGCGTGTTGCCTGTTGTTTTCCAAGATATTGACACCCTCTTGTATTCCTATGTAGTAATCAAGTCAGCTTCATCCCATGGATTGACAATTATGTTCGTGTTTCTCGCTATGTCTGCAATAAGATAAGAGTGAGGTTAGGAAACCCCATCCACACTTTCGCTCTTCATATCTTTGTCTTGAGATTTCGATGAAGATTTTGCACTATTCTCTAACACCTTATTTCCGTTTGGTTTTTCATTTTTGCTTGAGCCCTCGTGACTACCTAGAGAGGTATAGCTGGCTCACATTCAAATGAAGTAGATGGCATTTTACTCTTGTTGTTTGGATTTTTTGGGCACTCTTCGAGAAAGTGTCCCCCTTTCTTAATACACTTTGTACAATAAATAAATGGTGGGACTATCTCTCTTGTGTCAAGTGGACACTCATTCTTCCAATGATCTGGTGCTCCACACCTATGGCATCCCCCAATTCTTTGTTGCGGTTGTTGTGGTCTTCCCATTGGTGGTCTGTTACCTTGATTTGCAATAAAATACATGGGAGGAGCTTTCGGTGGTGCGTAGTACATAAGATCATAAAGTGTGTACTCGTTGTGATTGATACCAGCTTTCCTCCACCATTCCAGATGAACTAGGTTCCTCATATGGGGTTACAAGAACCAAGGCATGCTCGTCTCTCATCTCCTCGGGTTGCATAATCTTCCTAGGGACAACATTACATCCAGGTAAGGGAGGTTGTTGCCCTAACACTGGTTGTGGTCTCTCCATCTCCCCTACAGGCTTTGGGCCTAGAACCATGTTTGTTGGATATTACTTCAAGTCGTATGTGATCCCACAATTGCTAATTTGAATGTTACCATATACATGTGGTAGTGATGTGTGTGAACACATTGGGACCGCTGGGGCATTTTTTCCCTCTTTAGGAGGTTTTTTCCCCCGAGCATTGTATATACGCCCATTACTCTAGGGCTATCTACTATTCAAAGCACACTAAGTAATACACTCTCTATTGTGTGCCTTGAGCTTCCTTCGTCTTCTCCAAGCCGTGTGTGTTTCTCTGCAAGCAGAAAATCCAACAATTGGTATCAGAGCAGGTCACGTCCTCCCGGGCTTAGTCGCCAGCTGCTCCAGCACACGCTTGCTCACTCTCTCCGATTTCAGTGAGCTTTGGCAAGCGTTCGCAGGTTGACAAATATTTTGGGTGAGCTCGTAGAGCTCGGTCTGCTCAGAATTTTGATTTGGGCTCATTTCGGCCTTCGTTTCCACTATAGGCAGTACTGCACATGCTATTCGTCATTTTGTGCAGAAATTCTGTCTGTGCCGATTTCTGCATAACAGGTGCCTTATAGTCTTCTACGGTTTGTGCTATATAGCACAGGTTGTTCCCGCTCCATTTCTCCTATTTTCGGACAGTTTTCACATGAGGTGCATCATTTACCATGGCTGACAACAACAACACAGATGTGGTCAAGATGTTTGCTGTTGAGGACAGGTTGGATGGGTACAACTACCCTATGTGGGCTTATATGATGCAACATGTTCTTGTGTCAAAGGGTGTCTGGAACATTGTGCAGGGCATTGATGTACGTCGTGGTTCTGAGGATGTAGGCGATGTTGAGGATGTTGCAGGTCTTGCTGCAAGGATTGCAGCTGTTAGAGTTGTTTTGCCTACGGCAGAACAGGCTCGTTGGGATGTTAAGGATGTGCAGGCTCATGCATTGATTGCGTTGTCTGTGAAGCGCACCATTGTTCCTCACATTCGTTCAGCAAAATCTGCAAAACAGGCTTGGGATATTCTAGCAGGTCTTTATGCAAGCCGCAATGAGGCTAAAATTGCTTTCCTGCGTAAAGAGCTGGAGTCGAAGATTATGCATGAGGAAGATGATATGGACACTTTCCTTGCTAGTGTCAAGGATATCAATGAGCAGCTTATTTCTGCAAGTGAAGTCATTTCAGACAGTTCCCTTGTGCAGACTGTTCTTGATGCCTTACCAGATTCCTACCAGACTTTTGCTAGTACTTGGACACTGATGACCCAAGGAAATCCTGAAGTTGTCAAGTTTGATGCATTATGCACATTACTGTTGCAAGAGTCACTTTCCAGAAAAAACAGGACTAGGCAGCGTGCAATTGAACAGGCTTTTATTGCTTTTTTTAAGGATGGGTGGTAACAGCAATGCAGCCACTTCTTATGGTTCTGTTGCGAGTGGCAAAAATTCTGTTCCTAATGCTTTTGCTGGCAGCAATTCGTCTGGAAATTCTGGTGATAAGGGCAAAAAGAAGATGCATTGCCATTATTGTAAAGCCAATGATCACTTGATCAAGTCGTGTCCTAAGTTGAAGGCCAAAGAGGCTAAGAAGAAAGAGGGTGGTTCCATTGCAAATGTTGGTTCCACTACAAATGCAGCCATTGTTGAGTCTTGTGTGAAAGGAGACTGTGTTGCTCATGTTGATGCAGAATGCGCTTTTAGCGCTGTTAACCCTCACGGCTCACGGACACCCTATCACCTATGAGACGGACGTTGTAGCCTATGACGGACGTTGTATTACCCTCACGGCTCACGGACACCCTATCACCTACGAGACGGACGTTGTAACCTATGACGGACGTTGTATTATTTACTTGTAGAGTCAGGTACCGGGCTTGCGGTCCAATAGTAAAAGGGTAAGAGTGATCGCCGATGAGAGGTGCACTCTAACTGGAACATTCAAGGGATTAGTTGGCTAAGCATGGGCGCCCAAATGTGAATGGGGTGAGCTCATATAAAAGTCAACTAAACCTAAAATTCACTCATTCTCTCATTTGTGCAATTGAAGAGTGCTCTTGCTCCATCTCCCTCTTCTTCTTCTTCATCTCTTTATGTGTGTGTGTGAGAGAGAGTGAGAGAGGGAGAGAGAGGGAGTGTTTGGGCGATCAAGCATTACAAAGGCAGGACGACGGTGAAGCGGTTGAGCGCGGCGTAGCGGCGTCTCCTTCTTCTTCGCAGCGAGGAATCCTCCACGAAGCAAGCGTAGAGCGGTGAGTGACACACCATCGCCTTCTTTGAGCTTACTACTTTAGGCTTGTTGTGTGCTTGAAGCCATTTGTGGCTCGCACACGGTGTATCAGCAAGTTCCTTGCATTGACACGTGCGACATACGCGCACATTTTTGGCACCGCTGCCGGGGAATGCCATACACCAAGCTCGAGTAGCACTCTGTGCTTCTCCGTGGTGCAATTTCTATTGTAGGAAAGGTAAGGAAGGAGTGTGTGTGTGTTGAGAAGAGGGATTTGGTGTTATACTTTGTGTTTTTTTTAATTAATGGAGTTTTCAAAGGTTCTGTGTTTATTCTCTGTGTATTAAGGTAGTTAGTTTTCTTTGTTAATAGATATTTCAAAGGTTCTGTGTTTATTCTCTGTGTATTAAGGTAGTTAGTTTTCTGTGTACAGTAAGTAGGAAGTAGATTAGTGAGAGTTAATAGAGTGTGTTAGTGTGTAAGAGTAGGTGTATTAGTTAGAAGTAGGTAGAGAGAGTGTGTGTGTGCTCTCGCGCAGGCCGCGACGGCCTTATCCTTAAAAAAAAATAATAAAATAAAATAAAATCTAAAGGTAGGACCGGGATCGGGAATATCTCCCAGACCCAAGCCCAAGCTCACGCTCAGGCCTAGGCCTCAGTCGCCTTTTAAAAAAACGAATTTTAGCTTCACACGTAGCTAAATATTGATTTTTGAGGACCAACGAAACGTCAGATGCCCGAAAATTGTGTTGTAATGCACACAACGACCCTTTAAGTGATACGCTCGTTTCGAGCTATCACACACCTCAATAAAAAAAAATCAAACATTAAAAAAACATCAAAAACAAGAAAAAATCAAGTAGAAAACGGGGTGCAAAACACCCACAAAACAAAGCAAGTAACCTTTGAGGGTACTTGCCGACACTTGTAGGGCACCCAAAGCACATGTATCTACGCTCTGGTTGTGTGCTAGAGTCCGAACAACTAGCTAGTGCTTCGATTTACGGGGGTACTCACTATCCTTCCACGCTAGGGTCTACGCCCTCGGCGGGGACCCAAGGTAGTGCAACCCAAGACCCAAATATAGCGGCTAGCGACTCTTCCTCTGACTACGATATTATGGAAGAGCATCTTACACAAAGCCCCGGGGGAACAAATGAAACCGTGCCTAGCTGGGCCCAACAACCTGGAACTAGTGTTTTTAGCCGTTTGATGGAAACTTTTAGTAGAGCTACGCGCTCTGAACCTACGGCTAGTGAAGTAAACGAAGGGGGTGGGGAAGTAGAATCACCATTCACATCTCCTGTAGACCCCACACTCCCTCAGAGTGTCCACGTGGACATTCTACCTACCTCATTTAATGAGGGCCCTACCGAGCTACCACCTTCCAAAGTCGCCTCTAAGGTAGCGGTGACTAAAAGTCAAAACACGGGAAGCAACATTGCATCCACCTCACGGCAACCCTCTAGTACGCCAAGTTTGGACGGGGTATTTCTCAATGAAAATTGGGAATATGACCTACACACGGAGACTTTGACCGACCTATACATGGGCTACACATACCATGTGGGTTGGTTAGAAGTTGTACAATCCACATCTAGTGCCACTAGTCTGGAGGAACAACAACACATGATCTGCAATGTCATCCATAGGATTATCCAGTCCGAGAGGCAAAATCGAGGAATAAACATACCTTCGACGGGTCTTATGCCATTTTTAGACATGGGCAAAGGGAAACAACCCACTCTATCACAAATGGAGACTCCCCCAGTGAGTCCCATCGATCCCCCATATGTTGTTTCGCTAGGGGTCTCAATGCAATCTGACCCCACAAGTTATAGCTTTACATTTCCAAGTCTAGCTTATCCTTCCCTGGATGACACCACGGATACCATGCCTACCCAATTGATGGGCATGCCAAGAAACACGCCATGGACCTCATTTGTTAGTAAAGCACCACTACATGGTAGCTCAATGTCTGCAACAACAGTACCTACAAGTGTGTACCAATAGTATGCACCTATGGCTCACACTCATGTAGTCCCTACCCCTCCCATTGTTTCAACTACCTATGCTCCACAACCACAATACACAAGTTCTTATTTCCATGGGACTATACCGGCTAGCATTAGCATGTCACATCCGACGTCTGCTATGCCTAGGGCCACCCATATGAACTATTGACCACCACATGGCACAACATCGTACCCAACGTGGAACCCAAGGGCTTCCTATGCGCCAAGCCCAATGCCAATACCTACTCCACATGTAGTCTCTAGAGCGCCTTCACCCACGGTACTTAGGTGACTTGGCAACATTTGCTCAAGCTATTAGTCGATCTATTGCTGAGAATATGCGTAACACGCCTGATAGAGAGCCTAGAAGTAAGGCAGTACAAATAGCCAAGCTCACACAAAAATTTAGTGGAGACGGGGATGTGAGAAAGCATATCGAAGTGTTTGAACAAATATGCGATTCTCTAGAAGAACACAATGACCTACATAAGAGCAATGCTTTAAGCCTAACCTTAGTGGAAAGGTTGGGGATTGGTATAGAACCCTAAGTGTGGAAGAAAAAACGATTTACCCTACTCTTAGGAGACTGTTCTTAAAAGAATACATACGAGAGGGAGTACTTTGGGGTGTAGCCTCTCAGCTCCAGAAAGCCCAACGAGAGGAAGGAGAGTCCGTGAGAGACTTTATAAGTCACTTGAAGCATTTGAATTCTCGTTGTAATCCAAATGAGCGCTTCAACAATAACCAATTGCTGGATAGATTCATTAGGGAATTACGACATGAGGATATCTACAATGGCCTAGTCATTAGAGGTATCACCACTTGGGAAGCAGTCACCACCAATGCGATCCAATTGGAGGATAATTTAATGATTCAAGGAGAAAGAGTGTCTACTGAGCCTAAATCTATTAGCTCACAAGCATCAGGGCATCAACCAATGACCCTAAAGCCTATTGCTAAGGAGCCAAAGATATCTGAGATGACTTTAGCAGATCTCACCAAGGCTATTCAAGAGAGTCTTAGAGAATATCGTGCTCCGCAAAACAATCATATGTATCCAAGAAGGGAGCAGCAATGGTGCTCAATATGCTATGGACCGCATAGTACTAGTGAATGCCCTACGTTTAGAGTAAAATTCAATGGGAAGTGCAATGCCTGTGGGAGGTGTGGTCATCAAGCTAAGGATTGCATAGTATTTAAGGGTGCGATGGCCAATAGACCAACCTTAGCATGGACAGACACACCTCGAGTGCCTGCCTTGATGCCGGCCCCACCTCTTGAACAAACAGCACAACACATGGTCCCTAGGGCCCAAAATGTTGTTCAAACAACACCCTTACCACCTCCAGTGCTAGGACCGCAACCACCACATCCGAGAATCACTTCTGTGAATCAAGTGGGTTGTGAGTCATCTATTTCTTGTTTGGAAGGCTATGAGGAAGATATAGATCCTAATATCGCCTATGGGATGGATGTGCTTGAAGAAAGTCCACAATACTACATGGAGGACTATTGGGGACAAGTCAAACCTGTATATCAAGTAGCTGCTCTTGCGGCAAGAGGCCAAAATATCAATTACACCGCTAAGAGACCACCTCTTCAATGCTATGAGTGTGGAGGTCCACATCGTGTAGCCGAGTGTCCTATTAGGCTACAAAAGAACTCCACACTAATGCAAACCAATCAAGCCAGCACGTCTACAATGCCGATACTCATGTGTAATCGATGTGGCCAAATGCAAATGCACCGAAGATCACGCCATTAAACTTGATTGAAGTTACCGAGGAGCCATCACCAAGTACACCCGTGGTACCAGTAAACGTACTCACACGATAGATGCTCCAAAAACAAAATTATATTCTTGAGGAAAGAGACACGACATCAATTGCCCAATCTCAGAAAAAGAAGAAAACACAAAGAAAGAGATCGCAAAAAGCAGCGAAGTCAGACCCCAGTTCAAAGACCAACATAGGGACTGGTGACGACCCCGTATATAAGAACGGGGCTGAAGAAGATTCTGATTCAGGTGAAACCATGGAGACCAAAACGACCACTAACATAGAAACCAACAAGGAAGATGTTCATGAGCCAAAATGGCCAGGATCCAAAAAGAAGATAGGAACTTACCCAAACCCTACAGAGGAGATTGAGCGAGTCAAGCAATTAAGGAGTTTGGTAGAAGATACCCAAAGGGATCTAGAACCAGCACCTAGGAAGATCCAGATTACAGACACCGTGTTCCCTACGCAACAACAACCTCACCAAGTCCATAGACCCTTGGACATACCTAGTGTCATCCGAGAAGAAAGTGACTTAAAGTCATGGGAAAGTGGGCGTACTCACTTCTTGATGGAAAGAATGTTTACAGAGGGACTACCTGATCCTATCGAAGAAATGGAGATCCCATCTTCCCCACGTCAAGGGACTCAAGGCCAAAAGGTGCCGTTAAATATTGCCAAACTGATGGATTTCATGTCTTCAGAAGTTAGAACCACCATCATGTCCAAACTATATAAAGACCCCGAGCTAGTCTCAGCTCTTCGAGCCTTTCTCAATGGAGAACTGAAGTTTGGGCTACCGCAATTTGCACACATGGATAGCACTGGGGAGATGCCAATAGAAGAGGAATACATAGATCCACAACCCAACTTAGATGAGAGCCTTGTTATAGAAATACCTGTTAACAAGTTGGGACAATACTTTGAGGGTGATGAATCCAATGCGACTATACCAATCACTACTAAGGGATTAACTGTGAAGGGAATCCTTGATGGTGGCACTGGGGTTAGCATTGTGACTAAAAATTGCTGGGAAACTATGGGAAGACCTCACCTTACGACCACAACCATAGTAGTGAAGATGGCCAATGGGTCTATTGGTAAACCTATTGGGATGCTAGAAGATCTCAAGATCAAGGTCTTTGGACATAAAATAAGAGTTACCTTCATTGTTATGGATTTCTCCAAACAGACTATGGCATTGGAGATGATCTTAGGACGTCCTTTCATGAGGGAAGCAAAAATGGTGCATGACTGGTCTAAAAACCATGTCTACTTGCAGTTCCCAGATTTTGTCATTCGAGTGGATCTTGTGACGGGTCGAGCACATCCTCTAGGAAACAGGTTTATAATTGATCATAGATCTGACACCACAGTTCACTCGGCCCCATTGCAGTATTGTTACACGTGTAAAGCGGACACTGATGTTGGGGAAGATTCTCCTTATATGGATGTACTACCTGGGATGACTGAGTCGGACAATGTGGATTGGGTCCACCTAGCAGCAACCATAGACACTTGGGGAAACAGGGGGACGACCTGGGTAACACCTGAGAGGGATGAAATGCCCGTACCCTTAAATATGCTACAAGCAATGCATATAGCTTCTGACAAGACTCATCCTAATGTAACAAAGAAAAATTCAACTGGGTCCCTAAAGCTTCTTTAGCGACCATAGCTAGTGCTAAAAGACAGACACCTTGTAAGAAACGTACCCCTCGCTCCAAGAAATGTAAAGAAACGTTGCGTTGGATTCCTAAACGACTATTGGAAGCCCAAGGCTACTATCAAGGAAATAATCAAATCTGGGTGCCAAAATGTAGATTGTGTTCTTACCTGTCACCTAACCCATGTGAGCCCAATCCCGTAGCTCCAAAACGAATCGATGATCACGAAAAGAAAAAAATCACAGAATGCTACACACCCGCTCTAGAGCTAGTTTGGGTACCGAAGAAAGAACGATTTGTTCCACCTAGCTCAGGAAGGGGGGAGTCCCATGAAGCTTCTAGCTCCTCATATAATGCATCCATAGAGGTAAAAGCTTCTCCAGAGTCTCCACCTACAATAGTGGACCTCCATGAAGCTACAAAGGAATCCACACCTCCCAGTGTTCAAGAATCACCTGATGAACCACTTCAAGTTCGATCCTGGGAGAGTACCTTACCACCCTTGCAACTTGACGAGGCACCTAAGGTAATAGAAAACTAATGGCAAAAATCCTCACCTATTACCAACTGGAACAATTGGTTCCAAAGGGTAACAAGCTCATTTCAAACGTTATGATCTACCCAAGGAAGGGGGGAATGTTTGCTGACAGTCATCATTCACTCACTCCCCTCTCAACCTTCCTCCCTGACCTCTCAATCTCCAATCCTAGGGATTGTATATATAAAGCCTTATACTCACAAAAAACAAAAATAATAAAGAGCAAGAGCAATTAGCAAACAAGTATGGACAATAAAAGTCAAAACATTAACTCAGACCTACACATTCACATCCGGTACATTGAAACAGAAACCTATGTCAACAAACACCTTTGATCCTCATCACTCGAGTGATGGAGGGTAGGTAAGATTAGTACGATAGGAGTGTTTCTGTTTTAGAGTTGAGTGATTAGCAAAGTTCTTTTTTCCCACTGATGTGCCTCCTAGAGGTATGGTTTGTGTTTCATAATGTGTACAGGAACAATTGTTGCTGTTGTTAGGATTTGGACCTTCATGGGATTTTTCTCTCATTCACACTTCAAATCAAGTGCAATTATCAACGCAAACAGGTGTTTCTTGTCCATTAGCATTGCCCCTTATCTTTTTCGCATCCATGTTTGTCTGCTTTAATTGTGATTGGTAGCATAATATTCATCGCATTTGCTTAGTACTAAACATTAAATTCAATGAATTTTTTGTCATAATCACTTGTCTACATTTAAAAATCAAGCAGTCCGACTAAGCTAGTTTGACCAAGTTAGGTGTTAGAGATCTTCTCTAAATACCATGGGGAATGCCTTCCTAATAATCAATGGTTACTTAGGTTCTTAATCCGATTTAGGCAGCATTGTGTGAAATGTACTAGGGTTTTCTAGTGGACTTGACCCTATTGACCTTTAGCTTAAGTATTATAAAGGGAGTTTACTAGTGTAATGAGCCTGGGGAGGGTAACAATGTTATATGACCCCCCAAAGTTACAAAATTAAAATGCTGGAAATGAACAAACAAAAAATAAAAGTGCCACAATGTAAAATCTTAAGCTGGAAGAGAAATCTCAGCTTGATTGGGTACTTCACTCACATGTATCGCCTATGGTACTAGAGCCCTAGAGGTTCCCAGTGTGGGCGCTTTTCCTTGAAAAGCAAAAAACCCAAAGCATACAAAATAAGCACACAAATCAAAATTGAATCACTGTGAAAAGACTTTGGGGGGTCAAAGAAAAGGTAATCAGTCAGGCGATGATTTCATGAGAAATTCCTTTTATCGTAGCTTAACTACAAGGTCTTCTAGGTATAGCCTCTAGTCATCCCTCGAACATGAAATACTTGGCTCGCGATTAAACAACTTAATCGATTAGAGAAAATTAAGAAGCTTACCCATGGTATTAATAGTCGATCTCGAGTGCCTTTCGATCGTTAAATTAGCGACCCCAGACTTGTTTAATTTTTTACCTTTACATCTGTTTATGCATTTGATTATATTGCAATTTAATGTTTATTACTGACAAATTGTTTAAAATTCTGTTACCAATCAATTTGTCTACCTAAAACTGCATATGCTTTTTAATCGCTTATGAGAATGCAATTACTGTGCCAATGTTGTTTGATTTTGCAGTGACTGAAGAAGGCTAAGGACATTCATCTCAAATGCTCTTCCACCTCGACCAACGAGCTTCAACTCAATAGCTTCTGAGGACGGAATCTACATCAGGAAGGGGGGCATGTTAACCCTCACGGCTCACGGACACCCTATCACCTACGAGACGGACATTGTAACCTATGACGGATGTTGTATTACCCTCACGGCTCACGGACACCCTATCACCTACGAGACGGACGTTGTAACCTATGACGGACGTTGTATTATTTACTTGTAGAGTCAGGTACCGGGCTTGTCAGTCCAATAGGAAAAGGGTAAGAGTGATCGCCGATGAGAGGCGCACTCTAACTGGAACATTCAAGGGATTAGTTGGCTAAGCATGGGTGCCCAAGTGTGAATGGGGTGAGCTCATATAAAAGTCAACTAAACCTAAAATTCACTCATTCTCTCATTTGTGCAATTGAAGAGTGCTCTTGCTCCATCTCCTTCTTCTGCTTCTTCATCTCTTTGTGTGTGTGTGTGAGAGAGAGAGAGAGTGAGAGAGGGAGAGAGAGGGAGTGTGTGGGCGATCGAGCATTACGAAGGCACGACGACGGTGAAGCGGTTGAGCGCGGCGTAGCGGCGTCTCCTTCTTCTTCGCGGCGAGGAATCCTCCACGAAGCAAGCGTAGAGCGGTGAGTGACACACCATTGCCTTCTTTGAGCTTACTAGTTTAGGCTTGTTGTGTGCTTGGAGCCATTTGTGGCTCGCACACGGTGTATCGGCAAGTTCCTTGCATTGACACGTGCGACATACGCGCACAAGCGCAGAGTGCACTTACAATCCTGTTGTCCATGATGCGTGCTTGTCAGTTGCTGCAGATTCACATGTTTGGTATTTCGACAGTGGTGCTACAAAGCACATTACCTCACATCGTGAATTGTTTACCTCTCTCGAGTCTTTCCCTCATGGGAATTCAGTCACTTGTGCCAACACCGTCTCTTATCCAGTTCAGGAAGTTGGAAAAATTGTGCTCACTGCTGCTAATGGCAGTTCCTTCACACTTGTTGATGCACTTTATGTACCTGGGATCAAGAAGAATCTCTTGTATGTATCCGCACTTGCTAGACTTGGACTTGTAGTCAAATTTGTGGATGACAGATGTACAGTTCATGATCTCAGTTTTGGTGATGAAATTGTTGCATCTGGGCTTTTGTGTCGTGGGCTGTATAAGCTCACTTTGTATGACAAGTGTGGACAAAATTTTGCAAATGCTGTTGTAGATTCAAGGGCTATTTCAGATACAAAACTTTGGCATGCATGTTTTGGTCATCTGAATTTTTCAAGTTTGCTGCGTTTGCAGAAATCTGATATGGTTGCTTCTTTGCCGCCTCTTGAAGCACCTGTCAAACATGTTTGTGAAGGCTGTATTTTGGGTAAAATGCAACGTTCTAAGTTTCCAAAGGATGGGTCAGTTAGGGCCACATGCAGGTTGCAGCTTGTGCATAGTGATGTTTGTGGGCCCATGCAAACTTCGTCCTTGGGCAATTACCTGTACTTCGTGACTTTCATTGATGATTACTCTAGGCATGCATGGGTATTTCCGCTTAAAGCAAAGTCCGAAGTTTTTATGTGCTTCAAACAATTTCTGGCTATGGCTGAAAATGTCTCGAAATGTACTATGGGCACCCTCCGTTCCGATCGAGGGGGGGAGTATATGTCTCATGAATTTAATGCATTTCTGGCTAGTCGTGGGATAAAACACCAATGTACAGTGCCTTATACACCTCAGCAAAATGGTGTTGCTGAGAGGAAAAATAGGTCACTGACGAAAATGGCACGATGTATGGTCAAAAGTCAAGCTTTGCCGCATTCTTTTTGGCTTGAGGCCATCATGTGTGCCACTTATGTACTTAACAGGTGTCCTACGAAAGCTTTGCAGTCTATTACTCCATATGAAGCACGGCATGATAGAAAGCCTTCTATTGAGCACATGCGTGTTTTTGGTTGTTTGGCATATGCTTTGGTGCCACAAGTGCAGCGCAGAAAATTGGACGATAAGGTTGTCAAATGTATTTTTGTTGGTTATAGTGCCGAAATCAAAGGTTACAGGTTGTATCATCCGCAAACAAAACGTATTCTGGTTTCTCGAGATGTAGTGTTTGTGGAAGATTCTGTTCAGCCCTTGCTGTCATGTACTAGAGATAGTAATGTAAGCTCACAGGACATTTATGACACTTTGTTGCCTCTTTTCAGTGGTGGAAATACGAATGTAAGTTCCAATGAGGCAAATGTACAGCCTATGGGGGTTTCTGAAAATGTTCTAGATCAGCCTATTACTGATGCAGATCTACATGATGTACTTGATGAGGAAAGGGCTGAAAATGAGCAGGCTAGAGGTATGCCAAAATGGCTGGTGCACACTTTACGTGACGGTAAATTGGATGCACCTTTGTCTAGTCGTACTCGTTCAGGCTCTCGCCATGCATCTTATGCATCAGATTGTTATGCTTTGGCTGTGTCTAGCTTACATGATGTTGAGGAGCCTTTGTCTTTTGATGAAGCACATAATTCAAAAAATTGGATGGCTGCCATGCAATCAGAATATGATGCACTTATAGAAAATGACACATGGACTTTATGTGATTTGCCTCCTGGCAAAAAGGCCATTGGTACGAAGTGGGTTTACAAGTTGAAACACAACCCGAATGGTGAGATCGTTCGCCATAAGGCTCGACTTGTTGCAAAGGGTTATGCACAACAAAAAGGCATTGATTATGAAGAGACTTTTGCTCCCACTTGTCGTATGACTACTGTGCGTTTTCTATGTGCATTGGCAGCTCATTTTGGTTGGGATGTACATCAATCAGACATTGTTACTGCTTTCTTGAATGGTGACATATTTGAGGAAGTTTATGTAACGCAACCTCGCGGTTTTGTCATAAAAGGACAAGAGGACAAAGTGTGCAGATGTAAGAAGGCTTTGTATGGGTTGAAGCAATCTCCTCGTGCTGGGTATGAGAAAGCTGACACTCATTTGGTCAAACAAGGCTTTCGTAACAGTCCAACAGAAAGCACATTGTATGTAAAGCGTGAGGATGATGTATTTCTCATTGTGGTTCTTTATGTTGATGATTTGTTGATCACTGGACCAAATGAGAGACATATTGCTGAATTTAAGGCTGATTTGAATGCTACTTTCAAGATGAAAGATTTGGGGCTGTTGCATCATTACTTGGGTATACAGTTTAAGCAGTGTGATGGTGGTATGCCTTGTGTCAGAAAAGTTACATAGAGACATTGCTATGTAAGTTTGGACTTGAGGATTGCAAACCTATTGCCACTCCCATGGAAATAGGTTTGAAGTTGAGTCTACACGATGTTGGCGATCTTGCTGATGTCACTCTTTACCAAACTGCTGTTGGCTGCCTCATTTATGTATGCAACACAAGGCTAGATATTCAGTTTGCAGTCTCACAGGTCAGTAGATTCATGCATAGCCCAAGGTCTAAGCATTGGCAGGCTGTCAAGAGAATTTTCCGCTACCTTAGTGGCACTTTACACCTTGGCTTGTTTTATCCCAAGGGGGGATCATTGCCGCCAGACTTACAAGCTTTTTCGGACTCAAATTGAGCTGGTTGTTTTGACACGCGAGTGTCCACAAGTGGTTTTTGTTTCATGCTTGGCAATTCATGCATATCATGGTTGAGCAAGAAGCAACCTACTATGGCCACTTCGAGTTGTGAGGCTGAGTACAGGGCAGTCTTCACAGCTATGGTTGAGTGTGTATGGCTCAGACACCTTATGGCTGATTTGGGTGTTGGACAGGACACTGCCAACACTATCTACACTGACAGTCTGAGCGCATTGGCAGGTGCGAGGAACCCGGTTTTTCATGCTCGCACAAAAAACATTGAGGTGAATTACCACTATGTCAGGGAGAGGCTCTCAGCAGGAGAGATCAGCTTGGCTTTTGTGCCAACACAGGACAACCTTGCAGATCTTTTCACAAAGGCATTGTCTCGTGAGAAGCTTGAAGCTTTCCGCAAAGCTTTGGGCTTACTCCCCTTTGTGGACTGATCATGTCCTCAGGGCATGGCACTTCCCTTTACTCATGTGCCAGCTCTCGTTCACCACATCACTCCAGGGGGAATTTGTTACCATATACATGTGGTTGTGATGTGTGTGAACACATTAGGACCGCCGGGGCATTTTTTCCCTCTTTAGGAGGGTTTTTCCCCCGAGCATTGTATATACGCCCATCACTCTAGGGCTATCTATTATTCCAAAGCACACTAAGTAATACATTCTCTATTGTGTGCCTTGAGCTTCCTTTGTATTCTCCAAGCTGTGTGTGTTTCTCTGCAACCCTAATTCCAACATTGAAGTCATAAAGTATCTGACAATTCCTATCACTAATCACTACATTCACTCAATGAACCACAATCCAGCTAATGTGTGCAAGCTATCTTGGGCGCACCAAATATGGCTACACCCTTTTTGAGAGATGGAATCGGAGTTTGACCACTTGAATGGGGTTCCTATGATCAGACAAGTCTAACCTTGGTGTCGATCAAAAAATCACCTTTGTGGTAGGATTTCTATCTTGAACGTGTTGAAGATAAAATTCCACTATTTCAAGAGATTTTTGTCCAATTTGATTTTCTTGGGTTTTCGCATGTAATTTCAAGTCTCTCAATTGTTGTTTCACAAAGTTTGGATTGTAGTTAAGTTTTTTATCACCTTTTTTGCTAGTTTTAAAAATTTCCAACTGTTTTGGTGTTTCCAGTCTTTGCACAACTTCAAAGTTGTTCAAACTTTCTCAAGAGATCTATAATGTTCAAACAAGGCTGTGTCAATGAAAATTTTGCCAAAATTACTTCTCTGGTAGAAAATCTATCTTTAGCACACCAAAGATAAAATTCTCCAAAATTTGAACTTTTTGCAAATTTTTCCCAATGCTTAAAGCTTACCCATGCTTTGGTTTCAATGTTTGACCAAAAAGTGACTTTACTTTTTCCAATTTCACACAAATGCGATTTTTATCAAGTTTCAACCCAAACAGGTGTTCCAGTGGTTCCAAATGTACCAAAATTAATAGGGAAGGTCAAAACAAGTTGGTCTAACTCCCTGTAAGTTCAAATTCTCAAGCTGAACCCAAAAAAGCCCCTTTTCATCTTAGGTGCACCTATGATAGAATTTCCATTTTGCAAAGCCAATTTCATTTTTAAGGTTTTGGATGTCTTTTTCCATACATTTCAACACTTTCAATACTTGAAAAACTTGTGCAATGCGTAGGTCTGTTTATCTTTGGTGTGCCAAAGATGATTTTGAAAATTCTTTGGTAGAGGAATTAAGATCAGATGCAATCTTGACTATTTTGTACTTACCCTACTCCTACTGAATGAACAATAAAAATAGTGCCGTATGTGGTGCCAAATTTCTAATTCTACCTTGGTGTTATCTTCGTGACTAATTCCTAGTCTAAAGGACCCTTCACTCAACCCGTCCAACCAATCTAATGCTACCAAGGTCCTCTTCGAGTATCCCTACTCTCAAGCACCTCTCAACAATGAAAAAGTGAGAAAGTGTTTTACTCTAGTTGAACCTAAAGGAAGTGATGGAATCGTCAGTAATGCTTTGGGCTTTTCTCTAGTCTAGATTGCCTTGTCCCCAACAATGACCCTAAAATGTCGCCCGGCTACCAAGCCTCACCATATCGATGCTAGCAAAGCGAAAACCACAGACATAAAATGTCAATCCGTGGGACGTATCTGACTTGACTAGTGCATGGAGTCTAGTGCGCTCTCACCTAGATCGGTCTCAGGTGTGTGTCAAACACCAAAAGCTAACCTTCTTACTACAAGCCTAGTAAGATGAGCTATAGTGATCCAAATGCGGCAAAACTTGCTAGCTAGAATGTGCAGAATATCCTTATCAACCTCATGTGCTCAAAAGCCATTTTTGTCACTTGGGAAAAATCATGCCAAAGGTAAACTGGGCAGGTTCATTTCGGCCTCTGAAGCACTCTATAGCTACTTTAGGATGTATTCTATCTACCTCTATGGTCAAAATCCAATTTTAATATGTATTTGATGCATAGAGAATGCAAACAACTTGTAGATAGGCACTACTAAGAACACAACTTCATCACGAGAGAACTACATAGAAAGGAAGAGCTTTCTCCTATGAGTGCATTAGTATGCTCAAAACTACAACGCAACTTCATACGAGGAAGACACGAAGGAATGAAACACAAGAGAGTTCACCAAAATGTACTGCAGCGTGCGCTCAACTTTCATTATTCAAAACTTAAGTCCAAAGTTACAAAATTGGTATTTATACCTTAGATAAGGTATGAGAAATGAAACCCTAACTAAATGGCTAGGTACAAAGGAAAACTACAAATAATTACAACTTCTGAGCTCTTGGCCCCTTTTACACTCTTGGCAAATAAATGTGATACAGTAAGTTTGGACTTTACGAGGTTTCAAACTAATAAATAGGGTTTTGATACAATAAGTGGCTAACAAAATAAAAGGATGGTAGTGATGATCTTGTTAGCCTAGCAGCTAGAAAACTTCCATCAAGGTTGGTAAATACCATAGAGTACTTTTAGGAGAACATGTGTGTAAAATATAGCAAGATCCACAAATGATATCTGCATCCATTATGAGACAAGAACAAGTTAGTACTTAAACTCATAAACTGTAGTAGTGTCTTGTAAATGGGGCACTTCTCAACAATGTTCCCTATATGCTATATACAAATTAAAGAAAAAATCACTTGTATTGTCCATAGCTTGAGTTGGAAGGTCCATGTAGAATTAGTTAGCGTAGTATGGCCCAATGAGGAAGTCTTGTAAGTTGAATGCCGCAGGAACAAAGACCACCACCTTCACATAGATTTGAAGGTGCTCCATGAAAGAGAATATAGGCGGGATTAAGGCAGTTAGTTCTAGCTCCGGCCATGCAGGGGTTCAACCCAGATAGTGGGGTAGTGGATTTGTGTAAGGTGGTACCTTGATTATAGTTCCCCTTCTCTAATTGTATGATAGTAGCCCATGTGTTCCCTTTTCGATTTTCCAAAAATCCTTAATGATAGGTAATTTTGAAAAATAAAACATAAGAGGAGGTTCCTACAATATTCTCAAATGAAGCACAAATTGGGGTGTGTGTGTGTGTGTTTGCAAGAGCTCTCTCCTCCTCTATCTATTAACATGGTATCTGAGCCTGGTTGTGTTTGAGGAGCTTGGAGCAGTAAGCGAGAGCAACAAAAGAAGTGGTCTTGAGATTCCCTCGAGATGTGACAAGATGATCTGTAATTGAGGTGCTTCCCTTTAGAAATTGTGTGTCTAGGTTCGTATGTAGTCCTTTGGACCATAATTGTGCAACCATATTTTCATTCCAGGCACGTTTTGACCCTCATTTTGGGAGTAAATTCTCTTGCAAGAACACTAAGTTTTGGGCTTTGATGGATCTACTATTCAATGTTGCAAAAACTCTAGTTTGGCTGCAATGTTCATAGATATTGTTTAGCATCGTGAAACATGTGTATGTACACATATTGTGGTTACAAGTGGTAACTAACTATTTTTAGCAGGTTGTTCAGAGACTTGGTGAAGTGTTGAAAACACCTCGATTAACAATGTTGGACTTAATTAGATTGTCAGTGAAAAGATAGAGAAGCTAGACAAGAACAACTTCCATGCTTGGAAGTTCAAAATAACCAATTTCCTTATGGGTAAAGGTTATTGGTAGTACGTTGATGGAGAGCATGAGACATCACCAACATTACAAGGTGCAATGCTGTGTAGCTAAAGGACTTTAAAGATTGGAATCAGATTGCTCAAAAGGTCATATATTGGCTTTCTATGAGTGTGCAAGACCCTATGATTGGGCACATACAAGTTGCTCACTCCTCTCTTGAGGCTTGGGACACCTTACGATCATTGCAATTGAAGACTATGCTAAATACAACGTAGTAGAAGAAATACCAATGACTATTTGATGAAGATAAATAACATTTATGACTCCCTTGCATCAATTGGTGTTACAGTTTATGATGATGATAAGGTGGAAATATGTATAAAGGGTTTAGGTCCAAAATACAAACAATTTAAAACTGGTATCCATCTTGAGAGAATATTCTTGCATTTATAGATCTAGTGTCCTTGTTGATTGTGGAAGAGATAGAGCTTGAGGAAGAGTCGTCTACGCAGGGCAAATAATAATTTTACATGGGTCCTCTTCAGTAATAGAGGAAGAGGAAGAAGATGAGGTGTAGGTCTGAAGGAGTACGAGCGGAAGTGTGACGCGAGAGAGAGTGCGAGAAGAAGAGCACGACGATATGGTGAACTCGCTCTACTGTAATGTGTAGAGCATAGTGAGTTCTTATTAGGTTTTTACAAAAGAATATGTGCACATACCTGGCGGCCCGCCCACTTACCCGGGCGACCACATTGGGCTTTATACCCCAACAACCTCCCACTTCAAGTCCAATGTGGTACTTTAAGTGTGAGAGAAGCTACTATACAAGCTAATATACAAGAGATGTAGAGAAGTGATATACTACCCTACACCTAACTGCTTGCGAAAATGCACACAGCTCTCTGAGGGAAGTCCTTTTGTAAGTAGATCAGTGGGATTTTCTGTGGTGTGAACTTTGACAAGCTGAAGTTGCTTATCCTCGAGCATTTCCCTAATGAAATGATACTTCACATCCACATGCTTTGTCTTTGAGTGATAAACTGGATTGCGAGCCAATTGTATAGCACTTTGACTATCACAATATAACACAGGCATCTCTTCTTTGATTCCCAAATCTGTTACTAGTCAATTAAGCCAAATTGATTCTTTGCATGCCTCTGATGCTGCAACATATTCAGCCTCTGTAGAAGACTGAGTAACACAATCTTGTAATCTAGAACGCCATGATACTGCTCCACCAGCCAATGTAAAGACATACCCTGACTTAGACCTTCGGTTGTCTAAGTCACCTGCATAATCTGAATCTGTAAAACCCTTTACACTTAGCTCCTGACTCCCATAGCATATACACATACTCTTTGTAGCTTTTAGGTATCTCAATATTCCTTTCACTGCCTCCTAATGTTTCTTGCCTGGGTTTGACATGTATCGACTTACTACTCCCACTGCAAATGCAATGTCTGGGCAAGTAGAAATCATTGCATACATTAAACTACCCACTGCAGACGCATATGGAATCTTATCCATTTCAGCCTGTTCTTCCTCAGACACAGGACAATCTTGTTTGCTAAGTTTCACATATGGTGGCAATGGAACACTCAATGCCTTTCCCTTCTCCATATTGAAACGTTGCAAAACCTTGTCAATATACTCTGTTTGAGATAACCAAATCAACTTCTTTGATCTGTCTCTCTCAATGCGCATACCAAGTATATGACTTGCCTCACCCATGTCTTTCATGTCAAACGATTTTGCCATCTTTGACTTCAAAGCTGAAATTTCTTCCAAGTGCTTGCCAGCAATCAACATGTCATCCACATACAAAATAAGGATCAGCCAACTGCCATCCTTAGCCTTCTTTGTATATAGACAGTGATCGAACTCACTACGTTTGTAGCCTTGAGAAAGCATAAACTTGTGGAACTTATGGTACCATGCCCTCGGTGATTGTTTTAAGCCATAAAAACTCTTTAACAAATGGCATACCAAATCTTCCTTGCCTTTCTCAACAAACCCTTCTGGCTGCTGCATGTAAATTTCCACATCTAAATCACCATGCAAGAATGCTGTCTTGACATCCATTTGGTGCAACACCAAATCTAATATGGCAACCAATGCAAGAAAGCATCTCAATGTAGTCATCTTGACCACCGGAGAGAAGACTTCATCAAAGTCAATGCCTTGTTCTTGCTCAAAGCCCTTGGCAACAAGCCTTGCTTTGTACTTTGGCTGACTATCATGAGCGGTGATCTTATACCTGTAAACCCATTTACAAGGTAGAGCCTTTTTGCCCTGTGGTAATTTAACTAGCTTCCATGTCTGGTTTTTATGCAGAGCTGTCATCTCTGACTGCATGGCCAATTGCGAATTCCCGAAGTCCTTCATTTGCAATGCTTCCTTGTAACATGAAGACTCATTGCAATCAGTCAACATGACATAGTTCATAGATGGAACAAACCTATCAGGAGGTCACGTGATACGTCCAGATCTACGCACAATAGGTGGCTTAGGCTCAGCCACAACCTGTGGTTCCAATCTATCCCGTCCTTGCTCCTCTTGAGCCCTGACATTTTGTCTTGCACGTGCAGGTCCATCTTCTTGGAAGACAACTCTTCTAATCTCCTCAACCCTCTCTGGTTTAGAATGATATTTGGATTCATTAAAGTGAACATCATTGCTGCGGACAACCTTTCTGGATTCGGGATCCCAAAGTCTGTACCCCATCTCACCAGAATTACCATAGTCTAGAAAGATGCACTTTCTACTCTTTGGCTCAAGTTTGTTCCTAAATTCCTTTGGAACGTGAGTATATGCCTCACAGCCAAAGACTCTCAGATGCTTGTATGAGGGCATTTTGCCTGACCATACCATCTCTGGCACTGAATCCTTCTGCAAAACCTTGCTAGGAGATCTATTTACAAGATGAACAGCTGTTGATACAGCTTCAGCCCAAAACCCATTTCGCAGCTGTGCATTAGACAACATACTTCTGACCTTCTCTTGTATGGTCCTATTCATCCTCTCAACAACACCATTTTGAGGAGGATTGTAAGGAGCAGTAAGTTCACGTTTTATACCTTTTGACTCACAAAAGTCCTGAAAGGCCTTTGAAACATACTCTCCACCATTGTCAGTGCGTAAGCATTTAAGCTTCTTGCCACTCTGATTCTTCACAAGTGTCACAAACGTTTTGAAAACACTAAACGCTTCATCCTTGTGCTTGAGAAATTAAACCCATACTTTCCTCGAGTAATCATCTATAAATGTCATAAAGTAAGAAGCTCCCCCTAGAGATAGGTTAGGCATAGGTCCACACAAATCACTATGAACAAGTGCCAACTGTGTATCTCTTCTACTGCTTCTATGCTTATGTGGTTGCTGTGTTTGCTTACCATACAGAAAATGTTCACAGAATTCAAAAT
Organism: Adiantum capillus-veneris; assembly: GCF_014529385.1. Taxonomy (NCBI): domain Eukaryota; kingdom Viridiplantae; phylum Streptophyta; class Polypodiopsida; order Polypodiales; family Pteridaceae; genus Adiantum; species Adiantum capillus-veneris. Next base: position 53,773,688 of record NC_140955.1, on the reverse strand, counting down.
CATTAAATGAAAAGCCAGGCAAATAACCAGAACGAGACAAGATTTCCATTCCCTTCTTGGACATATGTCCTAACCGGCTATGCCACAAAGAAACGTTCGGCTGCTCGGTTACATTGATTACATTTTTAGAGACATTTGATACATAAATCATGTAAAGTCCTCCAGACTTTACTCCATGTGCTACTGTCATAGAACCCTTGGATATCTTCCACATGTTCTGTCCAAAAGTGGTGACGTAGCCAGCATCATCAAGTAAACCTGTGCTGATCAAGCACTTTGTAATTGCGGGAACATGTCTCACATTCTTCAACGTGAAAGAAGAGCCATTCTGAAACTTCAATTGAACATCTCCAACACCTAAGATCTCACATGTCTGCCCATTGCCTAGCCGAACATGATCTTTAGTGGTCACATAAGAGGTAAACCACTCCTTGTTTGGAGACACATGAAGTGATGCCCCTGAGTCTGTAATCCAGTCACTCAGTGCATTTCCATCAGATGCTGTAAGAAGAGCTGAGTCCATTGTATTCTTCAAGAAGTAGATGTCTCCTGACACTAGACTGTCATCCTCTGCAACAGTGTTTGTCACATTTATTTCTTGAATCTTCACTGAGGACTTGTTCTTCTCACCATGGTCTTCAGCTTTCTCTTTTCCTTTTTCTGCTTTCCATTCTCTACAGTCTCTTTTCATGTGACCCTTCTTGCCACAATGGTAGCATTCTATGTCACTCTTGCCTTTAGCACTGCGGGACTTGCTACAAGACTGATTCCTCTTTCCACCTTTGTACTTTTCTTTGGTCCTTCCCCTGACAACTAAGGCTGTTCCTTTGGCTTTGTCCATTGTATTTCTATTGGTTTCTTCAGTAAGCAGACTTCCTTCTACACCTGCTTTGTTCAAACCATCTGGAGGTGCAGAATTACTCAAAGCTGTGCGAAAAGTGTCCCAACTTTCCGGCAATGTGATCAACAGGAACATAGCTCTAACAGGTTCATCAAACTTGACACCTTGAGCTGACAACTGACTATAGATTGTGTTGAATTCATTCAGATGATTGGACATAGGTGTCCCTTCTTTCATCTTCAAGTCAACAAGCTTCTTAAGCCAGTATACCTGTGAAGCTGCACTCTGCTTCTCATAAAGATCACTCAGCTTTAACCATGCTTGATAAGCCGGCATCTCGTCTGCTACATTGAAGTAAACGCTTTCTGCCAAAGTCAGCATAATGTAGAAAGTGCCAATTCATCCATTTCGCTCCATTCATCTTCGTCCATATCTTCTGGTTTTATCCCCTTGAGCTTTATAGGTTTTATCTGCTTCTTTTGTACCAACACGTGCCAAATCTGCTTCTTCCACAATGGGAAATTGGTTCCATCCAGCTTCTTGATATTGTAAAGAGCAATGTCTTGTGATCCAGCCATAGCTACGCTTCACAGTGGTTTACTTTCTTGGGAAAAATTCGGCAGAGTTTCCCCTGTAAACTGACCTCTGAACCAATATCAACCTGTCAAATGAACCAAGAAAGCTTTAGATTCTGCATAAATTTCGGCAGAGTCTCCTTTGTAAAGTGACTCTGGTGTACTCAAAAACAGACCAAAAAGCAGCTCAAAAAACCACTGTCTCTCTAACATTGTAAGCTGTGGGTAAACCTGTCCTGCACCTGTATTGTCTCTCACTGTCCTGTAAGCATAGACTGTGACAATGCCTCAACGGCAGTAAAGCAAAGATGCAATCCCAACTATCTAACTCACAGTCAATACATCCTAGTTGCCTATCTAAGGGTGCTCGAGGGATCGCTCCAAGACCTGTATCACCGAAAGGATCTCAACTTTCGAGAATCCCCCAGCTCAATAAAACCTCACTCGACCCTCAACAAAGGCTGCAGTAAATCTGACAGTACATAGACTTCCCACAAAGTCATACATCCACAAATTTCCCACTATATGTTGTAACCGCTGCGGCGGTTGTTTGCTGCGTGACTCACAGCCAGCAAACCCTCAACAGACATACATCATCTCTGACAATGCATCCCATGTGGAAGTACCTGCAATGTCAGGATGAAATCTGGAATATCAAGCAGCAAACACAAGCTACCTGATGAACTAGTGAATGTCGCCTACAATCTGTGTGTAGATGCGCCCGTGTCGTATGTGACACGCCTCCAAGAACTGTGAGCCATCCTTCGATGTGTAGACAGCCACAAATCAACACTCTGGGAGTGCCGATATCCTCAGCACCTGCAGTCGTAGGCCGAAACCCCAAATTTGCAGAGTCGGATTTGCACCTGTTGAGACCACGTAGTCGAAAATGGCCTACGCAGAACTTTGTTGAAGCCGAACGGTGGCCGAGATGACCTCAGAATGAAATTTTGAGAACTCGGCCCCGAATTTGAGAAGTCTGAGAAGACACGGCCCCGAATTTTGATGACCTCAGATTTGGGGCCGTGTCTTCGCCTGTCGAATCTCACTCCATTCTGAGCAGGTGACTCTGGCTACCTGCAAATGCTGCCCCGAGCCTCGATCTGAGCTCTGATACCAGTTGAAGGAGTACGAGCGGAAGTGTGACGCGAGAGAGAGTGCGAGAAGAAGAGCACGACGATATGGTGAACTCGCTCTATCGTAATGTGTAGAGCATAGTGAGTTCTTATTAGGTTTTTACAAAAGAATATGTGTACATACTTGGCGGCCCGCCCACTTACCTGGGCGACCACATTGGGCTTTATACCCCAACAAGGTCATGGAGGTGGTCATGGAAAAGGCAACCACCAAGTGCAACAACACAATAACATTAAGAGACAAAACACAGGTGGTCAAGGACTTTTCCAAGGTAGGAGGAGGCCAAGAGGTTGTGGTAATGTGCTGCATAACAATACAAGCCAATGTGAGAATGTTGTATGCTGAGGTTGTGGGAGACATGATCGTCACTTTGAACGTGATTGTCCAGACATGAGAAACCAAAATAATCAATGCATTCCAAGAGACGTTATTCCGAACATAAAGGTCCTCAAGAACTTTTTTGTGTTTTATCAAGCGCACCACTTTTGGCATACATATCAAGCAAGGCATTGCCAAGCAGGACATCTTTTTTCAACAGCCTCTGACTAACATTATAATTATGAATTTTTGTGCCCATATCAACCTCTTGTGTAGAGCCACATGCCTTCAAGATGCATGCAATGACTGCATCTAGAGAGAGGACCTTGCTTCACATCCATTGAAAAATGACTAGAGCTTTTTGGCCCTACCCTTGTGGGGAAAATCTTGGAATCAATCCATTCCAAGAGTCCACATTTCGAACAGGAAGCTCCTCGAGCACTTGTGTAGAGCCACACGCCTTCAAGATGTAAGCATAGCATTCAAGACAAAAGTATTGGTGATTGAATTTGGAGAGTTACACTTGCTTTGCATCGGCTGAAAACAGTGCAGCTTTCTGGCCCTGCTCTTGTTCCACACATCCCCCAATTGGTGCATTCCAAGAGATGATTTTCCGGACAAGAAGCTCCTCAAGCACTTTTTGTGCTTTCTCAAGTGCACCACATTTGGCACACATATCGACCAAGACAGTGCCAAGCATAACATCTTTTTTCAACGCCACTGATTAACAACATAATTGTGAATTTTTGTGCCCATATCAACATCTTGCGTAGAGCCACACACCTTCAAGATGCATGCGTAGGTGATTGCATGTAAGGAGAGACCCTTGCTTCACATCTACTGAAAACTGACTAGAGCTTTCTCATGTGGGGTAAACCCTATAATCAATGCATTCCAAGAGTCCACACTCTAGATGGGAAGCTCCTTGAGCACTTTTTGTGCTCTTGGAAGTGCACCACATTTAGCAAATATGTCAACCAAGGCATTACCAAGCACGACATCTTTTTTCCACAACCCCTTGCTAACAATATCAACCTAAATTTTTATGCCCATACCAACATCTTGCATAGAGCCACATGTCTTCAAGATGCACGTGTATGTGATTGCATCAGGAGAGAGGCCTTCGCTTTACACAACCTAGAGCTTTCTTGCCTTGCTTCTGTTGTTGTGCCTATGTGATTACATCAGGAGAGAGACTCTTGAGCTTTTTTGCCCTGATCCTGTTGTGCGTACCCCACGACCAGTGCATTTCAAGAGACCGTTAGCGGAGGCGGCTATGGGATACTGGCCATAAATAAAGCAAGATAGGTGTTTCAAAAGTTGTGCCACGTGGATTAAGGAGGTTCCTGCATTTCGAATGGTGATGTTATGCTAACGAAGTAACTAGAGTGCTTTCGTTAGCTGTTGGAATCAAATTGAGAACGAGCAAGGTATTGGAAACCTATATATGTAATAGTCCATGACTAACAATATTAACATGAATTTTCAAGCCCGTATCGGCATCTTGCGTACAGCCACATGCCTTCTAGATGCACACTTATGAGATTGCATCTGGAGAGAGGCCCTTGCTTTGCATCCACTGAAAATAGCCAAGAGCTTTCTCGCCTGCTTTTAATGGGAGTATCCCAAAATCAATGCACTCCAAGAGACGACATTGAGGACAAGAAGTTCCTCAAGCACATTTTGTGCTTTCTGAAGTGCACCACATTTAGCATACGTATTGACCAAGGCATTGCCAAGCACGACAATTTTTTGCAACAACCTTTGACTAGCAATATCAGAGTAAAGGTTTAAGCCCATATCAACATCTTGTGTAGAGCCACATGCGTTCAAGATGCAGATGTAGGTGATTGCATCCATACAGTTGCCCTCACTTTGCATCCGCTGAAAACAACCTAGAGATTTATGTCCCTGCTCCTGTTGTGCATACACTGCTATCAGACAACGTCGTTCCGAATAGTAAGCTCCTCGAGCACCTACTGAGAACATCCCATATCTTCCTGTCCCGGCACTTTTGGGGCATATCTTGCAATCGATGCGTTCCAAAAGACGACATCCCGCACCACATTTGGCATACATATTGACCAAAGCCAATTGCCAAGCACAACAATATTTTGCGACAACCCTTGACTAACAAGATCAGAGTGAATTTTTAAGCCCATGTCGGCATCTTGTGTATAGCCACATGCCTTCAAGATGCACACTTATTTGATTGCATCTAGAGAGAGGCCCTCGCTTTGCATTGGACATAAGTATATATGACTGAATTTGGAGAGATACACATGCTTTGCATTTGCTAGAAACATTGTAAATCTTTCTGGCACTTCTCTTATTGCACATATCACGCAATTAGTGCATTGCAAGAGGCAACATTCCGGACAAAGCACTTTTTGTGCTTTCTCAAGCGCTCCAAATTTGGTATACATATCAATCAAGGTAGTGCCAAGCATGACATATCGGCATCTTGCATACATCCACATGCCTTCAAGATGCACGCTTATGTGATTGCATCTAGAGAGAGGCACTCGCTTCGCATTTGCTGAAAACAGAGTAGAGCTTTCTGGCCTTGCCATCGGGGCAAACTTGCAACTCAGTGCATTCCAAGAGTCCATACTCCGGACAAGAAGCTCCTTGAGCAATTGCGTAGAGCCACACGCCTTCAAGATGTAAGCACAACTTGCAAGACAAAAGTATATATGGCTGAATATGGAGAGATACACGTGCTTTACATCCGCTAGAAACATTGTAAAGCTTTCTGGCATTGCTCTTGTTGGCCATATCCCGTAATTAGTGCATTCCAAGAGGTGACATTTCAAACATAGCACTTTTTGTGCTTTTTCAAGTGCTCCACATTTGGTATACATATCGATCAAGGTAGTGCCAAGCACGACATATCGGCATCTTGCGTATAGCCACATGCCTTCAAGATGCACGCTTATGTGATTGCATCTGGGGAGAGGCCCTCGCTTCGCATTTGAAAATAGAGTAGAGCTTTCTAGCCTTGCCATAGGGGGAAACCTTGCAATCAGTGCATTCCAAGAGTCCACACTCCAAACAAGAAGCTCCTCGAGCAATTGCGTAGAGCCAAATGCCTTCAAGATGTAAGCATAGCCTGCAAGACAAAAGTATATATGTCTGAATTTGGAGAGATACACGTTGCATCCCGCAATCAATGCATTCCAAGAGGTGACGTTCCGGACAGAGCACTTTTTGTGCTTTCTCGAGCGCTCGACACTTGGCATACATATCGAGCAAGGTATTGCCAATCATGACATATTGGCATCTTGTGCAATTTCAATTTCATGTGCAAGAAACCAGTCTTAATGGGCTGCCTATGGTATTCATGATCATCATCATCTTCATATGTATCCAAATCACAATATTCATCAGGATACCACCCATCAACAATTGTTGAAATACGAGGAGCATGATTTGACAAGGCTCCCACCAGGAACATATCAACTAAAGCACCACCAAGCACAACATCTTTCTCTAACAGTTCATGACCAGCCATCATAAAGTGCATTCTCTCACCCATGTCAACATCTTGCGTAAGGCCACATGCCTTCAAGGTGCCAATGTAGGTGACTCCACCTAGAGACATGCCTTCCCTACTCATGTTTTGTGTATCCCGTAATCAGTGCATTCCAAGCGAAAAATAAGATCCTCAAGCACTTTTGGTGCTTTGTGAAGTGCACCACATTTGGCATACATATCGACCAGGAGAGTGCCAAGAACGACATCTCTTTTCAATAGCCTCTGAGTAACAATATCATCATGAATTTTTCTGTCCATATCAACATCTTGTGTAGTGCCACATGCTTCAAGATGCATGCATAGGTGATTGTATCTAGAGAGCAATGTGTTTTAAGAGACGACATTCCGGACAGAAAGCTCCTCAAGCACTTTTTGTGCTTTCTCAAGCACACTACATCTGGCATACATGTCAATTATTAGGGTAATCAATTTCATGTGCAAGAACCCAGTTTTAATGGGCTGCCTATGATAGTCATGATCATCATCATCTTCATATGTATCCAAATCACAATATTCATCAGGATACCACCCATCAGCAGCATTTGAAATATGAGGAGCACGATTTGACAAAGCTCCCACCAGGAACATATCAACTAAAGCACCACCAAGCACAACATATTTCTCTAACAGTTTGTGACTAGCAATCATAAGGTGCATTCTCTCACCCATGTCAACATCTTGCGTAAGGCCACATGCCTTCAAGGAACCATTGTAGGTGGCTCCACCTGGAGACAGGCCTTCCCTTTTGGTGCATGTTTTTGGTGGATACGAAAGGAGGGATCTCTAGAGATGCATGCATATTGAAGGCATGTGATTCTACGCAAGATGCTGACATGGCACAAAAATCCACATATATATTGTTATTAGAGGCTGTTGAAAAAAGATATTATGCTTGGCATTGTCTTCATTGATACGTATGCAAAGCAAGGGCCTCTCTCCAGATGCAATTACCCACGAGTGTATCTTGAAGGCATGTGGCTCTACGCAAGATGATGATATGGGCACCAATTATATTGTTAGTCAGTGGCTGTTGAAACATATGTCGTGCTTGGCATTGCCTTGGGCGATATGTATGCCAAATATGGAGCGCTTGAGAAAGCACAAAACATGCTTGAGGTGCTTCCTATCCGGAATGTCATATCTTGGAATGCATAGATTGGGGGATGTACGCAACAAGAGTAGCACCAAAAAGATCTACAACATTTCCATCGGATGCAAAGCAAGTGTATCTCTCAAAATTTATTCACCTATAATTTCGTCCTGAAGGCTATGCTTACATCTTCAACGCATGTGGCTCTACACAAGTGCTCGAGGAGGTTCCTGTCCAGAGTGTGGACTCTTGGAATGCATTGATTGCAATATTTGCCCCACTCAATATGGCTAGAAAGCTCTAGCCCATTTTCAAAAGATGCAAAGCGAGGGCCTCTCTCTAGATGTAATCACCTACGTATGCAGGTAATGAGATGGGAGATGGTTTGACACTCCTGGGATTGACAAGTAGACTTAGTCGGAGGTACTAGCTTTAAAAAAGATGTCGTGCTTGGCAATGTCTTTGTCGATATGCATGCAAAGCAAGGGCCTCTCTCAATATGCAATCACCCACACATGTATCTTGACGGCATGTGGCTCTACGCAAGATGCTGATATAGGCACAATTATATTCTTAGTGAGATGTTGTTGAAAACAGATGTTGTGCTTGGAAATTCCTTGGTCGATATGTATGCCAAATGAGGGGTCAAAGGCAACGGGTTTTGCTTTTTAGACCGGATTGATTGCGGGATATACCCAACCTGGCTGTGGCAAGAAAGCTTTGGGCTATTTTTACGAGATGCAAAGGGAAGATCTCTCTCTAATTGCCTGGCATGGGCCGAAATAGTAGGAGCATCAAGTTTTCCCAAAGGACGGATGCATGAGAATCAAGGAATTTGTATCATTTAATGGCCTAGTGACTTGTGTGTAGCGAAAAATAGCATGAACATAGTGAGCATTTCATTAGAATAGATTCCTAATGAGAATAACAAGAGTGCTTGGGTGGAGAGAGCAACAAAAAGCATAAAACCTAGTTAGATAGCATGAACAATACTTCAAAAGAGAGAGAAATTAAGCAATTGACAACAGTTGAGGACCGGATTTTCGGAGAGAGACCTCTTTTGGAAGTCTTGCAAGGATGCTTCCTAGGTGCTCTCTCGTCATGGTGGGGAGCTTGGAGAATCCCATGAGCATGAAATTGTTGTTGCACTTCACTTTGGAGGGATGGATTACCCATAGCTTGTTGAAGCCTAGAAACAAGGTAGTTAACAAGCATAGGGGCATCATTAGTAGCATGCTCATTAGCAAAATCAAAGTTATCAACATTAACTTCACTCTCTTTACTATTGTGAGCCATTCTACCAACTTTTAGGTTGGTGTAAACTTTTTAGGTGTACTTTGGCACTTCAAGCCCTAGTTGCTACTTCTCTTTACCCCTTAGAAAAAGCACTCAAGCTACTGTACCCGTCGCTCGAATACCATTATTTGCAAGAATAGAAGAGAGGGTCGTTTAACACCAAAACAATACCGACTCCTGTCAAGGTTCGAATAGCTCAAGCCGTAGGCAAGCCCCGTAGGACTTCACTATTAAAACCATAGCTTTCTACGGTGATGCCCCATTAACTGCACAAAGGCAGGCGCACTGCAAGGCTGAAAATTCCCTATTCTACTTACTCAATTGCAATTAATAATACCAACCATCTATAGCTAGCTTGAGGACCTCCCTTCTTGAGCAAGATAAGAGAAACCTTGTGCTCTAATACCAATGTAACATTTAATGGCCTAGTAACTTGTGTGTAGCGGAAAATAGCATGAAAATAGTGAGCATTTCATTAGAATAGATTCCTAATGGGAATAACAAGAGTGCTTGGGTGGAAAGAGCAACAAAAAGCATAACATCTAGTTAGATAGCATGAACAATACTTCAAAAGAGAGAGAAATTAAGCAATTGACAACGGTTACCGGATTTTCATGGAGCCGGTCCCCCCTCCAAAAGGCTTTGTATTATGGTTTCTCCCATCAAGAGAGACATTTTACAATACAATTCTTTGTGTTCCTTCAATACTAGGTAGTGCTATGAAGATGGAAACTTCAAGCACTAAGCACAACACTTATTAAACACAACATCAATTCCCTCACAGTCTCAGACCCAAGACCTCACACACTTTCGGAGATGGTGAGAGCTAGTGGGGTATGAGAGTGGATTGAGAGGAAGAAGGAGTATTCTTACGAGAAAGATATACATATCCTCACATAATCACTCTTATTAGCATAGCTTAGCTTAGTAATTAGCATGGTAGAGGAGATGAGCATGCATTGAAGCTTGGCTCTTGGTTGGATTTGTATCACAAAGCCAAGAATTGTTGGTGTAGGCCTCCCTTCTCACAAGCTTGGAGTAGGTGGTAAGCTTTCCATTAAAGCTTGAGAAGGAGAGAGAGAGAGTCTTCTTGCTTCACACATAGATTGTGTGAGTGTGTAAGTCAATAATGCCTTTGAAAAATCAGCCCCCTCTCTCTCTTGGTCGACCCCTCTTGCTATTTGCTCATGCTCACATCCTATTGGACCTCCCAAACCTCAGCCAATGGAAATTAAGCAGCATAAGTGATAGACTTCTGACATGTGTCCCCCTTTCCCCTTTTGTGAGAGCTTTAGGTAATTAATAAATGCAACTAAACTCTAATTGGACCCCTTTACCTCCTGGCCAATAGGAATCAGGCAATTCATTGGGTTGTTGAATGCTCATTGGATCCCTTGGGAGACTATCCAATAGTCTTCTAGAGAGCTTAATTCTTATTGGTTCTTTTATTAAGTGTTTTTAATTTGATTAAACTAAATTTACTCTAGTCTAATTCTCATTGGTCCACCTCCAAGGTCATCCAATAGGATTTGAGTACACCTTGTGGGCATCTGGGCTAGGGAGCTGACATGTGTCCCTCATTCCCTTTGTCTAAAGGGAGCTTGTGTGTGTGTGTGTGTGTGTGTGTGAGTTTCTCTCTCATCTCCTACAACTAGGGCTCGCCCCCTCCTATTTTGGGATGCATGAAGACTTTTGACACACACAAAGCATCCAATTTCCCTAATGTTTGACCTTTGGACACAACCTTTGAATTTTGGAACCTCAGCATTTTGGAAGTCTTAATGGGATGAACCTTAGGGTCTTTTAAGCCCATTGTTGCACATTGCTCTTTTGCAGATGCCCCGCCCTTTTGATCCCTATTTTCCCTCCTTTGGATCCCTACTGTGGCCGGTCTGCTAGCTTAACCAATATTCTAGCTTTCTCTCCCCTGGCACTTCCCCATATTAAATGATCAGTTTAACATGAGAAAATCATTTAGGAAAATTAGATATTAGTTTTTATGACAAATTTTCCAATGTAATATTTGTTGCCAGATCATTTTGTAATATGAATTTTTAAAGTGCTTCTCTAGCTGAGTGGTTATACAGCTTTGAAGCTGAATCTGAAGCTCATCAAGGAACCCTGGGTGATCCAAGCTATTATCAGGGTCAAGAAGGAGTGGAAACCACTCTTTTCCACTTCCATCGGCTGACAAGGAACTGCAAGGGAAGTGTGCATCATTTTAGCCGCAACACAAGATGCTCTATGGGCACAAAAATTTAGCCTGATATTGTTAGTCAGGGGCTATCGATGAAAAAAGATGTCGTGCTTGGCAATGCCTTGGCAGATATGTATGCCAAATGTGGTGCGCGTATCACAAGGTGGTCCTGACAGAAATGTCACCTCTTGGAATGCACTAATCGCGGGATGTGTGTTACAAGACCACGACTAGAAAGTTTAGGCTGTTTTTAGTGGATGCAAAGCATCAAAATGCACTAGTCACGGGATACGCACAACAAGAGCAGGGCCAAAAAGCTCTATGCTATTTTTAGCTTCCTATCCGATGCGCTTGAGAAAGCACAAAGGAGCTCCCTCTCTAGAACCATCTTGAAGGCTTTTGGGTCGGCAGCAGATGCAATCACAATCACCTACGCAGGCATCTTAAAGGCATGGGGCTCCACACAAGATGTTGATATGGGCTTAAAAATTCACTCTCATATTGTTAGTCAAGAGTTGTTGCAAGAAATTGTCGTGCTTGGCAATGCCTTGTTCGATACGTATGCTAAATGTGGTGCACTTTAGAAAGCACAAAACGTGTCTGAGGAGCCGTCTCTTGGAGTGCACTGATTGTGGGATATGCACAACAGGAGCAGAGCCAAAAAGCTCTCGGCTATTTTCAACGGATGCAAAGCGGGGGTTTCTCTCCAGATGCAATCACATACGCTTTTTGAAGGCATGCGGCTCTAGGCAAGATGTTGATATGGGCTTAAACGTTCACTCTGATATTGTTAGTCAAGGGTTGTTGCAAGAAATTGTCGTGTTGCTTGGCAATGCCTTGGTCGATACGTTGTGACGTGTTTTGGCGAAATGATGCGGACCACCCCAAAGCCTTTGAGAGATGTTTTTTAATGATTTTTGGGGCCTTAGATGTAAATAAAGCATGCTTGTACAAAGTGTACAAAGGCGGTGTGTGCCAGTTGTCTCTACGCATGCGGGCCAGTTATGCGGGGTACATAGTTTTACTGTTTTTGTACATAGAAGTGTCGAGACTTCAAAGTGTGATTTGGTGATTTAAAAATATGAAGAAAAACTGAACTTTTATCAGCTTGGGGTCGTGAGTGAGTGGGAGTTTTCAGCTGTGAAGAAGAAAGCCTCTCTTGCTGCAGTCTGTGGTGGTGCGTGGGGGTTGTGTAGTGGAGGTGCCCGTGTGTGTGTGCGAGGGCCTGGAGCCTTGATTGGAGAGTGTGTCTCTCATCAATAAGGCCATGAACATGGGTGGTGACCTCTGCACTTTCACCCCTCTTCTCTCTTTTTGGTGATGGAAGCTGCGTGAAGCGAAGCTCTCTTGTACGCGTGTGCCTGCTACTCAGGTTTGGCAGTGAAAGCCCCTTCTTATTGTTGTGAATGGGAGGGTGTTTCCCCATGTTTTCCATGGTTTTTTCTGATTTTTTTGGCTAAGCATCATGATTTTTTGTTTAACTCATGATTGGCATGGTTTTTGATGGGTTTGTGTACATGGTTGGGAGCGACTATGGAGCCCCTTCTTGCATATGCAAGGTCTGCTGAGATGGTGTGAGGGTATGGTGTTTATGAACAAAAGTTCAGAGATTTTTCTTTGTTTTCATTGGTTTGTTTTCCCAAAATTTAGTGCCTTTTTTGCTTCCTTGACTGCAATTGATCATAGCTAGGGCTATGACAGTATAGAGAGAAACTAGTCGAGTGTAGGCAGGGTTTTGTGCATGCAAGGGTGAGTGTGTTTGTGAGTGGAAATCGGATCCTATCCTCTTGTGAGAGCTACTTTACTTTTCCTCATATATCTTGTGAGTATGGAGGTGTTATAGAGGCCACCCCCCAATCCTTCACAACGTATGCCAAATGTGGTGCGGGATGTTGTAATTTTGAACGCTATGCTTGGAGGATATGCCCGACAAGGGCTGTGCTGGGAGCTCTAGGTTGTTTTCTCCAAGTGCTTGAGGAGTTTACTATTCGGAATGACATTAACTGATTGCAAGATACACGCAACATGAGTAGGCCAAAAAGCTCCCGACTGTTTTTAGTAGATGCAAGAGGGGTCCTCTCTACAGGTGCAATAACGCACGCATGCATCTTGAAGGCATGTGGCTGTATGCAAGATGCCGATATGGGCTTGAAAATTCCCTTTAATAGGGGTTGTTGCAAAAAAATTGTTGTGCTTGGCAATGCATTGGTCGATATGTATGCCAAATGTGGTGCAGGATGTCGTCTCTTGGAACGCTATGATTGCATGATATGTCCGACAAGGGCCATGCTAGGAGCTCTGAGCTTTTTCAGGAGGTTCCTGAGGAGCTTAATATTTAAAACAGTGTTAATTGATGGCAGGATACACACAAAAGAAGCAGGGACAAAAAGCTCTTGACTGTTTCAGCGAATGCAAAGTAAGGGCCTCTATGCAAATGCAATCACCTATGCGTGCATCTTAAAGGCATGTGGCTCTACCAAAGATGTTGATATGGGGTTAATAATTCGCTCTGATATTGAAGTCATGCGCTGTTGCAAAAAAATCTTGTGCTTGGCAAGGCCTTGGTTGATAAGTATGCTAAATGTGGTGCACTTCAAAAAGCACAAATCGTGCCTGAGGAGCTTCCTGTCTCGATGGCAGGCGGGGTCTCTCCAAATGCAATCACCTATGCGTACGCAGACATCTCGAAGGCATGCGGGTCAGCAGATGGATTTGAAGGCATGGTCTCTCTCCAGATGCTACAAACTACACATATGAAGGCATCTGCAAGGCATGTGGGTCAGCAGATGCAATCGCCGATGCAGCCATATATGCAATCACTTACACAGGCATCTTGAAGGCATGCGGGTCAGCAAATGGAATCAACTTCATAGCTGCCATAATAATCAATATCTAATTCTCCTAAATGATTTTCTCATATTAAACTGATCATTTAATGTGGGGAAGTGCCAGGGGAGAAAAAGCTAGAATATTGGTTAAGCTAGCAGGCCGGCCACCACAGTAGGGATCCAAAGGAGGGAAAATAGGGATCCAAAGGGGGGGCCATCTGGAAAAAAACGCCATGTACAACAATGGGATAAAAAGACCCTAAGGTTCAGCCCATTAAGACTTCCAAAATGCTAAGGTTCCAAAATTCAAAGGTTGTGTCCAAAGGTCAACCCTAGGGAAAATTGGATGCTTTGTGTGTGACCAAAAAGTCTTTTCAAATCCCTACATAGGAGGGGGCGAGCCTTGGGAGTAGGGGATGAGAGAGAAAGTCACACACACACACAGGCTCCCTTTACACAAAGGGAATTAGGGACACATGTCAGCTCCCTAGCCCAGATGCCCACAAGGTGTGCCCAATTCCTATTGGATGGCCTTGGAGGTGGACCAATGAGATTTAGGCTAGAGTAAATCTAGTTTAATTAATTTAAAAACACTTAATAAAAGAGCCAATGAAAATTAAGTCTCCTAGAAGACTATTGGACAGTCTCCCAAGGGGTCCAATGAGCATTCAGGAGCCCAATGGCTTGCCTGATTCCTATTGGCCAGGAGGCAAAGGGGTCCAATGAGAGTTTAATTTAATTATTAAATTACCTAAAGCTCTCACAAAAGGGGAAAGGGGGACACATGTCAGAAGGCTATCACTTATGCTGCTTAATAGCCATTGGCTTGACTTGGGGAGGTCCAATGGGGGAAAAGCAAGAGCAAATAGCAAGAGGGCTCACCCAAGAGAGAGAAGGGGCTGATTTTTGCAAGGCATTATCACACACACACTCTCACACAATCTCATGTGTGAAGAAAGAGAAGACTATCTCTTCCCAAGCTTTAATGGAGAGCTCATCACCTACTCCAAGCTTGTGAGATAGAAGCCTACATCAACACACTCTTGGCATGTGGATGCAAATCCAACCAAGAGCCAAGCTTCAGTGCATGCTCATCTCCTCTACCAAGCTAATTACTAAGCTAAGCTATGCTAATATGAGTGATTATGTAAGGAGATGTACATCTTTCTCGTAAGATACTCCTTCTTCCTCTCAATCTACTCTCATACCCTGCTAGCTCTCACCATCTTCGAAGGTGTGTGAGGTCTTGGGTCTGAGACCGGGGATAATTAAAGTTGTGTTTGCTAAGTGCTTTGCTTGGTGCATGAAGCTTTCATCTTCATTGCACTAGCTAGTCTTGAAGGAACACAAAGAATTGTATTGTACAATGTCTCTCTTGATGGGAGAAACCATAATACAAAGCCTTTTGGAGGGGGACCGGCTCCATGCAAATCCGGTCCTCAACTGTTGTCAATTGTTTAATTTCTCTCTCTTTTGAAAGTATTGTTGATGCTATCTAACTAGGTGTTATGCTTTTTATTGCTCTCTCCACCCAAGCACTCTTGTAATTCTCATTAGGAATCTATTCTAATGAAATGCCCACTATGTTCATGCTAATTTCCGCTACACACAAGTTTTTAGGCCATTAAATGTTACATTGGTATCAGAGCACAAGGTTTCTCTTTTCTTGCTCAAGAAGGGAGGTCCTCAAGCTAGCTACAAATGGTTGGTATTATTAATTCCTTGTGAGTAAGTAGAATAGGGATTTTTCAGCCTTGCAGTGCACCTGCCTTCGTGCAGTTAACGGGGCATCACCGTCGAGAGATATGGTCTTAATAGTGGAGTCCTATGGGGCTTGCCTACGGCTTAACCACTATTGAGCTATTAGAAGCTTGACAGGAGCCGGTGCTGTTTTGGTGTCGAAAGACCCTCTCTTCTATTCCTTGCAATTAATGGTATTCGAGCCGCGGGTACAGTAGCTTGAGTGCTTTTTCTAAAGGGGTAAAGAGGAGTAGCAACTAGGGCTTGAAGTGCCAAAGTACACCTAAAAGTTGTTAGAATGGCTGACAATAGTAAAGAGAGTGAAATTAATGTTGATAACTTTGATTTTGCTAATGAGCAATCTACTAATGATGCTTCAATGCTTGTTAACTATCTTGTTTCTAGGCTTCAACAAGCCATGGGCAATCCATCTCTCCAAAGTGAAGTGCAACGGCAGCTCCGTGCTCACGGGATTCTCCAAGCTCATCACCATGACGAGAGAACACCTAGGAAGCCTCCTTGTGAGACTACCAAAAGAGGTCTCTCTCCGATTAGGGAAGAAGAAGAGAATCCATATGAAGGGCTCAAGAATTTACTTCTTGATGATGCATCTCCTTCCCAAAGGAGAACTCAAGAGCCTCCACCGAAGGAACGAGAAAGAAGTGAGTCTCCCGCCACCTCGGCGGAGATGGCTCCACGAAGACGGCAGGCTAAACGCTCTCCATCACCACCAAAGCGGATCCAAGCTGAATAAGTTCAAAGCGGGAGGGAAGAGCATCTCTTTCCTTACCTATGATGGCACCTTTGGTGCTACGGACAAAGTCTTGGCCTTTATCCAGCAATTCGATGCGGCGTTTGGAGATGAGGGCTTCACGGAGTCCTCTAAGCTACGCCATGTAGCTATGCACTTTCAAATGTCTGCCAGGCAATGGTGGTCTAGCCTACGAGCCAACAGTGAAGCTCCACGAACATGGAAAGCTTTAAGAGCTTCCATTATGAACCAGTTTTTGGCCATCGATGCCAAAAACAAAGTACTCACCGAATGGCGAAGCTTAAAGCTCTCTCCCTATGAATCCATCCACAAATATGTAGACAAGTTTTGGGACCTACAACTCAAAGCCACTGACTTCAAAAAGTTGGATTTTGGAGAGCAAAAGCAACAATTTTGTGCGGGCTTAACCGAAGAAATGGCGGAGTATGTCAACTCCCAAAGGCCACGTACTATATCGGCGGTAATACACCATACTATGGTGGCCTCTCGAATCAATTTCGAAACGGGGGCTAAAAGAAATAATAAGCCCACGGAAAACAAGGGTTCCAACGAGCCTAAGGGGAAGGAAAATGTCCAAAAGTCTCCTAAGGGCAACTCCAACAAAGCTAAAGAGAAGGGAGTTTACAAAGGTAAAAACAAACTCTCTCCTGAAGAGGTTGAGCGTTATCGCAAGGATAACCGGTGTTTCAAGTGCGGCGAACAAGGGCATGCGTACCACGCTTGTCCCCAAAAGATCAACCGCCAAGATCCTCCTAGAGCTTCCTTGGTTGAAATCCAAGAGGAGGAGACTCACCAAACTCACCACAAAGGATCTCCTCTATGCCATGCTTGGGGCAAGGTAAGAGAACATGATGCTTTTATTCTCTTTGACCCTAGTTCTACTCACAATTTTATATCTATAGAGTTGGCCACCAAGCTATGCATACAATCCTACGAGATGGGAGATGTCCTACCCGCCGTAGACAGTGCCTTCAAGGGGCAAGAAGCTTCAGTCACTCGCTTAATCGGGAAATTGAGGCTTCATGTCCAAGGCTATGTGGACAAAGAGGACTTCTTTATCTCTCCTCTCAAGCATGAGGATGTAATCCTAGGGGCACCATGGTTTGACTGCCTGGTTGCCGATGTTAAATTTCCTGAAAGGAGAATCTCCTTTAAGTTCAGGGAAAAAGACATGTATATAGATGCTAAGGAAATGGGTAACACTATCCCCATTGTACATACACCAGCTTTCAACAAGTCAATAAAGAGATCTATTTCCGTGTACATGATTTTTGTTAAAGATTCTCAAAATGAACCTAATGCTTTAGCAAAAGAAAATAAAAGCAACCAAAAGGAATTAGAGTTATCCAGTTTTCTCAAGGGGTTTCAAGATGTTTTTATTGACGACATCCCTTGTGAGCTACCTCCTAAACGAGGTAATGATGACCATGCAATTGAACTTCTTCCAGGAAGTTCACCCCTAACAAACCTCCTTATAGAGTTTCTCAAGCTCAACAAGAGGAGATTATGCGGCAAGTGCATGAGTTAATTGAGAAGGGCATGGTTAGGCCTAGCTCATCTCCATTTTTCTCACCTGTGCTATTAGTGCAAAAGAAAGACGGCACATATCGTATGTGTGTCAACTATAGAGCACTAAATAGGATCACTATCAAGAATAGGTTTCCCGTTCCACGGGTAGAAGACCTATTTGATAAGCTACAAGGATTGACCTACTTCAGTAGGATTGACCTAAAAAGTGGCTATCATCAAATAAGGATAGTTGATCGAGACATTGTAAAGACCGCATTTCGCACCACATTTGGTCTTTACGAATACATTGTCATGCCTTTTGGCTTGACCAATGCACCGGCCACATTCAACCGCTTGATGGAGAAGCTGTTCAGGCCTCATCGAACCTTCACTGGAGTGTTCTTTGATGATATTATCATCTACTCTAATTCATTAGACGAACACAAGCAACACCTCCAGGTAATATTTCAAGTTTTAAGAGAGAATAAACTTTATGTTAATCGAAAGAAAAGTGAATTTTTCTTGCAAGAGATTCAGTATTTAGGTCACATTATCTCTCAAGATGGCATCCAAATGAATCCATCAAAGTTAGAGGTAATAAAAGGATAGCCTAAACCAAGGAATCTTCATGAACTAAGAAGCTTTATAGGTATGTGTGCATACTATAGACGCTTCATAGAAAAGTTCTCACAAATTGCGGGACCATCACATGATCTAACAAAGAAAAACGTTAGGTATACATGGTCTGCTAAGGAGAACAATGCTTTCGAAAAGCTTAAAGAAAAGCTTATCTCTCAACCTGTGCTTACACTACCGGATCTCTCAAAACCATTTGAGGTCCAATGTGATGCTTGTGGTGATTGCCTTGAGGTTGTTTTGCTCCAAGAAGGGCACGCCATAGGCTATGAGAGTCGAAGGCTCGACCCTGTTGAGCAAGCTCTAGGCATATACGAAAAAGAACTCCTTGTAGTTCTACATGCCTTAGACTCATGGAAGCACTATTTATTGGGGACTCCTTTCATTCTGCGAACGGATCACCAAAGTCTTAAGTACTTCATGACGTAGACCAAGCTCTCCAACAAACAAATGAGGTGGGCAAATTTCCTTTTGCAATTTCATTTTCATATTGCTCACATTGCTGGCAAGCATAATCAAGTAGCTGATGCACTCTCAAGACGGCCGAGAGTGAATGCGGTTTCCATAGCAACTCACAATGATCTATCTTCAATGATAGATGAGTATGCTATTGATCCCGATTTTAGAGATGTGATTTCAGCCCTTGCTTTAGGGAAGAAAGAAGAACCATTTACTTTACAAGATGGTTATCTTCTCTATGGCAATAGACTATGTGTTACTAACTCACTACGTGAGAAAGTAATGTATGAATCTCATGCTCCACCTTATGCGGGGCATAGGGGGATTCAGTCTACCTTAAAGGGAATTGAAACATATTTCTATTGGCCTACCATGAAGGTGAACATACAAGAGTATGTTTCTAAATGTGTGGTATGCCAAAAGACAAAATTTGATAGAGGGAAGCAACTTGGATTGCTTCAACCCTTGCCAATCCCTAATTCACCATGGGAGAGCATATCCATGGATTTTATCTTTGGATTGCCTAAGTCCATCCATGGGAATACGGGAATATGGACGATAGTAGACAGGTTCAGTAAACAAGCTCATTTTATACCTGCCAAAAAGACTATCAAAGCCCATCAAATGGCAACCCTCTTCATTTCACAAGTTTTCAAGTACCATGGATTGCCAATGTCCATAGTGTCGGATAGAGATCCTAGAATGACCAGTAATTTCTGGAAGGGTCTCTTTGAGAATTTAGGGACAAGGCAAAACTTCTCTTCGGCCTATCATCCACAAACAGATGGCCAAAGTGAAATAGCTAACCTAACAATTCTCGATCTACTAAAAGCCTATGTAACGGAATTAGATCAAAGATCCCAATGGGAGAAGTACTTACCCTTAGTGGAGTATGCTTACAATAACACTGTACATACTTCCACGGAAAAAGCACCTTTCGAGGTAATTGAGGGGAGATCAAAAAGTCCCTTGCTACTTAAGGTACATGGGAAGATCTTCGCTGCAGTTGAGTATAGCCGAGACCTACAAGAATGTTTTCAAAAGATTAAGGATGCTATCTCTATCTCACAGCAAAGGCAAAAGGCTGCTGCTGACAAGCACAGAAGAGCCCAAGCCTTTAAAGAAAATGATTCGGTCTTGTTAAAGTTTCCCAAGGCTCGATTAAGGCACATGACGGGCAAGAATCCTACGGGCCACCAAAAGTACTATGCTAAACTAGCAAAAAGGTACTATGGTCCCTTCCAAATTCTTAGGCCAATCAATGAGAAGGCCTATCAACTCAAGTTTCCCAACCATTGGTTCATACACAATGCTTTCCATGTGAGCCTATTAAAGCCTTACAAAGGAGAGCCACCTCAAGAACCAACTATTGAAGACCCACCGGAGATCGAGGACCAAGAGGAAGTGCTGCAGCCCGAGTCCATTCTCCAACATGAAGACAAGGTACTAAGAGGCGGTAAGACTATCCGACGATATCTTATTAAGTTTAAGAATTATCCTTTTGAAGATGCTAGATGGATGCAAGGCATACAATTAAAGGATAACCTAAACCTTGTCAATGCTTACAATGCTTCCCAAGAGTAAGCAAATGTACAAAATGTTAAAAATGAACAAAGTTTTTGTCTTATAAGACTCTCTTTTTCTTTATTGTGCACAAAAATTAAGTAGTATGCATGCTTAGATCAAGTTTGCGGAGACGACGTCTCCCAAACACCAAGTAGAGCTTGTCACTCTACTATGGAAGATTGATAGGACTAATGTGCAGACATGCTTGCGGCAGCCTCAGGCTCTCAAGCGCCAAATGGACTAGTCATCCATTGTGGAATGATGTCGTAGGGTAACATAGGGATCCTCTACCCGCTAAGAAAAGGACTCATGAATATGCTTTATCTTCTCTACACCATAGTCGAGGACGACTATGATTTCAAGAGAGAGGTAATGTCATAATAATCAATATCTAATTCTCCTAAATGATTTTCTCATATTAAACTGATCATTTAATGTGGGGAAGTGCCAGGGGAGAAAAAGCTAGAATATTGGTTAAGCTAGCAGACCGGCCACAGTAGGGATCCGAAGGAGGGAAAATAGGGATCCAAAGGGGGGGCCATCTGCAAAAGAGCCATGTACAACAATGGGATAAAAAGACCCTAAGGTTCAGCCCATTAAGACTTCCAAAATGCTAAGGTTCCAAAATTCAAAGGTTGTGTCCAAAGGTCAACCCTAGGGGAAATTGGATGCTTTGTGTGTGACCAAAAAGTCTTTTCAAATCCCTACATAAGAGGGGGCGAGCCTTGGGAGTAGGGGATGAGAGAAAAAGTCACACACACACACACAGGCTCCCTTTACACAAAGGGAATTAGGGACACATGTCAGCTCCCTAGCCCAGATGCCCACAAGGTGTGCCCAATTCCTATTGGATGGCCTTGGAGGTGGACCAATGAGATTTAGGCTAGAGTAAATCTAGTTTAATTAATTTAAAAACACTTAATAAAAGAGCCAATGAAAATTAAGTCTCCTAGAAGACTATTGGACAGTCTCCCAAGGGGTCCAATGAGCATTCTGGAGCCCAATCTCTAGCCTGATTCCTATTGGCCAGGAGGCAAAGGGGTCCAATGAGAGTTTAGTTTAATTATTAAATTACCTAAAGCTCTCACAAAAGGGGAAAGGGGGACACATGTCAGAAGGCTATCACTTATGCTGCTTAATAGCCATTGGCTTGACTTGGGGAGGTCAAATGGGAGAAAAGCAAGAGCAAATAGCAAGAGGGCTCGCCCAAGAGAGAGAGGGGGCTGATTTTTGCAAGGCATTATCACACACACACTCACACAATCTCATGTGTAAAGAAAGAGAAGACTATCTCTTCCCAAGCTTTAATGGAGAGCTCATCACCTACTCCAAGCTTGTGAGATAGAAGCCTACATCAACACACTCTTGGCATGTGGATGCAAATCCAACCAAGAGCCAAGCTTCAGTGCATGCTCATCTCCTCTACCAAGCTAATTACTAAGCTAAGCTATGCTAATATGAGTGATTATGTAGGGAGATGTACATCTTTCTCGTAAGATATTCCTTCTTCCTCTCAATCTACTCTCATACCCTGCTAGCTCTCACCATCTTCGAAGGTGTGTGAGGTCTTGGGTCTGAGACCGGGGATAATTAAAGTTGTGTTTGCTAAGTGCTTTGCTTGGTGCATGAAGCTTTCATCTTCATTGCACTAGCTAGTCTTGAAGGAACACAAAGAATTGTATTGTACAATGTCTCTCTTGATGGGAGAAACCATAATACAAAGCCTTTTGGAGGGGGACAGGCTCCATGCAAATCCGGTCCTCAAGTGTTGTCAATTGTGTAATTTCTCTCTCTTTTGAAAGTATTGTTGATGCTATCTAACTAGGTGTTATGCTCATTAGGAATCTATTCTAATGAAATGGCCACTATGTTCATGCTAATTTCCGCTACACACAAGTTTTTAGGCCATTAAATGTTACAATAGCGATAAATGCAGTCACCTAAGCAAGATGCTGATGCGGGCTTAAAAATTCACTCTAATATTGTTGGTCAAGGGTTGTTGCAAGAAATTGTCGTGCTTGGCAATGCCTTGGTCGATTCATATGCTAAATGTGGTGCATTTCAGAAAGCACAAAACGTGCCTGAGGAGCTTCGTGTCTCGAATGTTATCTCTTAGAGTGCATTGATTGCAAGATAGGCACAACATGATTAGGGCCAGAAAGCTCTCGGCTGTTTTCGACGGATGCAAAGCGAGGGCCTCTCTCCAGATGCAATCACATATGTGTGCATCTTGAAGGCATGTGGTTGTACGCAAGATGCCGATATGGGCTTGAAAATTCCCTTTTAAATAGGGGATGTTGCAAAAGAAATTCGTGCTAGGAAATCCCTTGCTCGATATGTATGCCAAATGTGGTGCGGGATGTTGTCTTTTGGAACGCTATGATTGCAGGATATGCTTGACAAGGGCCGCACCGGGAGCTCTGTGCTTTTCTGAAAGTGCTTGAGGAGCTTACTAGTTGGAATGACGTTAACTGATTACGGGATACACGCAATATGTGCAGGGCTAGAAAGCTCTCGGCTGTTTTCAACACTATGATTGCAAGATATGCTTGGCAATGCCTTGGTCGATTCATATGCTAAATGTGTGCATTTCAGAAAGCACAAAACGTGCCTGAGGAGCTTCCTGTCTCGAATGTCGTCTCTTAGAGTGCATTGATTGCAAGATAGGCACAACATGATTAGGGCCAGAAAGCTCTCGGTTGTTTTCGACGGATGCAAAGCGAGGGCCTCTCTACAGATACAATCACATATGCGTGCATCTTGAAGGCATGTGGTTGTACGCAAGATTCCGATATGGGCTTGAAAATTCCCTTTTAATCAGGGGATGCTGCAAAAGAAATTCGTGCTTGGCAATCCCTTGCTCGATATGTATGCCAAATGTGGTGCGGGATGTTGTCTTTTGGAACGCTATGATTGCAGGATATGCTTGACAAGGGCCGCACCGGGAGCTCTGTGCTTTTCTGAAAGTGCTTGAGGAGCTTACTAGTTGGAATGACGTTAACTGATTACGGGATACACGCAATATGTGCAGGGCTAGAAAGCTCTCGGTTGTTTTCAACACTATGATTGCAGGATATGCTTGGCAATGCCTTGGTCGATTCATATGCTAAATGTGTGCATTTCAGAAAGCACAAAACGTGCCTAAGGAGCTTCCTGTCTCGAATGTCGTCTCTTAGAGTGCATTGATTGCAAGATAGGCATAACATGATTAGGGCCAGAAAGCTCTCGGCTGTTTTCGACGGATGCAAAGCGAGGGCCTCTCTCCAGATGCAATCACATATGCGTGCATCTTGAAGGCATGTGGTTGTACGCAAGATGCCGATATGGGCTTGAAAATTCCCTTTTAAATAGGGGATGTTGCAAAAGAAATTCGTGCTTGGCAATCCCTTGCTCGATATGTATGCCAAATGTGGTGCGAGATGTTGTCTTTTGGAACGCTATGATTGCAAGATATGCTTGACAAGGGCCACGCCGGGAGCTCTATGCTTTTCTGAAAGTGCTTGAGGAGCTTACTAGTTGGAATGACGTTAACTGATTACGGGATACACACAATATGTGCAGGGCTAGAAAGCTCTCGGCTGTTTTCAACGGATGCAAAGCGGGGGCCTCTCTCCAAATGCAATCACATACACATGCATCTTGAAGGCATGTGGGTGTACGCAAGATACTGATATGGGCTTGAAAATTCACTTGAATAGGGGCTGCTGCAAAAAAATTGTTGTGCTTGGCTATGCCTTGGTCTATATGTATGCCAAATGTGGTGCGGGATGTTGTCTCTTGCAATGCTATGATTGCAATATATGGCCAACAAGGGCCGCACCGAGAGCTCTGGGCTTTTTTCTGCAGGTGCTTGACGAGCTTACTATTTGGAACGACGTCAACTGATTGCAGGATACACACAACAGGAGCACGGACAGAAAGCTCTCGACTGTTTTCAGTAGATGCAAAGTGAGGGTCTCTGTCTAGATGCGTGCATCTTGAAGGCATGTGGCTCTATGCAAGATGTTGATATGGGCTTAAAAATTTGCTCTGATATGGGTATGCCAAAAAAGATCTGGTCTACTTTTACCAGATGCGAAGTGAGGGATTCTCAAATAAAGTCACTTGGAGTGCTCTAGGCTACTTTAGACAAATGCAAAGTGAGGGTTTCTCATATTAAGGTTGTTGATAAGGGATTGTTGGTGAAGAACTATCGTACTTGGTGGTGCTTTGATCTACATGTATGTCAAATATGGTGCTCCCACGATAGCAAAAAAAGCTCTTGATTGGTTGTCCCTCTGGAATGTGATCACCTCAAACGCATTGATTGTTGGATATGCCCAACTTCATTGTGCCAGGCTAGCACTGGAAGCGGATGCAAATGGAAGGCTTTTCTTCAAATGCATTCACCTATGCTTGCACCTTGAAGGCCAGTGGCCTTATGCAAGCTGTTTACATGGGTCAGAGAATTAACCAGAAGATACCTGGTCTTGTGATGTTGGTGAAGGATGTCATGCTTGGCATTGCTTGGTTGATATGTATGCCAAATGTGATACTATCATGAAAGCATGAAAAGATGAAAATTTCTTAATTGGCATTCTCTCTTGAATGTCATCACCTGCAACCTGTTGGTTGCAAGATATACCCAATATGCTTGTCGCAAAAATCTCTTGATTGTTTTTACGAAACCTCTTTCTCCAAATACATTCACTTATGCTTACACCTTGAAGGCGTGTGGTCTTATGGAAGACTTTCACATGGGTATCAGAATTCACGATGTCATTACTAGTCAACAAATGTTGGGAGTACGATGTCATGCTTGGTGGTGGTTTGATCAATATTTATACCAAATGTGGTGTCCTCACAATAGCATAAAAACTTCTTGAAGGGTATCCTCCCTGGGATGTCGTCTTTTGCAGGGGATTAAGTGTAGGAGATGCCCAATATCATTGATGCAAGGAAGTGCATTGGCGATAGACTTCAATTGCACAATGAGTAAGCATTATCACCTTTTCTGATTTTTGACACTGAAAATGCAATTAATGCACACACTGAAAATTGCATGCTGCCGTGGGAATGACACGTTCCCTCATATTATAAAAATTGGGGAGGACTGTGCAAACTCCCCCATGCAAGGAGACTTGCATGCTTTCTTTCTTTTTGAAACATAAAAATGGAACAACAAACAATTAATAATATTGACATCTTTTATGATGATGAACATTGAGCTTGACCAAACTCTAACATTCCTTGTGGTTTTTTCCGAGGTACACCTCTAAAGCACTACGATCGGTATCCTATTTTTGTGAGGTACACCTCTGAACCACGGCGATCGATATCCAAACACTCTCAGGTAAAAAAATCTAGCACGATTTCATGAAATCTCTCTCTCTCTCTCTCTCTCTCTCTCTCTCTCTCTCTCTCTCTCTCTCTCTCTCTCTCTCTCTCTCTCTCTCTCTCTGCGCTTCATTTTCTCTTGGGGGAAAAAATCTAACACCCTTTGATGTTCTCTCTCTCTCTCTCTCTCTCTCTCTCTCTCTCTCTCTCTCTCTCTCTCTCTCTCTCTCTCTCTCTCTCTCTCTCTCTCTCTCTCTCTGCGCTTCATTTTCTCTTGGGGGAAAAAATCTAACACCCTTTGATGTTCTCTCTCTCTCTCTCTCTCTCTCTCTCTCTCTCTCTCTCTCTCTCTCTCTCTCTCCCCCTGCGCTTCATTTTCTCTTGGGCAAAATAATCTAACGCCCTTTGATGTACTCTCTCTCTCTCTCTCTCTCTCTCTCTCTCTCTCTCTCTCCCCCCCCCTTCATTTTGATGTCTCTCCTCTCAATTAATAAATATCTTAGACATAATTAATAGCATCAAATAATCGATTTCTTGTCATTTGAGAAGTGTTGAAATGGCATACATAGTTTCCAATATTTTGCTGAATCTCAATTCGACGCACACATAAATGAGGCAACCAATAGCCTACTCATAGAGCGTAACATCAAAGTAATCTCCAACATGATGAAGACTAAGCTTCGAACATGCAATAGACTTGCAATCTTCAAGACTAAATCTACACAACAATGTCTCAATATACTTTGTCTCACACATAGGAATACCTCCATCAACCTGCTTAGCCTCTATGCCCAAATAATGATGCAAAAGCCTTGAATTGGACATTTCAAAAATGGCACTCAAATCAACCTTAAAATCATCACTATGCCCCTTATTTGGTCTAATGAACAACACATCATCAATACAAAGCACAATGATAATAAATACATCATTTGCATGCTTCACATACAAAGTGCTTTTGGTTTGACTATTTTGAAAGACATATGTAACCAAAAAAGCATGTATTCCCTCATGCCAAGCACGTGGAGCCTGCTTCAAACCATACAATGCCTTCTTGACTGTGCATACCTTGTTTTCTACCCTTTTTGGACAAAACCACGAGGCTGTAATGCATAACTTCCTCAAGCAAACCACCATTCAAAAAATCAGTCTTTATGTCCAATGATGTATATTCCAACCACTATGAATCACCAATGCACAAATGATATGAATGGTAGTCATTCGACAAGTGGAAGGAAAAGTCTTATAAAAATCAATGCCCTTTTCTTGAGCATAGACTTTTGCCACAACTCTAGCCTTATAGCAATCAATACTACCATGAGACTACCACTAGGCTTACATTTCAACTTGAAAACCACTTAGTGCCAATGATATTTTTTCCAAGAGGCAAGTCTCAAAAAGACGATGTGCCATTCTTCACAACAATAGAGTAATACTCAGATTGCATTGCATTCTATATTTTGTGCTTGATCAAGTGACGGAGGATGTTCCTCATCATACATAAGAGACACAACCAAAACATAACAACATGATGCGTAAGAGGCATGCTAATAACTTGAATGTGCACGGTTAGACAACGGTGCACCCAATTACTGTCATGAAAGCTTTGCACCAACCATTTTGACATACCTCGATCTTGGTCATTTTTAGCCCTATCCTCATCAATTACATTTTGTACATTTGCATCAAAAAATGGATTATCTTTTACATCATTTGAAACCTGGATAGGGTGTGTACATGTGACTCATTAAGACCCACATTTATACTTTCACCACAGGCAAACATTTTGTGAGCTCATCTATGTCTCCTTTGTATATTTTGCAAAGGATCGAACTACATCTTCCAAAAAAAACAACACCTTGACTAATCAAGGTACCCTTCATTTGTGGATGATACAAGCTATAACCTTTGCTTTCTAGATTGTAACCAACAAGATACATTTTATAGTCTTACCATTCAATTCCTATGATGTTTCTCACATAAGCTAAGCAACCAAATACATGCAAATGACCAATGGATGGCTTCTTGCCATGTGAAGTGTCATAAGTAGTGATAGACTACAATGCTTTAGTGGGACACTTGTGTCGTACGTACGCAAACACATGACAATCTTAAGCCAAAATGAATGTGGAAAATATTAGCTTTTCTTACATCGTCCATATCCATAAGTGACCTATATTTTCCTCTCTGCAATGCCTTTTTGTTAGAGGGGTATACGACATTGTAGATTGGTGTTTTATCCCATGACTAGTCAAAAATGCATTGGACTCTTTATAGTCCCCCCCCTCGATCAAAATAGAGGGTGCCCACATTATACAACCATAAACATTTTTATCCA
Organism: Adiantum capillus-veneris; assembly: GCF_014529385.1. Classification (NCBI taxonomy): domain Eukaryota; kingdom Viridiplantae; phylum Streptophyta; class Polypodiopsida; order Polypodiales; family Pteridaceae; genus Adiantum; species Adiantum capillus-veneris. Next base: position 53,745,533 of record NC_140955.1, on the reverse strand, counting down.
TAAACAAAAATTGCTTGAAGCACATAAATAGTATGGACTGTGCCTTAAGTGCATATACCCATGCATGCCTGAGGTAATCATCAATGAAAGTCACAAAGTATAAAATAGCTCCCATAAGAAAGAGTGTGCATTGAACCATAAACATCATTTTGTACAGGTTATTTATGAGTAGCCCACACAAAACCATCATTTGGATACAACCTTCACATATATGTTTCAATGGTGCCTTAAGACGAGGCAAGGAAGCAACCACACAAGATTTATGCAATAGCATCAAAAATTTAGATGACCAAAACAAGCATGCCAAATTTTTGCATCCGAAATAGACTTTGAATAAGAAACTATCCATGTTGGATCTTCCACACATTCCTTGTACGGATCGAGCTTATATAGCTCATGAAACAAAGTACCAGATGCCACAATCGTATTACCAAAATTGAGCCATGCACGGTACATTTGTCATCCACAAACTTAACTACAAGACCAAGTTTTGTAAGTGTAGATATAGACAAGAAACTCTTATGGATCTTGATCCTAGGTACACAAAGCATCCAAAATCATAAAAGAGTTGCCACATGTAGGGTAAACACAATTTTTTCAATTTCCTAAATTGGATAAGAGGCATTGTTTTGCACATGACAATGTTCCCATTAGGGATAGTCTTAAACCTAAACAAATCATGATGAAACGTAATGTGCTTAGTTACAACATTGTCAAAGTATCACACATGATCCGCATGTTTTACAATACGTGCATCATGAATAGATGGATTATAAATATATTGCACACTAAAAGCCCATCTTTATCCTGCAATATATTTGCCGAATCTAAGAAACATATGCAATGGTCGCATTTACCTCTTTCTTTCGAGCCTCTTTAGCTTTAAGCTTAGGGCATCGCTTGATGAGATGATCATTTGCCTTACAATAATACATTTTAGTTTCTTTTTGCCCTTATCACTAAATTTATTCGACATATTTCTATTTGAAGAAGTAGTAGCTGTGGGGGCAGGCATGCTAATTATAGCAGCAACATATGAGCCAAAGTTTCCAGGAGCCTTTGAGCAGCAATCTAGACTCCCAATAGCCCCTAACTAGAAATCAGAAATTGAATTCTGATAGCCATGTGAAAGTCTTCCATAAGGCCATTGGCCTTCAAGGTGCCAGTATAGGTGAATGCATTTGGAGAAAGAAGTCCCTTTAAAACAATCAAGAGCTTTCTTATGACATGCATATTGGGCATATCTTGCAACCAACACACTGTAGGTGACGATGTTCTAGAGAGAATGCCCACCAAGAACTTTTCATGCTTTCCTAACAGTACCACATTTGGCATACATATCAACCAAAGTGCTACCAAGCATGACATCCTTCACCAAGAGCACCAGACTAAGTATCTTCTCGTTAATACTCTCACCCTTGTCGGCAGCTTGCATAAGGCCATTGGCCTTCAAGGTGCAAGCATTTGCATTCAGACTAAAGTTGAAGAGATGGATCCACTGAAAATAGCCTAGAGCTTTCTGGCCTTGGTTTTGTCATGCGTATCCTCCAATCAATGCATTCCAAGAGACGATATTCCGGACATAAAGGTCCTTAAGAACTTTTTTGTGTTTTATCAAGCGCACCACATTTGGCATACATATCAACCAAGGCACTGCCAAGCACAACATCTTTTTTCAACAGCCTCTGACTAACATTATAATTATGAATTTTTGTGCCCATATCAACATCTTGTGTAGAGACACATGCCTTCAAGATGCATGCGATGATTGCATCTAGAGAGAGTACCTCGCTTCACATCTACTGAAAAAAGACTAGAGCTTTTTGGCCCTACCCTTGTGGGACAAATCTTGGAATCAATCCATTCCAAGAGTCCACACTTCGGACAGGAAGCTCCTCGAGCACTTGTGTAGAGCCACATGCCTTCAAGATGTAAGCATAGCATTCAAGACAAAAGTATAGGTGACTGAATTTGGAGAGTTACACTTGCTTTGCATCGGCTGAAAACAGTGCAGCTTTCTGGCCCTGCTCTTGTTCCTCACATCCCCCAATTGGTGCATTCCAAGAGATGATTTTCCGGACAAGAAGCTCCTCAAGCACTTTTTGTGCTTTCTCAAGTGCACCACATTTGGCATACATATCGACCAAGACAATGCCAAGCATAACATCTTTTTTCAACAGCCTCTGATTAACAGCATAATTGTGAATTTTTGTGCCCATATCAACATCTTGCGTAGAGACACATGCCTTCAAGATGCATGCGTAGGTGATTGCATGTGAAGAGAGACCCTTGCTTCACATCTACTGAAAACAGACTAGAGCTTTCTCATGTGGGGTAAACCCTAAAATCAGTGCATTCCAAGAGTCCACACTCTGGATGGGAAGCTCCTTGAGAACATTTTGTGCTCTTGGAAGTGCACCATTTAGTGTATTATTATCCTTTTCTCTCTCATTTAAACATCATCCTACTCTAACAAACAATCTAACAAACACTCTGACATTCACAGAATTTTGCCATTGCTACAAACTTCAGTACCCACTTGCAAACATACTCTGGAAAGACTCGCTGCTTCCTTTATGCATTTAGAACACTACATTGATGAGAATACAAAAAGAGAGAAAAGAAAACAGTGTTGACCAAACATTTTTCACTCTCTTAATCCGTCAAGAATCCGCCATTACATCTTCTTCATCATCGTAACTGAAAAACTGCCTATTGCCGAACACTCCTTGACATAATTAAACATCCCTACACTTAAGATCCCAAAAGACACACCCCATATTAAGGTTCATTACATAGTCACTTTTAAAGTCAAAATCCTACTCCACCGAGGTGCAGCCTTAACACTTTGCACAGCCCGATGGCTTGAGCCATAGGCTGACCTCGGACCCATGATCCCTTGATCCATGTTCAACCACTTTGATTTTCTGCATCCAGTCCCTGCTCTGCTCCACTTCAACAGTTCCATCCTCTACCACAGGTAACTGTACTGCCAGTGGTTCTGCATCCACGTCAACCACAAGAAGTGAACCTTCTGCAACTGTCTCCATGCTACTCTCATGTAGTTATTGCACATTTGCAGCTTGTGGTCCCTTTTGAATACTAGTCTGCTGCTCCATCAGCTGCTTGCGGATTGATTCCAATTGCATTTCCAACTCAGCAGTCCGCTCATGCAACGCAACATTCTCCTCACGGACCTTATACTCTCCAGCAACTTCAAACCACGACTTGTACCTATCAATCGGCTTCGCCATGTGTTCTTGAAAAAAGCCCTGCTGCTTGGTGCCACAATTCCTTGGTGTAATCAAACACCTCTTTCTTCAAAACATCCACATCTGCATCAAAGATCAACACACCTGTGACACCCTGGCCATCCAAAGTGGCCCTCTCTAGATCCACCAATGGAGTTAACCTATTCATCAAGAAATTGTTATCTGCAATAAGATGTGAAATCTTATCCTCCACTTCATGAAACTGCTTCTCTGTGGCCTTCTTAAGCCCATCTGCCCATATCTGAAACTCTTGTGCAGTTCCTGCCATCTCAGAAATCCAATTACGCATATCCACACTGACCCGAGCTAACTCCTCCTGTAATAATGTCTTCTCCTTCAATACTTCATCCACCCGGCTCTGCAGCTGACCGACTTCACACTCCAAGCTATCAATGCCTTCCCCCTCTGCCTTTTGCATCTCGAGGGTGAGGATGATAGCCTCCTGATTGCAGATAAACCGATTCAAATCCAACAAACCCTAAACAACATCTTGAATTGAGAACACCCCATCCACTTTAACACTTGCAAGTTTAGCAAAAGGGATTGTTTTAAAGGCTTGTGTCACCGGGGTCTGTTCCCCTGAACCCTCGCAAACCTTCCGCAGAAACAGAGGTATGGTACGGCTCTTGGTGTTGATCTTTTGCAATCCTGTCCTAGAAGGGAAAAGAGTGACCTTCCGTGATGACTGTACATTTTCATCTGTGCCAGCGGCTAACTTACTTCCTTGGCCCAATGCAGATTTAAGCCTGTCCCCACTAGGCATATCCCAATCCAACTTTCGACGCTTTGCATCACCCAAGCTCTGCACATCTGGACTCTTAACAAAGCTCGGTGGTGTGGGTGTGAGAGGTACCTGCAGCACATGAGAAAATTGCCTGCAATTAAGGAGCTACCTTGGAAACAGACGGTGACCTCCTTTTATCCCTTGGCTCTGAAAGCTGTAGCCTGTCAAAAATGAGGGATGCCCAATCCACCTTCTGCCCTTGCTGTGCATGATGAATTGGAGCAAACGCCTCTTTGGACATATAGGCGGTTTTTGCCAACAAACAAACCCTATCCAAATACCAAAATAAGTGAGTACTACGGAGTTTGCCACAATTCCACACCATATAATAAGCCCTACTGCCTTCTAGCTGCCCAAATTTGGACCTCATCACCAGGTCTGTCACTTTCTTTGCCTTGTACAAAGGATTGTGAGCAACCTTGAAAACCTCGGCCACCAACTTTGGGGAAACGTCCTTTCCCTCCATGATACAGCTAGCATTTTCCCTAAGGTGGCAAAGTTGCGACTCTCCCAAAGAGCCCATGGTAAACATGCATACTCATAAAGGCCAACCCGGCGCAACCATACCTCTGTATCACGATCATGAACGTCAAATATCTCGTCGACCTCCATCTCCTCCACAACATCATTTCCACCGGATTCGGCTCCCTCAATGTCCTCCACGCTCTGATTACTTTCTCTGCGGGGGCGTAACAGATCCTCCATGGCCATCTTCATTGATCAGGTCTGCGTCATCTCCTCCTCACCTAGCTCCTGTTGTTTAGGCGCTGCAGATTTTTTGAAGCTTTCAAAAGACATGGCGTCGAAGGTGATAGGAAACGCACACATAGTGGTAAAGCTCCTTTTGACGACGAACGCGGGATACTTGCATGCAAAATGAGTGTGGCCTTTCACCTCATATCGGGCGCTGACCACCCCATGATGGTCCTTATTATGAAAGTGCGTGTTAATACCCCGCACACGTGTGTTGATTGGACCACTCACTCCAAGGGAATCTCTCTTAAAAACATTCCGCATCGTAAACTGGTGACTTCGTTGATGACATAACCCCTGGACAATGCCACCCAAGGCAATTCTGCTGCGGATTTTCTCCAATACCGCACTTTTGTCAAAACAAAATCCGACCACATTCTGCAACATGAACCCACTGCTGGACACTGTATGGCGGTCTGTGCTCCCCAAAGAGTCCGCCTTGAACTCCAACACTGGTTGTACCCATTTCACTCCAATTTCCTCAGCCTTGTTTACCATCCATCTCGGAATCTTGGGAACCTTGCCATAAAATTTCTTCATCCTCAAACCTTGATAAGGCCCAAAGTACCTTAACTTTAGTTTTCCTGGGTGTGGTCCCAACTTGGAATTGTACAGCATCACCCAATCACCCTATTGAAAAATTTTGCACTTAACCTGCCTTGCCATCCAAGCTTGTCGTCTCTTTTGTCCAATATGTGCCGCATATGCAGTATGAATCCGATCCTCTTCCAACTTCAACAACTCCCTCTGTCTATGCAACACAGAATCCTCAGGACTCAGCCTATGTTAAAATGCCAATCTCAGACTTGGAATCACATACTCCATGGGAACAACAGCCTCAATCCCATAAACCAATTTGAAAGGTGTCATCCCTGTGGCAACCTTATATGCTGTACGAAACGACCATAAAGTTGAATCCAATTTGTCATCCCAATCCTTTCTATTTTTTGAGACAATATTTTTTAGAATTCTCACTAGCACCTTGTTTGTACTCTTAGCTTGACCATTTGCCTGCGGATGATATGGGGTTGAGTTCTTGTGCAAAATCATATGTGTAGATGTCAACTCTGCAATTACTGGATTCAAAAAATGCACACCCTGATCTCTCACCAACTCAATGGGACATCCAAATCTCGTCATAATATTTGTATACAAAAATCTAGCAACACTTTCCGCTTTATTATCCCTCAAAGATACTGCTTCCACCCATTTGGTAGCATAGTCTGTTGCAACCAAAATGTATCTTGCTCCTATTCTGCTAGCTTTCGGTGATAATTTGGTAGCAACTGCCACAAGGGCAGAGAAGAGGTTTGGAGTTGTTAACCCAGGTTCCTCTAAAAAGAAGTCCAAAAAGAAGGAGAAAAAGGGTAAAAAGAAGAAGAGATTAGTAGATGACAGTAGTGCGGATGAGTCAGATTTCGATTCCGATTTGGATACGGATACATATACAGATTTTGATTTAGATTCTGGTAGCAATTCAGACTCCGATGAGAGTTCAGACTCAGATTGTGATTCAGAGAAGGAGGACAAGAAGAGGAAGCATAAGAAGAATGGTAAGAAGAAGGCCAAAGGGAAGTCTAAGAGTAGTACAGTGGAAATGATGGTAGAGAAGAAATTGAAAGAGTTGGGTGTCAAGCAAAAGTCATCTACCAGGAAGCTCCATTGTGACATTTGTGGAAAAGATGGTCATGTTACACCTAATTGTTGGTATAATCCAAATTTTCGAGGACCAATCCCAGAGAGGATTCAACAGAAGATTCAGCAAAATATGGCACAAGCAAGTGGAGTCTTTCCGGATACAGGTGGACAACAGAAGGTATTTAATAATATGGGCTGGCAGCGAAATCAGCAGCCATTCTCGGGGTGGAGACCACCTTTTAATCAGAATCGACCATTTCAGGGAAATTTCAATGGAGGATTTCTACCAAGGTTTGGAGGATATCAGAATTTTAGGCCATGGGGAGGAAATTGGAATCAGCAGCAAAACTGGCAGCCGCCACAGGGGGTGGCAACAACCACTAAATTGAAATCCACAAGGGTGGAATCCGCAAATAGAGAATGTGTAGTTACCACAATTGCCTGCACCACCCGCACAACAGGCAGCAACAAAGGAAGAGGCTCATAGCAATTTAGTTGGTGTTGAGGTTTTTTCAGATCACAAAGCAAATACAATTTCGGTAGATTGTCCTTTCGAATGTGGTTCTTCAAATGATATGTGGGAAGATTTGGATAGTTTGGCAGTAACACATTCAAAAGCACGTCTTAAACCACCTCTGGATTGGGAGGAGCAAAGAGATGTAAGAGATGAAGCAGTTGAGGAAGTTCAAAAGTTGGGTCCTAATGAGACAATTTCTAAAATGATGCAAAAGCAGATGCAGAAAGTGGTCAATTCTGAATAACCGTCAGCAGCATTGTTTGAAGAACTGCTAAATACTCCTATGCACTTTACATTGGATCAGTTACTTTCGTTGGTACCAATTTTCCGAGATAGGTTTTATTCTGCAACCAAGATGACAAAAGTCCCCACGACTTCAAATGCATTGGAGAAATCAATTGGGAGTTATCAAATCAATCTAGATGATGTGGATTTCACTATACCAACTGTGCGACTCGAGTTTGATGGCCGTGTGTTTCCAGAAGTTATGTTGGATGGTGGATCCGGGGTGAATATTCTGTCAGAAACTGAATTTCAAAAGATGACAAATGTGAAGTTGGAGCCTGCACCATTTCAAGTGCGGATGGCGGACCAGCGGAGAGTGCAGCCTATTGGAATGTTGAGATGTCATACTCTTAAAGTGCATAGATTATCTTTTACTACAAATTTTGTGGTGTTGAAGATGCAAGATGCTGGTAATGCTTATTCTATGTTGTTGGGTAGACCATGGTTTAAGTAAGCAAAGCTTAAACAGGATTGGGAAAATAATGAGGTCATTTTGAAGAAGGGTAAAAAGTCAATGAGGATTTCGATGAGTTCCAAGAAGCCGTTGTTGACAACAATGAAACCAATGTTGGCTCAAACTATAAATTTAGCTGAGGAAGTTGAAGATGATGAGGAACCATGTTTTATAGAGGCTAATCCTACAGTGGTTCCAGTGTTTGAAGTGGATGCTGTGAAGATTGTTGAGAAGTATGTGAAGCAGGGAGAGTTGAAGAAGTCAACTAATAAGTTAGAAGCAGCAGGTGCAGATCTGAAGTCAGATACGAAGTCACAAATTGGTCACAGTAGTGCAGAAAAGGATCAGGATGATTCCGAAGGGGATATTGCACCAAAGGAGGCAATCCTCAGAGCAGAGTTTCTTTATGATAAATTGATGGAGAAGGTTTCCAGAGTCAAAGAGGATGAATTGCAGCATCTTGATTTGGGATCTCAAGAGAGTCCTAAAGTTGTCAAAATAAGTGTTCATTTGGATGATGCATTCAAGGAAGAATTGAAGCAGTTGTTGACAGAGTTTATTGATGTTTTTGCTTGGGATTATTCTGATTTGAAGGGCATGGATCCGGCTGTGTATAAGCACAAAATCAACTTGAGGGAGGATGCAGTTCCAGTGATTCAGTAGAGATATAGAATGAACCCCAATTATGCTAAGCACGTTAAAGAGGAGTTGGACAAGCTTCTCCAAGTGGGATTTATAGTTCCAATTGATCAAGCAGAATGGTCGTCACCTATAGTGGTGGTTCCCAAGAAGTCAGGGAAGATTCGTGTTTGTGTGGATTACAGGAAGTTGAATGCAGCAACCATTGCAGATCCATCCCATTGCCATTTGTGGATTCAATCTTGGATGATGTAGCAGGACATGAGATGTACAGTTTTATTGATGGATTTTCAGGGTATATTCAGATTCGGATGGCAGATGAGGATGTAGCTAAGACAACATTTATTACTGAGTGGGGAGCTTTTGCATACACAGTGATGAGTTTTGGATTGAAGAATGGACCCCCTTCTTACTCCAAAGCATCATTTGAACCTTATTTGACAAAGTTCATGAGGATCTTTATGGATGATTTTTTGGTATTTGGTGAGAAGATTAACCATTTGGAATATTAGAGAAAATGTTTGGAAAGATGCCGTTTGTTTTGGATGTCTTTGAATCCATATAAGTGTGAAATTGCAGTCCAAAGAGGGTAATTGTTAGGGAATATCATTTCTAAAGAAGGGATTTCCATAGATTCAGACAAGATCAGTGCAATTCAGAAGGCAATAGCACTTGTTAATGTGAAGGGGATTCCATAGATTCATACAAGATCATTGTAATTCAGAAGGCAATAGCACTTGTTAATGTGAAGGAGATTTCCAGGTTCATGGGACAGATTAAGTGGCATAATCGGAATTTGAGGTATTTGGCAGATGTCAGTGCACCTATGACTCATTTGACAAAGAAGGATGTTGATTTTATTTGGGGAGATGCTCAGGAAAAGGCTTTTCAGTGTTTAAAATTTTTTTAGTGATATCACCTATTATTCAACCTCCAGATTGGCAGTTGCCTTTCCATATGTTTGTGGATGCATCGGATATTGCAGTCGGAGCTGTGCTCATGGAGGAGAAGATCCGCAAATGGTTCAGAACAGTATATTATGCAAGTTAGATGTTGAAACCGGTTGAGAAGAACTATATTGTTACGGAGCGTGAGGCTTTAGGGATGCAGTTTGCCTTGGAGAAATTTCAACATTACTTGTTGGGGAATAAAGTGGTTTTCCATGTGGACCATCAAGCACTTACCTTCTTAGTTAAGAAGCCGAAGCTGGAGGGTAGACTTGCCAGATGGATGCTTTTGTTGCAGGAGTTTGATTATACAGTGTTGCATACACCCGGGAATCAGCATGCAGTGGCGGATTATCCGACATTTCACCTTTGTAAATATTGGGGCTTACAGAAGTTTCCAGATTGTATCCCATTTTTGACATTTAGATTGAGTAGATGGTTAAATTGGAACATCAGGGTTTGAGATTGTAAGGTATTTATACCACTTTTGACCTTAATGAAAGAAACCTTTGTCATTTTTAAAAAAGTTATGTTTGTGAGTGAGCGTACTGTGTACAAGAGAGAGTGAGAGTTTCATCTTGATGCTACGCGCGCAACGATGGTCGAAATTGATTGCGGAGAAGTGCAGCGTGTTGCCCCCGACGAGAGCTACGCGCCAATACCTACATTGCGTGCGTATGGTTTGGTTTTGCGAGCTCGACCCGCGAAATTCATCTGGTGATTCGGTGAGCGTACGTTATCCGTGTTTGCATTTCAGCATATCCACGCGTTCGCATTGAGTAGAGCTACACATTAGGCACTTTAGTTTTCGGAAACGACGACCTGCAAATTTCGGCCAGACATCCTACGTGATTTTGCACCAGGTGTTTAGGATTGGGATTCTGGTTCATGGACCTTAGGGAGAGCGACCTATTGGTCATAGTAGGGTCTCCTTCAAGTTCTGTGGCGTTTCGAGAACGTTTGATGGGTATTCGGCTCTTGGAAGCGTTGTAGGAAACCTCTTCTTATGCACTCCTGAAAGCTATAGTTTAGACATTGGGTAGAGACCTCTATAGGAATTAGTCGAGAGTCGGTCGAGTGTAGGTTGACACCCTATGCTTGCTTCCACGCGCCTGCGGCGGGTCGAGCTGCGTCCTTAGCTGACAAATCTTGCTAGGTGAGTTCTCGCTGTGCTGACGTCCGTCGCGGCGTATCCGCTAACATGGCGCCGCCGCCGGGGACGAAAACCCTAGATAGATGACTGAGACTAGTCCTTGAGGATAGGGATTCTCTGGCTTGCCAGACTCTCGTTTTACATTTAGATAGGATCAGAGGGTGGAGGACTCTCTAGGTCTTAGAGGGAGTCTAGGGAGCGTGTGTCTGGCTTAGATCCTTTGACTTAGGTAGACTTAGATAGTTTTTAGGCCTTAGTTGAGTTGATGAGTAGGAGATGGAGTGGTAGAAGCGGTGAAAGGAGAGCTTGAGAGTCCGGAGAGGCCATGAAGCAACCAAGACACCATTATCACCATCTCACATGATGAGTAGGAGTAGGGTAAGTAGGACATCATGATTCATGATCTGGAGCACTTCATGCATGTTATACTTGCTTATTAGGTTCATCACAAGGTTGTAAAAGACGCAAAAGAGTGGTTGAAAGCTGAAGGGAAGTTCAAAAGTTGCTATGAGTGAATCTGAGAGAGCTGCAGAGGATCAAGAGCATTTTTGTCAGGAAAAAAATAAATTTTAAGCCAGTAGACATCCTACGCGTAGTATGTCTACAGGCTGATCTGGTGGGAATTTTGAAATTTTGAGTTGACCAGTGTGTTCAGAAGGTAGGTTTTACCCTATTTTCACCTGGAAAGTGGAAATTTGACCATATCTTGACAAGATAAGGCCAGATAGACAGAAATTTCCAGACATCCTACCCAAATTGTGCCAAGGCATTATTTTAAGACCAAAACCATAGGGTGGCTGCATGAGCATGATCTGCATGATATATTGAGTGATTGAGAAAGGTTCCATCTCAATTGGGTGAGAAAATTGGGTTCTAAGCAGACTTTAGCATCTTTGACTGAAAAGTCCTAGAACAGCTAAAATTGGGGTCTTTTGAAATCCAAACCAAAATCTAAGCATAGCACTGAGTTGCTGACATCAAGAGGAAGCTGTGGCTCAAGTCTGGGGTCAAACAGGCCAAATAGACATCCTACATGTAGGATGTGTTTTGTGTGATTTGGCACTCCAAACCTTGATTTGAGCATACCAAAGTGATCAGCACCTTAAGAGGAGTCTGTGTTTTGCAATTGAAGCTATTTTGAGCAATTAGACATGCTACGCGTAGAATGTCTAATGCATGAAATTGAAGCCAGAAACTGACTTTAGGCATAGTAGGGTGTTGTATAGCCATAGGCAAGCCTCCTAGTCAATTTTGGTCCAAATTGGAGTTGATTCTACTGGTCAGACGAACATCAGGCTGTTGGAACAGATTTTTGATCCATTGACCAGCTTATAGGTGTCCAAATCAAAAAGTAAAAACAGCTGTGGACTCAGCACATCAAGGGGAGTCTATAGTGCAAAAACCAGGCAAAACAGAGCAGGAGACATCCTACGTGTAGGATGTCTACTGGGGCTTAGGGAAGTGAAAAACTGACTGAGGACATACAGTGATGTTCCAATTGACTTAAGAGTTACAAAACTCTTTCAGAAGTGAATTTGGACCTTGTTTGACCTTTTGACAGAGCAAAGACGGAATTAAGACTTTTCATGTAAATTGACCAACATCCCAGGGAAGTACAGTTCCAGATTAGCAGACCTAATCAAGAACATCAGAAGTGTATAAAATATAGTAGTGGTTGAGGTTAACTCTCCAGCTATACCAATCATTACTAAAACCACCTCTAGCGGATAAATGCTTTGATTCGATTACCAAAATTAAACGATTGTGTACAGGTATATTCAGCGGCAAAGCAAGAAGTCGTGCGGAAACTGATCCTTTGCCAGGTGAGTGGTTGGATATGTGTTAAGTTGCATTGCTAAGTTTGATGAATTTAAGATCCGGAAGACACATTTTTAGAGACCAAAAGGTGGCAGGTGATCAGGGTAGATTAGTGTCCACCGAGGAGAGTGTAAATGAGGCAAGGCTAGATCCACTAGCACCGATTATTGAGGAGGGTAGTGATACCGACACTTCATCAGACAAATCCTTCTTCATGATGGGTAGTCAACAGCCAGGAGGTTTCTCCTATGAAGGACCAATGCTAGGAGGAAGCACCTCCCAAAATCCTTTGAACGATTCCAAGTTCACTATAATCTTCTTAGAAGGAACAAACTCGAGGGGAGCCCTAGTTTATTCTGACTATCGAGGACGCAAGTGTATTTGTATTGAAGAAAGTTCCGCTCAGAGACTGGAGATAATTCGAGTCTATGATGATGGAGATAGATTTCGAGACAAAAAGAGGAACCACTATCTGATAGTTAGTAACCATGAGGATTACAATAGATATGGAGATAACGTGGCGAAAGGAAAAATGGTTTCAGAAACTCAAGAACCGCCTCCAAACATTGATCGACCTGGAGCTCTTTTTATGTATGATAAGAAAACAACCAAGATCTCAACCTATAATGAGAATGTGGGAATTTACAAGCATGAGAGGGAGGGAATAGTCTCTTACTTTTGTTGCAAAGAACCCTACCCAAACGAATTAAGCAAAGACAAGGTTCTTTACTTATTCTCTTATGAAATTGCTGCAGGGAAGGATATTGTTTTTGTTGATAGGTACGGGCGAGAATACAAATGTATTCTCCCAGAGGAGGTTGAAAAGGCAACAGTTCCAGAAGCGTCAACATATGCCCCCGAAGAAATGCCAAGAGCCACCTACACCCCTAGAAAGTCGAAAAATCCATTTTCAGAAGAGTACAGGCGACCTCACATTCTACCCGACAGCAGACATTCAACTACCAAAACCAACCAGCAACCCAGCCATCATTGCAGGCATGGCTTCGACATAGTGCAACATTAGAACAGGACCTAAATCGAGATGGTTATCCAGCCGCACAAGGGCTAAGGGATCTACAAGAACCACCACTCTATTCACGGTATCAGTGCGAGAGTAAGCCAAAAACTCAAGGGTCAACAGAGCCTGGAAGACCACCCATAGAGCGAGTTCGAAGAGATGAACCATCTCTTGCAAGAACCGTTAGAAATTATGGCTTAGGAGCACCATTGGGAGAGGAACCCTCCCACTACCGAAGGCCAGAGGAGGTATATCGATTAGGACAAGGAGATCCAATGATGAGATTTGTAGACCTTCGGAATCAGACCTTCTCAAGTGCAAAAATGGGTAAACAAGAAATACACGGAAAACAGAGATCCTAGAGATCATGTAGCAGCCTTTGTGCGTGTAATTAGAGCTGAAGAGGTGTTAGACTTCCCTACCCAATTTGCAGGGTTTGGACTAACCTTAGAGGAAGATGCTGCTACTTGGTTTGACTCTGTGGAGCATAGAGACTTTGAGTCTATGGAGGAGGTGTTTGATGAGTTTATTGAGGAATCCTCACAAAGGGGGATAGCTCATAATATAGTCTCACAAATCCATAAATTCAAACAGAAAGACGGGAAATCTGTGTGAAAGGCAGCCCTACAGCTAAAAAGATATGTTAAGTTCTGCCCTGTGGAAGAACTGCTAACTCAGTCTAAACTTATGCTTATATTTATCCAAGGACCGAGGAATGCAGATCTCCAGAAGGACTTACATATGAAGAGGAGCACGACGTTAAATGAGTTAACTAAGGAGGCTCTTTACCTTATAGACAATTGTGCAGTCTACAAAGAGGGTGAATTCAAGGATCTTGACGACAATTCATCCTCACAACAAAGTGGAAGCAAGTCCGCTAAGATAGCACCGAAAGGAGAAGTAGTTGTAAGCCAGGAGCAGCTTGTAGAAGAAGTGCTAAAAAAGATTAACATGTACGCCAAACCTCAGGCTAAACATCCCAAGTGGTGTACTATTGAACAAAAATGGACAAACCATGGGACGGAGGAATGTTATTATAACAAAGGAGATGTGAGAGAGAGACCTTATGCTCCCCAGGCTCAAGTAGCATCTCCTCAACTTCCACCGATGTCTACGTATCAAGCAGGCAACCTACCAGGACCTGTAGGTGTAGAAAGATCACAACCAGTGTTGGGGCAGCAACCACCCCTACCAGGATTAAGACCAGTCGTCATAAGATACATACCAATAGTAACCGAACTAGAAGAGAAGGCTTTCGTACCTATGCATGCATATTACGAAGATCCCAATGGATATGCTGCAAATCCTGTCTATTATCCACCGGAAGAACTTCCAACACCAGAACCATGGAGCATGATAGGAAGTGCAGGACCACCAACAGCTGCACAGGCAGCAGGAGAAGGAAGATATATCTTGGATGAACGAACATTGTTGTTCATAGCCAATGGAGGCATGGGCGGGCAGAGACATGCATAGCAACAAAGAGGAGCTCAAGGAGCACCTCAACAACCTAAGGGACCCTGCTACAAGTGTGGTGGAGACCATTTGCTAAGAGACTGTTCTCATGATGAAATCATTAGAGTCAACGCATATTGCATCAAATGCGGAGTTACTCATTTTATTCCTGATTGCCCTAAGGACCCGAGCAAAGGAGCAAAAACTACCTTGAACATGCTGGAAGCAGTGTCTTCCAGTGGAGGGTCAGAAAACGAGACAGTAATACCTATTCAGGCAGTGACACGAGCCCAAGCTCAAAGAACGACGAATGAACCCATAATTGAAGAGCCAAAAACCGATGCCCCAAGTTCAGAAATGAAGAATCAGAGAAGCACTTGGAAAGCTAGAAAGGCGCGTATGAAAGCCAGAAAAGAACGAGAGCAAACGGCTCTATCTGAGGAGTTAAAACACACAAAGGATAGATTAGAGCGGTTAGAGGATCTAGCTAGTCTAAGCTCACACACTGCGGCAACCATAGCACCCAAGGAAATAGAAGAACCCAAAAGTGCAGGATCAGGAGGATCAGTGTTGGCAGAAAAGGTAAATGAGCAGTTGGACGCACTTTTGAAAGCTTATGAAGCCAGACTCAAATACAACCAAACCCAAGAGCAAAGATGGATGACTTATCCATATGCTGAAGTAGAAAAACAGAGGTTGAAAATGTGTTGAAAGATGATTGAAACAGCTCAATCCCTGATAGAAAACCCGCTTGGTAAACCTGCAAGTTGGCATGAAGTACTAGCTCCAACCCCTATCAAACCAACTTTAGAGAAATAAGTAGAAACGAAGGAAAGACTCACGAATGACTCTAAGTCTAGGGGAGAGCCTATCATAGTGCCCAATACAACAGATGAGACAAGTGAGGGGTTCCAGCCTAAAACATTGATAGAAATGGGTAAGGATTGTAACGGTCTAGATGATCTGTGGAAGCAAATCCGTGATGCCAACGAAGCTAACCGGGTGAGTTACCAAATGAATAGCACGAGAAATGAGAAAAATGAGATCTTACCTCCTATTGAAGAATTTGAGGCAAGATCACAAATGAACTTTGATATGCATTCACAAGGGGGAGACCAGGGATCAATTAGTTCAGGGCACAACCAACCAGACTCGCTAAAAACTCTACCCTCTTACCTAGGAGAGTATGAAGCCAAGTCTGAGGTGAGAGCAATCCCATCCCAAAGACTTTCCTCTAACAGAGTGATGGATTCACAAGGGTTGATTGAGTTATTGTCCACCCCTGTGGCATGCACAATCACATTAGCCGAACTCCTAAGGCTACTACCAAACATGTGGACCACCGTAGATAAATGCTTAGAAAAATTTGGAGTAAAGGACCCCACCTCAAAGCTTCAAGAAGGGATCAGAGAATTGGACAAGCCTCAACTAAACACTAGGCCAGTACCTTTAAACAAGGTTGGAGAATATTACGATGGAGAAGATGGAAATACCACGCTACCAGTAGAATTCCAGGGAGTAATTTCCAAAGCTATTCTAGACAGTGGAGCAGGAGTCGCTATTGCCACCAAGGAAATCTGGAAAAAATAGGGAAAACCGGCTTTGAGAGCTACCAGAATGAAATTGCAATTGGCAGATGGGTTCATGGAGAAGCCTTTAGGACTCTTAGAAAAAGTAATTGTTACCTCGTATGGAATCGAGTATGAGCATACGTTTGTAATAGTCGATTTCGACAAAAAGAACAATTACAATATCATCTTGGGAAGACCATTCACGAGACAATTAAAGATGGTCCAAGATTGGGGTTACAACCACATATACCTCAGACATGGCGAAACTATAACCAAAATACACCTAAAAAACCATAGTTACAAAGATGTGAACCAGACACTAGTGGAAGAGTTTGATTCAGCTACATTGGCAGGGTCCGAACTCCCAGCATGGTTAGGGCAGCAAAAAGAGCTATGGATGTGCGGAGCTTCACATTGTGGGAGCTTAAAAAGAGAGGAATACGTCTTAGAGAGAGCTATTGAGGACAAGGATTATATTCCGTAACCTTTTTCTGAAGATAATGCTTGTCAAAGCAGAGGATTGTGTAAAAGATCGAATATCAGGCAGATTCTCAAAAGTTCGAAGGGAAAGGACGCAAGAGGAATAAAACAAGTACGAAAGGCTAAAATAGAAACAAAATCAAAAAAATCACAAAAATCAAAACAGGAAAAAACAAAAGACCCAGAGTGGACCAAATTGGAACGTAAAAAGAAATACCAAGAACTAAAACGGTCTTGACGGGAGGTATGGACTACTGAGGGAGAAAGTGATGGTAAAGAGGAGTTAGAAAAAGGAAACATGAATGTACCATCCCACTATCGAAAATTCACCATCTAGGACAGAAAAATCATAATGACACCACCAGTCAGGGAAAGAACAAACCAAGAATCTTACGATGGGCCGAAAATTGCAAAACGGATAGACCTCGCTGAACCATGTGAAAAGCCTCAACTGGTCTATATCGCAATTGATTTAGAGCCTGAAGAAGAAGAATTGCTAACACAAATTCTCAAGAAGTATAAAGATGTGTTTGCATGGTCCTACAAAGACCTCAAAGGAGTTGATCCATCGATATGCCAACATACAATTCCTTTGAAATCAGATGCCAAACCTAGCAAACAGCGTCCTTATACATATAATGACACATTTGCTAAACGAATCAAAGAGGAGATTGACAAGCTGATGGATGCTGAATTCATCTATGAAATCAAGCATACAGATTGGGTGTCACCCATTGTGGTAGTCCCCAAAAAGAACGGAAGGCTGCGAGTGTGTGTGAACCTCAAAAAGGTAAATGCAGCCACCATAAGGGATAATTATCCCTTGCCAATCACAGAACATGTACTTGAGAGGGTGGCCGGGAAACGGGCATATTCCTTTCAAGATGGGTTTTCAGGGTATAACCAACTGGCAATTGCAATAGAGGATCAACACAAAACAGCGTTTGCCACAGAATGGGAAATATATGCGTATCGAGTTATGCCTTTTGGCTTGACCAATGCCCCAGCTACCTTCCAAAGGTTAATGACTCATGCGTTCAAAGAATCCCTGAGGATATTCTTAGAAATATATATGGATGATCTTTGTGTACACTCTCTTTTACGAGAGGAACATATTGACCATTTACAAAAGGTATATGAGAAGTGCAAAACATATCGAATCTGTCTTAACCCGCAAAAGTGCATTTTTATGGTTAGGCAAGGCCGCATCTTAGGACACATTGTCTCAAGAAATGGCATAACCACTGACCTAGACAAAATCAAAGTCATAGTAGACCTGCCCAAGCCTACTAATGCGAAAGTGCAATCCTTCATGGGACACTACGGATATTATTGAAGATTCATATATATGTATACAGTCATTGCACAACCTCTGTATCGTTTGTTAGTCAGTTTCGACTGGACTGAGGAGTGTGAAACTTCATTCCAAAAGCTTAAAGAAAACCTTGTGTTAGCACCTGTACTTAAAGCACCAGATTGGGAAAAGATATTTCATGTTCACATTGATGCATGTGCATATGCAATCGGGAGTATTCTGGCTCAACCTGGAGACGGAACAATGGATTTCCCAGTTTGTTATGCAAGCCGACAGTTAAATAGTGCAGAAAAGAACTACACAACCACCGAAAGAGAGGGGTTAGGAATGATTTATGCTGTAAAGAAATTTTGGCATTATTTGCTCGCAAACAAATTTGTCTTCTTCACAGATCATCAAGCTCTTTTGTATCTGGTAAATAAACCATGCAATACCGGGAGAATTGTACGCTGGTTTATTACATTGCTAGAGTTTGATTTTACAGTGGTGGTCAAAAAGGGTAAAACACATCTACGGGCGGACCATCTTTCAAGGCTACAAAACGGGGAAGCTCCTGAAGGAGTAGATGATGACATACATGATGCTTATCTTTTCAATATTGAAATGATACCCAAATGGTATCAGGAAATTGTTAGCATTCTTTCCTTTGGAGGTAGGTTTGATAACAAGGAAGTCAAATCCAAACAGCAAACAATTCGATAAACAAAAAACTTCCAGTTGATTGCAGGACGACTGTATCACCTAAGCTCGGACCAAATTCTACGATTATGTATAAATCCGAAGGAATTCAAGTGTTATCTCAAAAAAGCACACGTCCAAGATTATGCATTTCATTGTTCAACAATGAAAACACACCAGAAACTGAAACAATTAGGGATTTATTGGCCAACTATGTATGCTGACACACATGCTTATGTTAACAATTTTACTATATGTAGTGCCAAACGACCAGGGGATCACGCAACATTGTTTCAGGTAAACATTTCACCTGCATGGAGTCAATATATCATTGATTTCTTAACAACAAGGACATTTTCTGAAAACATAATAAAAGCACGGAAAAGGGCTATAGAGCTGGAGGCTTGTGACTTTAATTTAATTGGGAATCAACTCTATAAGCGAGGAAAGGACAATCAACTTAGAATCTGTGCAAGTGAAAGTGAATACCTGCTGATTCTAGAACACGCACATGGCGGCATAAGTGGAGGCCATTTTTCAGGCGATAAGACAACAAAAGTTGTCTTAACCGCAGGAATATGGTGGCCTACATTGCATATGGATGCTGAGGAGTTTGTAAAGCATTGTGACGCATGTCAGCGCACCAAGATGCCGATAAAGAGAGATGAGATGCCACTACGGCCAATGATGGGAGCAAGGGCATTTGCAAAATGGGGCATTAATTTTGTGGAGCCTATCTCACCCCCTGCATATCGCACCCATACCCAATATATCATTGTGGCTACGGACTATCTCACAAAATGGATGGAAGCCAAAGCAACACAAAAAGCAGACGCACGAACCACTGCACAATTTTTGTATGAGAATGTCTTTGTACGATACGGATTACCAATAGAAATTGTCAGTGATCGAGGAACACATTTTCTTAATGAAGTCATTGAATATCTGCTAGAGGAATTCATGGTCATACATAGAAAATCTGCTCCATATCATCCACAGGCAAATGGACAAGCTGAGGCCACAAATAAAACATTATGCATGGTTCTCACTAAACTTGTATCAGAGTCAAGAACAGACTGGGATCAGCAGTTACACTCAACAGTATGGGCATACAGGGTAGCTTACAAAACATCAATAGGAACAACACCGTACAACATGGTGTTTGGCCTAAATGCTATATTACCCATAGAGTTTTTAATTCCAACTCTATGAGTAGCAAAAAGCTTAGAATGGACAGGGCATGAGTTCTCTTCAAGAATAGATGATCTTGAAAAGCTAGATGAACTTCGCTTGAAAGTTGTAGCTTCAATCTATGCTAAAAAGAGAAGACAAAAAGAAATTTTTGACAAGCATGTGCGCACGAAAGAGTTCAAAAAAGGTGATTATGTACTTGTTTATACCTTGAAACAACATGCCAAGAAACTTAAAAAGCGAAGGATGGAACCCTTTGTGATTAGTGACCTATCACAAATTGGAGCTGTCAAGCTTGCTACATTAGCAAGTGAAGAAATGCCAAATTGGATTAGTGGGTATCGATTAAAGAAATATCATTTGCCACTAACACAGGATATGCTTCAATAAATCCATCAAGAAAAACAACGGATGAAGGAGAAACAGAGGGTACGCGAAGAAGCCCAAGCAGAAGCAAAAGAACGCATTGCCAAAAGACGGCTTCTACGACAACAACAACAATATGGATCACCATTGTGAAAAAATGCTATTCGACTAACGAATTTTGATGAAGACACAATGGAGCCAATAATTGCAGTCCAAGTGGGTAGCAATCAAGTTGAATGGACGGCATTGCTTGATTCTAGAGCTCAAGCAAATTTAATCTCTTACAGATTATACAAAAAGGTCAACTACATCCTACTCCACAAGTGCTGGAAAGTAGTACATCACATTCGCTAAAAACATTGGGCTGGACTATATTACATGTACAACTACATCAATATATCTATCAACACAAGTTTTATGTGGTCGAGGATGAAAGCACACAATACCCCATGTTGTTGGGACAACCTTGGCAAAAAGAGTATAATGTGCAGATAGATTAGAATGCGGATGCAGTCAAAATTCAGCATGCACAAGAACAACAAGTGGTAGCCTTTGCTCAGCAACCCCGGAAGAATCAACTGTCAGCAACACAATCACTGGATAAAGAACCAAAAGGATGGGTGTCACTAAAGAACCACACGATACCCAGGGTGAACAAACAGGGAACTGCCAGCCATGTTCACTACAAGCATAAAACAACACAGACCGCAGTGAAAAAATCAAGGTTAGCAACCTGTGAAAAACAAGTATGGGTGCGGAAGGATAGAGTTGACATGGCAAACAAACCACAATACAACCGACGAAGTCAAAAGGAGAAGACAACCCAACCAAAAACCAAGGGAATAAAACAGATATGGATCCCAAAGAAAATGCTCAGCAACAACTTAAAAGCAACTCGCATTTGGATCTCGAAACCAAAGCAACAGGAACTCCCTTCAGTACAAGCAACATCGGAAGGCAGACACACACTACATATGAAACCGGAAAACCGATCTATGTGGGTGCCAATCAGCAGCAAAACAATGACAACCGCGGAAGTAGCAATAAACCTACAAAAACCTCCAAAGCAAAGCTACAAATGGAAAGCAAAAGAGACAAAGACTATGGCCAATTCTGCCATGAAAATTCTCTCCAAGGAGACGACTACAGCCATATCGACAATAGCGGCAAACCAAGCGACTTTTGCAAGAAAGACGATCAAACAGAGAGCGGTAGAGTTACAACTTTTACTTACAAAAAAAATCGACGGACCAAATCAACAACAAACAGGAAACCTCGACGGAGAATTCCAATAAGCATATTGTTTATACCCTCCTCTTGCACAGCATTAATTTTTCCATACATTGATCGAGTATGCAGTATATAGGGCCACATTACACGGCCAAGCAATAGCACGATTTTTTTAATCCAGGCACGACACGTTGTCGAGAAATTTGCGGTCTTGCCAGGAAAGCACCGAGCTTATGGCTGTGACAGTTTGTGAGAGAACTCAACAAAAACTATATGAAGGAGTTAAACCATAGATGCCATGAAGACTAGGGTTTGGAAAGAAGTGCAATCAAAGAAGACTCACTCTTTCTCTCTTGCATTCACACACACAAAGAAAGAACGCAAAAGAGAATGTCAAAACAATACCAAGATGAAAAAATCAAGGCTATGGTCATATCGTATCATGGATAATATGAAAGGGTTAATGGATGAGTTAATGGCATTCAATCTTGGCTGACCAAATAGGCTACGAATTGTTCTTTGGAATTGTAGTTTTGTGCTTACCATAATATATATATTTTGTCTAGTGATTGGGATTAATTGTGTGTACAAATCCTCTTGGTTCATAGCAAGATAACTACGCTTACATCAAAAGAAAAATTATAGTCTATGAGAGGTAGTATGATGGGATCCGGTGATAGAAGTATTTCATTAAGCCTTTCTGGGCCAAAGAGAAACACTATACGTTGTTGAAAATGTATTTTTCGGCTAATCCATACGTTAATTCTAATAGATCGTACAGAGTGAAAGCGATAGAAATGATCATCATGTGGGTTATTCATCTAGGATAGTATGTGAGAAATGTAGATATGAGAGAAGTGAAGAGATGAGAAGTTTCCCTCCCAAGCCCTATTCTTGCTCGTAGGCAATAAGGATACTGCGGGGAGAGATGTACCTGTAGCAAAGAGAACCTAGAGAGGATGAATTACTAAGAATGAGAGAGATAGGCTTGGTTAAGGAGATGAGATTAGATACATATATATATATATATGTTGGATTAGAGATGAAAATGAAAACAACAAGAAATCAAGAAAACATCAATGTAGAACACATCTTACTTGAAACCCTTCGGCACCATTATTGATGGGAGAGAGAAGAAGAGTGGATAATTCCACTTTGATTGATACACCAAGTGCAAGACCTTCTTTGATTAGAGTTGATCTTCCAAGGTTAGCTTGTTGCAAGAATGGCTAGTCTCCCTCTAGGAGAAAGTGTAGGCTTGGGCTTATGTTAATGGCTAAGTACAATTAGGCATTACTACTCACTCCCTTGAGAATTCCTCTCATCAATGGCTTGAATGCTTGAGTTCCTTCCAAGGAAGAAGAGGTCCCCTTTTATAGGTGAAGGGAACCCACAAGGGTTTACACAAGAAGAGAGGAGCCAGTGTGAACAGGAATTGGAAAAGTTGGAAATGAGCTGTTCCTGCATGATGTGGGCAGACTGGGGTCCAGTATTTTGATCATATCTCCTCAACCGTAGCTCCAAATAAAAAAATAAAAATATGGGCAGAAACTTCAGCTCATTAGCTACGATTTTCATTTTAAAATTATTCTCCAATTTGGATTGGAACCTTGTGTAAAAAATTCATCAAAATAGGGTCCATTTATGGCAGCAAAAGTCTTCATGTGGTCTCCTTAGCCTTGACTTTCATTTAATTCCCAAGGACACCTCATGCCATATGAAAGCATGACATTTCTCCTTGACAAAGTTTTGTAACCATGCTTGCAATAATGCATTAAAATAAGTGTATCTTTGAAATCATGCCACCTAGTGTCCCACTAGGATTTGATTCTCTCCTAGTAGCTATTTAAAAAGAAATATAAGAAAAGTATAAAAAATACATAGAATATATATATATTGGAGTTTACCCTAGATATAGGATCTAGCTAGGGTGTGAGATGATAATGAAATAGTAGAAATAAAGAATCAATGTTTTTTGCCCCAAGTTAAAGAGGCGGAGCTATTGACACTTTTCCCATAGTATTTTTTGATGGTAAAGTAAGAATACATTACCCTTGAGATAAATAATAAGATGAGATAGAAAGCTTATTTTTATACTTACATATGCATATGTACATTATAGGAAATATAATTATGTATCTAAAAAGTTACAAGATATCTCTTGTAGCATGTGTTCCCACTATGTACATGTCACAGCACGACATCCACCCCCTCTAAACCTGCACATCCTCCGGTATGTGCCAAATTATTTCTTTGTAAGATCAGCCCTCTTGTACATCTTCCTTGCTTTCATCTTCACTGGATGATTCCAGAGCTTCATTTTCACTTTGATCTTCACCTGTGTTTTGCTCTTCTTCCTCATCAGCATTTTCTGGATCATTGTCTCCTCTTCTCTTAAACATTTTGATCCTTTTTCCTGCAATGGGAATCTTTACTTCTGTGCCATCTAGTTCAGACAAGCTGTAAGTAGCATTTTCATGCACATGTTTTACAACATATGGTCCAAACCATCTTTTTGAAAACTTACGCATGACTGTGTGTTGGTTATCAAGGCTACTATCATACACTAAAACCCAGTCACCTTTGTCAATTGCTTTGGTCCTGAGCCGATGTCGCTTATCAAAGTAGTCCTTGTTTTTCAATCTTGCATTTTTGAGTCGTTCTTTTGCAGCCTCAATGTCTCCAGGTCTTCTCTCTAGTTGCCTTATGCGCAATGCAAGGAGATCTTCCCTACTAAGCTCCTCTTGCCAAGGTAGTACATTCCATGTGGGAATTGTATCCTCAATCGGCATCACTGGCTTTTGACCATGCATTAGCTCCGCAGGCATGTAGCCAGTTACTGAGCTATGTGTTGTACGATCAACCCATAAAGCGTATGGTAACAGTTTTGGCCACTCACCAACTCTTCCTTCGCAAGCCTTGGCCAAAGCTTTGATGATAGGAGGGTGCCCTCTTTCACTCTTTCCATTGCCTTCAGGGTTGTAAGCTGTAGTAAGAGAAATCTTGATTCCTAATCTAGAAAAGAACTCCCTTGCTTCTTCGGCATCCAGTTCACCTCTGTCTGCAGTGATCTTTCCCACACAACCATAACGGCAAATCACCTCATCAAGAAGGAATTTGCACACAGCTTCTGTGGTTTTAGCTCTTAATGCTCTTCCTTCAACCTGATTAGTTAGGTCCTCTCGTGCAAGAACCAAGTACCTCATCTGCCAGAGTCCTAAAGGCATCGTGACTAGATCCACAACCCATTTATAGTGCATGGCTAGTGGATATGTAGGGTGCAATCCATCACGATGTCGAACATTTGAATACATTTGACAAGTTACACATGACTCTACAAACTGAGATACATCTTTATACATACCCTTCCACCAGTATTTTTCTTTCAACTTGGAGAAGGTTGCCCACACACCCCTATGTCCAGCCCATAGATTCTCATGAAACTCTTGCATGAGCTTTACTTGAGTCTCTTTTTTACATATAACCCTTTGTGGTGTAGCACCCTTTTGTTTAGGATGCTTCCACAAGTAACCATCCCTCAAAAAGTAACCATATGCTTTCCTGCGTATCCTCTTGAATTCATGTTCAAACCAATCATCCTGTTTTGTTAGAGTACTCGAGTAGCTTCCAATAAGAAGCCAATCACCTTCATAAAGACCTTTCAAGAACAATTCAAGTGGATTAGTCATGTTGACATTGTTACCTTTGACATGAGAGATGGAATAGAACTTTGTGCCCACATCATCTCCCTCATCAATCATATGTGACTCATCTTCATACCTTGCCCTTGATAGCATATCCGCCACTGTATTGACTTTACCTGCAATGTGCTTAAACTCGGGATTTAAGGACTTAATGTAGGCAATCCACCGCAACATAGCAATGTCTGGTGTTGAGCAGCTTGTAATCATCCCAAGAAGTGGTAGACAATCTGTTTCTACAACCACACATGCACCAATTAGGTACTCTTTTCCACTTTTCAAGGCTGTAACCATACCCCATAACTCTCTCTTTATCTGTGGATAGTTTCTTTGGCGAGCACTTAGTACCTTTGCTCCAAATCTTACCACATACCTGTGTCCTTCTTTGTCATCTTGCCCTATTGCCCATCCAATCCCTGTAGGACTGGTATCTACTGTCACAATCACTGGCCTTTGACACTCATAGTCTACCTTTCTCAAAGTCGTTGCTGACTGGAGAAACTCCTTTAGCTTTTTCATGGATTTTACATGTGCTTCTGTCCATTTAAACTTTTGATTCTTTCTAAGCAGCTGATAAAGAGGATCAGCTACATGCGCATAATGTGGAATCCAAATAACATAGAAGACACATGCTCCCAGAAACCTTCTAACCTCAGTGATGCTAGTGCATGTTTCTTTCATTCTTTGGATGGCATCTACCTTTGATGGACAAGGTTTCCTACCATATGGCCCGCACATGTGCCCCACAATGAGCACTTCTTTGACACCAAACATAGACTTTTTCCCTGACGATGTAAGATTCACTTCTTCCAACCTAGACAAAATTTTATCACAATCATTTATGTGATTTACCACAAACCTGCGACATCCCTTGAGATCCAAAGCTTCATCTTTGTCACTTTCTTCACATCCTTTGATAGGCAAATCATCAATGAAAGGCATTGTGATTTGAGGAATAAAGTCACGTAAGACCTTATTCATCCCATTCATCATATGTGCAACCGAGTTGGTTGCTCCCTGTGGCAAGGTACACATCCTTACCAAACCCAAAGGTGTCCTCATGGTTGTCAAGTCTCTGCTTTCGATTGCAAGCTGAAATTGATCATACCCTGAGTAGAGATCCCCCATTGAGTAGATTGCCCTCCCTGCAAACGCCTCTGCAAATTCATCCACAATTGGACCTGTTCCTACATTTCTAATTGTCACCTTGTTCACTGGTTGCATATCTTGGATGAAGCGTAGAGAACCATTCTTCTTTGGAACTGTGAACCACCTGTTTGAGTATGGAGCACAAGAAGGCTCCAAGATTCCCATTTTGATTTTCTCATTTAGTAGCTCTACTAACTTTGGCAAATGAGCCTTTGGAACCGGAATAGGCCGCAGATTCCAAGGCACATGAGGTATTGTGAAAATTACCATAGGAGCTACAATATAAGGATCAACACATCCTATCTCATGTGGCTCAAATGCAAAAGCCTTACCATGCTTTGAAAGCATTTCTTTGAAGCACTTTGTCTCCTCCTGTGTTAGAAACTCCTTGCAACCAATCTGCAACTCTTGAAAAGACTCCTTTGTGAAGGTATGCCCGATCTTTTTAGGATTCCGCAAACTTGGTTGTAAAGAAGCCTGTTCAATCTTTTCCCTGTTGTTGGGTGGTAAGGGTGAAGCTACTAGTTTCACCTTCTTTGCTACACTCTTGTATTTAGTTTCAACATGGACTTCTGGGCCTACTGTTTGGCTTTCTTTAAAGGCTTCTATTACTTGATACATTTCCATAGAGCAAACTTCCACAACTTCATTTTCAAGATGCAAACTAGACCTCATTATAGCATCAAGCTCACCCATAGTATCTACAAAAGAAACTTGTTCACACAAACCCAAAACATTTTCAGTAGGCTCTAGCAACCCACTCTTTTTCATGCCTATTTGTACATTATGCACATATTGCTTCTCACATCTCTTCAAATCTTCAAGTTTTGTAAAACATATTGATCCATTCTTTGTTACCAAGGAGCTTGTTGAAAATGCTTCACCTATTTTTGGATCAGGCGAGACCCTTTTTCTTTCTGTACCACTGCAATCCCGCTTTACAATGGTACTTGGCCAAAACCCATCATTTCTCTATGATCATGAAACTCTTTGCTTACCTTTGGTAGAGGATGTTCTCTGAGGTTGTCACAATTTCTTTCATGGTTTACACAGACTGTGAGAAATTGGACAGCTCGTTTACCATCTTTGCTACGTATTCTAGCATATGCTGAACCATCGTCCATAACCTTTGTTTCCATTCGAACTCCCACAATGTAGGGTTGTCCAAGGATGAGATGATATGAAGATGTATCCTGTACAAAGAAGTTTTGGTCAATCTTTACATCACCTATTGTCACCTTCACACCTGGACATGCTGCATACAATTCACCGGATGAATTGTTTGCCACTTTTACCATCCAACCATGATCTGTGTCCATTGGCCATTTGCACTTGTTGTAGAGACTCTTTGACATTATGTTTATTTCTGAACCATGGTCAATCAAGGCAACAAATGGCTCTTCAAGATCACCTACCTTGACCAAAGTTTCTGTAGTAGCCCTTGCCCAATGACTTCGTGAATAGTAACTCCTAGGAATATCTTCAACTTCTTCATCATCATTTGAGAAATGCACTTGCTTCACTCTCCCACTAGATTGGTAGCATCCTACCACAGCTCCATCATTCTCCTTATTTTGCAGTTGCATCCCTTGTGTCTTTGAGGTTTCCCCTTCAACCAGTGGACGAGAAACTTCAGCAAGGGTTTGCCTTTTTCTCTTGATGATGTCAATGATCTCCTCATGGAATTCACGCTTTGCAATGCCAAAAACTTCTCCCAGAGTAAACTCAATCTTGCTATTCAAGATCCTTTCCTCCAAGACTTTCTTTAAATCTGTAGCAACCTCAATATCAGATTGTAGTTTATAAGTTGGGCCTTTTGTCTTACCTTTCATTGGCTCTTTCTTCTTTCCTGTTGTAGACTCCTCCATGAGTACTTCAGGTGGAGATGCTCCTTGTGTTGAGGGTGTTTGAGAAGGCATTGAGTCGCTTCTTCCCCCACTTCTAGAATCTCTTTTTGATGGTCCTTCATCAGCATTCTCACGTCTGCGCTTCTCTTCTACAATTGCCTCATTTTGTTGGCATTTTGTAATGTAGGCATGCACTGACAATGAGTCCACTGGATCATTCCATCCTGTTTTTAGACGTATGCAATCACCTGCTTCATGTAGAATCTCTTTTGTAAGCTTTCCCTTTGTAGCTAACTGCATGACATTTGGCCAAATTTGACCATGATGGTCACTCACCTCTTCATCACAAAAATGTTCAATTTTTACTCCATAAGTAGCTGCCTCAACTGAAGAGGTGGCATGCTTGGTTGCCATATCTTCAACTAAGGTTTGCATTCCCCCCTTCCCAAAGTTAGTTCTCAAGGGTAGACCTGTCTCTCTTAAGTGGATTTTACCATCCTTAAAAAAGACAACATCTTTTGACAAAGCATCACTAAAATTATCACAATCCCTTCTTACATGGTCTGTACTATCACACCAAATACATCTATTAACAAACCCTTCTTTGGGCTGTTGTCTTTGCCTAGGAAGTGGCCCTAATGGTTGGCCTTTTTCTTCAAGCTTTGCAAACTTCACCTTCAAGTCACGCATTCCCTTCATAAGCTCATCTAGCATGGACTCATCAAACTTAGGAGCGATAAAAGTAGGCTTTACCATTTTGTCAGAAGTTGAGCTGGAAGGACTTGTAGTGTTTACTACCATCTTGTCCCTTCTTCTTTGTCGTTTGGCAAGCAGTGAGACAGCACCTTCAACCTCATTCCAGTCGGTCTTTAGTCCTTGCTCAGCATCTTTATCTTCAAGAAGAAGCTCCAAATTTTCTTGAAACTCTTTACCTGCAGCTTGTAAGAAAAGATCTGTCTTCGCTGCATCTAGTGTGGCCCTTTCTGTCCTAGTGAGTTGTGCATAGCGCCGCTCAAATTCCCTAAGTAGCTCTGTTATTGATAGTCCTTGCTTTGGCTTGACTACCCATTCTAAGAATGTCCTTTTGGTCACTCTCTCAGAGTCCTCCATGAAATATTCCTCCTTTAAAGCTACTTTGAGTTCTTCCCAATTTCTCCCATGCCCATCTTTAATTGCCCTAACATGCTCCCTAATTTCTGGAGCAACAACTAGCTCAAAGCTTTCAATCATCTCACCTTCTGACACGCGATGCAGCTCCATCTCCTTCACATACTCGCGTAAGTACTTGGTTACATCTTTGCCATTGAACTGATCCATTCTGTTGACGACCGCTTGTATGGCCTTCGTTGCTGAAATCTCCCTTCTTTCAGTAGCATGTTGTTGTTGCATGAACATTGCAAATGCTTCAAACATTTGCATTGTTGCTGGGTCAAAATGCATACCCTGTTGCTCAACATGATCACCCATGGTTACCCACAAACTCTCACCCTAGCAGATTCGCGTCGGGTTCACCAAAAATATGTCGAGAAATTTGCGGTCTTGCCATGAAAGCACCGGGCTTATGGCTGTGAGAGTTTGTGAGAGAACTCAACAAAAACTATATGAAGGAGTTAAACCATAGATGCCATGAAGACTAGGGTTTGGAAAGAAGTGCAATCAAAGAAGACTCACTCTTTCTCTCTTGCATTCACACACACAAAGAAAGAACGCAAAAGAGAATGTCAAAACAATACGAAGATGAAAAAATCAAGGCTATGGTCATATCGTATCATGGGTAATATGAAAGGGTTAATGAATGAGTTAATGGCATTCAATCTTGGCTGACCAAATAGGCTACGAATTGTTCTTTGGAATTGTAGTTTTGTGCTTACCATAATATATATATTTTGTCTAGTGATTGGGATTAATTGTGTGTACAAATCCTCTTGGTTCATAGCAAGATAACTACGCTTACATCAAAAGAAAAATTATAGTCTATGAGAGGTAGTATGATGGGATCCGGTGATAGAAGTATTTCATTAAGCCTTTCTGGGCCAAAGAGAAACACTATACGTTGTTGAAAGTGTATTTTTCGGCTAATCCATACGTTAATTCTAATAGATCGTACAGAGTGAAAGCGATAGAAATGATCATCATGTGGGTTATTCATCTAGGATAGTATGTGAGAAATGTAGATATGAGAGAAGTGAAGAGATGAGAAGTTTCCCTCCCAAGCCCTATTCTTGCCCGTAGGCAATAAGGATACTGCGGGGAGAGATGTACCTGTAGCAAAGAGAACCTAGAGAGGATGAATTACTAAGAATGAGAGAGATAGGCTTGGTTAAGGAGATGAGATTAGATACATATATATATATATATGTTGGATTAGAGATGAAAATGAAAACAACAAGAAATCAAGAAAACATCAATGTAGAACACATCTTACTTGAAACCCTTCGGCACCATTATTGATGGGAGAGAGAAGAAGAGTGGATAATTCCACTTTGATTGATACACCAAGTGCAAGACCTTCTTTGATTAGAGTTGATCTTCCAAGGTTAGCTTGTTGCAAGAATGGCTAGTCTCCCTCTAGGAGAAAGTGTAGGCTTGGGCTTATGTTAATGGCTAAGTACAATTAGGCATTACTACTCACTCCCTTGAGAATTCCTCTCATCAATGGCTTGAATGCTTGAGTTCCTTCCAAGGAAGAAGAGGTCCCCTTTTATAGGTGAAGGGAACCCACAAGGGTTTACACAAGAAGAGAGGAGCCAGTGTGAACAGGAATTGGAAAAGTTGGAAATGAGCTGTTCCTGCATGATGTGGGCAGACTGGGGTCCAGTATTTTGATCATATCTCCTCAACCGTAGCTCCAAATAAAAAAATAAAAATATGGGCAGAAACTTCAGCTCATTAGCTACGATTTTCATTTTAAAATTATTCTCCAATTTGGATTGGAACCTTGTGTAAAAAATTCATCAAAATAGGGTCCATTTATGGCAGCAAAAGTCTTCATGTGGTCTCCTTAGCCTTGACTTTCATTTAATTCCCAAGGACACCTCATGCCATATGAAAGCATGACATTTCTCCTTGACAAAGTTTTGTAACCATGCTTGCAATAATGCATTAAAATAAGTGTATCTTTGAAATCATGCCACCTAATGTCCCACTAGGATTTGATTCTCTCCTAGTAGCTATTTAAAAAGAAATATAAGAAAAGTATAAAAAATACATAGAATATATATATATTGGAGTTTACCCTAGATATAGGATCTAGCTAGGGTGTGAGATGATAATGAAATAGTAGAAATAAAGAATCAATGTTTTTTGCCCCAAGTTAAAGAGGCGGAGCTATTGACACTTTTCCCATAGTATTTTTTTATGGTAAAGTAAGAATACATTACCCTTGAGATAAATAATAAGATGAGATAGAAAGCTTATTTTTATACTTACATATGCATATGTACATTATAGGAAATATAATTATGTATCTAAAAAGTTACAAGATATCTCTTGTAGCATGTGTTCCCACTATGTACATGTCACAGCACGACAACGTACACCGAGGCGATACCTTGTCATCCAGGAGGACTCCGGCTAGGAGGGGGGCAGGCATTCTCAAATGCGGACCCAATGGGAAAAAGAGCAAAAAAGGGCATGTTTTTTGACTATTTTAAAGGGTTGTCGTTTGATTGCAAAATTTTCTGGACTAACCTAAGTACATATGCCCTTATAAAGCATGAATAGACAAGTATATGGGGCCAAATGCCAAATCAAGCCCCTAGGTGTGTGTATATAAGTAAAAATAGCCATTTTTCGGATAAAATATTGAAAAAACGGAGAAATTCAGCCATAAAAATTGCATGTGAGTGTATATAGTGTTTTGCGGTGATGCTTTGATTTATTATGATTTTTGGGGATTTTTTGGGTTTAATTTGCTATTTTCCTTTTAATTTTACTAATTATCGACAGAAAAACTTCAAAAATACAAAAAGCAGGTGAAAAACGGTCGTAATGAAAAACAAAAAATATGGGGATATTCAATGACTATAGGACAACCTATGGTACAATGGGGGTGTAATTATGAGAATGGAGCGGAAAGCGTGTTTTGGCCAGATGTTGACCGAAACGTCAAATTTCTCGCAAACTGGGCAAATGGAGTCCAAATCGAGAAATTTTTGAGTCTAAACCGCATCTCGCAAGAAGTTGGGAGCACATGTCAAATTTCATGGAAAGTGGTTCGGGGACCCCCATTATAAGAAATTTTCACTTCATTTAAAGCTCATTTCTACTATTGACTTTTGAGAGAGAGCTCCTGCCACCTAAAGCGAACGGGACTTCCAGCAGCTTCTACGACGCGCACGACCACCCGATAGGCTCCAGACGTGAGAGGTAGACTCACCACCTTGAGCTTCCGCGCATGTTTGTTGTTTTGTCGCGGAAATTAGCGTAGGGTTCACACAGAAAGCGAGCGGTAGAGACCTATAAGTGGAAGTGGCCACCTAACGGCTAACCCAAAAGCAATGAGACTTCATCGGCGGCTTACGCTAGCATAGGAGACCACTTTTGGATGACCAAAGACAGTAGAAAACCATCGAGAAAAACCCTAATTCCTAGAGCCCCGCAAGAGTCCACCAAATGAAAAATTGATGGAAAGGCGTCCAAATGCTACCAAAACTCATGGGTAGGAGCATCTTGACATGCTCGACAAGTCTATATAGCCCACATGGCCATACGGTGACCCGAAGCAGCACTAAACTTCAGAAACGGCATCAAACACACAAAGCGTCAAATAGCTCTCGCGGCCAAACCGCATGTCCGTTTGCGACCAAACTTCACGAGCGGCTTTCTTAGACCATCAACAACCAAATCCTTTGGTGGTAGACCACCACAAATCATCGACAACATGTAAATGCAACCACGGGTGCTTCCAGAGCGACAAATTGCCAAACAGAGCTCCGGTGAAGCCAAAGTCGACAAAAACCATATGGCAAGGATCCCCAGGGGACTGTGAAGCTATGGAGACCAACATCAAGAAAATTCATCTCCGAAAAGCACTCTAAGAGTCAGAAAACGGCTCGAAGGCTCTGAAATCCACACAGGGAGTTTCTTTCTATCAATTTGACTTTTTTGTTGAAATAATGCTTAAAAGGGACTCAAGGGGGGCTTAGGGCAGGTATCAGTAGCACTCACCATAAAAATTTCATCAGGAGACATTCTACGTGTAGGATGTCTCAAGGACAATTCTGGGCACCAACCCCAACATCTCTCATATCACACAGTTTCTGAATAGCCTGTACATGCTAGCCACCAAGTTTCATCACATTTGGACAAAAATTGACCTCATGTGCACCAAAAAACACAAAGTCAGGGCATAGAGGCAATAATGGGCCATAGACCTACCAAAACTTATCCAAATCACATGAAACTTGCACAATACACTTAGGAGCACATTGCCAAGCTATCTGTGGGGTCACAAATAAAAAATGGTCAAATAGACATACTACGCGTAGGATGTCTAAATGACCAAATTGTCCCCCAGCTGATATTTTTCAGTTCCAGATCTCTTTATGACACTTTCATGAGCTCATATATCAAGTTTCAAACCATTCCCATCACATTTGGCCCCCAACACCTCCAAGATGCACTTCTTGAGCCCAAAAACACTACACATGGTCTTACCAACACCAATTCTTGTCCAAATCAAAATCCAAGAGGAGGGCCATGTTCCACATGCCAAGAGCTACACACAAAACCAATTTCAAGCTATTTTGATGAAAAAGACATCCTACACGTAGGATGTCTCCAGCATGATTTTGACCTGTTGTGCAAGAACTGACTTCATAAGGGCCATTACCATGGTGCAAGAAGCTCATATATCAAATTTCAACCCATTTGAATATCATTTTCCACCTGTTGAGGACATCCTACCAATTTGTGAGCCTAAATCCTGAATCTGTCCAGAAATGCACTTTTTAATGCCCAAACCCAATTCCAATCACATAGCCATGTTGCACAAGTCAAGGGCCACCAACATACCAAGTTTCACCAAAAATTGATGAAATAGACATCCTACGCGTAGGATGTCTAAATGATAAATTTTGGCCAGAATGATACTGTGAGCACATGCACAGTTTCCCTAGTTTCTTTTAAGTTTTATTCTCAATTTTCAAGTCATTTGGATAGTTATAACTCAGTTTCTCAGCTAATATGAAAAAAACGCTAACTTCGGACTACTGAGTGCAACAGGATCCATGGCAGCCGCAAAATCACCGGCAAAGAAGAAGAGGATGACAATAAAAGACTACTTGGAAGAAGTAGAGCCATTTGTCATCCCAGAAGGAATCCTGAAGCCAACCAGCACATGGATTCAGGATGATTTGCTAGAGTCCAATGATTTGAAGATCTACCAAGGCGTGTTCAAAGATCCTGAAGGAAATGCAGAGTAGAGCTACCCATGATATCACGGGAGCTCAATGAGTTTTTCAGAAGCAAGATGGGAGATTACCTAGAGAAGATAGATCTCCATAACTACTTTGAATCCTTGCCAGCGGGGATTGACATCAAAAGAGTGTGGGAATTTGTGACCACTATCAAAGAAGATGGAGTGGCCAGAGTCACTGGTCTGCAAGGCAAGCCGGATACCATGATTGTCATCACAGAGAGGGTGGTGGCAGCCGCTCTTGACATCTCCAACAAGGGAGATAGTGTGAACAAGAGAAGAGATGAAGTCAAGGTGTACTCAGAAAAGAAGAACAACTACACTTTTGAAGATATTGCAAACCCTAAAGTGGCTATCATGAGCCAACTCTACAACAAGTACTTCCACATGTGTACAAAGCGGCCACAGAAGTACAAAATGCCACCTAGAGCCATTGCCACCACCTTCACCTAGGCAATGCAGAAGAGCAAGCCAAAGGTGATAAATATTGTTGCCTACATCCATGACAACCTGGTGAATATGGAGAACAAAAATCCCACCTACATTGTACCTGGTGAGCTGATAACAAAAGTGGTTTATGGAGCACTGCATGCCAAGGGAAACTGGCCAGAACCTCCTTCACAGAATGAGTGGCTAAAGCTAAAAGAAGATAAAGAAGAGGAACCTCCCAGGGCACCCAGAGTAGCCACACGTTTGAAGTGCCAGTTAGAGACCGTGCTAGAAGAGCTGCCAGAGCCGAAGAAAGGAAAGAAAGAAAGTCTACATGTGCCTATCAAAGAGACCAAGTCACAAAAAGCGGTGCAGCTAGAAAGGCTAATGGAAAGCTTCAGAGCCGAAAGAGCACTCAAGGGAGATCTAAGCGAGCTGTGGAAGCCCTCCCTGGAAGCCATGTCGAGATCGTCTCGAAGGGTGCATCGAAATCAGTTTGAAGACTACATCAAAAAATTTGAGATCCTAGATGCTACGATAGAAAATATTCCGAATGTCCCTTTTACAGAAGAATAAGTGGACGAAGTACGACGGCAGCTACTGCAAGAGCAGGAAGGCCAAGAAAGGAGAGAAAGACCAAGGTGGACCGGGACTTCAAGAAGAAGCCAGCAACTCCACCGTCAGTAGGGAGTCCAGCCCACCGCCATCACCACCTCCTCTTAGCCCTCCACAAACCCAACAAAAGGAGGAGCTGGACAAATCTGATGATCAAGAAGACTCCAAGCAAGAGAAGACCAAAGGGGAAGAGCAGAACGAAGAAGCTAAGCCCAAAGATGAGCAGCCAGAGCCAGAGGAAAGAAATTTTAGCGCATTTCTTGATCTACTAGCTGCGGGTTATTCTAGAGAAGAGGCAGCTACTGTGGCCTTTGAGTTGACAAGCACAAGGCCCAAAGAACAGATGCAGAGCCTGCGGTTAGTAGAATTGAAAGAGATGGCCATTGATACAGTGGACCTACAGCCACTGACCAATGACTGGGATGTGGTGATGCACAAGCTAACCGGGCTCAGAGCAAAATCATTGGTCACGGAGAGTGAGATTGCTAATCTCAAAACCACTGAAGTTCAGATCAAGGCTGAAGTAGACACACTACAAAAACAAAGCTAAGAGCGCATAGAGAAACAAACAGAGTTGCAAGCCATGACATTACAAAGATGCCAAGAGATGGAACGAGAAAATCAGGCATCAGATCAAAGACTTCAAAGAGCTGAAGAAGAATACAGGAAAATCAGTAAGTCATTGACAGATGCAGAGAGAGAAAGGGACAACTTAACCCTACAACTTGCTGAAGAATCCAAAGAAGTGGAAACCCTGAGGAATGCCAAAGAAAAGGCAGAGATAGAGCATGAAGCGAGCCAGGATAAAGTGATCGAGCTGAAAGATCAAATTAAAGTCAACGACCAAACCATCCAAAGGCTCCGGGCATCTCCTGCCAGAGTTAGAGCTACTAGCTCGACTGGCACCACTTCAGAGAATGAGCTTTATGAAGAACAAATGAAGGAGCTCCAAAAGGAGTTAACACTAGAGAAGAGGCAAAGGTTGATGCTAGCCAAAGGATCTATGGTAATGCAAAACCGCCTAGAAGTAGAAAATCAGGCCATGAGGAATGAGCTAGAGGCCATCAAGAGAAAGCTCGAGGAGACGGAGAAAATAAATGCAGATCTGAACGACCTCCTAGTAAACATGGGAGAGCAAGCAGAAGAAGAAAAGAAAACACTTCAGAAGCAGATAGAAGAGCTGAGAGGCCAGTAACAAACGGAAGAGCAGCAGTTTAGCACCGGGCCAGCAGCCATGGAGGGAATTGACATAGAAAATGTGTCAGATCCAGTGGACACCACCATGCAAGAGGAAATCCTAGTGGGACCCTCACAAGAGCCATAAGATCTCACACAAGAAGAAGAAGAGAAGTTGCAAAAGGCCATAGAAGTGGCAGTCAAAGACACAGCCAGAGAAGCATTGGAGTGGGAGCAGAGGGTGTTTAAGTCGATGACTATTCAGAAGATAGATGCCAATAACCTTCGGCATGAATGGCTACAACGCTCTCTCCCATATCCTCTGCTAAAATATGAAGCTGCCACAATCAACAAACGAATAAAAGAGTGAAGGAGTACGAGCGAAAGTGCGACGCGAGAGAGAGTGCGAGAAGAAGAGCACGACGATATGGTGAACTCGCTCTACTGTAATGTGTAGAGCATAGTGAGTTCTTATTAGGTTTTTACAAAAGAATATGTGTACATACCTGGTGGCCCGCCCACTTACCTGGGCGACCACATTGGGCTTTATACCCCAACAACCTCCCACTTAAAGTCCAATGTGGTACTTTAAGTGTGAGAGAAGCTATTATACAAGCTAATATACAAGAGATGTAGAGAAGTGATGTACTACCCTACACCTAACTGCTTGCGAAAATGCGCAAAGCTCTCTGAGGGAAGTCCTTTTGTAAGTAGATCAGCAAGATTTTCTGTGGTGTGAACTTTGACAAGCTGAAGTTCCTTATCCTCGAGCATTTCCCTGATGAAATGATACTTCACATCCACATGCTTTGTCTTTGAGTGATAAACTGGATTGCGAACCAATTGTATAGCACTTTGACTATCACAATATAACACAGGCATCTCTTCTTTGATTCCCAAATCTGTTACTAGTCGATTAAGCCAAATTGATTCTTTGCATGCCTCTGATGCTGCAACATATTCAGCCTCTGTAGTAGACTGAGTAACACAATCTTGTAATCTAGAACGCCATGATACTGCTCCACCAGCCAATGTAAAGACATACCCTGACGTAGACCTTCGGTTGTCTAAGTCACTTGCATAATCTGAGTCTGTAAAACCCTTTACACTTAGCTCCTGACTCCCATAGCATATACACATACTCTTTGTAGCTTTCAGGTATCTCAATATTCCTTTCACTGCCTCCCAATGTTTCTTGCCTGGGTTTGACATGTATCGACTTACTACTCCCACTGCAAATGCAATGTCTGGGCGAGTAGCAATCATTGCATACATCAAACTACCCACTGCAGACGCATATGGAATCTTATCCATTTCAGCCTGTTCTTCCTCAGACACAGGAAAATCTTGTTTGCTAAATTTCACATATGGTGGCAATGGAACACTCAGTGCCTTTCCCTTCTCCATATTGAAACGTTGCAAAACCTTGTCAATATACTCTGTTTGAGATAACCAAATCAACTTCTTTGATCCGTCTCTCTCAATGCGCATACCAAGTATATGACTTGCCTCACCCATGTCTTTCATGTCAAACGATTTTGCCATCTTTGACTTCAAAGCTGAAATTTCTTCCAAGTGCTTGCCAGCAATCAACATGTCATCCACATACAAAATAAGGATCAGCCAACTACCATCCTTAGCCTTCTTTGTATATAGACAGTGATCGAACTCACTACGTTTGTAGCCTTGAGAAAGCATAAACTTGTGGAATTTATGGTACCATGCCCTCGGTGATTGTTTTAAGCCATAAAGACTCTTTAACAACTGGCATACCCAATCTTCCTTGCCTTTCTCAACAAACCCTTCTGGCTGCTGCATGTAAATTTCCACATCTAAATCACCATGCAAGAACGCTGTCTTGATATCCATTTGGTGCAACACCAAATCTAATATGGCAACCAATGCAAGAAAGCATCTTAATGTAGTCATCTTGACCACCGGAGAGAAGACTTCATCAAAGTCAATGCCTTGTTCTTGCTTAAAGCCCTTGGCAACAAGCCTTGCTTTGTATTTTGGCTGACTATCATGAGCGGTGATCTTATACCTGTAAACCCATTTACAAGGTAGAGCCTTTTTGCCCTGTGGTAATTTAACTAGCTTCCATGTCTTGTTTTTATGCAGAGCTGTCATCTCTGACTGCATGGCCAATTGCCAATTCCCGGAGTCCTTCATTTGCACTGCTTCCTTGTAACATGAAGGCTCATTGCAATCAGTCAACATGACATAGTTCATAGATGGAACAAACCTATCAGGAGGTCGCCTGACACGTCTAGATCTATGCACAATAGGTGGCTCAGGCTCAGTCACAACCTGTGGTTCCACTCTATCCTGTCCTTGCTCCTCTTGAGCCCTGACATTTTGTCTTGCACGTGTAGGTCCATCTTCTTGGAAGACAACTCTTCTAATCTCCTCAACCCTCTCTGGTTTAGAATGATATTTAGATTCATTAAAGTGAACATCATTGCTGCGGACAACCTTTCTGGATTCGGGATCCCAAAGTCTGTACCCCATCTCACCAGAATTACCATAGCCTAGAAAGATGCACTTTCTACTCTTTGGCTCAAGTTTGTTCCTAAATTCCTTTGGAACGTGAGTATATGCCTCACAGCCAAAGACTCTGAGATGCTTGTATGGGGGCATTTTGCCTGACCATACCATCTCTGACACTAAATCCTTCTGCAAAACCTTGCTAGGAGATCTATTTACAAGATGAACAGCTGTTGATACAGCTTCAGCCCAAAACCCATTTGGCAGTTGTGCATTAGACAACATACTTCTGACCTTCTCTTGTATGGTCCTATTCATCCTCTCAGCAAAACCATTTTAAGGAGGATTGTAAGGAGCAGTAAGTTCACGTTTTATACCTTTTGACTCACAAAAGTCCTGAAAGGCCTTTGAAACATACTCTCCACCATTGTCAGTGCATAAGCATTTAAGCTTCTTGCCACTCTGATTCTCCACAAGTGTCACAAACGTTTTGAAAACACTAAACGCTTCATCCTTGTGCCTGAGAAAGTAAACCCATACTTTCCTCGAGTAATCATCTATAAATGTCATAAAGTAAGAAGCTCCCCCTAGAGATAGGTTAGGCATAGGTCCACACAAATCACTATGAACAAGTGCCAACTGTGTATCTCTTCTACTACTTCTATGCTTATGTGGCTGCTGTGTTTGCTTACCATACAGACAATGTTCACAGAATTCAAAATCATTAAATGAAAAGCCAGGCAAATAACCAGAACGAGACAAGATTTCCATTCCCTTCTTGGACATATGTCCTAACCGGCTATGCCACAAAGAAACGTTCGGCTGCTCGGTTACATTGATTACATTTTTAGAGACATTTGATACATAAATCATGTAAAGTCCTCCAGACTTTACTCCATGTGCTACTGTCATAGAACCCTTGGATATCTTCCACATGTTCTGTCCAAAAGTGGTGACGTAGCCAGCATCATCAAGTAAACCTGTGCTGATCAAGCTCTTTGTAATTGCGAGAACATGTCTCACATTCTTCAGCGTGAAAGAAGAGCCATTCTGAAACTTCAATTGAACATCTCCAACACCTAAGATCTCACATGTCTGCCCATTGCCTAGCTGAACATGATCTTTAGTGGTCACATAAGAGGTAAACCACTCCTTGTTTGGAGACACATGAAGTGATGCCCATGAGTCTATAATCCAGTCACTCAGTGCATTTCCATCAGATGCTGTAAGAAGAGCTGAGTCCATTGTATTCTTCAAGAAGTAGATGTCTCCTGACACTAGATTGTCATCCTCTGCAACAGTGTTTGTCACATTTATTTCTTGAATCTTCACTGAGGACTTGTTCTTCTCACCATGGTCTTCAGCTTTCTCTTTGCCTTTTTTTGCTTTCCATTCTCTGCAGTCTCTTTTCATGTGACCCTTCTTGCCACAATGGTAGCATTCTATGTCACTCTTGCCTTTAGCACTGCGGGACTTGCTACGAGACTGATTCTTCTTTCCACCTTTGTACTTTTCTTTGGTCCTTCCCCTGACAACTAAGGCTGTTCCTTTGCCTTTGTCCATTGTCTTTCTATTGGTTTCTTCAGTAAGCAGACTTCCTTCTACACCTGCTATGTTCAAACCATCTTGAGGTGCAGAATTACTCAAAGCTGTGCGAAAAGTGTCCCAACTTTTCGTCAATGTGATCAACAGGAACATAGCTCTAACAGGTTCATCAAACTTGACACCTTGAGCTGACAACTGACTATAGATTGTGTTGAATTCATTCAGATGATTGGACATAGGTGTCCCTTCTTTCATCTTCAAGTCAACAAGCTTCTTAAGCCAGTATACCTGTGAAGCTGCACTCTGCTTCTCATAAAGATCACTCAGCTTTAACCATGCTTGATAAGCCGACATCTCGTCTGCTACATTGAAGTAAACGCTTTCTGCCAAAGTCAGCATAATGTAGAAAGTGCCAATTCATCCATTTCGCTCCATTCATCTTCGTCCATATCTTCTGGTTTTATCCCCTTGAGCTTTATAGGTTTTATCTGCTTCTTTTGTACCAACACGTGCCAAATCTGCTTCTTCCACAATGGGAAATTGGTTCCATCCAGCTTCTTGATATTGTAAAGAGGAGTGTGCTGTGATCCAGCCATAGCTACGCTTCACAGTGGTTTACTTTCCTGGGGAAAATTCGGCAGAGTTTCCCCTGTAAACTGACCTCTGAACCAATATCAACCTGTCAAATGAACCAAGAAAGCTTCAGATTCTACATAAATTTCGACAGAGTCTCCTTTGTAAAATGGCTCTGGTGTACTCAAAAACAGACCAAAAACAACTCAAAAAACCACTGTCTCTCTAACACTGTAAGCTGTGGGTAAACCTGTCCTGCACCTGTACTGTCTCTGGCACGGCCTGCGCGAGAGCACACACACACTCTATCTACCTACTTATAACTAATACACCTACTCTTACACACTAACACACTCTATTAACTCTCACTAATCTACTTCTTACTTACTGTACACAGAAAACTAACTACCTTAATACGCAGAGAATAAACACAGAACCTTTGAAATCTCCATTAACAAAGAAAACTAACTACCTTAATACATAGAGAATAAACACAGTACCTTTGAAAACTCCATTAACAAAAAAAAACACACTGTATAACACCAAATCCCTCTTCTCAACACACACACACACACTCCTTCCCTACCTTTCCTATAATTGAAATTGCACCACGGAGAAGCACAGAGTGCTACTCGAGCTTAATGCATGGCATTCCCCGACAGTGGCGCCAAAAATGTGCGCGTATGTCGCACATGTCAATGCAAGGAACTTGCCAATACACTGTGTGCGAGCCACAAATGGCTCCAAGCACACAGCAAGCCTAAACTAGTAAGCTCAAAGAAGGCGATGGTGTGTCACTCACCGCTCTACGCTTGCTTCGTGGAGGATTCCTCGCCGCGAAGAAGAAGGAGCCGCCGCTTCGCCGCGCTCAACCGCTTCGCCGCCGCCGTGCCTTCGTAATGCTCGATTGGCCACACACACACTCTCTCTCTCTCTCTCTCACACACACACACACACACACACACACACACACAAGGAGGTGAAGAAGAAGAAGATGGAGATGGAGATGGAGCAAGAG
This sequence comes from Adiantum capillus-veneris, assembly GCF_014529385.1. Classification (NCBI taxonomy): domain Eukaryota; kingdom Viridiplantae; phylum Streptophyta; class Polypodiopsida; order Polypodiales; family Pteridaceae; genus Adiantum; species Adiantum capillus-veneris. The sequence goes on along the minus strand of NC_140955.1, from coordinate 53,703,011 downwards.
CACTCTTCTATTGCACAAATGAGAGAATGAGTCAATTTTAGGTTTAGTTGACTTTTATATGAGCTAGCCCCATTCACACTTGGACGCCCATGCTTAGCCAACTAATCCCTTGAATGTTCCAGTTAGAGTGCGCCTCTCATCGGCGATCACTCTTACCCTTTTCCTATTGGACCGACAAGCCCGGTACCTGACTCTACCAAATAAATAATACAATGTCCGCCGTAGGTTACAACGTCAGTTGTAGGTGATAGGGTGTCCGTGAGCCGTGAGGGTTAACAATGTTATGCTAACGAAGTAACTAGAGTGCTTTCGTTAGCTGTTTGAATCAAATTGAGATCGAGCAAAGTATTGGGAACCTATATATGTAATAGTCCTTGACTAACAATATTAATATGAATTCTCAAGCCCTTATCGGCATCTTGCGTACAGCCACATGCCTTCAAGATGCACACTTATGAGATTGCATTTGGAGAGAGGCCCTTGCTTTGCATCCACTGAAAACCGCCAATAGCTTTCTGGCTTGCTTTTAATGGGAGTATCCCGAAATCAATGCACTCCAAGAGACGACATTCAGGACAAGAAGCTCCTCAATCACATTTTGTGCTTTCTGAAGTGCACCACATTTAGCATACGTATTGACCAAGGCATTGCCAAGCACGACATTTTTTTTGCAACAACCCTTGACATGTAGGTAATTGCATCTAGACAGAGGCCCTCACTTTGCATCCGCTGAAAACAGCCTAGAGCTTTCTGTCCCTGCTCTTGTTGTACATATATTGCAATCAGTTAACATCATTTCGAATAGTAAGCTCCTCAAGCACCTACTGAGAACATCCCATATCTTCCTGTCCCGGCACTTTTCGGGCATATCTTGCAATCGATGTGTTCCAAAAGACAACATCCCACACCACGTTTGGCATACATATCGACCAAGGCATTGCCAAGCACGACAATATTTTGCAACAGCCCTTGACTAACAAGATCATAGTGAATTTTTAAGCCCATGTCGGCATGTGATTGCATCTGGATAGAGGCCCTCACTTTGCATTGGACATAAGTGTATATGGCTGAATTTGGAGAGATACACATACTTTGCATTTGCTGGAAACATTGTAAATCTTTCTGGCACTTCTCTTATTGCACATATCACGCAATCAGTGCATTCCAAGAGGCGACATTCCAGACATAGCACTTTTTGTGCTTTCTCAAGTGCTCCACATTTGGCATACATATCGATCAAGGTAGTGCCAAGCACAACATATCGGCATCTTGCGTACATCCACATGCCTTCAAGATGCACGATTATGTGATTGCATCTGAAGAGAGATGCTCGCTTCGCATTTGCTGAAAACAGACTAGAGTTTTCTGGCCTTGCCATAGGGGCAAATCTTGCAATCAGTGCATTCCAAGAGTCCATACTCCGGACAAGAAGATCCTTGAGCAATTGCGTAGAGCCACACACCTTCAAGATGTAAGCACAACCTGCAAGACAAAAGTATATATGGCTGAATTTGGAGAGATACACGTGCTTTGCATCCACTAGAAACATTGTAAAGCTTTCTGGTATTGCTCTTGTTGCACATATCCCGCAATTAGTGCATTCCAAGAGGCAACATTTTGAACATAACACTTTTTGTGCTTTCTCAAGCGCTCCACATTTGGCATACATATCGATCAAAGTAGTGCCAAGCACAACATATCGGCATCTTGCATCCAACCACATGCCTTCAAGATGCAGCTTATGTGATTGCATCTGGAGAGAGGCCCTCGCTTCGCATTTGCTGAAAACAGACTACAGCTTTCTGGCCTTGCCATAGGGGGGAACCTTGCAATCAGTGCATTCCAAGAGTCCACACTACGGACAAGAACCTCCTCGAGCAATTGCGTAGAGCCACACGCCTTCAAGATGTAAGCATAGCCTACAAGACAAAAGTATATATGGCTGAATTTGGAGAGATAAACGTGCTTTGCATCCCGCAATCAATTGATTCCAAGAGGTGACGTTCCGGACAGAGCACTTTTTGTGCTTTCTGAAGCGCTCGACATTTGGCACATATTGAGCAAGGTAGTGCCAATCATGACATATTGGCATCTTGCGCAATTTCAATTTCATGTGCAAGAAACCAATCTTAATGGGCTGCCTATGATATTCATGATCATCATCATCTTCATATGTATCCAAATCACAATATTCATCAGGATACCACCCATCAACAATTGTTGAAATACGAGGAGCATGATTTGACAAAGCTCCCACCAGGAACATATCAACTAAAGCACAACCAAGCACAACATCTTTCTCTAATAGTTTGTGACCAACAATCATAAAGTGCATTCTCTCACCCATGTCAACATCTTGCGTAAGGCCACATGCCTTCGAGGTGCCATTGTAGGTGACTCCACCTAGAGACATGCCTTCCCTACTCATGTTTTGTGTATCCCGTAATCAGTGCATTCCAAGCGAATAATAAGCACTTTTGGTGCTTTCTGAAGTGCACCACATTTGGCATACATATCGACCACGGCAGTGCCAAGCACGACATCTCTTTTCAATAGCCTTTGAGTAACAATATCATCATGAATTTTTGTGTCCATATCAGCATCTTGTGTAGAGCCACATGCTTCAAGATGCACGCATAGGTGATTGCATCTAGAGAGCAGTGTGTTCCAAGAGACGACATTCTGGACAGAAAGCTCCTCAAGCACTTTTTGTGCTTTCTCAAGCACACTACATCTGGCATACATGTCGATCACTAGGGTAATCAATTTCATGTGCAAGAAACCAGTCTTAATGGGCTGCCTATGATAGTCATGATCATCATCATCTTCATATGTATCCAAATCAAAATATTCATTAGGATACCACCCATCAACAACATTTGAAATACGAGGAGCATGATTTGACAAAGCTCACACCAAGAACATATCAACTAAAGCACAACCAAGCACAACATCTTTCTCTAACAGTTCGTGACCAACAATCATAAGGTGCATTCTCTCACCCATGTCAACATCTTGCGTAAGGCCACATGCCTTCAAGGTGCCATTGTAGGTGACTCCACCTGGAGACATGCCTTCCCTTTGTGGTGCAAACAAAACAATGCTTCCTTGCCACAACCATGTTGACAATATTTTGCAATCAACAGATTCCAAGGGAAAACATTCCAAAAAAGAAGTAACCCACTATTATGGAGCTGAGTGTGTATCCTACTCACTTGGTACAAATCCTTCTTCTGAGCGAGGTCTTCTGAGCGAGGAACCCTCATTTTGCACGTGGTTAAAACAGTTGGGAGCTTCCTTGCCAGAGCCATCTCTCGCATATTCTGCAATCAACACGCTCCAAAAGGCGACATCTCATCCATGACTTCTATTGCTCTCATAAGGTCACCACATTTGGCATAAATATCGACCAAAGCATTGCCTATATGTTTTCCTGACTAGCAACCACAATGTGAATTCTCTCAACCATTTGAAGATCTTGTTTAAGGCCACAAGCCTTCAAGGTGAAAGCATAGTTCATTGCAATTGGAGACATGCCTTCCCTTTGCATCTGGTAGAAACAGTCCATGGCTTCCTTGCCATGGCATAGGTGATTGCAATTGGAGAGAGGCCTTCCCTTCACAATTAGTGAGCAACATCACAAAGCTTCCATGGCATAGCCATGTCGGACATCGGATTCTTTTTGTGTTTTCACAAGGGCACCACATTTAGCATACAAACTGACCAAAGCATTGCAAAGTGCGACATGTTTCTCCAACACGCGCTAATTAGCAATCTCATTGTAAATTCTCTGGCCCATATTGCAAGGCTTGCCATAACCATGCTGGGCTTATCTAGCAATCAACCCGTTTTAAGAGATGACATTTTGGACAGAAAGCTCAACAAAAATTTTATGTGCTTACATAAAATTCATCAACCTTAAAAAGGAAATTGCAAACAATATTGTGGAGCTCAAAGTCTGTCCTACTGATTTGGTACAAATGTTTGTCTAGCTAGAAAAGAAAACTCGTTGCCTTTGACTCGTCATCAAGCTCTTCCTATCTATGCTTGACTTGTGTAGCCAATATTGTTGCTTCCTTGGATTTGTCAGAGGATCTACCGCAGCACTGTAGATACAAGGTTCAAACCCAGTAACACTTACAAGATATTTATCACCTTCGAAAATTGAAAATTAGGACTGTGTTTGCGTCCTTGTGTGTGTGTGTGAGAGAGAGAGAGAGAGAGAGAGAGAGAGAGAGCATTAAAAAGCTCTAACCACATGGAAGCTTGACAACTCGAGAATTCAAAAGAGGCTCCGCTATTTTTAAAGAGGCTACTTGGACGATTGAGAGGGCAAGAATTCAAACGCGCCTACATCGCTAACGAAGTAATAACAAGTAAAAAGTGTGCATGTTTATATGCTTATATAAATGTAATTAGCGTTACAAACTCCCTAAGACGATTTCTTTGCTGTGCGTAAACGATGTTTTCAGACGACGACATGGAAGCTATGGATCCTCCTAACACAGAGCAAGAGGAGGATATAGAAGAAGAGCAGCAGAAAGGAAAACAAAAGCAGCAAGAGGCTCCATCGCTAGCCTCGTCTCCGAAGCCAAAAGATCAAACTTCGGCTGTCTCAAACGACCAGATGGACATAGAAGCGTATGCCAGCCTCTACAAGGGGCGCACCAAAATACTGCGCCTTTTGTTTATTGCGGAGCATTGTCGTAACCAGGCTATGGAGCTTGAAGCACTTCGCATGGCTCATGAGGAAATCTGCAAAGGCGAGAGTACCTTCCTTTACAAAGAGGTCTGTGAAAAAATAAATGGCCGCCTTGGCCCTGCTTTTGTCCTTGACCAAGAGTGGGTTGATTCTGTCGATCGTCGTACTTCTCAGCGCTTTGAACGTCTAGACAACGAGCTCAATAGCTACAAGGTCAGTGCATACCTCTAGTTTGACTGTTTTGTAGTTGTATCATAGTGTTACGATTCTCAGTTATAGGAATGAGCAAGGGCAAATTTTGGACTATGGAGCTCTACAAATCACAATGTCATCTTTTGATTCTATCCCAACAAAGCTCCACGGGCCTCATATCTACATCACGGTTTAAATAGAAGCACCAATAACATAGCTTTGTTTGGAACTATGGGTAAGCCTTGGGTCTCTTTCTTTGTTCTAGCGATCAAATTCTGCTTCTCTTTCTTTGTTCTCGCGATTCAACTTTGCTTCTCGTGCTTTGGTTCCAAGCGTGCTTGCGCTCTATGGCTGCCCTTCTTTCTTTGTGTTCTAAGTTCCTGTCCAGAAACAACTGCTACAACTCCTTCATAGGAGTTAGTGCAATCCTTGGCGTAGATAGGGAAGGGGGAGGGTCGGAAAACCTCATGTGGGGAAAATTCTTCTTCACCTCTCTCATGCTCATCACCTCCAAGCGAAGTATCCATTCCGCTTTGAGTGATGACCATCCACTGAAGTCGTGGGTTCTTGTGGGTGTTGTGGCCTTGGGTTCTTAAGTTCACGAGGAACTTGGGTTCTTGGTGTTCTTGAGGGTCTTCTTTCGCTTGGAATCTATGTTAGAGAAGGATCTTCTCTTCACCCGAGTTCTGCTCTTTTCTGCGGGCGCGTCCCTTGGCGGATTTGCGCTCACACCAAGGTTGCTTTTTTTCACCTCACGTCGATTGGCCAGCCGCTAAGTGTACGGTCCGCTCTCAATGAGTGAAAAGAGGTACAAGGGGAGGTTGGACAAGCCCTTCTTTCTTGGGATTCCCGTCACTCTTCAAAAACACGGTCAGGACTCGATACGCCCAAGAAAACTTGGGTTCGTGCGACCTCAACAAGCAAAAAAAATTCTTGTGATTCTTTCCTTGAGTGATACAGAACACTGCCAAAGCTTTGATACCAATGTAAGGTGCAACGGAAGAGAATGTTGAACTTTGCTCAAGATGAGTGCTCCGAACTGTGCTCAAGGGTTCCTTTTACTTACGGCAGGGAGAGCCTTCGGTTCTCTAATGAGAGAGTGCAAGTGATCACAAACAAAGTGGATAAACATTGTGAATAAAGGTGTTGAGACTGAGAGATAGAGAGAGAAGAGAATACGACACCAGAGACGTAAACCCTTCTCCAAGGGCCCCACTCTCGATGGCGAGAGGGGTCTGTAACAGACTTGGACACTCCAAGTCAAGAATCAACTGCGACAGCACCAAATAACCACTTCAAAACAATTCACAGATCACAATAGATTTGCACTGGCTTGGCGGAGTTCCGTGCCTAGAGATATTGGCCCCAAAGACTGGTGCCCCTTTCGGTATTTCTTTTTGTATTAATCAATCATCAAAGTACAAGAGAGCGGTTAGGGTTTCACTCTCAGACTCTGCGTCCAGATGCTCTGAGAAGTGAGGCCCTCACCACTAATTTAAAGGTTACAAGGGATGCCCAAAAGCAGAGCCCCAAAAGCTTGAAAGCAAAAGCTCCTTTCTCTCTCTCACAGAGAGCTTTTGAAAGCAAAAGCAAATTCTCTCTCTCTCAATGAGAGCCAGTAAAAAGCAAGTTCTCTTTTTCCCAAATCAAAGCAAAAAGCTGAGATTTGCGTCGCCGAAAATTTCCAAAAAAAAAATAAAAAATAATAAATTATTATTATTATTTTTGCTTTTTTCACCTCCACGATTTTCAGAAATTAGGGTTTCTGGCAGAAATTAGGGTTTGCAAGAATTTTAGGGTTTCTGACAGAAATTAGGGTTTCTGCTGTCAGCCATGTCATCACTTTGTGACATAACCCCCTCTTGAAAGCATTGTAATCGACCGCGATTACGCCTGCAAAACCGACAAAAGCCATAAACCGTCTTAGCAGACACTGACTATTAGTACCTACGTACTAGGAACACACATCTAGCACATGTACAAAATCGACAGTCACATCACACGACATCACAGGACATCACTAGACATCACAGGACATCACATGACATTCAACATTCATTCGGATCTTAGACCATGATTTATCGGCAATGTAGCTAGCAATCACACCTAGGTCCAATCGGGACCTCATCGATGTCCGATTGACTAACCCCTATTGCAACCATGTCTATTCGAGATCAATCAGACCAAAATGTTGCAGTCATTTCGGCTATCAGTTCCTGCACTCACAAGAAGTCAAGAACAAATCAGTATCATAATCAGGAATTCCATTTCATAAAGTCATCCAGCAGAATACTGTCAGCTCTCAGTATCCCTGAAGCTCAAAGAGACATCAGTGACTTTAGTATCAAAATCGAGGCATCTTTTGACAAAGGAGTGGAGTGACTCCCCTCTTGTGCATCCCACTGCACCAGATCTCCGGCCAAGCTGAATTCTGGGTTCCATTTGGAGTAGACTATGCGAAACCAAAACATCGACTATGCGAAACCAAAACATCGAGGTAAAGTTTCACAATCCGAGGAGTATCTGCTAGGTCCTCCTCCTCCATCCACTTCGCATCAAATGCAGGAAAGTTCTTGAACTAAACCAAGAACCGCCTTCGGACTTTACCTTTCTTCGTATCCGTATGTGCCAAAATCTGTTCAAGAACAAGGGTCTCCTCGTTTTCTTCCATGGCGGGTTGCTCATCAGGCTCCCCATCATCAGGCACATCACCCTTAACAGGGTTCAAGAGACTCACATGCAATGCACTGTGAATCCTCCAAGTATCTGGCAGTTTCAATCGGAAGGAGACATCATTTATCTTTTCAGTTATCTGGAAAGGTCCATAGTATCGCATACTAAGCTTTGGAAAAAGCCTCTCCTTTCCCTTTTTCTTTCGTAGGCGTGCCTTCTCAAAAGTAAGAGCACCCAATCATCCTCCTTCAATTTCATGTCGCGACGATGGCGATCCGTTGCCTTTTTCTGTGGTTCTTGAGACTTCTCCAAAGTCTCGTGAACCTTGGCAAAAGCCGTATCCAGATCTCGCGTATATTCATCCGCTTCCAATATCTAATCTTTCGTGCTCAGGAAGGATGGAACCTTCGCAGCACTTTCAACAATCTCACATGGCGTCTTCCCCGTCGAAGAGTGTATCGTGTTATTGTAGGCAAATTCCACCAAAGGTAAGTTCTTTTCCCATTGAGTCTTCTGATCCGAGATACAAGACTTCAATAAATCTAAAATCATTGAATTGGCAATCTCAAATTGCCCGTCAGTTTGCAAGTGGAACGATGACGAGAACTGCAACTGCGTGCCAATGTTCTCCCAAATTGCCTTCCAAAACCAACTCATAAATCTGGGGTCTCTGTCGGAGAGAATCGTCTCAGACGTGCCATGTAATCGGAAAATCATCGTGATCATTCTGTGTTCTCGGGAGATCAAAAAAATAAAATCCATTTCAATATTTTCCCAGGGGCGAGTGGGTATGGGTAAAGGCTGTAACAATCCGTGTGCCTTATGCGTGTTAAACTTGACCTTCTGGCATACCAAGCAACTGCGCACAAACTCTTCCACATCCTTCTTGAGTCTCCGCCAAAAGAAATATCTCTCCCCTTTCATGGTGGTAGCAATGCCGCGGTGACCCGTAAAAGGTGGACAGTGGCAATCAGTCATAACCTTTTCCCTCAACGGCTGTGTAACGCACAACATAGTCTTTTTCATCAAGTAGCCTTCCCGAAGGGAGTATCCAGCTATTGTCTCCCCATCTCGTATCCGTGTGAAAATATCTGCAAAATTTGTATATGTGGCACACTGATCGACCATATCCTCGAAGCTCCTATGATGTATCGCGGAAATAGCCAGAACCAACGGTTTCCGAGACAAAGCATCTGCCACCACATTCTTCTGTCCCTGCACATGGACAATCTGGAAGTGGAATTGTGACAAGATGTTCGCCCACCGCATCTGCTTTTCCGAAAGCTGCTTCTGTGACAAGTAGCGCAAACTCTGATGGTCTGTAAAGACAGTAAAATCCGCTCGGAGTAGATAATGCTGCCACTGAGTAAGAGCATGGATAACCGCCAATAGCTCTTTCTCATAAATCTGTGCTGTCATCTCCGGCCTAGAGAACAAACGGCTCTCGTAAGCTATGACATGGCCTTCTTGCATCAAGACCGCACCCAGACTACGACCACAAGCATCACAATATACTTCAAATGACTTCTGCAAGTCCGGCAAAGTCAAAATAGGTCCCGTAGTCAATTTCTCTTTCAATGTCTGAAAGGCAGTCACCTTTGTGGGTCGCCACGAAAAAGGTACTTCTTTCTGTGTCAAGGTATGCAAAGGGGAAGCAACCTCTGCAAACTTTCGCATGAACCGCGTGTAGTACGAACACAGTCCCAAGAAGCCTCTAACTTAATGGACATTCCTCAAATCGGGCCAATCACGGATAGTCTCTATCTTGGCCGGGTCCATTTGTACTCTTGCTGCTGACACAATGTGTCCCAAAAAGTGTATCTCTGCTAGGAAAAATTCACTTTTCTTTGCATTAATCACTAACGTGTGATCTCGTAATGCCTGAAAGACTTGAAGCAAATGATCTCTGTGTTCTGCCTCATTCTTGGAGAAAACAATGATGTAATCAAAGAAAGTGCCAACAAATAGCCTGTACTCTCGAAAAATCCTGTCCATCATCCGGTTAAATGTCGCAGGAGCATTGGTTAAGCTAAAAGGCATCACCAAAAACTCAAATAACCCAAAAGTCGTCCGAAAAGCTGTCTTGTAGACATTTCCTGGCGCTATCCTGATCTGATGATATCCACTCTTCAAGTCAATCCTGCTAAAGCACGAGGATCCCTGTAACTTGTCGAGTATATCATCGTTCCTAGGAATCGGAAATCTGTTCTTGATGGTGATTTCGTTGAGATTGCTATAATCGATGCACATTCTCCAAGATCCGTCTTTCTTCAAAACCAACAACACTGGAGATCAATACGGTGAAGTACTAGGCTGGACAAGACCCTTTTCCAAGAGGTCTTTCATTGGGTTCATAATCTTTTCATTCTGTACTCGGCTCACACGGTAAGGTGGCCGATTCGGTGGCGTGCTTCCAGGTATCAGATCAATGGTTTGATCTTCAGGCCCTCTGAAAAGCAATCGGCATGAGTGTGGAGAAAAATCTTGGCGTTCTTTTGATCAGGTCAAAACATATTCAACCTTTATCCATCTTTCAGTTCTCTTCCAAAAGAATGAGTAAGAAACTGAAGTTCATCAAGTACAATCTCTAAGCCCTTCATTTATCAAAGTCGCTTTCTCGGCCCGGTAGTCAACCATGGCGTAGTTCTTGTGGTACCAAGGGATCCTGAGTAGAACGTCACTTGCGTGCCCTGAACACCCCTGTCATTGCAAACAAAGTTTGCCAATGCTCGATGTAATGGCAACATCCCATCCGGGTGCCAGTCGAACTACCTCTGCCTGTGGCGTCAGTCTGTTGGACGTAATTCCAAATCGAGCCGCCAATTCCAAGTGAAAAGAAGTTGGCCTTTGCTCCTTCAAAAGAGCTTCCCGATCCTTCACTTTGCCCCAAAAGCGGCAAAGTCTGTACTTTCATTCATTAGATTCGGTACAGGTCCCACACCATGCGGTACCAATTCTGCTTTTCTATCTGCCTTTTCTGCCACATTCCTCAGCTGCTCTCGAACTCTCAGACCTGTCGTCGTCTTTATCATTCTGTTCTTTCTGTGCCTTATTAGGGCACTTCGCGGAGATATGTCCATGTTCCCCGCATCCAAAGCACTTCCCCCCTCTAATGAAGCGAGCTCTCTCCTCAGGAGTAAGCTTGGGTTGTGCATCCTTTTTCTCTGGGTTGCTCTTTTTCTTTCTACTTTCATTCCCAGAAGTTTGTTCGGCTCGTTGTGTCATGGCCTTATCTGTGGGGTAGGTCAAACTGCCAGAGTGAATGGCAAAGCCCCGCTTCGCATGACTCATCAACTCCTGAATAGAAGCTGACTTCTGTTCTAAGCAGTGATCTCGGATCTCTGTAGGTAGACCCAAGGTAAACCGTTCAATCTGTTCTCTGAACAAGATCTTCTTGAATGAAGAGGCGGGTAGAAAAGAGCTCCAGATTTTTTCACAATAAGCATTGATTGTATCTTTCTTGGTCATCCGAAGATGGTTCCAAGCAGCTCGTACATCTCGTTCATATTCTTGCGTCAACCAAGAAGAAATAAAAAGCTTCTTAAATTTCAACCATTTAACTGGCGCAGTCTTGTTTAAAAGAAGGGTGGACCACCAAGTACGAGCATTCCCCTTAAGGTAAGATGTAGCTCTCCGAATCTTGGAGTGCTCTGAATAGCGTCCTCCCGCGAAAGCGATGTCAAACTGCTGTATAAAAGACAAAGCCTTCGAAGCATCCGAGTATCCTGAAAAAGTATCAAACTTGATCGAGTGGCCACCTTCCTTAAACTCTCGGACTTTCTTGCTTTTATCTTCGAGAAAGTCATTCTGGTTGGCTTTGTAAAAATTCTTCTTGTTCGCATAAAACTTTCCGTCATCGGAATCTGAGCTGTCTGTAGACGAGTCCTCAGTAGAACTGTCAGTCTCTGGGCGAGATGTAGCCTTCTTCTTGCCCTTTCCGAAGCTTTGTTTCTTGCTTCGCTTTTTACCTTTTCTGTCTTCTTCGCTCGAATCTGAAGAGCTAGAAGAACTGTCAGAAGAAGAAGAAGAAGAAGAATTGGGTACTCCTTCAAATCGAACACGCTTCTTCTGTTTCTTTGCCTTGTCAAATGTCGACCGACGACCCAAATATCCCGGGAAGTCAGTGCCTTTCTTCTGCTTTTTGCTGTGCTTTTTTTGCACGTCGAAAAGCTGAGCAATCCATACATCAACCACGTTCTCCAGTTCCTTCTCCGTATATTTCTTGGAGGCAGAAGATTTCTTGAGAGCGGGTTTCGGGAGTGGTGTTGTGGTTCTTTGCCACTCCATCTGTACCTCTTCCAAAGAGGTCTGGTTCATATATTTTGCTATCTTCGGGTCCTTGGCAAAATTGAGCATCATCTTTGTTGCATCGCCAATCAATTGACGACGTTCCATCTCTCTTTGCTCCGCCTGAGTAGGCCGAGGCGGGCCATACTCTCTGCCAGAATCTTCGTTGTGATCCCAGCCCGCATCTCCAGATGCAGAGGGAGTCGATTGATCATTGCCTGAAGCCATAGGTGCCGCGGAAAAAAATTTTCGGGGATCGGATTTCCCGTAGAAGAGAAATCGGCCGTGCTCTAGCCTCTGATACCACTGTAACAGACTTGGACACTCCAAGTCAAGAATCAACCGCGACAACACCAAATAACCACTTCAAAACAATTCACAGATCACAATAGATTTGCACTGGCCTGGCGGAGTTCCGTGCCTAGAGATATTGGCCCCAAAGACTGGCGCCCCTTTCGGTATTTCTTTTTGTATTAATCAATCATCAAAGTACAAGAGAGCGGTTAGGGTTTCACTCTCAGACTCTGCGTCCAGATGCTCTGAGAAGTGAGGCCCTCACCACGAATTTAAAGGTTACAAGGGATGCCCAAAAGCAGAGCCCCAAAAGCTTGAAAGCAAAAGCTCTTTTCTCTCTCTCACAAAGAGCTTTTGAAAGCAAAAGCAAATTCTCTCTCTCTCAATGAGAGCCAGTAAAAAGCAAGTTCTCTTTTTCCCAAATCAAAGCAAAAAGCTGAGATTTGCGTCGCCGAAAATTTCCAAAAAAAAAAATAAAAAATAAAAAATTTATTATTATTATTTTTGCTTTTTTCACCTCCGCGATTTTCGGAAATTAGGGTTTCTGGCAGAAATTAGGGTTTCTGCTCTCAGCCACATCATCACTTTGTGACAGGGTCTACTATTGGACTTGCCGACGATGTCGACGAGATGAGGACGACGACGAAACCGGCTGAACTCTGAAAATGCTAATGGCTGATGTAACATTTAATGGCCTAATATCTTATGTGTAGCGGAAATTAGCATGAACATAGTGGGCATTTCATTAGAATAGATTCCTAATGAGAATTACAAGAGTGCTTGGGTGGAGAGAGCAACAAAAAGCATAACACCTAGTTAGATAGCATCAACAATACTTTCAAAAGAGAGAGAAATTAAGCTATTGACAACAGTTGAGGACCGGATTTGCATGGAGCCGGTCCCCCCTCCAAAAGGCTTTGTATTATGGTTTCTCCCATCAAGAGAGACATTGTACAATACAATTCTTTGTGTTCCTTCAAGACTAGCTAGTGCAATGAAGATGAAAGCTTCATGCACTAAGCAAAACACTTAGCAAACACAACTTGAATTATCCCCGTTCTCAGACCCAAGACCTCACACACCTTCGAAGATGGTGAGAGCTAGCAGGATGTGAGAGTAGATTGAGAGGAAGAAGGAGTATCTTACGAGAAAGATGTACATCTCCTCACATAATCACTCATATTAGCATAGCTTAGCTTAGTAATTAGCTTGGTAGAGGAGATGAGCATGCATTGAAGCTTGGCTCTTGGTTGGATTTGCATCCACATGCCAAGAGAGTGTTGATGTAGGCTTCTATCTCACAAGCTTGGAGTAGGTGATGAGCTCTCCATTAAAGCTTGGGAAGAGATAGTCTTCTCTTTCTTCACACATGAGATTGTGTGAGTGTGTGTGTGATAATGCCTTGCAAAAATCAGCCCCCCCTCTCTCTTGGGCGAGTCCCCTTGCTATTTGCTCTTCCTGCAGCCTCATTGGCCCTCCCCAAGTCAAGCCAATCACAATTAAGCAGCATAAGTGATAGCCTTCTGACATGTGTCCCCCTTTCCCCTTTTGTGAGAGCTTTAGGTAATTAAATAATTAAACTAAACTCTCATTGGACCCCTTTGCCTCCTGGCCAATAGAAATCAGGCAAGCCATGGGGCTCCTGAATGCTCATTGGACCCTTTGGGAGACTGCCCAATAGTCTTCTAGGAGACTTAATTCTTATTGGTTTCTTTTATTAAATGTTTTTAAATTAATTAAACTAGATTTACTCTAGCTTAATTCTCATTGGTCCACTTCAAGGGTCATCCAATAGGAATTGGGCACACCTTGTGGGCATCTGGGCTAGGGAGCTGACATGTGTCCCTAATTCCCTTTGAGTAAAGGGGCTTGTGTGTGTGTGTGTGTGGCTTTCTCTCTCATCCCCTAGAAGAAGGGCTCGCCCCCTCCCATGTAGGGATGTGCATTGACTTTGGAGAGCACACAAAGCATCCAATTCCCCCTAAGCTTTAACCCTTTGGGCACAACCTTTGAATTTTGGAACCTTAGCATTTTGGAAGTCTTAATGGGTTGAACCTTAGGGTCTTTTTAGCCCATTGTTGCACATGGCTCTTTTGCAGATGGCCCCCCCTTTAGATCCCTATTTTCCCTCCTTTGGATCCCTACTGTGGCCGGTCTGCTAGCTTAACCAATATTCTAGCTTTTTCTCCCCTGGCGCTTCCCCACATTAAATGATCAGTTTAATATGAGAAAATCATTTAGGAGAATTAGATATTGATTATTATGACAACTGAAATCTGCAAATCTTTATCTGTTGAATTCTGATTCTATGTCGGTGCGACGGCGATGGCGACGATGCAACGGCGACGTGCTAAAAACGCAGATGCTGAAATTTGCTTTTTCCGGGCTGAATCTGTAAACCTCGCAGAATCTGACCGTGTGGCGAGGATCTGCTGCGGGAAGGTGAGATCTGCGAGATACGGGGGTTCTACTGCGGAGTTTGACTGCTGAAAATTGAAAACGCTGCTGCTACTGCTGCTTCTGTCGTGAAGATCTTCAAAAACGCTAGGCTGATTTGGGGTTCTGCGGTGGAAATCTGCTAACGCTAGGGCTGATATGCTGTCTACTGTCGCCGTGAATCTGCAAGTGCAAAAACGTTGGCTGATCAGATGCAAAAACGCTAGGCCTTCTACAATGCTGAAAACGTTAGAGTTGTCACGGGGTCGGTCTTGCTGAGAAGTTGCTTGTTGAGCAAGGTGCTCTTGCTGCCTCTTCTGTCAGAAAGTGCTAGCGCTAGGTTTCTTGATATACTTGCTTATGAAGATTGCCCTACCTCACTGTAAAAATGCTACTGATGGGATCTAACTGGAATCTGATGGTCATGCTGTGTGCAGTCAGAGGATATGCATCTAATCTAAGTGTTTGGACATGCACGGTCTGCGAATAGCCTCACAAAAGTGCCATATCACTTCCTATCCTAGACTGACTTGACTGAACTGAACCCTTGTTATGAAGTAGCTTGTCCACGTGCACATAGGGTTAGATGTGTCACGTGACAGACGGCTTCTTTGGCGAACATTATCCTCAGAAAGTGCTAGCGCTAGGTTTCTTCATATACTTGCTTATGAAAATTGTCCTACCTAGTTTCCAATAAAAGTCACTTAAAAATAATAAGTGAAAAATGTCAAAAATAGGGAAAATAAGTCTATGCACTGTAAAAATGCTACTGATGGGATCTGACTGGAATCTGATGGTCATGTTGTGTGCAGCCAGAGGGTATGCATCTAATCTAAGTGTCTGGACATGCACGGTCTGCGAACAGCCTCACAAAAGTGCTAGATCACTTCCTATCCTAGACTGACTTGACTGAAGTGAACCCTTGTCATGAAGTAGCTTGTCCACGTGCACATAGGGTTAGATGTGTCACGTGACAGACGGCTTCTTTGGCGAACATTATCCTCAGGTGATGACCTTTTAGGTCTTTCTATTCTTAGCAATGCCAGTTTACTGATGGTGTGATTCTCATTAAGTCTCGAGTTCCATGCGATTCAGGCTTTGCTATTCAGTTACAAAGGAAGCAATTTTACTCCAGGTTGTCTCAGATTTCTTTCTTGTGGTATTCATTCTCTTTTCCCAAGATTGAGCGGAGGGGGACTTCCTATCTTGGGGGGGGGGGGTTTCAGCTTTAGCTTTGGAGCTTTCAGTGACAATGTTTGCTCTATTCTGACTTGGGTGGAGTGAGTTGCTACCTCAAAGCGTACTTTTGAGGATACTTCTCTTTCAGAGTGGGCTTCCAGGTTATTATCTTTAGTCGACTACCAGTGCTCCATTCAGGGGAGTACCATGCATGGTATCTAGTCAGTCCTTGGTTTCCCTTGCCCATTTCTTGCGGCTTTGATGGTGTGCTTCAACCTACAATAGGGTTATGACAATTATCCATGGTTCGAGGGATATGGGGTCAGCTTGGGAGTTAGTTTTCGGGACTACTTCCATACAGTTCATGTGGTTCCATGTGTAGCGGGTAAGATTGACAGTCTATTTAGTGGCTTTCTATAGCACCTTGTTCTTCTCTTGCAGAGCTTGGGAGTAGGATCTTCTATTTATCTTGCCGTGATAGCTGTAGTCTCAGTCACAATGTGAGTTCCTTTTTGTTGGATGTGTTACAGACAGTCGAAGACCATCTAGCAGTTTTCACTCTCGGTTCCTATGAAGTCCCTTCAGATATAGTTATGCAGTTATCATTTTATATGATAGGTGTTGCAGTTCTTCGTCATCAAACAGTTACTTTCTCTGTAGCCTTGGGTGTCCCATTCTTTGGACTTCTCGTAGCAGCTTGGTGTTTCTGGCATGTGGTATATCACCTGAGGTATTGAAGCCTGATTTTCGACTCTTTCCTCGAGGGTGGAGTACTTTAGAGTTGGGAAATGATTCGGATACGACTATAGTCTATGCCTTTACCCTCAGTTTTGATGCATTCTCTTGGAGCGGTCAACAACAATACCTTCTGCAGATGCTAGTTGTGCGACTTGTGAGTCGGTTGTCTTGAGGAGATTCTTGATAGAGCTGGTTTTACTTTCAGCGGACAACATTTTACTTCCCGAACATCTTTCGGGGGTAGGAGTTGGATTGTATACTGCAGGATTGTTTCCCACTGCGGAGTTTGTAGCAGATATCCTCGTCCACAAAACCCTCTCTTTACAATTGCAGATTGCTTACTTTAGCTTTCTCGGCTTCCTTTCCAAGAGCTGAGAGGGGTGTTCACTGTTAAGAGTCCATGCATCTCTCTTGGTTCATCTAGTCGGTCCGAGATTCTCCCAGGGACATGTGTTAGGGAGTGAGGGTTGTTTTGTGGTTGTGCCCGGCTAGTGTGAGGTAGGTTTCTCATGTCGGGTTGTGTCTAGTCTAGCCATGTTTAGCCTTGGGTTGCTTGGTTCCATGGCCATTAGGCTCCTATAGGTTGGGGATAATTTTTTAAAGCCTTGGCAGTATTTTTTCCATTGCTCTTTGTTACAGACTTGGGGACCCCAAGTCGCTTAAAAACACGCTACAAACTTAATCAGAATTTACTTGAGTTGACACGGCCCGTTGTAGTTCCGTGCTTAGGGGTCTTGGCCCCAAAGTGTGGCGTCCCTTTTGATATTTATTTTTATATTAATGCTTGAGCAAAGTTACAAAGTCCGAGGGTTCTCTCTGCTCAGCTTGCTCGTCAACAAAACTGAGGAAGAGAGTGGCCCTGGGTTCATATTTAAACTTTAAAGGCCCATGGCCTCTCTAAAGGATTACATCAAAAGCTTTCAAACTCAAAAGCTAATAGCCCAAAAGCTGCCAACGGATAACACGGAAAATCGATACGCTGTGCCACGTCAGCACCCACCATCGCATTTCGCGGAAATTTGTACGTCTTGTCACTTCAGCATGTTAGCGCATTCTCAAGTGTCCGTACAACTAGCCATGTCATTTGGGATTGCCACGTCATCAGTTTGTGACATAACCCCCTCTTGAAAGAATTGTAATCGCCTTCGATCACGCCTGCAAAAACAGACACAAGCCATAAACGAGTTTAGTAGACACTGACTCTAAGTACCGACGCAACTCTAAGTACCGACGCAACTCTAAGTACCGACGCACTAGATGACACTGACTCTAAGTACCGACGCACTAGATGACACAAATCCAGCACTTGCACAAAGACGACAGTTGGTGAACTTTCAAATCATATCACATAAACTTCATCCAGATCTAGGACCATGATTCCTGGCAACATGTTTAGCAATCATATCTAGATCCACGCTGGACCTCACTGCTATTGGATTAACTAATTCTTATTGCGATCATAGAATCTCAAGACTGAAATGCTGTAGTCCTTTCGACTTTCAAATCTGCACTCAAACACAATCACATGAGTGAGTACTCAAAAATCAGATTCATTTTCGGGAATTTCAGTTCACAAATCACACACTTAGTTCATGCTAAACATAGTGCTTAGATCATTCAGTCTAGTCATCTCATCCGTTGAGAAGTCTTGATGCACCTAGAACCCTGTGTGGCCATCTCATCCCTCGAGAACTCTTGATGCGCTCACCACAATATCTAGTCATCTTATTCAATCATTCATCATCATCATTCAAAATTCATGATTCTTGTCTTGGATCGTGATTGGGTTCATTCTTGAGCTGTCATTGCTCCCAATTGCTTTCATATGCATATTCCTCACCATCTCGTCCTCGATTTCATAGTTGCGAGTTTCTTGCTTCTATTACCTGTTATCTATACACAAATAACAAGATTTTCCCAAAACATAAATTCCACGCATGCTGATTTTTTTGCAAAAACCCTGATTTTTCAAAGTTGTTGGATATAAATCTGTTCGCGTCAATGCGGAGAGCTTGTTGAGAGGATTAACTTTGCCTTCTGTTGCATATCTAAATTCTCAACCGTCGAAGAGATTTTTAAAAGTCTCTGCAACATAGAAAAATGTCAAAAAGTACGTTTTTAGAGCTTTTTTAGGGCAAAAACGAACTCCTTTTTCTCTTGCAAGTGGTCTTGAATTCTTTATGGCTTATGTCCATGCCTTGTAAGACAGAGCAATGAAGACGGGAGCACGCTATATGCGCGACGAAGTAAGGGTGGGAGTAGCTAATAAGTCCGGGGTCGGGACACGAAGATTCTTTAACAGAATTTCCAATAAATTTTGGAAGCGCCAAAGTGCTCTGTCTGCTCTTTGGTAGGACCGGTATGCTTGGGGAAAAGCATCCGGGGTCGGGAAACGAAGATTCTTTAATAGAATTTTAAGTAAACTTTGGAAGTGCCAAAGTGCTCTGTTTGCTCTTTGGTAGGACCGGTATGGTTTGAGAAAATCATCCGGGGTCGGGACATGAAAATTCTTTACTAGAATTTTCAGTAGAGTCCCTAAGCTTTGGATTCCTACTTTGACTTTGGGATAGAAGCATCATGCATTTTCACATGGCACATAGAGCCCATGTACATGCGATACATGGAGAGCTTTTTGTGCAGAAGCTCCTTATGTTTTTTCTCCTTAGGTGGTTATTATTTTTCCTGCAATTACTTTGAACTCGTAAGGTTTTCTTTTATTCTCTAAGAGAGAAATTAGAGTGATTAAGCACACCTTATTGTACTTTATCTCCCTTAATGTTTTGTGATTGTGTTGGAATGCTATAGACACAATTACTTGTTTCTTGTTCCTGCTAACTTACTGCATTTGAACCATATAGGTTACTCTTACAGGTTTGGTTTGGGTGCTCAACTCAAGAATTCAGATTATCTGTCTAATATAAGTGGGTGAAGTAGATATTCAGAGGGAGTCATATTCATTTTTGTTGTGGTGTTTGCCATTGTTTTCAGTGTGTGAGTGCTCGTATATTTAGGTGTTGACTATGATTGCATTTAATAGTTCGTTTGGAAAACCTTGCTAATAACTGCTTGTTTGTTGTCTTTCAGACAAATTTAATTAAAGAGAGCATTCGCATGGGATACAACGATTTAGGTGATTTTCACTATGGACGTGGTGATTTACAGTTAGCATTCAAGTGCTTTGTCCGCACTCGTGATTACTGCACAACGTCTAAACACATTATATCTATGTGCCTCAATGTCATCCTTGTTGCCATCAACCTGGGCCAATTTCATCATGTCTCAAATTATGTTGCAAAAGCGGAGCAGACACCTGATAATCAGGAGCCTCAGGTCGTAGCAAAGCTGCGGGTTGTTGCAGGCCTTGCTTTTCTAGAGAACCAAAAGTATAAACATGCTGCTAGAAAGGTAATTTTGAGAATTTCAGGAGGTTACATACTTAATCCGGTTAATGACTCGAAGGTGCTCTGCCTGTTCTGCATTATGTGAACTCATGGCTAGCAGCCAGAATGCCTGTGTGTGGTATCGGAACTGCATGTACTGCATTTATTTGCTCTCTGTGTTTTTAGAACTGGCAAGTGATCGATAATTGAAACTAATGTTTAAAGCCCTGAGGTAAGACAGACTTGCTTGACCTTCATTTTTGCATGCCTAGTACTGGAGTGATGCAGGATAAACAGAATGACTAAAAAGTTCAAGTTTTATTTGCATTTGTGAATCTTCATTCTCTGCGATGCCGTCAGTTCTGTTTATCCATAAGCTTTGTTATAACTTTGATGGTGTTTTTTGGGTGGCTCGTTACTTTAATCTAAGCAGATCTGACTGCATTGTTTTTATGGATTGTATCAGTTTGTTGAGACCAGCTCTGACCTCGGTGTTTCATATTCGGAAGTTATTGCTCCACAAGATGTGGCTACGTATGGAGGTCTTTGTGCGTTAGCTTCCTTTGATAGAACCGAGTTGAAGGTCTGTGCTGAAGGGCTATTATTTTGGGAAAGTTTTCTCACATTAGAGGGGTTTTGAAGGCTGTGTTTTTTTTATTGCAGAGCAAAGTAATCGAGAACACAAACTTCAAAATTTTTCTAGAGCTAGTGCCAGAAGTTCGAGAGCTCATACTTGACTTTTATGCAAGGTAAGGTAATGATTTGCTTGAGGTGTATTTATTCATTTTTACATGTCTCCAGTGCTTGGGGCAGTTCTATTGGCAAAAGATGTTTGTTGTGCAATTTGTTCAGCTCTTTTTCCAAGGGAGCCCTATTGTTGTAAACAGCCTTTTCACAGGTGTGAATTTCTTTTCGTGTGTGTGCGTGTGGGTGCACGTGCGCTGTGTTGTGTTCATGTATGTGCGAATTCCTTTTTGTATGTATGTGCGTGTGATGCACGTGCATGTGGCTGTGTTGTACGTTCATGCACTGTGCCAGTTTCATGTTGTCCACTTAAGGCAGCAAAGACGTTGGAAGGGCAATGAGGCACATTTGATGTATTAGAAGTAACTGTGGTGCTCAAAGGGGCTGTCTTTGGTGAGCAGAAAACGAGATTATGTATCTTAGCCAGGAATCACAGTAGTTTCACATTGCTTGTCCAGCCTCTTTTTTATAAAGCCAATGGAAATTGTTACTCTCTTTGTAGTTGAGCAGAAAACGGAAAGTGGCAACAACATTGGGGCAGCCTCAGTTGGCCCATAGGAAACATCAGTATGGATACGACTGGAGAGGGAAGGTGGAGTGATTGTGGCAGTAGTTGTTGGGGAATACCTCCTTAAATTAGTCATTATTTCTTGGACAAGTGTGGCCTCATCAATGTCATATGTACGAGGCAGGCACAGAATCTGGAATCCAGTAATAAGTGTTCCATGTCCAAATGAATCATACCACAAATATGGGCAAACAAGCATGGCCTGTTAGGGCGTACAATTTCGTGTATGAGGCAGGCACAGAATATGGAATCCAATAATTAGTGTTCCACCTTTAAATAGAGTATATCACAGTGATGGAAGACGCTGATTCCACGTTCAAATGGATTATACCACAATTATGGAAGACACTGATAGGAATCAACCTATGAGATATTGTACCCTTGAAACCTTCGAGTGCTAAAACAATTCGAATAGCAAATCCATTATAGAATTTTCGTTACAAAGAGAGACAGATACATGTGGGCTGTATTATGGGTCCTTGAGGATGGTCGGGTCAGCCTGTCCTCAAGGAGCTGTACAGATCAAGACATGTACAAAGACTCCAACCTGAGGGTGGAGTGTAGGAGTCGAATAGAATAAACCATGGTGGTGGAGGATAATCCAGCCCTATGACAGAAGAAGGAAAGTAGTGGTGTGTGCCTAGTGTCTCAAAAATGCGTGATGACACTCCGACGCTACCCTGGAGGAGCCTATGAACTTCTTGTCCAAATACAACTAGTGTATCTGCTAAAGTGGAAGGCTGACATGCAAGCATCTAGCTTCCAAATTATCCATAGAGTAACTGCAACCATAGTGGCGAAAACGATCTCGCAAGGGTGCGGCTCAAAAGCATGTATAGTAGCTGGCCGACTCCCTCATCACTCTTCTCGGATAACCTAAAAAGGTCCGGGCTGGGAGATATAGAGGCCTTTTATAACCAAACGTCCTGCAGACCGCAGCTTGTGTCGTTTGGAGGTTCAAGCATACAACCAACGCTCTCGTCTGTGTCGTTCGGAGGTTTTCTAGCATACAACGGAACGCTCCCGAGTTATTCCGTCTACGTTGTTCCGATTTTCAGACAATACCAAATCAACATTTCTCACTACTCTTGGGAGTAAATCACCAAGCATTGAAACCAATATCAAAACCAGAGTCAAACAGTTCAAATCGGCACCAAGAGAGGTTGAAAACATGTACTGTCTATTTCAAACAAATTCCAAACAGGATCATCAAACAAGTTCTCAAACAGATTCAGAATACTGCTAATTCAAACTGAAAAAGCATTCTCGACATGAGTTGAGTCCGAAAGTTGATTGGGCTTCCATCCTGAAACCTGCACCAAGATTAGGGTAAGATTTATTCCATAAGGTTGTAACCGACCGCAATAAAGCTCTTGAATAGTTGAAACAAGCCTCGACAGATAGTCTTTGTGTGGCAGTGATGGTAGCCCCAAGATTACCAATCACACTGGACCTCCAAGGTTATCGGTTTGAGAAGAGATATCTACTGAGATTGGCAAATCACAATGCAACACAAATGCTCACTTATGCATGTTACAAGACATAGAAATATAAAGTCGCCGATGAGCAGTACCCCTGCAAATAACCATCCAGGTCCAGGCCCGGAGATATAGAGCCCTTTTATAACCAAATGTCCCCCAGACCGCAGCTTGCGCCGTTTCGAGGTTAAGTATACAACCAAATGCTCCCCATACATCTCGTCTGTGTCGTTCGGAGGTTTTCTAGCATACAACGAAACACTCCCAAGACATTCCGTTTGCGTCGAACGGTTCAAACCGGCACCAAGATAGGTTCAAAACAGGTACCATCTATTTGAAACAAATTCCAAACAGGATCACCAAACAAATTCTCAAACAGATTCATAATATTGCTAATTCAAATTGAAAAAGCATTCTCGATATCAGTTGAGCTCGAAAGTCGATTGGGTTTCCATCCTGAAACTTGCACCAAGATCAGGGTTAGATTTATTCCATAAGGTTGTAACTGACCACAACAAAACTCTTGAATAATCGAAACAAGCCTCGACAGATAGTCTTCCTGTGGTGGTGATGGTAGCCCCAAGATATACCAATCACACTGGACCTCCAAGGTTATCAGTTTGAGAAGAGACACCTGCTGAGAGATGCTGAGAAATTTCAAGTTGTAATCTACTAGGGTTTCCATGGCAAGCATTCCAGGACACCCCACTCTGCCAGAAGTTGCTAGAAACCATATTACTTCGGGCAAAAATTTTCTTGAAAGCTTGCCAAGTCCTTGGAGTGTGCGGCTTGGGTAGCTTTAGACATCCACTACTACATGGCAATGCCTCTGCGAAAAACAGCGGCTTGAAACAAAATTTGATCCTTCTCTTGCAAGTGATCTTTGTGTGGCTTATGCCCTATAAGATAGACCGATAAAGATGGGAGCGTGCCCAATGCGCGATGGAGTAAGGGTGGGAGTGCCTGATAGGCCTGGGCTATGGAAGCGCCATCTTGCTATGTCTGCTCTTTGGTAGGACCAGTATGCTTTCAGAAAACCGCACGCCTGAAGCTCTGATACCATTGTCACGAGACGGGCATCACGTGCCAACGGAAAAGAACAGACTGAACAAATTTAAGTACTTCAAATAACATCTGAACTGAAAAAGAGAAGAGAGAGAGTGCATGACACCCGAGACGAGGAATGGCAGAGTTCCACCCCTCGAGAGCATTGGCCCAAATGCTGGCGCCCCTTTCGGTATTTCTTTATATTACTTGAACTAAGTACAATGCCGGTACTCACGCTCTACACCTTCACCCGGAAGATTGGCAAGAGACTGAGCCCTCTGTACATATTTAAAGGCCCTTGGCCTATGAAAAGCAGTTACATGAAAAGCATCAAACTCTAAAAGTATCTGGCCCCATAAGCTGGCGCAAAAAGCTGCTAGTGCAAATTATGGAGATCCGTACAACTGCCACGTCATCAGCGTAAAATGTGGAAATCCGTATAGGTGCCACGTCAGCATGTCAACACAAATTGGGGGTTCCATATAGCAGCCACGTCATCCACAATTAACATAAGAGATTTGTGTGTGCGTAGGTCTTGCTTTATTTTAATATCTTTAGGTCCCCTGGGCCCCATCAGACGCGATTCCATAAGTTGGTGGGAACTCCTCTTTAGGAATAGGCCACTCGGCAAGACTTTGCAAGTTGGTAAAACTTCTTGTGCGGCTTCTGTAAACAGACTTGGACACTCCAAGTCAAGAATCAACCTCGCGACAGCACCAATTAACCACTTCAAAACAAGTCACAGATCACAATAGATGTACACTGGCCCGGCGGAGTTCCGTGCCTAGAGATATTGGCCCCAAAGACGGGCGCCCCTTTCGGTATTTCTTTTTATATTAATCAAATCAAAGTACAAGAGAGTGGCTAGGGTTTCACTCTCAGACTCTGCATCCAGATGCTGTGAGAAGTGAGGCCCTCACCACTAATTTAAAGGTACAAGGGATGCCCAAAAGCAGAGCCCCAAAAGCTTTGAAAATAAAAAGCATCAGTTCTCTCTCTCTCTCTTAGAGAGTCTTTTCTCTTTTTTTATAAAAAAAAAACAAAATTCGCGTAGCTCATCATTTTCCAATTTTTTTTTTCAGCCTCCGCGATTTCCGGAAATTAGGGTTTCTGGCAGAAATTAGGGTTTCTGCTGTCCGCCACATCATCACTTTGTGACAGCTTCTACTTCTTCTGTTGCTTCTTCTTAGGGTTTAGGCCCCTCGACCGGGATCTGCAAGTTGGCTCCGCTCTTCATTGGCTTGACAGGTCAGCAGTTTGTGACACAAACAATAGATTTAGCCATATCATGTAACCGGAAAATATGCAAGACAAACAGTTCTGCCAAATGATCAGCCTTTACTGTTTTCTTTAATGTTGCAAAATGGGCGTGGTTGCTAAATCTACCCAAGTCCAAACACCATCATGCCATGCCCACCTTGAGGCTTGGGAAGATTTAAAATAAATTCCATTGCTATACTCTCCCATGGTCCATCTACTCTCCCATGTGCGTGTCATATTCATTACTAACATACCATACAGCTATCAGGGTTGCCATGTCCACATGAAACTTACCTACGAAATGAGGTTTCATAGGTATGAAACGGGTTTCAAATATCTTTTGAAAGGTAAGAAACGTAGTATACAAAATACTAAAAAATATAACCATATTTAATTAATCAGTGAAATTCCCCGTAAACATGGTTCAAATCACTCAACCTTATAGAGACAATTAAGCATAAGAAGTTACAAAGAACACGTTACGTGATGCGTCTCATTGGCAATTGCTACCGATCTAATAAAATTTCTAGATCAAGCAAACACAGGTTTACAGCTAGAGCATGCCACAAACAATAATCTCCACCATTTTGAAATAATAGTTTGATACAACATAAGATATCTAAGCTATCAGCCCATGAGCATTCAAATGGTCAAAATAAGAATGATGTGGCTCTTCAAAATGTACAAAACGATTTGGCACAGATTTCCACGATAGAAACCCTTTTCAAGTGAAGTAGGGTTAATGTATAAGAAACACGGTTCATATGAAAGAAACGTTTCGTAAGTTTCATATGGGTATGAAACGTGTTTCTATGCAACACTGGTATTCATAAATGCATCTACATCCTTCTTGAACTGCAGCCAATAGAAGTATGTCTCAACACCCTTAACTTTTCAAGTAAAGTAGGGTTAAGGTATAAGAAACACGGTTCATATGAAAGAAACGTTTCGTAAGTTTCATATGGGTATGAAACGCGTTTCTATGCAACACTGGTATTCATAAATGCATCTACATCCTTCTTGAGCTGCAGCCAATAGAAGCATGTCTCAACACCCTTAAGTCATGTCTTGAATACAACTTCAAGTCCAAGTGTTATCAGTTCTGTTTTCTGCTGTGGAATCACCGCTTTGTCAGTGGCTTGCCAATTACATGCCTATGTACCTTTGTGTGCCTAGCTCATCTGCCTCCCGTCTGTTTTGCCTCTCTTCTTTGTGCTTCTCATTTGTGTCTATCCTTTACAAGTCGTGTGCCCCCTCTTGTGCCTTTAGTAAATTTGTTGTTTCTGCACTGCTGCTTGCTTTTCCCCATCAGACACCCTTATATGGGTGTGTACAGCTGCCGCATGGCCTTTTTTGCCATCAACAAAAGCAATGATCTTGAAACCCAACGAAAGAAAAGTCCCTATCTTATCTCTCTTCCGTGTCCATACGAAAGGATAAGAAGAAAATTCTCTTTCTTACCTCTAGCCCTTCGTGCACATGGAATGGAAAAACAACTAGGGGGCTTTTTCATTAAAGATTGATGAAGAATCGCTGTAAGTGTAACTGTTAATAGCGTGGTCATCGTCCCCTATGACATGCTCAAGGCTTCTGCCTATTTCCTGTACATTCCTACATGTTGCTTATGGTCTAGGAGCATTGTTGGCCTTGTTTCCACCAGTCAAGATAGCCAAAAGCGGCTTTGCCTGATCAGCTACCTCAATTTGTAAGGAAAAGCAATCTTCTTTTAATGGGGACACCTTGACAACTGTGATAGAAATAGAGCACTGAACCAGTCTGACCAGAAAATCAGCAACCAAGACTCTGCAAAGTAAGTAGAACAAACTTCCTTGATCTTTCTGGAACAGACAGAAAAGAAATGGGCACCAAGACCTTTGATGTCATCTGCAGTCAGCAGATTTGGCAACACGTTCCTAATGACAATACCCCCAACTTTAGTTTCAAACAGACGGCAAGCTGCAGGTCACACTCAGCCAAATCAGCAGGCCAAACCTGCTCTTTAAACTGAACACCAGATCAATGAGGCAACCAACAGTTGAAGGGGTGGAGATGCAAGAAATCGGCTGTTGACGCAGATAGACATTGCGGGACCAATGGCAGTGGACTGCACCAGTAACGGACAAGGGCAACTGGAGTCAGGCGAAAGCTGCTGCACTTGTCACGAGGACGTGGCAGCTGTTAACTATGTCACGAGGACGTGGCAATTGCTAACCTTAGTTGTTGGTTTCTTTCCAATGATTTTTGTTTTATTTTTGAGACCCTCTTTTTGAAGTAGCAAACGGTCGAACATTGTATGGCCAATGTGAACGGTAGTCTCACCCGCAGACGCGAAGTGGTCGGCACTGGAATTCGTATGGTAAGAGGATGTCTAGGCTCAGTGCAAGATCATGTAGGTTCGCCCGTCGCACTTAGTAAGTTGGTGGATACTAGGAAGTGAACTCAATAAAGGCATAAAGTCAAGGTGGGACTACCAACAGAAAGTATCCGACAGTTGGGCCACATTGCACTTTTGGATGGGGTCCCAATGAGGATAGATGGTCAGATGACCAGTGGGAGCCCAACGGAAGCATCTCCTAAAAATTAGGAAACTGCTACTTTGGGCCGTGAAATGTGTTCGCGTCATTACCTCCGGTATGGCAAGGGGAATATTTTACAATTCTGCCGCGAAGTCAGCTGGGCAACTGGTCAGGAGATTTTTAGGCGGCAACCCCGAAACGGGAAAATGCTTGTAAACGCGCCAAGTGGCACATTTCTGTGCACTTTCCTCATGCATGAAGAAGTGGCGTTGAATTTAGAGAGGGAAGGCTCATTTGCAAGTTTTCTGCACAGGTTAAGAGCTATGGAGTGCTTTCTTTCCCTCTCATGTACAGTGTGGTGCTAAGAGTGATGCCCTGCACGCTACACACTACTCTCTCTCTCTCTCTCTCTCTCTCTCTCTCTCTCTCCCCTACGTGCAGTTATGTGATGCCCCACAAGAGGGCTCTTCATTTGACTGATGTACAGTTGTGTGGGTTCATGCTTTTGTGCTGAGGCAAGAGCCTCCTTGAGCAAGAACAGGGGTAGCGAACTGCTACTCCAAAGCAGGCACCGGTGAGGGTCATAACCTCACCGTACAGGTGCGTTTTCAGCGCTGTGTATGCGTTGTAAATTGACTGTTTTTCAGCCATACGGATGCCAGAACCCTTGGGAATAGTGCCCCTCTGGCAAAGGACAGTTAGGGTGCTGTTTGGGGCTGAAAACAGCGCAAAAACCAGTAAATACTGCGTGCTGAATTTACTGTTTTTGGGCAGGAATCAGAGGGCTTATGCCAGTGGAAGAGAGTTCCAGCAGGGGAATTGGTTTTGCGCGAGTTTTGGGGTGGTTATGCTACCGAAATTTGGCCAAAATTGGTGGTATCTAGCTCGATACAGATAAAGGATTCCTAGGACTCTTCTTTGTAATTTACCCTCCTAAAGAATAAAGAAATACCGAAAGGGGCGCCGATTTTGGGGCCTACAGGTTGGCGGCGTCTGCTCGGAGCATTCTAGCTTCTGAGCCGTGTGTGTCGCAGGTTTCCTTTGCAAGTTCTCTCTGTGTGTGTCTAAAGTAAAGAATTTTGGGTGAAAGCCAAAGCCTACCGCCCCACGGGCCGGTTTCAGCACTGCGAAGGGGACACCAGGTGAGATGGCAAAGGGATGGTGAGGATAGCGACTTGGGCGAACGTGGGAGAAAAGAAGCCCGGGGGGTTTGCGGGGGGGGGGGGGCAGACGCAGGGGGGCACAAGGTGGTGAATGCAGGTGGAGGGGATCATGCTCAAAGAGCATGGCCACTATGGAACGTGTCGATGGGTCCGAACAGGCGAAACGTTTTGAGCGTTGAAATTTTGTGCTGATAAAGTGAAACACATGCTGATTCACTAACAACAAGTAACCATAGTTTCATGCTCTAGGGCCTTTTAAAAGCAATACATGCACGTGTCGGTCCCACATTTCACTCTGCTCTAACAATAGACTAAAACGTTTCATGGTGAAACACCACGTTTCGAGGGGGAAACGTTTTGGCCTTGCAATGTTTCAGTGGTGCTGTCAATGACAAGGAGATGGGCTCTCTC
Organism: Adiantum capillus-veneris; assembly: GCF_014529385.1. Classification (NCBI taxonomy): domain Eukaryota; kingdom Viridiplantae; phylum Streptophyta; class Polypodiopsida; order Polypodiales; family Pteridaceae; genus Adiantum; species Adiantum capillus-veneris. The sequence continues at coordinate 53,673,943 of NC_140955.1, read as the reverse complement.
TCTCTCTCTCTCTCTCTCTCTCTCTCTCTCTCTCTGCAAGCACTGTGTAACAAAATGTTTTCATATGCCTGCAAATGCCTTGTTTATTGGTCTTTATTTATTGCTTTGTTTGTAATCGTGGTGCTACTTGAGGCTCTCAATGGAGAGGACCCTTAGTTTTGAGACAATTGACAGTTGACTAGTAGAATCAATCGCAACAAGCAGCAGGAAAATAGCAAGTACTTGAAAAACTAACTCAGATGGGAGACAAATTTCACCGAGAAGGGAAGCAACTAAGAGATAAAGAGCTGCCCATGCCTAGCCTTTGCAGAGTTAAAGTGCCAATTATTGCTTAGTAATGGAAGGGGATTTTTAACTTACTTTGATGCATGAGGTATAGCGTTTATATTTGTTAATATAGCTCCAGAGGAGCCTTTGTGATTGGCTATGATTGAAGTCAAGAATGTGTTTAGGTTTATTATTCAACATTCCTTGAAGCCCAGGATTGTTGTGTACTTTTGGAGTTTCAATTCGCACATTTTTGTGTATTTTCCTCCGTATCTACCTCAAAATTTGTGCTGACAAAAATGAACTTTCATAGTCTGTCCATCTAAATGTTGAGTGTCTGATCGTGACTATTGTTAAAGATGGTCCTTAGTGTTGTGTCTTTAGTCACCTGGTCTGGCTAATGGCTATCGCCTTTGTCATGATTTATAATCTTGTTACTCGTTGGAGTAACAAGGAGTTTCGAGGTTTGGCAAGTTTTTGAAGTAAGGCTTTATGTCTGTGCTGCAGTCGCTATGCTTCATGCCTGGGCTATCTGCAAAAGTTGAAGACAAACCTCCTCCTTGACATCCACCTTCATGACCATGTAGAGTCTCTGTATACCTTGATTCGTCACAAGGCTCTCATACAGTATACAACTCCTTTCATTTCTGTGGATCTGAATCGAATGGCGGATGCTTTCAAGACAACGGTAGCCGGGCTAGAGAAGGAGCTTGCAGCACTAATTATGGAAAATCAAATCCAGGTAGACTTATCTTTTATTCGGTTATATGATTATTTTTTAGGAGTTTTAACTTTCCTGAAGAAGTGAGAATCTTTTATGGCCAGGCTCGGATTGATTCTCACAACAAGATTCTGCATGCGCGGCATGCAGACCAAAGGAACGGAACTTTTCAAAGAGCTTTGCAGACTGGGACAGATTTTGAGAGGGACACACGTGCCATGCTTGTACGCGCAAATCTCTTGAAGCATGATATTGTGGTAAGAGGGGTACGAAGCAAATAGCGTGGTAATGAATTTTACACAGATATTGACACCACAAGCATAATTCTGAAGCTGGGCATGGTTATGTGGCTAATTCTCAAGACCCCCTCTAGAGGATCTTAGCATATGGTGCCCTCTTTCCATCTTTAGAAAGTTTTGGGACATTTTGATCTTGAACAAAGGTGCAGAAACCAAGTCTGCCCCAATCTTGCTCTGCTGTACCTTCTTTTGCTTGTGAATGCAGAGTATTATATTAAGACCGCAATTCTTCGGAATGCACGAGGTCTCCAAATATCAAAAAGTGAACATGTATTGGTTGCCTCGAGTTCTTGTCATCAAGTTTTAGTGTTTTCTGGTGTGGTAGTTGGCTCTGAAAGAAGGTTACATATTGTGCCAAGGGTTGGGAGGTTAATGTCCATATCCAGCAATTATTCAGCTCTCTAACACATGTTTTAACCGTCATGCTGGATATTGTGTGCGTTTTACATGCGTACGGCTACCAGTTCTCAATATACACTTTTCTCTAGGTTACCCTACACATGGATAATTTTAGAGGTAAATTGATTGGAATTGAAGGTTCTTGTGCAATTTTATCAAAATTTTGTAGATTTATTTACCGTAATATTTGGAGGTGAATTTGAAGGTGGGCTTACCTAAAACATACGATTTTTAATAGCAGCAACGGTTAAGTCTGTGAATTGGACCAGAGGTCTCCCAATGTGGCGCCTATAATTGTTGTGTTTTTTTATGGAGAAGTATTTGGATTCACAATCAGTTGTGAATTGAATGAAGGATTAAAAATAGTCACATTTAAAGTATTCTTTCTTTTTGGCTTTCTAAAAGAAGCCTTGGTGTTGTGTTGGGTTAGGCAGACTTTCATTGTTTTCAGTGCCATGGTAGAGACTTACTTTAAATGTTATTTTCATTTTAAAATATTAAATGAATCTTCTTTTTTCAGCTTTCATTTAACATCCTTACATGGCTTGACTTCACTTGCATTCTATTCTTTTAGAATGCTAAAGTGAAGCTTTACCTTGCATAATTCTAGTAAATTTTTTAAATATACGTACAGACATATATTATTTAAATTACACACACACACACACACACACACACACACACACACATATATATATATATACACACACACACACACACACACACACACTAAATGAGTAAACCATGGTAAAGAAAAAAAAAAGTTGAAATATGTGAATTTAGTTCCAAAATCTTACAAGATAAAAAAATCGATTATTATTTCTGGTTTGTTTCTTTACAAGGAGGAAACTCCCTTAATAAAAGAGATATTCTTGAACAATGCTTTATCTTATATAATTTTAGTTAAACTCAACCTAATAATTTTATCATTTTCTTGTTATTTTAGAAAGTCACTGTGACCCTTTCACTTGTTTTTGTTTGTATTGATGAGAAAATTAAATGAACTTATTTTTTGTGTTAATTTCATTGTATTGTTTTGTGAAACTCAATGGAAATATCCTTCACATTTATGTTGTATGACGCTTAGCCTAGACCGAGGAAAATGCTTCTGTTTCTAGCATGTATAAACAATGCACTAAAATTAAATAGGTTGCACAATTAGCTTGTAATAAACAAAATTACGTTATGAGATTTTATTACCATTGTAATATCAACTGTTTATGATTGAAAATTCATAAATTAAGATAGGATAATCTATCTTTGCTCCAGGAATTCACTAATCAAAGGTGAAAGCCTTGTAAGTTATCACTAAAATTTTTAATAAATAGCTTAATTTAAGCATGAGCGTAGTTGTTAAGTGCATATGATTTACTTTGATATCAACAAGAATTGATCCACACAAGAAATATTATGAATGTCTAGATATGATAGTTTTCTTTTATGTTGTCAATATTTCCTAATGATGTTTGCCACAACAATATAGTATATAATAAGTTACAAAAAAAAACTTGACATTTTGATTGAGAAAAATGTTATATTAAAAAGAAGAAAAACATTATATCTATTATCTCCATGTATTATCTTTTGTACTATATCAGAAATTAACAATATAGGAATTATCAATATGATGCATAAGACACATATGCTAACAAAAAACAAACTTAATAAAACGTCATTTTGGTAATAGGGAGAAACAATTTGTTTTTAATTTGAAAATAAGCATTTAGACTAGTTCAAGAATCATATTGTACTAGGTTTTGCAATGAAGTGCTAAAAGCATCACTTTTTCTTTAATTAAGAAGCTTGATCCATTGCAAAGGCGATATAGTCGTGTGGTTTTATTACTTCATATGATAGTGTTTCAAACATAAACCCAAGTGAAATCATTAGATGTGTCTCCAAAACTTAAACAACAAAAATATCAAAAAATTGATCATATCATCTTTTGATTTCCAATGTGATAGAGGAGAATGTGATGGTCAACAAAATAGATGACAATTTATCATGACGAAGTTGGCAACGACAAATATCACAATGGTAGACATAAGATCTTTCAATTTGTATGACAAAAAACTAGAACTTGATGTAGGTTTATGAGTAGTTAATGTATTATCAAATACCTCTTGGCTCAAATGCAATGCGTGGGCTTGAAACAACAAAAGAAATAAATATTTGCTTTGGCTTGCTAGAGTGTGGTTACTTTGTTCATTACTTACAGTAGTGCAATAATCAATATCTAATTGATGGCTCCTTATAATAGCCATGTATCTCACATTCTTTACATTGTATCAAAGGTAGTATGTGGACAATATTATTAGTCAAAGTACTCGACAACCATGTTATTCTTGACCATTTTGGTCTTTCATAAACATTACATCCTCTCTAGAATGCAAGCTCGAGCAACCAGGTAACTCAATTGATTCTCTTGGAATTTTTTACACCTTAAACCATCCTCCCCTCCCCTCCCTTCCTCTCGGGCTCCTTTCTAAAATGAACACTGAATTTAGAACAAGTTCAAGTTAGTGCATATAAATATACAACAAGAAAGGAACGATTGAGAGAGAGAGAGAGAGAGAGAGAGAGAGAGAGAGAGAGAGAGAGAGACAGAGAGAGAGAAGCGTGCATGTAGATCCAATGGAGCATATATAGTTGTGCAACTTTTTATTTCTTTTTTATCCATAAAGTATAAATAATGTGTTAGTGATGGGTATCATCACTCTCTGTGTTCAAACAATGGTGCTATTGGTTCATCTGAATAAAAAAATCATGGATTTGTTCCTTACATATGGAACTTGCGGATATTATAAATATCATCTCAAAAGGTGATGCCATAACTATAACTAAGGGAGAATTTTATGGAGAGAAAAATGACGTAATTTAAATAGAGTCTCCTATGTAAATGCAATAAAATGTCAACCAATAGAGAGCCAAAAAACAATCATACAATGACTATGTGCATAGAGAGTGTCTATTTGACCAAGTGCATTATCATTGACCAAAATCTCTAATCTATATTGACTCGCCAATGCGGCATGCGATGCACTTTGTCCTTTGTATACATATCCTATGGCGAGGTCACAAAAAGGATATCTCAAGAAACCTAATTTACCTCACACTGTGTAAGGTTGCCTCACAATGCTTGGCTTCAAAAATCTCACCATGATTCTCACAAAAGGCTTCAAAGACTTGAGATTCAAGTTGCCAATGCCAAATCAACCCCACGAGTGTGCTTACAATATCCTTCAAGACCATACATACATTATAAAGTAATCACCACTAACGTGAGCAAGATATGTACATAAGCAAGTGCCAAAAGATTTGCAAGCACAACATATCATACCCTTTCAAAACAACCTGAGTGATGATAGTGGGCTCAATCACGCATGAGAGGTATCAAACCATATGGCATCCAATGTTAACTCTACATCAAGAATACCATAAACCACGTATACTAGCATGAACTGCATCAACGAACGTGCACATGCTCAATATGAGATTCCATAAGTGCATAAAAGCATGCTTAGTATCCGGAGCAATAAAAAAGTATTTGAAACCAATGCTGTAAGGACATGGGTCCTATGGGCAAGGCCACCAGCATGGCCGGACAGTGTGTACGCTAGGGGGAGGCTATAAGATAGCACGGTTGGGTGGAGACTAGCACACGCATTACCACTGCCCTTTCACTGGTATCCGAGCTATTTTTGGAAAGAGGCTAAAAGCGGATTCGTATGTGCGTGCGACGCCCTGTTTCTCCCCCACGTTCCGCAGACAGCCACGTCACCGCTGTGCAGCAAAAAGAAGACAGACATAGTTTCCTGTGCGAGCAACGCGTGGACAGACAGCGATAGCCGACCGCCCCATCTACGCCCTCCATAGCGGGCGACCAAGGCAAACTCGACTGGCAACTCGACGGCACCGAGGCTCCAAAGGCTTCCGTTGGCACCATTGGCTACGCACGGGAAGGCCCGCTTAACCCTTGCATGAAGGAGGATTGAACCCACCCCATGAGGGTAAGAGGCCAACACTTTACCATCAAGCTATTGGCTCTTGTTGTGTATAACAAAGAAAGATAGTCTACTTGTGTTGAAAGAAAAACTAGAAGGAAAGGGAAAGCTTCAAACTTCACGGAAGTAGCTTTACCCTTCCTTTTCACTTCTTAGAGGAAGGCAAGTTTTCCTCCAAAAATTCTTTTTTCCTCAAGGAGGTAGCTTCAAAGTGAAGAAAAGCGTTCACAAAAACGACAAGTTTTTGTAAAGATCATCAACGGTGTCCTTACAAAGAACGACAAGTGAAGCGCTCAACTTCCCACAAGGCGAGGTTCGCATGCAACGCAAATCGCAGAACATACAAAACACAAATTGTTCAATTTCTCAAGGTGCAAGTTGTTGTTTCTTTTTCTCTCTTTGCATTAGTGTGTGTTTACCATGGCCAGTGAGGATATCCCACCTACACACACGTTTGATTTTGAGCACGTAGACCAAAATCAGGGCACCATGGGTGCTGCTGACACTAATATGCATGATGATGATGATCTAGGAGATCATGGGCTTGTAGATATGGCTTCTTTCAAGACTTTGGAACATCGCCAAAGCGTACTTGAAAGAAACCTCTCTGCACTCAATGCAAATGTTACCAATCTTACAGAGTTACTTGTGAAATTTATGAATTCACAGACAACTCAAGGAGCCACAAGTGGCACGGTTCAAGGGAACCAAGCTCGCACGACTCAAGGAGTCCAAGAGACAAGTGCTGTAGAAGATGCAGAAGGTAGCAATGCATTACTTAAGAATATCACCATTCTTGAGTTTCACGGGGAAGAGTGTAATCGCAACAAGGATGCGGTCAATACGTTCTTACACAAATAGAGTGATATTTATAGATTGAAACACACCCCAGATATAAAGACAACTGTGGAAACAAATCTATCTCTTAAAGGCAAGGCCTATAAATGGTGGATGACATTTCCAATAGATGCTCGTCCTCCGTCTTGGGCTGCGTTCAAGCTTCTTTCTCCAAAGAGTTTTTGGACTCCAATGAAGAAGATAAGAATTGGTTAGCATGGGATGCATGCCGCATGTCTGGTGTCTCTCTCACACAGTACCTTTCACAATATCGGGAAATCATATTAAAATTAGAAGGTCTAGATGAATTCCAAAAGATATGGGGTTTTAATATGGATCTTGACAAAGACTATCGTCTTCATGTCAAGACCCAACATCCCAAAACTTTGGAAGAAGTCATTAGTCATCCATAAAGATATGATGATGACCAAGAGAGGAAACGAAATGTTCCCTACTCTAAGAATACTTTTGCTAAGAGCAATGTGGCTAAGAGCCAATGGCGAGGTAGATCTCCCACATGTTCCAAGAGGAACAAGAGACAATCTATCTCTCCACGCCCACAAGAGGCTAAGAAGCCTAAGCAATCACGAGATACTCTGCGTGGGTCTCTCAACACTGCTGATTTTGAGCGTGCAAAGAAACACAATTTGTGTTTTAGATGTCTTTCGAACCAATATAACAAGAAAGATTGTCCTCTTTTGCAAGGCAAAGAAAAGGCCATGCACACGGTGCAACGCTTCACATTAGATTCATCTCCTAAATATTGTGCTGTAGAGGTTCTTCATATGGAAGAAAAGCACAAGTGTTATGTGCCTGCTTCAATGTGGCAGCCAACCTTTGGTCCCCATGATTTGATTTGTATGCATGGCCCTATAACGGACAACGTGTTCGTATTTTAGTGGATGATGGTGCAACTCATAACTTCTTGAACTATAAGCTAGTCAAGAAATTGAAGCTTACACAGACTCCTTGCTCTCACAAGTATGTGGTGGAGCAGATGTCTGGGAATGATAAAGAAGTAAGGGACATGGTAGTTCAAGGGGTTGAGCTTATTGTTCAAGATCATATGATGACCCTTGACTCCCAAGTTATGAACATGGATCGTGCTGATGTAGTTTTAGGACGGGAGTGGCGCCATGGTTTAGGAAACACATTGCACACTAGTTATGAACACAACTCCTTATCCTTTATGGCCAATGGTAAATATGTGCTTTTTCTTGGTGAGAAAAATATACCATCTGCACCTCTTATATGTACAACCGAGCTTTCTATTTTGCAGAAAGAAAATTTAATAGATGAAGTCTTTTTGTATTACTGCTTGTTTCCAAATCTTGTGAATTCTCAAGAGCAAAGTGCGGTGAATTCTAATAATGGTATGCAAAGTGCAATGAATTCTAGTAATGGTATGCAAAGTACAATGAATTTTACTGATAAACAAAATGTTAACAAATCTAACGAGCAAAGTGCTCTCAATTTTAATTCTATAGAACAACGTGCAACTGTTGTAAAACAAACATTACAAGATTCTCCATCCCAGCATAACTCTAGTTTATTTTCTCCTTTTGCATGGCAAAAGCTGACTCACCTACTCACGGAGTATAGTGATGTATTCTCAAGTGATTTACCACCGGGTTTACCCCCTACATGTGATGTGCACCATGGCATAGATGTCTTGCCAGACACTAAACCGGTGAGTAAACCACCTTATCGTATGAATGCTAAAGAAGCCAAGGAGGTTGAGAGTCAGTTGGGTGACTACTTCGCTCGTGGTTTCATTAGATCTAGCACTTCGCCTTGGGCATCACCAATTCTATTGGTAAAAAAGAAAGATGGTACTATGCGCATGTGCATAGATTATCGCGGATTAAACGCGATAACCATCAAGAACAAGTATCCTCTGCCTCGAGTGGATGAGTTGTTTGATCAACTCCACGGGGCAAGATAGTATACAAAGATAGATCTTCGTTCAGGATACCACCAGGTACGTATCCTTTCTGCAAGATATCTCCAAAACTGCCTTTAGAACACGGTTCGTGCATTTTGAATTTTTGGTTATGCCTTTTGGTCTAACCAATGCTCCAGCTACATTTCTGACACTCATGGATAGTGTCTTACGTCCCTATCTTGGAAAATTTGTTGTTGTTTTCCTTGATGATATTATCATTTACAGTAAGACTGAAGATGAACACATAGAACACTTACGATTAGTGTTTGAACAGCTACGAGCTCACGCGTTGTATGCTAAGTAAAGCAAGTGCGATTTATTTAAAACAGAGATACATTACCTCGGTCATGTGATCTCTTATTTTGGTATCAAGATGGACACTGACAAGGTCGCTGCCATTGTTTGATGGCCACATCTCAACACGGTTGAGGAGCTTCAAATATTTTTAGGCATGGTTGGATTTTATAGACAGTATATCCGTGACTATGCAAAAATCACCGTTCCTATAACGGATCAACTTAAAGCAAAAGGTAAGACCTTTTGTTGGGAAGAAGCCCAAAAACGCAGTTTCGAACAGTTCAAGGTAGCTATAGCCACTGCTCCGATCCTAGCAATCATCGACCCACTTAAGCCGTTTGTGGTAGAGACTGATGCTAGTGATAAAGCCATTGGTGCGGTACTTCTCCAGGAGGAAAGACCTATAGCCTTTGAAAGTAAAAAGTTAGATAGAGCTCAACAGAATTATTCTGTCTATGAGAGAGAGCTCTATGCCATAATTCACGCTTTACGAAAGTGGCGACACTATTTATATGGTGCTGAGTTTGAAGTAGTTTTTGACCACGAGAGTATCAAATGGTTTACTACTCAAATAGACTTGAAGGGCCGTAAAGCTAGATGGGCAGAAATCCTTCAAGATTGTGATTGTAAGCTACGATATCGCAAGGGGCGATATAATGTAGTAGCGGATGCACTAAGTCGGATGCCTCAGATTAATTCACTTGCTTTCACGGAACTAAAGAGTGGATTTTTGGAGTCATTACGTGGCAAGTGTGCACATGATCACTCATATGCTAAAGTGTGGAGTGCAGTTTTAAAAAGGGATCCCTCACACTCACATGTCTCTGAACTGCCAGATCAACATGTCTCTGCACGCGTAGATAAAAACTCCAACACACAGAGCTCCACCCCTACTCAGGAAGAGCTTAAGCGATGGAAGAATTTTTCCATTGATGATGGCTACTTACTCCACAAAGGTAGAGTATGTGTGCCAAAGAACTCAGACACTAGGCGCCAAATCTTATTTGAGTGTCATGATAGTCCAAGTGCTGGTCATCCAGGTATCCGTAAGACGTATGCCTTAGTTCGACGGAAATTTTATTGGCCGGGCTTACATCATGATGTTCAAGAGTACGTACTAAACTGCCAACAATGCCAAGTTAATAAGGCAGAGCGCCTCAAGGTAGGTGGCCTTTTACATCCTTTAGAGATTCCACAAGGTAAGTGGGAGAGTATCTCTATGGATTTTGTAGTAGGACTACCTACTACAAATAGTGGCCATGATGCCATTTGGGTAATTGTAGACCGTCTCACAAAGATGGGTCGATTCATTCCCACTAAGACTACGATTAAGACACCGGAATTAACACGGATATTTGTAGAGCATATATATAACCTCTATGGTCTTCCAGCTAGTATCATTAGTGACAGAGATCGAAAGTTCGATATTCACTTCTGGAGAGCTGTGTTCCAAAAGTTGAAAACTAAACTTACTTTAAGTACGACTGATTATCCAGAAACGGATGGTAAAAAAAAAAGAGTTAATCAAGTGCTAGAGGATATGTTACGAGCATACGTTAGCAAGAAGCAAACCAATTGGGAAGACTACTTATCTATATTGGAATTTACTTATAATAGTTCAAAGCATGTGACTACAGGGTTTAGTCCATTTATGCTTTTGTATGGATTTCAACCTAGATCACCTGTTATGGTGGGGTTGGCTATGGAGAAGATACAACAAGCGAAGGATTTTCTCCAAGACCATTTTGACATGCTTCGAGTTGCTCGACATAATGTTAAGCAAGCTCACGAAGTACACAGATGAGCATTGACGTCTTGCTACTTTCGAAGAAGGAGACAAGGTTTTCCTCAAAGTTTTGGAGCATTCAGAAAGTCTGAAGACGGGAAAAGTTGCTAAACTTTCACCACACTATTGTAGACTGTTTACCATTCTCAAACGTATAGGTCAAGTAGCCTATAAGTTAGCTCTTCCAGAGCACTCACGAGTTCATCCTGTTTTCCATGTTAGCCGTTTATGAAAACAGCTAGGACAGAATGATAATGTCATTGACATAGTTGTGCTGGTTGACCTTATCGAACCGCCAAGCATTCCTCATGAGCCCGAAAAGATTTTGGATTCTCATGAGCTTCGCACCAGACATCATGTCAGACGACAGGTGTTGATAAAATGGCTAGATAGACCTGAAGAAGGTTCTACATGGGAGAATGTCTCTGCACTTAAGAAACGTTTTCCTACGTTCGTTTTCGAGGACGAAAACGATTCTCCAAGGGGGGGGGGGGTAATGTAAGGACATGGGTCCTATGGGCAAGGCCACCGGCACGGCCTGACAATGTGTACGCTAGGGGAAGGCTATAAGATAGCACGGTTGGGTGGAGACTAGCACACGCATTACCACCGCCCTTTCAAATGCGTACACTTGAGCGCCCACAATGCTCAAGTCGCTAGAGCATCCAGCCAAATTATGCGCATCAAGTATACATAACAACTATAAGCATACAAATGCACTTCCAATGTAGCTATGATTTGTGTCAACAAAAAATCCATATCAAAATCTTAACTTGCATCCACAAATGCAAGCTCAAATAGCTCCCAATGAGCATTCCCAAGTGTTATACATGTCCAAAAACTTACAATATGCATTGCTCTATAGTGTAGGCATCAATATGACACAACTCTTATGTGTCATATATGTTGTAGACTACTGCAAAAAAAAATGTATACAAAACAAAATTTTAAAATTATAATATTACTAGCGTGTCCAAAACATGCAAAACCCCCAAACTAGATATTTGGATCATGTAAATGTGAATTCGTATGAGGGAGATATACTCTCTCTGTCTCTCTCTCTCTCTCTCTCTCACACACACACACACACACACACGCACACGCACACGCACACACACACACACACACACACACAAAGTTACATCCCTATATGTGTATGTTTCAATGCATAAATTTTTATAGGTGTTCGATTATCAATGTGTGTGTCCAAATGTAAATAGTGTATACCCAATGTTTTAGCCATGCTAATGTCAACACCCAAGTATGTTTGAAGACGTTCTTACAATTTTGCCTAGGGTTTGAGAGCTTCACCTACTTTGTGTTTGTATGGCTGGTTTGTTGTGCCACGAGTAGGAGATGTTCCGGGGTGAAATTGCAGCAAGGTGCATGTCGGTAGGTGTTGCTTAGTGCTGAGGGGTGGCGGAGCCAACATGGGTCTGAGGAAGAGGGGATCACCCCAGGAGGGGGCACCTAGCTATTCCTCCCAAAGTTTTCCTCCTGGAAACAACACTCAAACTTCTATTCTTGAGCAAAGGGAGAAGGCCCACCCTCCCTCGTCTTCTTGGTGGACCATCTTTGCTTTTTCCTTGGTTGTGGATGTTGATGGAGTGGTGGTAGCTTGGCCTCCTCTTGCGGCCTCTATGGATTTTCCTGACAGGGGCTTGGCTCCCCTAAATATCCTGCAAACCCCTTTTGGTTCGATGCTTGATCTGGCTTCGGTTTATCAGGTGGTTGAGTGATATTCTGAGGTTTTTTTTGTTATGTGGATCCTCTTGGTGGTAGAAGGTGCAGCCATGGTGGTACTCTCTCCCTCCTTGGCCCCCATATGCGGCATCATATTTTCCTACGACATCTTTGTTGTTACCATTGTTCTATGCTATCTTCTATTGCCCTTGGTGGCTCTATGAAATGGTGTAACTCATTTTGTGGATTGTTGGATGCTCTTGCATAGTGGTTGTGAGGACCTTTTTTTTTAACAATTCCCACATTTTGGGATATTTGTATCAAAAGAAAAACGAGAAAGGTACAACCCTACCCGTGCAAGATAGCTTTGCCATGGGGATTTAAGGACAATATATGTATGATTTTTAAAGGGAGCCAACAACCCGTACAATCACGAGCTTAAGATGTCGAAAGGGGACTCACGTCTTTTTTTTCCTTCTTCTTTTTTATCATACTCGTGTTGTAGGATGACCCAAAGACATCAACAAGATGGATGATTAGATATATCTTTGGTCCATAATTGTCTTCATCAATGACTTCGTGAATTTGGGCTCCATCATCTGAGAAGACCTCATGTAAGGATTCTTTGAGCTTACTCTTTTCCTCCTACTTCTCAACTGGGGGGGAACAAGCATCCTCACTCATTGCCTATTCAACTTCACCTCAAGTACTGGCACTCTTCCCCAATAAGCTTGCATCTATAATAGCCAAAGGTGCCTTGACGTATTCGAAAACATGCCTCCAAATGGATGTGATCGTCAACTTACTACCCATAATTGCCTCTGGGTAGTTCCTAGCAAAGTGGCTAATTTTGCAGCATTTGTAACATGCTTTGGGGAAAGAGGAAAATGCTAGCTCTTGTCTAAGGGCTCCAAAATCTCCCATGGTGAGATCCACATATTGGGAAATGGGTTTGCTTATGTTCCACAATACACATACCTTAAGGCAAATGCTAGCTCTTGTCTAAAGGCTCCAAAATCTTCCATGTTGAGATCCACATATTTGGGAATGGGTTTTCTCATGTTGCACAATACACATACCGTAACATCCAATCCAAATCTAATATGTTGCAGCCTTGGGATAAATAGCACTCAATCCATGGTAGAGGCACATGATTGTGCAGCCAAATAGGGAGGCTTTTAAGCGTAACCCACACAACATAGAATGCCATAATCTCTTCATTAGGTAAAAACTCGGCTGTCCAGGGCATGGTGTACACGAAGAAGGAAGCCCCCTAGACACCACATCTTATGACACATCTTGAACCGTTTGCTCAGAAGCACGTGCAACCACGTAGAACTCATTGCCTATAGCTATGAAGTGCCTGATCTCATTCTTATTGTTGAGCACCCCATAAGCCTTGGGTCGTCATTTGCTAGCCCACAAAATACGGCACCACTGATCTAGCAGAGCAATCATCCACGCTCTACAAAGCCAATTCTAGATTGTTAATTACATAGCCATGCGGATCCTTTTTTAGACTGAATTAAACAACCCCATGAAATATCTCCTGTGTTATAGTCAAAGGATGAAGGCTTTAGAAATATCTCGTGTCCGCTTGCAATAGTGTAGTTATCATTATCTCAACAAATCACATATAAACCTATGTAAGTGTATATGAAGCTGCTCCACGCCAAAGCATGACCGCATTGAAAGGTTCTCTAAATGAAAACGAACACAAAAGTTACCTATTTTCAAAAAAAAAAAAAGAATCAATCTACATTCCTTGTGTGAAAAACTCCTTACAGAGAAAGATACCAAATTGATTATTGGAAGAGCTCTACTTTTAATGCCAAAAGTGGCATCTATGGATAATGAGCAAAGACCTTAAGATGAATAATCTTGAGCCTTGCATGGATTTTTCACCGCCATTAATGGCTAACCATATCACATGCATGGGAGAAAAAATTATTTGATGACCTTGAACACATTTGAACATCCAAAATGTGCATGAATATCCAAATGGGGTAACCAAACCACCATTTATGCTATCTTGTTAGCAAAGGTGAACAAAAGTTTACTTAAGATTAACTAGGCAAAGACACACGCACACACAATTGTAGAAGCTTAAATGAAAGGGCTATCGCACTCCGAATCAAGGGGTCGAGAGCACTACGAAATGCTTGTGAAAGGAGTTGTAGACATGTACTGAAAGAAAGTCAGAGGATAGAATTATTGAAGCTAGCCAAGTTGATTCTAGTATGAATAGTTTTATTCAAAGGACTTGAGAAATGCAACTCACACACTTGTTGAGCTCGCAATGGGAAGTAGTAATTATTGATACTTTGTATCAACACTCCAAATTACATACATACTTGTAAGAGAAATCGCACACATACTAATCAATTGCTTAAGCAAATCAACGAAAACGGTAATGGCTCAAAGGTCTTGCCATGAACATATCCCGATTGAAAAAATTAGACAAATGATTAGTATGTCAATTGAGGTAGAGAGTGATTAAAGAGGTTGATCAAGATCTAATAGGATTAAAAATGCTAATTGTTGATATCATTTGTTTGAATTAAAGTGGATAATCAAGAGAACCATTCACGATTTTAAAAATATGAAATGCAATGTATAAAAAGAAGTCTCTTGTATAGGCATAGAATTGGGCAACATAATACCATCATCCTCCTAAAACACGTATGCATTTCACATGATTGTTGATGACATGGATGCTTGTACAACTAGATGGGATATACACAAAGAGACAAAAAGCTAGCTTAAGCCAACACAACAAAGGAGTGTAGCTTGGTTTATGAGATCCACTTCGACTTCACTTTTCAAAATCACAATCATGACCCTCTTAGTCCCCAAAAATCATCAATAGAGGCATAACTTCATGATATTGCAAGGAGTTATGGAGGGTGCACCCTTGTAGATAGCATTCATGATGTAGACGTGTATAAGCCCGAGAGAGAGAGAGAGAGAGAGAGAGAGAGAGAGAGAGAGAGAGAGAGAAAAGAAGAAGAAGAAGAGGAGAGTTTTAACGTCATAGGAAACTATCCCAAAAGACCTTAAAGATCTAGCCAACAAGGAGTTGCACTCAAGACCTGTTATTCAAGAGGGAAATGGCATAACCAATCTACCACACTTGGGTGATAAAGGAATGTAGACTCAAAAAATGCATGACTTCTACTTGAGAATAAACATTTATACACAAGTCACTTGGACTTTGCTACATCATTGCTTACTCAATCGTTCTTTGACATCCACAAGAAGTTTTGGACAAATCCTCACAATATTTCCCACATTGTCAACATCATGAGCTTCTGTGAGGGAGGCGCTGCATACCTAGCTAGGTACGATTGGGGGTAGGGGACCGCCGGCCCGGTGGGGGGGCCGGCGGTCCCCTCCCCCAATCGTACCTAGCTAGAAATGCGGTGCCTCTCGAGCAGAAGCTCATGATGTTATGCATTGTATGAAAAACAATGAGAAAGACTCCGTTTTCCTACATGAGAAAATTTCTAAATCTTCTTGTGATCATTGCTTAGGTCATCCAACCTTATTTTTCCACTAACACAAGTTCTGATGCTCTCACTCTCTCATCTCTTCCTCTATCCTAGATCTTTTTCCCATACTCTTAACTTGGACTCTTTAACACTTCATTCTCACAAAGTTTTCCATAATACACACAAATTCATGAACATGGACAATAAGAATCCTTATAATAGAAAGACTCTCATTGATTTTGCAAAGTAACATAACTAATTGCCAAGAAACTCTACTAATATCTTAGTTCCAAGTTGATCATCAACTATGGCAAGGCCATGATTCTCAATCCTAATATAATCTGCAAGATGGAGTCTCAGACATTTACTTGTCAAATGACAAAAGTTGCAAGCATACAGAAATCTCCAATAGAGACTTCAAGTCATTCGTCGCAAATCTGGAGAACTATGGGACATTCTTGAGTTCTTGCATCATTTACTTTGAACCTGCAAGATAATTTAGCCAAAAGCATAAACATAATAGAGAAGAAGCCAATGGAAATTGTAAATCTCAAACCAGAATACAGCAAGTCGTTGCAGCCGCATTAGCCATTCGACCCTCGTCCTCCTCAATCAACAAGATGTAGCTTCTTTTTTCTTTCTATCTGTGGGCTCAAATTAACATGCCTTTTGCTGAACTTGGGATCATTTTGTGCAAGCACTATGATGAGCGTCTTGAAGAGACCCTTATTATCTTTCAGAATGCAAATACCATGCATCCTCTTGCATGCATTCCCTACCATGTGAATGCAAGAGATATAAATAACATAGCCATCCCTTTGCAAACTAACAACACATCTTAACACCACCATATAGCTGCTGCTCAAGAAGGTGCCGATACTTCGACAAAGGTAAGGCCTGTCATATAATTTCACAAGCATTGATCATTAGTTTTAGCCCAATCAAGCACACCTGGTCACACCCCAGTTACACCCAATTTTGAAGCCCACATTATGTCATTTTGAAGCCCACATTATGTCAAATAGATAAAGATGCACATATGCCCCAATTCTCGAAGAATTACCGACGGGATCGTAACATAGTGGTAAAGGTGGATGTGTGGGTGTGTAAGGACCCAGGTTCGATACCCCAGCAACATCTTTTGAATTTCAATTATATCACAAAAAAAGCTATCGATAAATACCCTACCATAGGCTGTAAAGCCAACGTCCTTTACAAAGTTGAGCTCCAAGAATTAACATCCAAACAACACATTTCAGCCTTAACTTAGGCCCATGCTTGATCTTGAGAGATACTTTGCCCATCTTGGGAGCTTCTGTGAGAGCCACTCACAAACAAGGTCGACCACATACAAGATTTGCAAGCCTCTACTTGCCAGATGTTCCCTGATTAATTGGAAAAGCAAAGAAACTGAGATGACTATAAGATCTGCAACCGCAACTGCCTTTCTCAAGAAACTACACAGACAAATAGAACATACAAGCACTATCAACTGCCGAGAAGGCTTACCAAGTTTGGTGGCTTTTGCAGACCTCATTATGATATTTGTTTGCTTCCTCTGAAGCTAGCTTCCTGTATGGCTGCAAATAATTATATACCATTCTAGTGAGAACCTTGCAAATGGTAATGACAAGCGCAATACATTGAGATAGCGCTTGATAACGGCCTTTACTTAGCCTCACAACTAGAAATAGCAGAACATCAGCAAAGAACTGTATCCCTCACATATCCGTCCAAAATTTGAAGAAGTGAATGATAATATAACAAACAACATTAAAAAAATAAAGAATTTCCCAAACCTTTTTCTCTGCATCAGACATTCTGTGCCAGGACGAGGCAACTAATTTGCTTATTTCACCAAATTGTGCATGTGGATGGGCAGCTGCAATCTGCTGACGCTCCTTCATGCTGTAAAGAATAAACGCATTTCGAGGGCGGCAGCAATCCGTGGGTCCAAAAGAGGGCTGGAAAGTCTTGCGACGCTTATTTCGGTGGCCACTGTAAGCATCTCTCAAGTTTCGACTACTCTTACCTCCCTGGCAAGGGTTATGGGGCTGATGGCTTGATCTAGCTAGCTCTTGCTGCTCTGAAGGTGACCCAACATCGACAACATTCAACTTGAGAAAGGAAGAATCACTCTCTCTTGGTCTCTTCTCCACTTTGTGGAGTCGCTTATGCAATGTAACTTCGGGAATTGAGCCCTTACTGCTAGAGGGGTCACATATTATTGGCTTCTTGCTGCCTTTTGGCCTTGTGGAAACTGGGCTCGTCTTCTCAATACAGGAAATGGTCGGTATGCTGGTCATATCCCCTGAGGAGAACATTGGAGTAGTTTGATTGACCTTTTTTGCAGGTAAACATGTAGATCTTGAAGCAGCATCCCTTGATCGTTTGCGGCTTTTCATGCTTTGCTGCTCGGTGATGGCTATAGAAGTTACAGGATCTGATTCCTGCTTTGCTCCAGCAGGAAGTGATAAATAAGTGTTGGCAAAGTCGAATAAACATGCAGGAGTGAAAGGATTCAAAATGGCAGGCTTTTCTTCAACAGAATGTTGCGGTAAGCTTGTCTGAGATTCAGAAGAGGGTGGCGGTAAAGAGCTAATGCATTTTGTGGGCTTTTCATCAACCCGAGAGGACCATAACGAGCCATCTACATTAGAGGATGGGGAATTAGCTCCAAAATCTGATTTTTTTCTCGCATCCTCTCTCTTTTTGATGTTTTCCAAAAGAGAAACCTCAGTTTTTGTGTCATTAATCTGTGCATTCTCAGAAACCGCATTTTTTGTGTAATCCATCAGCCATTGCAATGTGGTTTTGACACCCGACCTCTGAGTTGTTGGTGGTGGTGAAAAAGGCTCATCAATAAGCGAGAGGGGAGTAAGGCGGGCCTTTTTTCCATCCGGCGGAGATATGGGAGTTTTCTCATCGTGTGGAACAGGATGGGAGTCGATTGACAAAAACCCTGAATGTGCATCACTAGTAGGAGTAGCAGTTTTACTCCCCCAATCATTTGCTTGTTTGAGTGCTCTTGCGGTGGCAGCGGCCATTTTGGCCATCGCAGGTTTGGAGACTTCATCACTACGAAGAGGAGCAAACGGAGCATTCCCAGATGTCTTCTCAGAAGTAGGGGAAGAAGGTACCAGATTTGCCCGACAGTTTCCATCCTTACAAGAAGAGCGGAGACAGTAAGAGCAGTGGGTATCTGTAGAGCATGCAGGAAGAGGGTGGTTTTTCTCCAACGATTTCATAGACGGCTCTTCGACAAGGCCGCTTCTTTCAACTGAAGAACAATAAATCTGCATACTATCAGTGCTTGATTTCTCTGAGGAAGGTGTCATATTATCCCGACAGTTTCCATCGTTAGAAGGATGGTGACAGTGAATGCTGCAACTATCTGTAGAGCATACAGAAGAAGCTCCCAACGATCTTCCACATGACTCTTCTCTTTCAATTAAAAAAAGAAAATCAGATGCACCATTGCTGCTTGACTTCTCTGAGGAAGGTGTCACATTAACCTGACAGTTTCCATCCTTACAAGATGACCGGAGGCAGCGAGAGCTCTGGGTATCGTTAGAGCTTGCAGGAGAGATATCCTTTGATGTTGAAGATGGTTCTTCATGGCCAGTTCTTCCACTTGAAGAATGAGAAGTGGTCGTAGTATTGGTGCTCAGCTTCTCTGAGGAAGTCAAAGCTAAATTGCAAGAGACCTGTGAAGCTCCACATGAAGTGTTCAGGGTTGAAAACCATGGTGACAAGTTGGGTCTTGTTACTCTTGTGCCTTGGAAGTGTGTGCTTTGTGCCTCACTAGGAGGAGGTCGCCATAGAAGGACATGATCATTTTCTCTTAAGTTTCTCAGAGCTTTTTGATTGGTTGCGGGATGTAAAGAATCAACATTATCCTCAAAGACGGATGATAAACTTGGCGTAGGAATATTTTTGCTCATGTTTTCCATTACCTTTTGTTTGGTCGTGGGATGTGGAGAAACTACGGTATCCTCGACTTTAGATGATGATCTTGTCACAGGAGTATGAGAGACAAAGCTCACTCTATAGACAGAGAGACCATTCCCAAGCACCCCGGAACTCTCTTTACTCAATGAAGGAATCTGTATAAGTTTTTTCTCTTTTTCTTCTTTACTCAATGAAGGAATCTGCGTAAGTTTTTGCTCTTTTTCGTCAGCTGATGTGCTGCCACCCTTGGCCTTACTCTGTGTTTGTTTCGTCTTGGCAGGTGATGAAGGCAAATCGGACCCAGATGATTGATCTATATTCTCCATCTTGGATTTGCGCATCAAGGTCTTACTCTGAATTGGCACAAAAGGGAGCTCAACACAACTGCCCTTTCGCATGGCATCAGAATTGAATAAACCATTTGCAGAAACTAGTTTGTGAGTAGAGGGACTATGAATGGTGGTGCTCAATGGCGCCCGAGGCATTGACATAGCAATGGGGACGGATGATTTTACAAATTCTATAGAAGGCTTATCTGTGGCGTAATTGGATGCCACCGTCCAAAGTGGATCTACATCAACATCAGAGCAGGAAGATTCTGCACGATCAAGAGCACACATATGCGCCCCACCTTCATCAGTCAATAATGTCGAATGCAAACATTCGCGATCGTCTGAATGACTTGGACAAAGATAAAAACCACTTTTCAAAGATGAAGATGATGCTACAGATGTGCTAAGAGGGGCATGCGCATCTGTGAATTCATCATTAAGGGTGCTATTCATATATAAAGATACAAACTCCCCTGTTTCTCGGTCCCAACATAAAGAGACTTCTCCTTCAACATAGTATGTGGTCACTATGTTTTCGTCATCGCCCATACCTGAATGCACAACAGAGAACATCAGAGCAACGACATACCTCATGTGAAGCTCTTGATCATCAACACAGAGCCCAAAAAGCACAAGAAAACGACCAACAGCTGACAGCTCTCTCTCTCTCTCTCTCTCTCTCCCCGTGTTAGTTTCTGCAGCGTGTACCTCTCAAAGCCTGGCCCTTTGATTGGGTAGACGCTAAGAACGTTGCTCATCCTCGCAAGCGGGTTGTGGGGCTGGCGATGACGATGGTAAAGAATACTGCATAGAACAAGACGTCGACAATGTCTGTTCAAGTGAGTTGGTGCCACAGGTCACGACCCATCATTGGCGGTGTGAAAGGTCCGCAAAACCAAGGCCTTTTAGTGTGGTGTGGCTTTTCTACATCGTTTAAATTTGAAGGTCGAGAAGGGTTTGGTGGCCGATGTTGGGCCGGGGAAAAGGTTGCAGCCTGAGGCGCTGGGTGTATAGTCCTGTCCATGGTTGCTTGCCTTGCCCTTTACCCTCAGCCTCATTTTTGGCGCTTTGGGAGAGGCCCACGCACCTCGGCGGGCCTTTTTTGTGAAGACCTGTTGACAACTCCTACAAGTGGCAAGTGACGATTGTGTGGTAGACAGCCTTCTCTTGGTGGAAACACCCTTCGGTGGTTGGGGGCTTGTCCTCCCTCTGGTCAGCGTCAATTGATGGTGCTTGGCTCTCCACTAAAAGCTTGCAGTTTGTTGGTTTGTGGTGATTTGGAAGCCGCTCGGATGTGACTCCTCTTGGGCGTTTGGCGCATGTTGGTGTCCCCTCGAATGGTGCTGGAGCTTATGGCTCCCCCCTTTATGCGGTATGCTAGCTTCTTGTCTATCATCAGTTTCTTTTTGTTCTCTATATGATCTGTAACGGGTACGGCTTCCTTGTAGAACCCTGAACATTGTCGTGATATGAACTAAGGGGATTGACCATGAGAAACTTACCGTACCATGTAAGTGCAAAAGAGGAGGCCTTTTCGAAAGGCTACATAAGCGAATAGGTTAAAAGTAGGCATCCAATAACTAGCCCCCTAAATTAAAAAATAAGGGAAAGGGGTGGTTAAACTTAGAAGGGAGAGGGAGGCAAAAGAAGATAATTGTTGTCTCTCTTAAGAATGGCTACCCAAGTGAACCACATCCCTATCCTTCAACTTGTGAGACAATAGTTGTGTAGATACAATTGGTACTAGTACCTTTTTGTATCTAAACGAAGTTATTTCTCCAAAAGTCCTCATTTAGTCCATAATTTTCAAATAATTATCTTGTTTCTTCTTGAGAACCATGCCATTGTGAAAGATGGTCAAGATTTTTTTAATTGTTGAAGGATTCTCTCTTTGATGTATCTTGTTATGTAAGGTCACTTGAGTCCAAACCTTTAATTATAAATGAAGAGTAAGGAATCTTTTTTAGTTGAAAGTCCTATAAGGGTAAACGGAGATTTTTTTAGTTGTAAATAGAGGTTTTCCCTGTCCACTTGTAAGTGGCATTCCCTTGCACTATGGGCAAAGGTCGTTCAATTTTGTTTGCATGACAAGTGTCCCAAGGAGGCTCAAAAGTTTTGTGAATAGAAATGAATCATGGTCTATTAAATGTTATTTTCTAAAGTATTCCTAGGAGTTTGATCCCATGATGTAAAGTCTTGATAAAGAGCCCTTTGATGTAAGGATTTCATAAAGACTAATTTCACTAATTTGTTTTATTATCTTTTATGTTGCTTAAATTTACATTTTCTTATGAAAAAAGCACTAAAATAATTTTTGTTTTAATTTGTAACTTTATTGTTTTTTCTTTACTTCTTTTCATTTTATTTATTGATGTGCAATGTGCATCTTTCATATTATTTAAGTAGGGTCTTTCGTAAGTTTAAAACCATTTGTGATTATATATGTATACTAGATAATCTTTTCAACTATGGCTCCTACAAAATAAAATTCATTACCCTTTAAGATTCCCTTTCTATTCGAGTTCCTTCTCTCATCATCTCGCCTCCGTGCATGCATGTCCCTGTCCCTACACCCGTCCTCTCTCCCACTAAGACCTCTTGCAACAGTCGTGACAAGCAATCTTTGTGTGAAATTCACGGCCCTCACAGGTTCCCTTACACGTGACAGAGTTTGGGTGAAACCTTGGCTGATCTCACTGGTTTTTGAATCACATGCGCCTCGTGTTCCTCCTTCCCCAATCACTTGCGCCTAGCCATCAACTACTACTAACTGTACCCCAATCGCGAGCTTGCACTCAACAGTTCGCAGATGCAAAGATTGCAGGACAATGCACATGCTTCGAGGCATGACATGAGAGAGAGAGAGAGAGAGAGAGAGAGAGAGAGAGAGAGAGGGCTGAAATAGTGAAACAATGTAGACTGGGGACGGCGAAAAAGAAAGAGAAGAGAGATGGAGACATGTGATGTCTATAGGCTGGCGCATACATGAGAGAGAGGGAGAGAGAGAGAGAGAGTAACATTTAATGGTCTAGTAACTTGTGTGTAGCGGAAAATAACATGAACATAGTGAGCATTTCATTAGAATAGCTTCCTAATAAGAATAACAAGAGTGCTTGGGTGGAGAGAGCAATAAAAAATATAACACCTAGTTAGATAGCATGAACAATACTTCAAAAGAGAGAGATATTAAGCAATTGACAACAGTTGAGGACCAGATTTGCATGGAGCCGGTCCCCCCTCCAAAAGGCTTTGTATTATGGTTTCTCCCATCAAGAGAGACATTTTACAATACAATTCTTTGTGTTCCTTCAAGACTAGCTAGTGCAATGAAGATAGAAACTTCATGCACTAAGCAAAACACTTATCAAACACAAAATCAATTCCCTCACGGTCTCAGACCCAAGACCTCACACACCTTCGAAGATGGTGAGAGCTTGCAGGGTATGAGAGTAGATTGAGAGGAAGAAGGAGTATTCTTACGAGAAATATGTACATCTCCTCACATAATCACTCATATTAACATAGCTTAGCTTAGAAATTAGCATGGTAGAGGAGATGAGCATGCATTGAAGCTTGGCTCTTGGTTGGATTTGCATCACAAAGCCAAGAGTTGTTGGCGTAGGCTTCCCTTCTCACAAGCTTGGAGTAGGTGGTAAGCTTTCCATTAAAGCTTGAGAAGAGGAGAGAGTCTTCTTTGCTTCACACATGAGATTGTGTGAGTGTGTGTGTGATAATGCCTTGCAAAAATCAGTCCCCCTCTCTCTCTTGATCGACCCCTCTTGCTATTTTCTCATCCTCACACCTCATTGGACCTCCCCAGGCCTAGCCAATGAAAATTAAGGAGCATAAGTGATAGTCTTCTGACATGTGTCCCCCTTTCCCCTTTTGTGAGAGCTTTACGTAATTACTTAATTTAACTAAACTCTCATTGGAGCCCTTTGCCTCTTGGCCAATAGTAATTAGGTAAGCCATTGGGCTGCTGAATGTGCATTGGACCCCTTGGGAGACTGTCCAATAGTCTTCTAGAGAGCTTAATTCTTATTGATTCTTTTATTAAGTGTTTTTAAATTAATTAAACTAGATTTACTCTAGCTTAATTCTCATTGGTCCACCTCCAAGGCCATCCAATAGGAGTGGAGTACACCTTGTGGGCATCTGGGCTAGGGAGCTAACATGTGTCCCTCATTCCCTTTGTGTAAAGGGAGCTTGTGTGTGTGTGTGTGTGTGTGTGTGTGTGAGTGAGTTTCTCTCTCATCTCCTACTTCTAGGGCTCGCCCCCTCCTATGTAGGGATTGTTGAAGACTTTTGGGACACACACAAAGCATCCAATTTCCCTAGGATTTTGACCTTTGGACACAACCTTTGAAGTTTGGAACCTTAGCATTTTGGAAGTCTTAATGGGCTGAACCTTAGGGTCTTTTAAGCCCATTGGTGCACATTGCTCTTTTGCAGATGGGCCCCCTTTTGGATCCCTATTTTCCCTTCTTTGGATCCTATCGTGGCCAGTCTGCTAGCTTAACCAATATTCTAGCTTTTTCTCCCCTGGCACTTCCCTATATTAAATGATCAGTTTAACATGAGAAAATCATTTAGGAGAATTAGATATTGATTATTATGACATTACCTCTCTCTTGAAATCATAGTTGTCCTCGACTATGGAGTAGAGAAGATAAAGCATATTCATTAGTCCTTTTTCCTAGCGGGTAGAGGATCCCTATGTTACCCTACGACATCGTTCCAGAATGGATGACTAGTCCATTTGGCGCTTGAGAGCCTAAGATGCCGCAAGCATGTATGCATATTAGTCCTATCAATCTTCCATAGTAGAGTGACAAGCACTACTTGGTGTTTGGGAGACGTCGTCTCCGCAAACTTGATCTATGTATGCATACTACTTCATTTTTGTGCACAATAAAGAAAAAGAGAGTCTTATAAGACAAAAACTTTGTTCATTTTTAACATTTGTACATTTGCTTACTCTAGGGAAGCATTGTAAGCATTGACAAGGTTTAGGTTATCGTTTGATTGTATGCATCCATCTAGCATCTTCAAAAGGATAATTCTTAAACTTAATAACATATCGTCGAATAGTCTTACCGCCTCTTAGTACCTTGTCTTCATGTCAGAGAATGGACTCGGGCTACAACACCTCTTCTTAGTCCTCGATCTCCACTGGGTCTTCAATAGTTGGTTCTTGAGGTGGCTCTCCTTTGTAAGGCTTTAGTAGGCTCACATGGAAAGCATTGTGTATGAGCCAATGGTTAGGCAATTTGAGTTGATATGCCATCTCATTGATTGGCTTAAGAATTTGGAAGGGACCATAATACCTTTTTGCTAACTTAGCATAGTACTTTTGGTGTCCTGTAGGATTCTTGCCCGTCGTGTGCCTTAATCGGCCTTGGGAAATTTGAGTAAGACCCAATCATTTTCTTTAAGGGCTTGGGATCTTCTGTGTTTGTCAGCATCAGCCTTTTGCCTTTGCAGTGAGGTAGAGATAACATCCTTAATCTTTTGGAAAGATTCTTGTAGGTCTCGGCTTTACTCATCTGCAACGAAGATCTTCCCGTGTACCTTAAGTAGCAAGGGATTTTTTGATCTTCCCTCAATTATCTCAAAAGGTGCTTTTTCCGTGGAAGTATGTACAATGTTATTGTAGGCATACTCCACTAAGGGTAAGTACTTCTCCCATTGGGATCTTTGATCTACTTCCGTTACATAGGTTTTTAGTAGATCGAGGATTGTTAGGTTAGCTATTTCACTTTGGCCATCTATTTGAGGGTGATAGGTCAAAGAGAAGTTTAGCCTTGTTCCTAAATTCTCACAGAGACCCTTCCAGAAATTACTAGTCATTCTAGGATCTCCATCCGACACTATGGACATTGGCAAGCCATGGTACTTGAAGATTTGTAAAATGAGAGGGTTGCCATTGGATGGGCTTTGATAGTCTTTTTGACAGGTATAAAATGAGCTTGTTTACTGAACCTGTCTACTATCGTCCATATTCCCGTATTCCCATGGATAGACTTAGGCTATCCAAAGATAAAATCCATGGATATTCTCTCCCATGGTGAATTAGAGATTGGCAAAGGTTGAAGCAATCCAGGTTGCTTCCCTCTATCAAACTTCGTCTTTTGGCATACCACACATTTAGAAACATACTCTTGTATGTTTGCTTTTATAGTAGGCCAATAGAAATATGTTTCAATCCGCTTTAGGGTAGACTGAATCCCTCTATGCCCTGCATAAGGAGGAGCATGAGATTCATATATTACTTTCTCACGTAATGAGCTAGTAGCACATAGTCTATTTCCATAGAGAAGATAATCATCTTGTAAAGTAAATGGTTCCTCTTTCTTCCCTAGTGCAAGGGCTGAAATCACATCTCTAAAATCGGAATCAATAGCATACTCATCTATCATAGAAGATAGATCATTGTGAGTTGCTATGGAAACCGCATTCACTCTCGGACATCTTGAGAGTGCATCGGCTACTTAATTATGCTTGCTAGCAATGTGAGCAATATGAAAATGAAATTTTGAAAGAAAGTTTGCCCACCTCATTTGTTTGTCGGAGAGCTTGGTCTACGTCATGAAGTACTTAAGACTTTGGTGATCCGTTCGCAGAACGAAAGGAGTCCCCAATAAATAGTGCTTCCATGAGTCTAAGGCATGTAGAACTGCGAGGAGTTCCTTTTCATATGTGCCTAGAGCTTGCTCAACAGGGTCAAGGCTTCGACTTTCATAGCCTATGGCGTGCCCTTCTTGAAGCAAAACAACTCCAAGGCAATCACCACAAGCATCACATTGGACCTCAAATGGCTTTGAGAGATCCGGTAGTGTAAGCACATGTTGAGAGATAGCTTTTCTTTAAGCTTTTTGAAAGCATTGTTCTCCTTGGCAGACCATGTGTACCTAACATTTTTCTTTGTTAGGTTATGTAATGGTCCTGCTATTAGTGAGAACTTTTCTATGAAGCGCCTATAGTATGCGCACATACCTATAAAGCTTCTTAACTCATGAAGATTCCTTGGTTTAGGCCATTCTTTTATTACCTCTAACTTTGATGGATCCATTTGGATGCCATCTTGAGAGATAATGTGACCTAAATACTGAATGTCTTGTAAGAAAAATTCACATTTCTTTCGATTAACATAAAGTTTATTCTCTTTTAGAACTTGAAATATCACCTGGAGGTGTTGCTTGTGTTCGTCTAATGAATTAGAGTAGATGATGATATCATCAAAGAACACTCCAGTAAAGGTTCGGCTAATGAATTAGAGTAGATGATGATATCATCAAAGAACACTCCAACAAAGGTTCGGTGATGCCTGAATAGCTTCTCCATCAAGCGGTTGAATGTGGCTGGTGCATTGGTCAAACCGAAAGGCATGACAATGTATTTGTAAAGACCAAACGTAGTGCGAAATGTTGTATTTACAATGTCTTGATCAACTATCCTTATTTGATGATAGCCACTTTTTAGGTCAATCCTACTGAAGTAGGTGGATCCTTGTAGCTTATCAAATCGGTCTTCCACCCGTGGAACGGGAAACCTATTCTTGATAGTGATCCTATTTAGTGCTCTATAGTTGACACACATACGATATGTGCCATCTTTCTTTTGCACTAGTAGAACAGGAGAACAAAATGGAGATGAGCTAGGCCTAACCATGCCCTTCTCAACTAACTCATGCACTTGCCGCATAATCTCGTCTTGTTGAGCTTGAGAAACTCTATAATGAGGTTTGTTAGGCGGTGAACTTCCTGGAAGAAGTTCAATTGCATGGTCATTGCCTCGTTTAGGAGGTAGCTCACAAGGGATGTCGTCAATAAAGACATCTTGAAACCCCTTGAGAAAATTGGATAACTCTAGTTCCTTTTGATTGTGTATATTTTCTTTTGCTAAAACATTAAGTTCATTTTGAGAATCTTTAACAAAAATCATGTACACGGAAATAGAGCTCTTTATTGACTTGTTGAAAGCTTGTGTATGTACAATGGGTATAGTGTTACCCGTTTTGTTAGCATCTATATACATATCTTTTTCCCTGAACTTAAAGGAGATTCTCCTTTCAAGGAATTTAACATTGGCAGCCATGCGATCAAACCATCGTGCCCCTAGGATTACATCCTCATGCTTGAGAGGAGAGATAAATAAGTCCTTTTTGTCCACATAGCTTTGGACATGGAGCCTCAATTTCCCGATTAAGGGGGTGACTGAATTGCCTCTTGAAAGCACCGTATGTGGGTAGGACATCTCCCATCTCGTAGGCTTGTATGCCTAGCTTGGTGGCCAAATCTATAGATATAAAATTGTGAGTAGAACTAGGGTCAAAGAGAATAATAGCATCATGTTCTCTTACCTTTTCACAAGCATGGCATAGAGGAGATCCTTTGTGGTGAATTTCCTCCTCTTGGATTTCACCAAGGTAGCTCGAGGAGGTTCATGGTGGGTGTTATTTTGGGGATAAGCGCGGTACACATGCCCTTGCTCGCCGCACTTGAAACACCGGTTATCCTTGCGATAACGCTCAAGCTCTTCAGGAGAGAGTTTATTTTTGCCTTTATAAACTCCCTTCTCTTTAGCTTTGTTGGAATTGCCCTTAGGAGACTTTTGGACATTGTCCTTCCCCTTAGGCTCATTGGAACCCTTGTTTTCTGTGGGCTTAGAATTTCTTTTAGCCGCTGTTTGGAAATTGATTCGAGAGGCCACCATAGTATGGCGTATAACCGCCGATATGGTGTGTGGCCTTTGGGAGTTGACATACTCCACCATTTCTTTAGTTAAGTCCGCACAAAGTTGTTGCTTTTTCTCTCCAAAATCCAACTTCTTGAAGACAGTGGCTTTGAGTTGTAAATCCCAAAACTTGTC
Organism: Adiantum capillus-veneris; assembly: GCF_014529385.1. NCBI lineage: Eukaryota > Viridiplantae > Streptophyta > Polypodiopsida > Polypodiales > Pteridaceae > Adiantum > Adiantum capillus-veneris. Next base: position 53,645,060 of record NC_140955.1, on the reverse strand, counting down.
TACATATTTGTGAATGGATTCATAGGGAGAGAGCTGCAAGCTTCGCCATTCGGTGAGTACTTTGTCTTTGGCATCGGTGGCCAAAAATTGATTCATAATGGAAGCTCTTAAAGCTTTCCATGTTCGTGGAGCTTCACCATTGGCCCGTAGGCTAGACCACCATTGCCTGGAGGACTTTTGAAAGTGCATAGCTACATGGTGTAGCTTAGAGGACTCCGTGAAGCCCTCATCTCCAAACGCCGCATCAAATTGTTGGATAAGGGCCAAGACTTTGTCCGTAGCACCAAAAGTGCCATCATAGGTAAGGAAAGAGATGCTCTTCCCTCCCTCTTTGAATATATTGATCTTGGACGACCTCTTCCACACGGCATAGGATTTCCTATGGCCTCTTCTTTTTGATGGTTCAAAGGTTGCACCATCACTTTCTTCAAAAGATGAAGAATTTGAGGAAGATGGAGAAGAGGGTGACCTCTTTCTCTCCTTTTTATTTCCTTGATCTTCTTTGTCTTCACCATCACTTTCATAAGAGGAAGAGGATGAGGAAGATGGAGAAGAGGGTGTCCCCTTTCTCGCCTTTTTCTTCTCTTGCTTTTTCTCATCCCTCTTTGAAGTATGGTGTGGAGAAATATCCAATGGTCTTCTCCATTTTGGAGGTGAGGGAGAGCGTTTAGCCCGCCGTCTTTGTGGAGCCATCTCCGCCGAGGTGGCAGGAGACTCACTTCTTTCTCGTTCCTTCGGTGGAGGCTCTTAAATTCTCCTTTGAGAAGGAGATGCGTCATCAAGGAGCAAATTTATGAGCCCTTCATATGGATCCTCTTCTTCTTCCCGAATCGGAGAGAGGCCTCTTTTGGAAGTCTCGCAAGGAGGGTTCCTAGGTGCTCTCTTGTCATGGTGGGGAGCTTGGAGAATCCCATGAGCATGAAGCTGCCGTTGCACTTCACTTTGGAGGGATGGATTACCCATGGCTTGTTGAAGCCTAGAAACATGATAGTTAACAAGCATTGAGGCATCATTAGTAGCTTTCTCATTAGCAAAATCAAATTTATCAACATTAATTTCACTCCCTTTACTATTGTCAACCATTCTAACAACTTTTAGGTGTAAACTTTATAGGTGTACTTTGACACTTCAAGCCCTAGTTGCGACTCCTCTTTACCCCTTTAGAAAAAAAGCATTCGAGCTACTGTACCCGTGGCTCGAATACCATTAATTGCAAGGAATAGAAGAGAGGGTTGTTCAACACCAAAACAACACTGGCTCCTGTCAAAAGCTTCTAATAGCTCAATAGTGGTTAAGCCGTAGGCAAGCCCCGTAGGACTCCACTATTAAGACCATAGCTCTCGACAGTGATGCCCCGTTAACTGCACAAAGGAAGGTGCACTGCAAGGCTGAAAAATCCCTATTCTACTTACTCAAATGCAATCAATAGTACCAACCATTTATAGCTAGCTTGAGGACCTCCCTTCTTGAGCAAGAAAAGAGAAACCTTGTGCTCTGATACTAATGTAACATTTAATGGTCTAGTAACTTGTGTGTAGCGGAAAATAACATGAACATAGTGAGCATTTCATTAGAATAGCTTCCTAATGAGAATAACAAGAGTGCTTGGGTGGAGAGAGCAACAAAAACTATAACACCTAGTTAGATAGCATGAACAATACTTCAAAAGAGAGAGAAATTAAGCAATTGACAACAGTTGAGGACCGGATTTGCATGTAGCCGGTCCCCCCTCCAAAAGGCTTTGTATTATGGTTTCTCCCATCAAGAGAGACATTTTACAATACAATTCTTTGTGTTCCTTCAAGACTAGCTAGTGCAATGAAGATAGAAACTTCATGCACTAAGCAAAACACTTATCAAACACAACATCAATTCCCTCACAGTCTCAGACCCAAGACCTCACACACCTTCAAAGATGGTGAGAGCTTGCGGGGTATGAGAGTAGATTGAGAGGAAGAAGGAGTATTCTTACGAGAAATATGTACATCTCCTCACATAATCACTCATATTAGCATAGCTTAGCTTAGTAATTAGCATGGTAGAGGACATGAGCATGCATTAAAGCTTGGCTCTTGGTTGGATTTGCAGCACAAATCCAAGAGTTTTTGGTGTAGGCCTCCCTTCTCACAAGCTTGGAGTAAGTGGTAAGCTTTCCATTAAAGCTTGAGAAGGAGAGAGAGTCTTCTTTGCTTCACACATGAGATTGTGTGAGTGTGTGTGTGTGATAATTCCTTGCAAAAATCAGCCCCCCCCCTCTCTCTCTTGGTCGACCCCTCTTGCTATTTGCTCATCCTCACACCTTATTGGACCTCCCCAGGCCTTAGCCAATGAAAATTAAGCAGCATAAGTGATAGTAGCTTAATTCTCATTGGTCCACCTCCAAGGCCATCCAATAGGAATTGAGTACACCTTGTGGGCATCTGGGCTAGGGAGCTAACATGTGTCCCTCATTCCCTTTGTGTAAAGGAAGCTTGTGTGTGTGTGTGTGTGTGTGTGTGTGTGTGTGAGTTTCTCTCATCTCCTACTTCTAGGTCTCGCCCCCTCCTATGTAGGGATGGTTGAAGACTTTTGGGACACACACAAAGCATCCAATTTCCCTAGGCTTTTGACCTTTGGACACAACGTTTGAATTTTGGAACCTTAGCATTTTGGAAGTCTTAATGGGCTGAACCTTAGGGTCTTATAAACCCATTGGTGCACATTGCTCTTTTGCAGATGGCCCCCCTTTTGGATCCCTATTTTCCCTCCTTTGGTTCCCTATTGTGGCTGGTCTGCTAGCTTAACCAATATTCTAGCTTTTTCTCCCCTGGCACTTCCCCATATTAAATGATCAGTTTAACATGAGAAAATAATTTAGGAGAATTAGATATTGATTATTATGACACACACACACACACACACACACACACACACACACACACACACACACACACACACACACACACACACACACACACACACACACACACACACACACACACACACACACAGAGAGAGAGAGAGAGAGAGGAGAAGAGAGGAGATAACTGCAGTCGTCGTCGGTAACCCTAAGAATAAAAAGTCTTAACTAAAGAATCTTATATGATAATTAAAGGAAATTATCATTTTTAAACAGTTGGTACCCCCTAATAGATAATATAATTTTATACTAAAACATAATAAAAATCCATGTGATTGTAGGCACATATTTAAACTTATTATCCCTCATCTCCCCTTACCTTAGCAGGCCTTCCTGCCTCCTCACCTTGCTTATATGGAGTGAATTCCCAGATAATATGAATCTCTTTGCCTTGGTCTCATTCTCATGGCACTCTATGTGCATGGGAAGTGTAATATTATGTTTCTGGTTTTCAATATAATTGCCACTCACCATTCGTAACTATTGCCAAAAAAAATAAAATTTGAAGGTCGAGAGGAACCCTAGTCATGGAGTCACCTCCTTCTCGGGTCTCGCAGACGTGTATGAGCCAGGAGGGATGTGAGCAGTCTTCACAAGGGATGGGGTGGTCTAGGAGAGTCTATTTTCAACGAGGGTGCGACTTGCTGTGTAGGTAGTCAGAGGTGTCCCCTGGGGGCCGGGGAGGGACCCTTAATGACCTTTGCCCTCCCTCCTAGGAAGCTTCATCACACAAAGAATTTTTCTTGCAAGGTGCCCCCCCCCCCCCCCCCCCCTCCTGTGGAGGAAATTTTGTCTCATCATGGGGTCTGGTTGGTCTGGTTCTAGTTCAACTTGATGTTTGGCTACTAGACGACGTGGGTTGTGGCTGCCCATGGTGGATTCTGGTCTCTCATTAGTGCATCTGGCTTGGAATGGTGTCTCAAGGACTCGGGTTGCTTCACCTGTGTGGCCTTATTTGGCACCATGGTCAAGTGGGGGTGGGGTTGCAACAAACCCACCCCACCCCCCCCCCCCCCCCCCCCCCCCCCCCCCCCCCCCCCCCCCCCCCCAACCCCCCCACCAACATGGTGGCTCCCCCAATCTTCCTATATTTTTCTTGTTTGATGCTCGTTTCTGGGTGGGGTTGGGGTGGTTCATTGGCCTCCTATTGATGATTGCAAATTTCCACAAGTGACGATTGTTATCTCATTATGTATGTTGTGTAGTGCTAGCCGTCTTGGGAACAATTGGCTCTGTGTGATAGGGTTAGAGATAGTGACGGCCATTAAGACCATGTTCGGCTATATGGGTTTGTTTATACTCGGTTTTTGGGCTTCCCTATAAAAAGACTAGTTCTATAGACTCTTGTGTTGTGGTTGCAGATGCCATGGCTTAGTGTGAGCAAGGTTTTTATGTAATGTTCTTGGCTTGTAATACATTAAAGTGTGTCAGTATTGCAAAAATAAAATTTTTTTGAGTACACAATAGTGACCTATCAATATTAGATTCTTCAACCTAACTTTTCAGAAGTGGTTAGCCTTTAGCCCAAGGCATTTTGTTTTGAGGTGGTTTCCCAAAGGATGGAGATTTTGTGGAAGTTGTCACAGGTATCAAAGGGAGTGATATTGCAATGCCCTGTGACGTAGATTAGGGAGGTTCAATGAAAGTGTCGGCACTCCCCACCGACCTCTTGGATCATGAGGATTTAGTGAAAGTAAGGGCTCCACTTGGCAAGCCCTCAATTACTAAGGTTGTGTAGGGCATCAAGGATGTGACTAGCAAGCCCTCCTTTGCGAAGATTATTCAGGGCATCAAGCAACAAGGGAGGAGGTAAGGAGACTGAGTTCCCTAGTATAGTTCTCCACAAGGATGATGATAGTCAAGAAAAGAGGCACCTAGAGCTAAGGAACTAGATGCCCTTCTTGAAGCCAAGTTCAAATCCATTCAATCCAAGTTGGAAGGTGGGTCAATGTCCAACAAGAGAACTTTTGGGGAGACTGTGAGTGTAGGATCTGCTTGGAACTCTTCTGTCAGTGATAAGTCATTCAAAGCCCTCAAGAAAAACTTACCAAAACTAGTAGAGGTGCAAAACGTGGATACAGTCTCAGTCCCTTGAGAGCTTGTAAAAAGACAAATAGCGGTGCTTCATTGGTCTCTGGCTTTATGGGCAGGGTGCCTTCCAAAGTTGAGCTCATCAATTAGTTGCAATCCCTATTGTCCTTAATCATGGTGGGTCAATGGACTTTGTTTAGCATCTTGAAAAGGGATTCTTCACTGTGCGCTTTATAGATGTGGCAACAACTACAAAGGTCGTGACAAAAAGCTTGCTATTCTTTAGTTGGTCTCCAAATTGTGTAATTCCACCCATGGGAGCCCTTTCTCAAATCGCTTGAAGCCTTCAAGGACGTGTGCCCAGTATGGGTTCACTTTGTGAACTTGCCACTATGGCTATGGGACGGTCTAAAAGACCTTGCAAGCACTCTTCTCACTTTGCTATTTGTGCCATCAAGTAGAAAGCTAAAAAATGCATCAAATAAGGTTTACATATTTTGGATTGTGAGTAAACCGCCCTCGGAGAGCATAGTAGTGAATGTTGGGTAGGGTTAAAACTGATCAATCTAAAACTTGGCACTTTTTGGAGCATGCTTTAAATGCAATGGATTCAGACATTTGGCTAGGGATTGTCATCTAAAGCACCAAACTTTGCAAGTGTTGTGGTAGAAAAAGGTAACAACAACTGTCCCTCCTACATAGCAACAACAACCAACATGGATGTTAAGACTATAGAACAAGGAGGGGTGGGCCTAATAAAGAAGAGGTAATACTTAATGCTAAAGGGATGATCACTCACAAGCAAAACTCTCAAGAGCACCCCGAGAGAGAATAAAGAGCATCTACTCAAATAAAAAAGACCACTCCCAATTTCTAATTCTCCTCCTTCTTCTTGCTCAAGAGAACACCAGCCCAACCTCTTCAGAGAATTGTTCTTCCCCTTGCTCTAAGAATAGAGGACGTGGGCTAGCAAAAGTCTCCACGATAAGATATAAGCACTTTAAATCCTTGGCATGTAGTAATGCTCCTCATGAAGAGAATGCACCTGATGATATGAAAGCATCTATCAGCCTTGTGATTGGAGCACTAATTAGGGCAAGCCTTTGCATAAAGGAAGAGATGTACAGAATGTAAATAATTGCCAAACTCTAATGATTGGGTCTCTTATGGAAAAGTTGTTTGGGTGCACAATGGAGATAAAATTTGAGTGATTGGGCTGAAAAGAATGACAAGCGTGCAAAAGGACAAGCATGTTTCTATCAACATCATAGCACCATTGACTACCTTGCCACTCTTCCTGTTCTCAAGGAGGAAATTTGATTGAAAGACAAGCGATTGTATTGTTGCATTGTGAATTTCAAGAAATCCTTTGACATGATCCCACATGTAGAGAAGGATGGAACAACTCCAAGTGCCAAGTGAGTTTATGCTTGCTGTTTCTTGAATCTATGAGCAGGTGGTATGTCAATTGCACATGAGAAGAGAAATTCAAGAATTTTTCTCAAGCATTGTTGGGGTTAATCAATGATATATGTTGTCACCAAGTCTCTTTGGTTTATGCATTTGTTAATTAGACAAAATGGTAATTGACTTTATGCAATATGAAGGCATTGAAGAGGTTACTATTGTAATATGATAATTATGGTTTTGTGTATGTGGATGATGTAGTGCTTCTACCACACACTTTAGAGGATGCAAAAAAGTTTATAGTTGTCCTTAAGAACTTTTTCTTGCATAGTGGATTGATTGTGAATCCAAAACAAAGGTTATGCTTGTAAAAACCAACCATGAGGAGAAGCCATGCATTGTGTACAACAACGAGACACTTGAAGTTGTTGTAGAGCTTTAAGTACCTTGCGCATGAGATTCTGATGGGCCAATCACAAGTGGCATGAATGTGCTATGCATTGTTTGGAAGCTGGAAAAAGAGCATACTATGCATTTGAGAACATGTGTAATGAAGGGAATATCAAATGTTGGGTTCTCAAGAAGTACCTTTTTGACACATTAGTGACATCGGTTCTTCTTTATGGAGTTGAAGTGTGGGGTGAGAACATTTGAAAGTCTACTTGGAAAGAGTTTAAGAATGCCCCAAAGCCTTTTCTTATAAACTTTCTCTAAATTAAGACACAAACACCATATATTCTCCTACTTCTTGGGTTGGAATCTCTTTCAATTGAGTTATGGGCATGGAAAACGTTGTGGAGTACATGATAAAGATGAGTCGAAACCCTTCACATTGACTTTCTACAATTGCATGGTAAATAAGCAAAAAGTTCAAAAGGTGCATAAAGGCAAGATCTTGAGCAAGAGATGGATGCAAGAAATAAAGAAGTGATTTGGGAGATGGGATGTGCTACATGATGCCTCAATAAACTTCCAAGTATTCTTCTACAACATCAATGTATTATAGAGCTTGGGAGGAATCCTATGGGTCGCGCTTCATACATTACACCACCCATATTGCCCCCAACTACAAAAGCATGTTCTTCACTGAAAGAGGGAACTGTACACACCCTTATATGCTTTAGTCTATCCTGTTGTCGGAGATATATACTATCACAATCATATGTCTTAGCTCCCAGGCTTTTTGCTGTGAGACAAGGTGTCGGGGCAATGGACAAGAGTCAAATCAAATTTTCACATTATGCTCACTGCAAGTTTGAGAGTGTGGATCCCACATGCTACTAGAGTGCTCAGTTTTCGTTCACATCCAATCTTGCTTCCCTCTCATTTTCAGCCATGACTTTGACCTACACACTTTTCTCTTGTATAACAACCATAATGTGGGCTCTCCCTTGTGACTCTCATCACCACAATTATGGAGCATCAAAATCACTTATCAGCCCCATACATACTACATCACATGTATCTTTGGTCACATAGGTCATATTTGACCTCCGAGGACAATAACAAAACCTCTCTGTGTGTGTGTGTGTGTGTATGCACACACGTTTGTGTGCATATACACACGTGTGTGTCTATGTGCGCACGTGTATGTGTGTATGTATATTCAACTGTTGTTGAGTGTAAATGCAATGTAAAGATCACATGAATGGCTGCATTTACATAAGCCATGGCCATTGTATGGAGAGAAATTAGACCTTTGATAGGAGAGCTCTATTATATCATAGTGTCCCCCAGAGTGTCTCTTTTGAAGTCAAGCGAAGACCTCTTTCTCAGTGTCTAACACTTGTCGGATAGATCTTTGAGGTATCTTGGGATTGCTCCTACATCATTGTTCCTAAGGCATTAAAAACTTGTGATTGTTCTTTGAGTTCTCTTGGGATTGTTCCTACGGCATTAAAAAATTCTCTTCTTCTTCTTCTTCTCTCTCTCTCTCTCACTCATGTTTATAATAATAGCCTACCTATATACATCACTCATTATTCATGTCATAACTAACTCTTTCTAACTCGCATATTTCTATTTGAGAAGACTTTTTTGCTTTCTTTTCCCTCTCTATCTTTCTCACTCCATCAAACAAAGCTCCCATACTCACTCAATTTTGCATTTCCATTACCTAGAATCTTTAGAGATTCCTTCCCTCAATCTACTCGCAACAACACTCAAAGACTAAATCTACCATGCAATAGTGGGAGTCGAACTCGGGCATCCTCATCCAATATTGGACACCATGCGCTAACCATCCCACTGCAATGATTTCATACTCCGCTGATGTGTGACGCATTCAATAATAAAAAAATACACTTACGTGCCCATTGAAGAAAAGGCACTTTCTCCTAGCGTCTCCACCTTAGCCCACGCGGATCTCATTTAACCTTGCCTCATTGCCACATGCACCACCCATGTGCCCTCATTTGCCCGTGACTGACTAGCTCCCCACCACTTGCACTCACCATTTGGGTAAGAAAATAACGAGAGAGAGAGAGAGAGAGAGAGAGAGAGAGAGAGAGAGAGAGAGAGAGAGAGAGAGAGAGAGAGAGAGAGAGAGAGAGAGAGAGAGAGAGAGAGAGAGAGAGGCTTTTGTTACTACCAAATATAACCTATCTTTGTGTGAAAATTTTTGAGGAAGTGTGTGTGGATCTTTGTGCCACGATATATGAGAGAGGAGAACCAATGTGTAATCAAATGTATAGAGAGACAATGGTATAATGAGAGGAATAATTTTATTCGTAAGAAAACCACCTTGGATACAAGTTGGTACTCTCAAGTACCAAAGCTGGTACTATAGACCACCAAGCTTGGTACTGTAACAAAATCCTAACAATACCAATAACAGAGAGATAATAGTACCAAACAAAGAATTTGGTACTCTAGAAGTACAAAAGTTTGGTACTATAAGTAGCAAAGCAGGTACTGTGAACCACCCAGATACATAGTATTGGTACTAAGAGAGAGACTAACGGGCTGATCCCCAAACCCAATGCTAAGGCTATAGATCCAAGTACAAGCAGTGTGTTTCCCAGCTACAACACTCTATACAAGTTCTTATGTCTCATAATGTCTCTCAGCTATCTACTCTATGTACTCTCTCACTACCTCTCTGCAACTAATTCTTGCCAATGCTTCAACTGAGGTGTTGTCACACATAATAGGTGTAGGTTGTCCACTTTCATAGAAACCTAGTTCTTGCAAGCATCTATGCAACCAAATAGCCTCACAAGATGATGCAGTAAGTGCTTTATATTCAACCTCAATTGAGGAAAGAATGATGGTGTTTTGCTTCTTGGAGCTCCATGAAATGGCCCCAATACGTAGAAAGAAAGCCTTGCCGTTGATGCTCTTTCATCCACCAAATTTGCCGTATAATTTGAATCACTATATCCATGGAGATTGAGCATATCTCCTCCATATAAAATACCTAAAGGGGGAGTACCTCTCAAGTACCTTAGCAATGTAAATTTTGCTTCACCACAAAATCAGACGCTGAACCACATATTAGGGACCATATGTTGGGTAGCCTTACAAAGAATTGTAAGAAATGTGATCATCCTCAAGCATATGTAATTGAAAAGAGTTTGTGAGAAGAGCTCGCCAAAAAAGGTGGCAAGAGACAGCAGGTATATAGATCTGTTATGGATGATGTCAAGAGCAGACAAAGTCAAATATCAACTCCCCTAATCCTGTGGTGACACCAACTAACCTTGTAGAACAGCCTGCACAGGGAGAGGAAGGGCCAAGCAGTGTTCCTATTACGTGCCACATAAAAAATGGACCTGGGCAAATGTGTCAAAAATCATTGCATCAAAGCTTTCAAATGCAGTCGCTAGAGGAAGCACAAACTGCACTCACCAAAGCAATTTTTTTCATTGAGAGTGCTCTAGTCATGGTAGACAACAATCATTAGAAACATGCATGGAAGGAAATCGATGAGTTTGGCCTAGGATTTTCGGCCCTTCGTATCACACAATATGAAATGATCTCTTGGACAAATGTTACATCGAAGTCAAAGAGCATGGTTTCAAAATAATACTTGGGAATTTATCGCTTTTAGGATACACAATTGTGAGTGATGGTTGGTCTAATATTCAAAGAAGACCACTGATCAATGTAATGCTGGTTTGTCCAAGGGGAGAAACGTTCAGAAAGGCGGTTGATATTTTTGGTGCAATTAAAAGTGGCAAATACATCGTTGAGGTCTTGATTAATGTAATTAAAGAAATCGATGCTGAACATGTCGTTCAAGTAGTCATAGACAATGCAAAGAACTGTAAAAATGCTAGAAAATTAATAAAAAAGTGTTTTCCACACATTTTTACCAATGATTGCAATATGCATAGTTTAAACTTGGTGCTAAAGGATTGGTATACTAGTGAAGAAACCACATGGTTTGCCAACATAATTGACATAGCGCGACAAGTTGTGAAGTTCATCTTAAAATGACAGAATGCTACAGAATACGCATGTCAACTATGTTAAAACTACCTGCTAAAACTCGATTTTGCACGCACTTTTATACATTGGAATCACTCCTATGCAATAAGTGTGTTGTGATTGACACTTTCAACTGCACGGCCTTTGACGAATGGCATCTTGAGCATACCGAAAAAGTGAAAGAGAAAATTACATGTCAACGTGGGTCTATAAACAGGCCTGCTTGGTGGAGGAATGTAATAGAGGCATACCATGTAATGATGCCCGTTATGTTTGCAATTCGCAACCTTGATCATAAAAAAGGTGCCAAATATGGGCAAAGTGAGGATGGCATGGTGGTCAGTCCAACAAAGTCTTGAAAATCCTGAGGAGTTAAAAGAGTCTGTAGTAGAGAAGGAGTAACCACTACCATTCTCTCCTGCAAAACAATGAAGAATTTTGACCAAGTATTTTCATGCAAGATGGAAGAGCGCTCATAGTCCATTCCATAGTGTGGGTTACATGCTCGATCCAAAGTATTGGAATATAGATATGATGTCCAATACAGAGGAGGTCATTGATTTTTATCACGTAGTCAATACGTTCTACTCCAACGTTCAAGACTGAATTGATTGCATCAAAGAAATGAGTGCATTTAGACTAAAAAAGGGTCCTTTTGCAAATGGTTTTGTACAGTCAATGGCAAAAGAGAAATCTTCATGGAAGTGGTGGATGATGAATGGTGGAGAGCATTACTCGACCTTATGTCCCCTTGTAATGAAAGTACTAGCACAATGTGCAACAAACTCAAGCTTGGAGAGAAACTCGAGTATGTACAAGTATGTTCATAGCGCTATTCGAAATAAATTATTGGCAGCAGACAAAGTAGAAAGATTAGTGTATATGTTTGCAAACGAAGAAATTGCATCACATTGAAAGTGCTAGCTATAAGGAGGAAATGCCAGTCTGGGTGTATGATTGTCAAAACAAAGACGAAGAAGAGTTCAACGTCGGTGTATCTCAATGCGCTATAGAAAAAATCAAAGAGAATCTGACAATAGATGTGGAAGTTTAAGACCCACATTACTCAAACTCATAATAAGATAACAACTTCACATATTCAATGTAGCTTAAGAGTAGAATGAAGATTGCAAATAATGAAATTTAAGAGCTTATATTCAACATGTTTTGATAATATACAATGCTTCAAAGTAGCAATATTACAATATCTACCAATCTCAACTTTTTGTGCTCAGACTCTGCATATTCATTACCAAATAGATTTCTAATTGTGCGAGGGGTGTCTTGGCAAGCTTGCTTGAATTTATACTCATTGCCATGCCAAACATATCATATATCCCTTGTGGAATATCTTATGAACAGATTGCACATCGGTTATTGTTTTGCATTAAACAAATTAAGCACACGAGGTGATAATAATGGCCACATGCCAATGTATAGTACCCACTTCATTTGTCAAAATTCTTATAGCATACTAGACACTAAGAAGATGAAGATGCATCTGACTATGACACGCGAACTAGGTCTAGATGCAAAACAAGGTGATCAATGTGTGTCCCTTGTACAAGCAAAGGATCCACTCGTTGTGTCAAATTATGAACATCCTGGCTTAAGCGATGAATACTTTTTGCCATTCGAACCTGGGACGCTTGAGATGTTTGGGTTGCTACTGATAGCGGTGTTATTTTTGCATCTTTCTCTGTCAGCAGTGTTGTTAAAATATCTTTCTTCTTTTTTAATTATATGTCGGTCTCTTTATTTTCAATGCCAGTTCCTCCTGTGTGAATGTGACACAACTCTCCCTGATATCATGGATGGCTACAGTTGTCTCCTTCAAGGAAAAGTCTACTGGTCATTGTTGCACAAAATGTACATACAACATTTCCCAAAAATATAATGCACAATCTGCATTGTGTAATGGATGGCACTCTGATACTTTTCACCGTCCTTTCTTTATCTCTCCATCCTCACATGGCCATATTGTTTTAATCGTATCCTTAGTCACTTCTTTGTTGATGTCTTTCCATTGCACATGGTTTGGATTTGCCCAATTTGGTAGTCGACAAGCTATGCGCGTCGCTTGTTGTACGGACATATCGTGCGCTAGATATTTCATGCGCTGAAACACGTTAACAACCAATTGTTGTTGATCATCTAGCATCATTTGTGTACCACATGCTTGCTCTTCATTAGCCATAGTATCTTAGAGCTGCAATGGATAAATAGACAAATATTAAATATCTTTGACAAACATTTGTTCTCTTGTTCAACACTCTCAAAGATACCACAATTGACTAAAAACAGTTAAGTCAAATATTCTGCAATTAATGAAAAAATATTTCATAATTGATCCAATTGTACCACAAGACAATTGACTAAAGACAATTGATCCAAATATAATTCAAGTGAGGTGAACCACCCAGAACAAAGACTTCAATGCAAATAAAATACCTAGACAACAAGTCAATAACAAAGTTTAAAATGTTCAAGCAGGGTAAAAAGATGGCACAAGCTCAAAAAGTGGTCATTGGACAGGATTAGGGTCTATCTTTGAAAGCTCTCCAAAGAATAAAAAGATAGCTGATGCGTTTCTTCTAGCTTCGCACTCTCTTAACTTCATCCAACTGTCTATCTGAATTTCCCTCATGGCATCTTGATCGGGGTGGTAAAATACTTCTTCTGGGAAATAGACTTTTATAGATGCAGTTCAAAAGTCTATTAACATGTCGAATAGAAAATCTAATGCATAAATGTCACTTGCTTTTGAGTATACATCTATGCACTCTAGATCATATAATTCTGGAGAAATCCATGGCCGCTTTGCAAGCTCTCGTTCCCTTGCTTCCTTTGCCTCCAAAATTGCAAAGTTCGATTGAGCTACAGGATGCAAAAAATTGTTTGATACGAGCTTGGCTGGCATTCCAACCATCATGCCCCAATCAATAATGCCAATGCGGGGTTTATTTGCGCAAGTAAAATATAACATTATGTTGTAGGGATGTAAGTCACAGTGCATTATACCAGCTGAGTGAGCAGCCACACCGCCATCAATAAGAGCATGTAAGATTACTGGCATTTGCTCAATCACTGGTTTGAGACGTGTAGTCTCTATCTGTGGTAAGTGTTGATTTGATAGTGGAAAATTACTCCAGTCATATTGTAGATTGTGCATGCAACGTCTGAATGCTCCTTGGGCAAATGGCAAGCGACACATCATGTCTCCCAAGGTACCCCCATTATACTATGGGAAGATTGTGATCCAAGGGGCCTCGGTGGTAAAGCCAATGCATCTTACAATGGAGGGGTGAAGTGTTTGCATTCCTTGCTTTGCTTAGAAGCTATCAAATTTTGCCTCATTCCCTTCTTTGTAGCATTTTCCTACATATGTAATGTGCTCTGGAAAGAAAGAAATGTTTTTAATGGTGTATAATGTGCATACACCAAAAGAGCCTGCTCCAATCCTTGCACCTTCTACCAGGGCTTTATGGGGAATTCCAATCAGATGTGTGCACTTGGCATTCAATGCTATGCGTATGATTGTGCCGGTGTCGCTAGCATATGAGCGACCACCTACGGATGCTTGCGCATCTTGGGCCATCTTCAATTGCTTGGGTAAGGAGGCTTGGTCTTGAGCTTTCACCTACTTCATCTTTACCTTCTTCTCCTCTCATTGTTTATCCCATAACTCTATTTTTTCCATATCGCAAGTGGGAGGGAGATCTTCTTTCAAGTCTCTGCAACACACTTTCATATTTCCCAACACTATCCTAATCTTGTGGTGGGGGTCGAATTCTCTTATCCCTGTAGGAATCAGCAACTCATACTGGCCTTTGGCTTGCAATCTGCACTCCGTGTTCTCCCAGATAGCACTAGTGAGATCTTTAATGAAGACGCCACTTTCACTAATTTGTTGTATGTGACCATTTTCACATGAAGATATTGCCAATATACATTCTTATCGAATGGCATGCATAATAATTTTCTTTTGCTCATGCATCGTTTTTGCACTAGACAATAAAAAACCACATATCAAATACAATTTCATGGGTGCACTGGCACTCTCACACTAGTTCAAACAAACCATAACCGTGACTTAAAGACTTCAAAAAATTGTGTAAGATTATATTAATACAAATTAATAACCATTTTCACTTTAAAATGCTATGTTTAATCAACAAAATGCATTAAAAACAAGTAGCTCTTAAGAAAACCATCTAGATCAAAGAATACACGCTAAAAACCAAAACATTTCAAAATATTGTGATAAACCTTTAGACGTGAGTTCATATTTTGCACGTTGCACTCTCACACTAGTTCAGAGAAACCCTAACTGTAACTTAAAGACTTCAGAAAATTGTGTAAGACTATATTAATAAAAATTGATAAACATTTTCACTTTAGAATTCTATGTTTAATCTTGCAAATTGCATTAAAAATAAGTAACTCTTAAGAAAACCATCCAGATTGAACGATACAGGTTAAAAACCCAAAACATTTCAAAACATTGTGATAGACCATAAGACGTGAGTTCATATTTTGCACGTTACAACTTCAAAAAACAATGTTACAATAAAAGACATGTGCATCATAATGTACATATTACCAATCTCATTTTAGATCATTTTAAAATATTAATAGTGTATAATTTCATGAAAAAACATTGAAAAGTTGGTGCAATTTTAACAAACCACCCATAAATTGGATAGAACGTCTTACACTTTAAAAATATTAAATAGAACATCTTACATACAAATTATCTACATATATCTTTTTAAATTGAAATTATACTGTCCCCAAAGAGTTGGTCTAACGGTAAGGCTTTGGCCTCTCAACCTATGGGTTGTGGGTTCAAATCCCCCGTTGGGTCACACTCTAGAGGGACACCTTGTGCTCGCCTGGTGTTCACGTTGCTAGGGCTCTTGCCCTTGGACACTCGAGTGCATCCTCCTCCTGGGGTGGGTCACCCGAGGAGGAGGTTCCTAGCTGGTTGCTACGAGTTCTCTCCGCCGTTCCCAGCATGTGGTGCATCGATTAGGTGGCCATGGTGATGCCTACGCGTGGCTCTTGCGCGATGGTACACGGCCCTTGCCCGACCATGTAACATGGCTAATATTTGGAAGGGATAAGCACCTCCCCCTGTGGGCCCTATGGTGTGTCGAAAAAAAAAAATAAAAAAAAATTGAACTTATATTAGCTATTTGTAGACGTAAAGAAATAGCACAGGGTGAATTTTACTGAAACTGTAGCATTTGGTTTTGCAAGGATATCCATTAGTGTAGACATTGTTGAGGTTGTATAAAAGTGATATTATATATGTTTCAATTTTTATGACTTCTATAAATATAGCATTCAAAATAGCAATGATGATTGATGAATAAAACTTTCTTTTGAATATGATTAGATAGTATATATTTTCACAAGAACACTTAAAAACAACAACTACAGACAATTCAAACATTTGTATGTGAAATACTCTTCACGATCGCGTTACCGACCAAGTATTTCATATACTTAAAAAAATGAATTGCATATGCACATACAATTCATATGGCATTAACAACTTGAATGCCATATTTATGCAAAAACAAATGCTTCTAACAAACAACGCTCTATAGTTGCGTTACTGATCGAGTGACACCCGAATCTAAAGAGCAATAATAATTTTCATGCAAGCATCATATGGCCACGTTACCGACCAATGGCCATATGTTTTTTTGGCAAGGGGAAGGGAAGTTGACTCACCATAAGGATACTAATATCGTCACGTTACCGGCATAGTACCCAAACAGTGAGTCAATACTTACCACAAGGACACCATATTTCCCGCGTAACTGAGGTGATGCCCCCATGGTAAGCACTGTTCCGTAGAACAACTTACACACACACACTCACATTGTGTGGTAAGGTACCTTATGACTGTTGTGCAATACGATAAAAGGCACGCTACCACACAACACACACACACACACACACACACGGGTCATGTGGTTAGGTACTCTGCTGCTGCCGTGCATTGTGACACATAGCACACTCCGACACGACCCCCTCTCCCCTCTCGACATACCTGTGAATGAGGTCGTCTCTCTCTCTCTCTCTCTCTCTCTCTCTCTCTCAAAATAACACCCAACGGGCCCAATCGAGGCCCTCTATATATTTAGTTGCAAGTCCTTCAGGCTTTAGGGTTTTCCCGGCGGGCTCGTAGGGAAAACTAGTAAGGCCCAACGGACTCGTAGGGAAAAATAAACTAGTAAGGCCCAACGGACCCGTAGGGAAAAATAAAAGCCCAGTAGACTTTTTATGGGTTTCGAGGTTGCTCTCAACTGACTTGTTTGTGATCATGTTAAGTGTGATGATGTAAATATGTTAATAAAACCTTATGATCACACATAATTTTAGTTAACTACGTAAATATTAAATCCTTGCTTGTCATCAAGTTTCTTCCTCTTGGCATATGGAATATGAGAAAATGCCAAGCAACCAAAGACTCTTAGATGATGTACCTTTGGCTTTACCTTGTGTAGTGCTTCATAGGGTGTAATTCCCTTCAAGATCTTTGAAGGAGACCTATTCATCAAGTAGCATGATGTGTTGATAGCTTTACTCCAATAACTATTGCAAATTCCTTTTTCTTTGAGCACACCACCACTACCTTCCATTGTCGCCCCTTAGCACCCATTGCCACCACCAACTTATCCCACCACTGGTGGTTAGTGGTGCTAACTTACTACCACCATATGTGCCGCCCCTAATCCTACAACCATAGCCCATTTCCGCCCCTCCCTCCAGTGGAGTAGCCAAGAACCTCCTCCTCCTTCTGTGTGTGTGTGTGTGAACCCCTACCCCCCCCCCCCCCCCCCCCCCCCCCCCCCCTCTTTCTCCCTTCACCCCTTCTCTCTCTATCAGCCCCCCCCCCCCCCCCCGCCCCTCTCTCTCTCTCTCTCTCTCTCTCTCTCTCTCTCTCAGTTGGTCCCTTCCCTTATCTCTCTCCCCCCTCCCCCTCTCTCCCTCTCATGATCCCTCTAACCCATCCCCTCTACTTCCCCCTCTTCTCTCTCTCTCTCTCTCTCTCTCTCTCTCTCTCTCATCCGCCCCTCCCCTCTCGCTTCTCCCTCTCCATCCCTCATCTTTATCTCCCCATACCCTCCCCTTCTCTCTCTCTCTCTCTCTCTCTCTCTCTCTCTCTCTCTCTCTCTCTCTCTCTCTCTCTGCCATTTTTTGACTTAGTAGACAACAGTTCACTCTTTTGACCATAACTCGCTCATGTGAACTCTGATTTAGGTGATCTATAGCCTCAATTGAAGAGCACGAAGGCCTCTACACATTGATGTAAAGATATAATTTTTTTGTGTAACGGAAGGCAGCATCTCAGAACTGAAAAACTGTCAAAATGTTTTTTTTTTTTTTGCCGACTTGAAGGCAATGTTAGACAAAACTCGCAAGGGTGGAAAATCCACACTCGCCATGGAGAATGATGCAAAATCTCCAAGGAATTTGGATGCTAATCCAACCACATTGTTTACAACAATGGAAGCAATGATCATGGCTTACTTGATCTCATTACAAGAAACCGTCAACAAGCAAGGTGAAGAGTTGCACGCACTTGCAATGGAGAATAGCACTTTAAGAGTTCTCGTTGTGGAGAATGAGCACCTCAAGAAGGTTCTTAAAATGCAAACAACACACTTGATGCATCTTGAGAATGAAGTTCAAGAATGTAAACGGTCTCTTGCTGACATGAATGTATTGAAAGAGCGCTTGAGCAAAGTTAAGAGTGATCATGTATTGAAAGAGGAAACAATAGATACAATACGACATGATGTATGTGAGATGAGAAATGCATCCAAATCATGGGCTGATATATGTAAGGATAATGTGGTTTCTACATCTCCTATCACGCAAGCCATTGTCCAAGCAAAGAATGTAGAGAATGTGGACACTCAAGAATTGCAAGAACGACAAAAACTCTCAAAGAACATCGTCATTCGTCGAATCAAGGAGGAAAGCATGGAAACACCCCAATCTCTTGCGGTTGCTATTGAAGAGTTTTTTGCTACATACTTTGGCATGTCAGGAATCATGGCTTATGGTGCACATTGAGTTGGAAATCAAGGAGTCCCTCGCTCGGGAGAAAGACCTATTGTATGTACCATGGCTGATGAGGTAAAGAGAAAGATCATCCTTGACAATAGTTGGATCTACCTCAAAGGAACGGGTTGTAATGTATATGAGGATCGCACTCTTATGCAACAAAATGTACGTCGCAAAGCATATGAGGAAAGAAGCAAGAAGGTTAAGGTGTCATCTCAAGAAGAAAAGCCACTTGAGGAGGATGCAAGTCCACCCAACAGATAGGGACACATGATCTGATCTATGAGATCAACTCACACTTGCGAATAAGCTTTTGGAATTGTTAACGGGTATCCATGGAATGCAGGAATTGGCATTGATGAGCTTACCAATGACTCCAATGTGATACTTCTTGTCGAAACATGGGAGCATGATGCGCAACGAATTCTTGGATTTGACAAATACGATGTGCATTCTTTGATGTGGGCCAAAAATGCAAAGCAACGAAGAGGCCAAGGAGATGTAGCATGTATGACCAAAAAGGGTTTGAAATATGTTTCCATTGTCAAAGAAGATAAGTATAAACGCTACTTATGTCTGAAAATCAGCCCACCAAATGGTCGTCATGTTTGTGGCTGGTTGCTACATTCCTCACTATGACTCCAACTTTTATGCTCGCTTGGATATGAATAGAGATCAGCCCTTTGTTGAACTAGAGGAATACATTGCTCGTTACAAGGATCAAGGTGAAGTCATTGTTTTTGGAGACATGAATGCTCGCACAAATACGTTACAACACGACGCACAACAAGTCGACATGCCGCATGTCTCAAGAAGAATGGATGACTCATACATGTATAATCGAAGTTCTAATGATGCAAAAGAACTGGATCACTATGGAAAGTCACTTCTACATATGTGCAATAGTACCGGAATGCTCATTGCAAATGGTGTATCTCTTTGGCAAGGCACCAATGACTTTACATGTAGAAAGCACAATGGTGATAGCGTGATTGACTATGTGTTGTTCTCGAAAGCCACTCTAAAATGCATACAAAGCTTTACACTTGGTGAATGGAATCTGGAATTGGATCATAGGATGTTATGTATTGACCTCAAGTGTGGTAAACGGCCCGAGCATGTAGTCTCCAATCATGATGTGAATCATTTGTACCTACATCTAGACTTCAAACGAGCACTTATATATGCTGATATGGTGGAACAAATGTTAAGCATGATAGAGAATCAAGGGAGCCCAACATTAGAATGCAAGTGGAAAGTTTCAAAGAAGTAATTTGCTCTTGTGCGAAGGAATGATTTTCAATGAAACACATATCTTGCAAAAGGTCTAAGAAGGGTAGCACCCTAAAGGTTTGGTTTGACATGGAATGTAGTCAAGCCCGAAAAAACTTGCTAAGATTGGATGCAAGCAAAGACAAGGAAGTTTACTTGGAATGTTCACACACATACAGAGCACTTGTTCAAAAGAAGAGGAGAAGGTGGGAATTCAAAAAACAACTTCTTTTAGTGTAAGAGAAAGCATATGCATGTGGCAAGTTTTGGCAAAATCTAAAAGGCAAGCGTGTTGAGAGCTTTGGTGACTTGACTCTTGAGGATATGTATATGCATTGCAAGAACCTCTATGAGCAACCCAATGTTGATAAGATGAAGTGTTGTAGCTCCCTTCCATTTATGTCTCCCTTCTTTACCATTGAAGATGTAGGCCGCGCGCTTGAGAAACTTGCTACTCGCAAGGCACGGGACCTTCAAGGTGTCAAGGATAAAATGATTAAATGGACAAGCAAGAAAACACGATATTGGATATGCGATATGTTTAACCTTGCTGTTCAGCATGACATGCCTCATGATTGGAGTGCAAATTGGATCAAACCTTTGCACAAAGGAGGATATGTAAACAATTTGAACAACTATCTCACTATAATGGTTGGTTCTTTGATGGAAAAGTTATTTGGATGTATCATGGAGATGAAGATAAGTGAATGGGCTGAAAAGAATGGCAAACATGTCCTTGGCCAAGCAGGTTTTTGAAAGCATCATAGCACTATGGATCACCTTGTCACTCTTCGAATTATTATGGAAGCGTCTCAATTGAAAGAAAAAAAGTTGTATTGTTGCTTTGTGGATTTCAAGAAAGCTTTTGACATGGTACCATGAGGAAATCTTTGGAGACGTATGCAAAGCCTTCAAGTGCCGAGAGAATTTATGCATGCAGTCTTTCGCATCTATCAAAAAGTGATATGTGAATTATGTATGGGAAATGGAATTTCAAATTTTTTTGCAAGCACCAACCCTCTTTGGGCTACTCATTGATGAATTGGAATGCATGGTTCTTGACTTTATGCAGCAAGAAGGCATATAAGAGGTTAAGATCGGAAATGCGGTGATCATGATTTTGATTTATGCCGATGATGTAGTGCTCTTGGCACATACCTTAGAAGATGCACAAAAGCTTATGAGTGTCTTGGAACGCTTTTGCCTACATAGCGGGCTGATCGTGAATGGATCCAAAACCAAGGTTATGCTTGTAAAGACCCTCAAAGACAAAAATCCATGCATTGTATACAACAATGAGCAACTTGAAGTGGTAGATCACTTCAAGTACCTTGGCCTTGAGGTTGCATCCAATCATAAATGGAAGTATTGTGCAATGCGTCGCTTGGAAGCCGTAAAGAGGGCTTATTATGCATTTGAGAACATGTGCAATGTTGTAGAGATCAAGTGTTGGGCTCTCAAAAAGTACCTCTTTGACACATTGGTGACATTGGTGCTTCTTTATGGAGTGGAGGTGTGGGTGGAAGCATCGAAAAGTCTACTTGGAAAGAGTTTGAGAATGTCCAAAAGCGTTTTCTCACCAACTTTCTCCAAGTCAAGACACAAACACCCTACACGCTCTTACTTCTTGAGTCCGGATCGCTTCCCATTGAGGTCTTGGGCATGCAAAGGGTTGTGGAGTACGTGCTTAAGACACAACGTAGCCCTTTGCATCGACTTCCCAGAATCGCATATGAAGCAAGTCAAAAGGTCCAAAAGACATACAAGAGCAAAATACTAAGTTCGGGGTGGATGCTTGACATCAAGAAATGGTTTGGAAGATCGGATGCATGTCACTTGGTCAAGGATGCATAGATCGACTCCCAAGTTAATGAGGCCTTCTTACAATGCCAATGTATCACGGCTTGGGAGAAATCCAGAGGTTCTCGCTTCAGCCATTACACCACACACATTGCCCCAAACTACAAATCTCTCTTCTTCTTCGAACGAGGTAACCGAACCCATCCCTACATCCTTGAGCCCATCCCGTTGAGTGCGATCCGCACCATTGCCTCCATTCGTCTTAGCTCCCATTCTCTACATTGCGAGACAGGATGTTGGGGCACTAGCGAGGAGTCTCATCGACTTTGCACCTTATGCCCTCGTCAAGTGCGAGAGAGTGAGTATCACACACTACTTGAGTGCTCAGCTTTTGAACACAATAGGTACTCTTTTACCCATATATTCAGCCATGAGCTCTCCCTACATACCTTCCTCTCCCAACCACAATGTGGACTCTCTATTGTGACGCTCATTTCAACCATTTTTGAGCATTGAGAGTCACTTATGACCTCCACTCACACCACGTGACATGTTCATTTGGTCCCATAGGTCATATTTGACCTCCGAGGACGATAATAGAACTCTCTCTCTCTCTCTCTCTCTCTCTCTCTCTCTCTCTCTCTCTCTCTCTCGCTTGTGTGTGTGTGTGTGCACGCGCTAATAGAAAGAGGAAAATGGTATAAGCTTTCTATCACCCAAGTGTGGTAGATTGGTTATCCCATTTCATTCTTGAATAAAAGGTCTTGAGTTTAACTCTCATATCTTTGAGGTCTCTTGGGATAGTTTCCTACAATGTTGAAATCCTCTTCTTCTCGGGTGTGTGTGTGGGTATGTGTTAAAAAAAGAGGAAAATGGTATAACCTTTCTATTAGCCCTGAGTGTGGTAGATTGGTTATGCCATTTGCCTCTTGAATAACAAGTCTTGAGTTTAACTCCCGTCGTTGAGGTCTCTTGGGATAGTTTCCTACAATGTTTAAATCCTCTTCTTCTTCTTCTACTTAGATTTCCCTCCCTCTCTCTCTCTCTCTCTCTCTCTCTCTCTCTCTCTCTCTCTCTCTCGCTTTCTCTTTGACATGGATAGATTACCCCCTTTCCATGTGACTGGACACACCCTCCTTGTCTCTCACATGGACCGAGACCACTCAGCTCATCAGAGAGGACTTGATTTAGTTAGACACTAGGAGGACATGGATATAGCCTATGGTTGTGCATGGCACTAAGAGGGATTTCTACAAAGAGAATCTCCTTGAGCTTAGAGAGGATGGTTTTGTGACCAGACTCGCCTAATTGAACACTCATCTATTCATGTATTACGATGTGTTATTGGACCAGATGTGCACATCATCACATCAATTAGAGATTGAGGCTGGCAAATTTCAAGGAGTACCATTAGAGGCTAGGGAGGTGTGGTGGGGAGAGAGAGAGAGAGAGAGAGAGAGAGAGAGAGAGAGAGAGGGGGGGGGGGGGGGGGGGGGGTAGAAACTGTGAAAAATCCAAGCCCAAGCAATAGCGATATCGCTATTGCTTGGGCTTGGGTTTTTTTTTTCCTTTTTTCCCTAAAGCACCCCCTTCCCCCCCACTCTTTCCCTCTTTTAAAGAAGAAATAAAAAAAGGCATTCCCCCCTTGCCCTCTCTCTCCCCCCCCAATCTCTCTCTCTCTCTCTCTCTCTCTCTCTCTCTCTCTCTCTCTCTCTCTCTCTCTCTCCCCTTGCCACACCTCGCTCTCTCTCAACCCTAGCCTCTGTTGGTACTCTTCTAAATCTGCCAGCCTCAATCTCTATTGATGTGATGATGCGCGCATCTGTCCAATAACACATCATAATCCATGGGATAGATAAGTGCTCATGTAGGCGCTCCCCCCCCCCCCCCCCCATCTCTCTCTCTCTCTCTCTCTCTCTTTCCCTCCCTCCATATCTTCCCTCTCTCTCTCTCTCTCTTTCTCTCTTACAACCCGAACCTCTGATGGTACTCTAAATCTTCTAGCCGCAATATCTAAGTGATGTGATGATGTGTGCATCTTTTGAATAGCACATCGTAATCCATGGGATAGATGAGTGTTCATGTAGGCAAGTTTGATCACAAAACCATCAGGCCTCTGTAAGCTCAAGGAGATGCTCTCTGTAGAAATCCATCTTCGTGCCAAGCACACACATAGGCTGTATCCATTCCTCCTAGTGTCTAGCTGAATCAAGTCGTGTTTAATGAGCTGCGTGATCTTGGTTTGTGTGAGAGGCAAGGAGGGTGCGTCTAGTGTATAATTGGAAAGGCAGTAATCTATCCATGTTAAAGGGGGGGAGAGGGAGAGAGAGAGAGAGAGAGAGAGAGAGAGGGGGGGGGGGGGGGGGGGGGTATAGAGTGATAGGAAAAGAGAGAGGAAGAAGGGAGTGGAGGACCTTGTGGAAGGGAGGCGGGTTGCTGGAGGACAAGATGGAGGAAGGGAAGGCAGTTATAGGAGTAGATGGAGAGAGGAGTTTGAGGATGTTGGAGAGGAGGTTGAGGAGGAGGAGCAAGGGAAGAGGAGGAAGCACATGGGTGGCGAGAGGAGGAAGGGGAGGTAGGAACGACGGTCCTTTAAAAAAAAAAAACTCGCTTCAAAGCTCGCTCTGTTGAGCTCGCTCAAAGACCTAACTCTTTGAGCATGCATCGGGTTGTTTCAAAGAGTATCCTATTCTTCCTTTTTGCTACACCATTTTGTTGGGTAGTGTGGCCAGCTGCAATTGAGTTTTCTTTTGATTCCATGTTGAACGAGGTATTGGTTGATTCATTTGATAATAATTCTCCTCCATTGTTTGACCTTAAAGCTTTGAGATTTCTACATGTCATCTTCTTAATCATTAAGTGAAAATGCTTGAAATTTGAAATACTTCAGTCTTGGACTTCATGAAGTAAACCCAAGTATATCTTGAGATCATCCATGAAACTCACATAGTAATTGTGCCCACCAAGTGAGGGATTATGGGCTGATTCACACACATCAACATGGATCAAATCAATTGTTCCAAGTGCTCTAGTTTTGCTCCTTGGAAACTTTCTTATTTTTAGTTTCCTAAACAACATGCTTCACATACTTTTCCAATCCTTTGTAAAGTTGGAATGCCCAAAACCATGCCTTGACTCTTCAACATATACATGTTATTGAAGCTTTTGAATGTCCATACCTTTTATGCCATAACTCTGTGGGTGTGAGAAGGGCTGATTGTTCACCATCAAAAGCTGAAAATGCCAAGGATGCTCCTTCTAATTTGAAGAGCTTACCATGCTTCTTCCCTTTGGCAATCACTTTGTAGTGATTCCTTGGGTCCCTAATGAGGCATTGGATGCCTTCAAACTCCACTTTAAGACCTTTCTGTTGGGGTATAGGCGCCTGTGCCTTGCCCGGCCGCCCAGAGTCTGGGCGCCCACTGACTTGTATACCTTATACATAGCATAAGTGTATAGGGGGCTGCTCACTCTTTGGAGTCTCCCCACCCACATCGTGTCTGTCTCCTTCCCTCTCTCTCTCTCACTCTCTGTCTGTGGTGCTCCCCGATCCCCTTCAATTGGTATCAGAGCTATGGTGACCGCGGAGAGCACGACGGCTTTGAGAGCTTCGAGGCGATAGCTCGCTCGCTCTCGACGGTGGAGTTCGATCGCGGAGTTTCACGGAGAGCGATTTTAGCTTGAGGAGCATTGTCTTTGGAGCTTAGGAGCTTGGTGTGGTCAAGCTTGGTCGAGGAGGCGGTTGCGGCTTCCTTGGTGAGAGGAGCTTTTGAGCTCAGTGGAGCTCGTTAGAGAAGTGCTCGGCGGAGGAGAGCTTGGCATTCGAGTGCTTGGATACTGTTGTGGCAGAGCTCTTGTGTTGGAGCTTGCATTGAGAGCGCATTGCATCACGCAGAGTGGAGCAGGAGCAGGTTCAAGACTGTGTGCAGCTCGTTTTTGCCATTTTCGGGCTCTAAAACGCAGTTTTTTGCGTAGCTCCGTCATACAGAGTCAGATCTACATGATCCAGGAGTCTAGGTCAGGGTTTTGGCACGCTCCGGACGCGATGGTGATGTCTATTTGCTGAAATTATGCTTTGAATTACAGCAGGTACAGCAGCAAGTTTATTTGTGCACTCTCGGGTCCCAAAAACACTGTTTTTGGCATAGCTTTCACACCCGGATTCGGATACATATGATCCAGGAGTCTACCTTGGGGTTTTGGCACGCTCCGGACGCGCTCGTCATATCAGAATTTTAAAATTCTGAACGCTGAATTTTCTGCAGCAGCAGTTGTTTATTGTGTGTCGAGGATTCCACACATGGTTTGCTCTCAGATGTGAGAGTGATATTTGCTGCAAGTTTCCTCACAGGTGGGAGGATACGATGTATGCCTTATGTGGTTTGATGCTCAGGGAGACTAATGTGATTGCATTTTGAGCTCGACAATGTATGCCTCGAGCATGTTTTTTGGCAGTCACACGTAGAGCAGATATTTGTGTACTAGATTTGCAGGTGTTTGCAATGATGTATGCAAAATGTGGAGATTGGTGCATGCATTTGGAGTGCGGTTTGATGCGCTTTGGTTGCTCATGGTTTTGAGCGTGCAGTCAGTTTGGTTACTGGTTTTGTGGCCGTTTTACTGACGAAACTCTGGCGAAATTTTTCCAGGAGTTTTATGCGCATCATTTATGCGATCTAGGTAGAGATTGCGGGTTGCACTCAACATTTGCGTGCGGTGTTCTCTGCAGGTGGGAGATTGGTGCGTGTGTATGCATCGATACCGCACAGTGTGGGCTTGGTGATTAGCTCACGGGTTTGACAGGCGTACAGTTATCTTGGCACACTCACAGGAGTGAGTATTGTGATGTATGCTTGTGTGGCTACGAGCTAGGTAGCCGGATTCGAGCACTAATGGCTTGAGGTTTTTCAGCAGGTTTCAGCTACAGGTTTACAAGTTTACAGGCAGGTTTGAGGGCTTATTTGGGCGCTGAATTTTCAGCCATTGTTTCCTCTTTGCAGGTGTCCATGTATGACTCAGTTGTAGGCTGATTTGGGACACATTTGTGACTTGTTTATGCAGCTGTTTAAGAGCTGAATTTTGGGGCTGATTTGCAGCCATATCTTACAGCCATACTTGCAGACTTTTGTTGATGCAACTCGAGCCAGTTTAGGGCTGATTTGGTTGACATTTGCTACTCATTGTTGCTTGCTCTTTTGCGAGCATTATGGCTGATTTTTCATTTGACTTCCAGCGTTATGGTCTGACACAGTTTGATGGTGCAGATTTTGTTGCTTGGAAGGAACATATGCTTGTTGCATTGACAGATTTGGGGCAGGATAAACCCTTGCGTGGTTTATCGGCGAAGCCCAAGTCTATGAGTGATGATGATTGGCAGGATCTTGATGAGTTAGCAATGTCTACGATTCGTTTGCATCTGGTTGAGTCTGTTTACTGGCAGGTCTCGAGGGAGACTACAACTCATGCTTTATGGCAGAGTTTACATGCTATGTACGCGACATCCATGTCTACAGGGGAGTCTAGTTCCACTTCTATGTCCATGGGAGAGATTGGTCCCACACGCAAGTCTCGACGGCATAGAGACTTGACATGTTGGCATTGTGGACATAGAGGGCACATTAGGCGTCGATGTTTCAGGCGTTTGAGACAACGGAGGCGACAGATGCGTGATGCAGATTTGGGCATGACAGATGCTAGTGAGATCAGTACGGTGGTTACTGAGTATGCTTGTGACGGCGATGTCACATTTACATCTAGCTTGTCTTCAGACGATCTTATGTCTACGGATTGCATATCGGATTGCACATTGTCTTCACATTGGTTACTAGATTCAGATGCTGCTTTCCATGTCACGTCGCATCGTGAGTGGTTTAGCACGTTTTCTAGTGGGAGACTTGGTTGTGTGCACATGGCTGATGGTGCTGTGTATGACATTGAGGGTACAGGAGACGTATGTTTGTCCTTGCCCAGTGGTATGAGATTTACCCTGCGTCATGTGCGTTATGTGCCAGATCTGAGACGGGATTTAATCTCAGTCAGACAGTTACGGGATAGTGGATGTCAGATTTCGCTACGAGAGCGAGATTTTGTGATGCATTTGGGTTCGCTAGTGATTGCGAGAGGTGCCAGGAGTGGTACAGGTTACCCATTGCATGTGGATCACATGAGAGACGGTGTTGTCTCTGTGATCACGCAGCCAGGTAGACAGCGAGAGAGCAGGCGAGTCTCTTTTGCTTGTGGGTTGCAGGATGCTTTGCATGGAGTGCAGAGTAGTGAGCTCGTTGTGCACACAGTTGGGGCACGACTTGAGCAGTCACACAGAGAGGTGACAGAGTCAGACATGCATGCTTTGCTAGTGACTGAGCAAAGTAGAGACTCAGTTGTGCTAGATACTTCTATGCAGGATAGACAGGTAGAGCGGTCTTGCTCTAGTGAGTCACGACAGGAGGACGTTGTGCAAGAGTCTATGCATACGGAGTTAGAGCATGAGAGCTCTAGTGAGTCACAACAGATTGAGTGTTCATGTTTGCAGTGGATGATTGCAGAGGAGGCTGAGATGTCAACGATTATGCAGTCATTCCTTTCTATGCTCGACAGTGAGCATGGGGATATAGTTGTGCAGGATATGTCTTCCAGCAGACACCTAGAGCAGCTGGTTTGCTCTGAGGTTGCACGACAGGTTGATGCGTCTTTTGCGGACAGTCAGGAGATGCATGTGGCTGACACGCCTTGTCAGTCAGAGATGCCTATTGCCAGGGACATATATGTTGATGCATGCTCCGTAGAGCTAGCAGGGCCCGCTAGCATTGCATCGGCATTCGGTGGTCTCATGTATGAGATGCTGATCTTGAGACCGGATATCGCAGCTACAGTGGGAGCATATGTAGTTGAGGTTGTCAGTCGTTTGTTGACTGATGATGGCATAGTGCACGAGGGAGATATGCAGGTATTGCGTACATACTTGCAGTACGTGTGCGGTACGTCTGGTGGTGTATGGACTTACACAGGAGCAGGACAGCCGGATGCACACGATCACAGCCAGCCAGTGGGCATCGGTTGAGAGCGGTTTTCTCTCGCCTTTTGTAGTCTTTAGACTAGGTTCTCTTGCTTAAAGGCACAGTCGCCTTTAAGTGGGAGGTTGTTGGGGTATAGGCGCCTGTGCCTTGCCCGGCCGCCCAGAGTCTGGGCGCCCACTGACTTGTATACCTTATACATAGCATAAGTGTATAGGGGGCTGCTCACTCTTTGGAGTCTCCCCACCCACATCGTGTCTGTCTCCTTCTCTCTCTCTCTCTCACTCTCTGTCTGTGGTGCTCCCCGATCCCCTTCACTTTCTCTATCATAGCTCCAACTGAGAGTAGGTTCTTGGTAAGGGTTGGTACCAAGAAAACATTGCCAAGAGTTTTCTTCATTCTTGTGCCAATTGAATGGGTATGTCTCCTTTCCTTGCAATAGTATTAGGAGTATTATCTGTTGTGTATATGTTTCCCTTGTGGGTAGCATCTAAGTTAGAAAAGTAGTCAGCATGTGATGTCATGTGGGAGCTTGCCCCACTGTCTATCCACCATGGTTCTTATTCACTATGGGTTGCCATCTCTTCCAAAGATAGCAATGATGTATCCTCTCGGAAGCAATGTGAGCTTCCTTCTTCATCTTCTCCATCCATGTAATTTGAGGAGTTTCCCTTCCTAATTATCTTGGTTACTCCTACAATCCTTAGCAAGATTCCCATACCTTGATCATTTCAAGCATTGTATGGCATGGTAGTTACCTCTACCTCTTCCTCTTGCTCGACCTCTAAATGAATGGCTTCCTCACCATATGAAAATGAGTTACCCCATAGGATTGTTGATCTTGGACGTTATTGGGGGTTGATTTCTTACTCTTCCTCGTTGTGTGGTGGCTCTTCCTCTTCCTCCTATTGTAAAGAGAGCCCTATCATTGGTGTTTGGAGGTGTTGCTCTTCCTCCATCATGTATTGTCCTCATGGTTGCTTGCCTTTGATCTTCATCTCTACAAATTTGTTCCATCTCAACAAGTGAAGGATTATCCCTCAAGATAATGAGCCCTTGAATCAGGCCCTCATATCCATCACTCAATCCATCAATGATGATTGTAGAGAGTTCATTTTCTATCATCTTGTCTTCGACATCTATTAGTTGTTGATATAGAACCTTCACCCTCTTGATGAAGCTTGTAGCATCCTCTCCTTGATTCCTCTTGGTATTTGTAACTTTAGCTCTCAAATCCACTTGCCTTGAGGTGCTCTTGGACTCATAGATGGTCTTCAATGTGTCCCAAGCCTCCTTGGCAATCTCCACATCCATTAAATGGCTAAGAATGTCATGTTTGACACTCAACTTCATCATGTGGACAACAAACATAGCATTCTTGTCCCATTTCTACATCTCCTCTTGAGTATAATATCCAGTTCTTGGTATCTCCATCAAAATCATCTCCCACCATTCTTGAAAGAAGAGTAGAGACTCCATCTTCACCTTCCTTGTTGCATAGCTATTTCCATTGATCATTTCAGTTCCCTCCAAGTGTAAGTTGTGTAGACTTGGTGCATCTTCAACTTTCCATAAGTAATGTGATAAATGGGGATTTTGACACACACACTCAAACTCTCTCTACCTAGGCAGTAGAACTTGCTCTAATACCATGTGAAAAATTGTGAGGAACTGTGTGTGGATCTTTGTGCCAAGATATATGAGAGAGGAGAACCAATATGTAATCAAATTTATAATAGAGACAATGGTATAATGAGAGGAATAATTTCTTCGTTAGAAAACCACCTTGGATACAAGGTTGGTACTCTCGAGTACCAAAATTGGTACTGTAGACCTCCAAGCCCAGTAATGTAGCAAAATCTTAATAGTACCAATAACAGAGAGCTAGTAGTACCAAACAAATAATTTGATACTCTAGAAGTACCAAAGTTTGGTACTATAAGTACCAAAGCAGGTAATGTGAAGGACCAAATACAGAGTATTGGTATTGAGAGAGAGAGAGAGAGAGAGAGAGAGAGAGAGAGAGAGAGAGAGAGAGAGAGAGAGAGAGAGAGAGAGAGAGAGAGAGAGAGAGAGAGAGAGAGAGAGAGAGAGACTGACGTGCTAATTCTCAAACCCAATGCTTAAAACCCAAGTACAAACACTATGTTCCTAGCTACAACACTCTATACAAGATATTCTAATGCCTTACAATGTCTCTCAACTACCTATTCTTTGTACTCTCTCACTGCCTCTCTATAACTAGTGTAATGGTACATCTTTAGGTAGATGTATCTCTTCATCTTAAGCATAACTCGTGGATCCCTTTGGTAGGTAGCTTCTCCATGATGTGCAAAATGTTTCTTCCTCATAGTTCATCAAGGGATCATGGCTATATCTCTTGGTAGGTAGTTCCCAAGTTGGTATGTTGGCTCTTCTCTACAGTCTATTGCTCAGCAACAAGTAGCCAACTTAGCACCTTCACCAAAAATGGTAGGAGTGGAATTAGGATGAACCCTCTTACTAGAGTGTAGTACATATTGAATAGATTAACTTCACTTTGTATTGCTCCACAAGATCATGGCTATAGGTGGCTAAAATCATGCTTACAAATCTACATATTGGTCCTTCTGAAGTTTCTCCTTACTCTTAGGTGTTTTTGGTACTTTATTAACCGGTTGCTTGGTAATTAATGTAGACACTTCCCACACTTGGATATGATGATGTAGATGATTTTAAACATCCAAAGTGATGTCAAAACATCATGAAATCATGTATCCATGTCAGCATGATTGAACCTTTGTGTCCACATCATTGAACAAGATGTGTTGGACTTGAAATTTTAATACTTTGTTATAATTTGATTAAGCTTGTACAATGTTCCCTTGCAAGTAGTATCTCATATATTTCCTTGGACAATGTGCAATATAGAGTGAAAGACGTAGAATGCAGCAACAATCACCAAACAACAAAATTAATTCGTGAAAAGTACAAAAACACTTTGTAAAATGATAAGAAACATAGCTATGCATAGTAGGTAGCATGTAATAGCCGTTAGAGCTACTCATCTCCCTTGGAGTGGGAGATGCATTTGTTGGAAATAGGGTTGCAGGGAAACACACACAACTTGGAGAAAATGAAGAAGCTCAAGGCACACAATAGAGAGTAGTATTGCTTAGGGCACATTGAAAATATAAGTTAGCCCCGTAGTGATGGGTTATAAACAATGCACGGGGGGAAAAACCTCCTAGTGAGTAAAAAAATGCCCCGATGGTCCTAAGTGTGTTCACACACATCACTACCACATGATATGGTAACAAATCCCCCCTAGGAGTGATGCGATGAACAAGAGCTAGCACATAATGTATATGGAAGTGCCATGCCCTAAGGACATGGTCAATCCACAAAGAGGAGTAAAACCCAAAGCTTTGTGAAAAGCTTCAAACTTCTCAAGAGACAATTCCTTTGTGACAATATCTACAAGGTTGTCCTGTGTTGGCACCTAAGCCAAGTTGATCTCTCCTGCTGACAAGTAGTAAAAAAATCCTCTTAACGGTGAGGCTGTGTTACATAAACTTCCTCAAATCTATCACCATTCAAGAAAGCAGTAACAATGTCTAATTGATGTACATCCCATCCAAAATGAGCTTCCAATGCACATAGAAAATGCACAATAGTCATATAAAAAGTGGGAGCAAAAGTCTCTTCATAGTCTATGCCTTTTTGTTGTGCATAACCTTTTACAACAAGACCGTCGAGCCTTATAGCGACCAATCTCACCATCCAGCTTACATTTCAACTTGTAAACCCACTTTGTGTAGCAATGGCCTTTTTTCCAGGAGGAAAATCACATAAAGTCCACGTATCATTTTCTATAAGTGCATCATATTCTGATTGCATGGCATCCATCCAAAAGACAAAGGTTCCTCTACATTGTATAAGCTAGAAATAGTCAAAGCATAACAATATAATGCATAAGATGCATGACGAGAACTTGAACGAGTACAAGTAGACAAAGGTGCATCAAGTTTATTACCACGCAAAGTATGCACTAGCCATTTTGGCATACGTCTAGCCTGCTCATTCTCAACCCTTTCCACATCTTGTACATCGGCATCAGTAACATGCTGATCTATAGCATTTTCTTAAACACCCATAGGCTATACATTTGCCTCATTGGAATTTACATTCAAGTTTTTACCATTGAAAAGAGACAAAAACCATCATAAATGGCGTGTGAGCTGACATTATTGTCTCTAGTACGGCTGAACAAAATCTTCCACAAACACAACATCTTGTGAAACCAAGATGCATTTTGTTTGCAGATGGTACAACCTATAACCTTTGCTTTCAGTACTATAACCAATAAAAATGCATTTAATAGTCTGATCATCCATTTTTTTGTGTTTCTTTTGTGGCACCAAAGCATAAGGTAAACAACCAAAAACACGCATATGATCAATAGATGGCTTCCTATCATGCCATGCTTCATAAGGAGTCATAGAATGTAAAGCTTTTTTAGGACACCTATTGAGTACATAAGTAGCACACACGATGGCCTCAAGCGAAAACAAATGTGGAAAAGCTTGACTCTTGACCATACATCGTGCCATTTCCGTAAGGACCTATTTTTTCTTTCAGCAACACCAGTTTGTTCAAGTGTTTATGGCAATGTACATTGGTGTTTTATCCCATGACTATCCAGAAATGCACTAAACTCATGAGACATTTTTAGACATAGCCAAAAATTTCTTGAAGCACAACTTAGCTTTAAGCAGATACACACGTGCATGCTTGGAGTAGTCATCAATGAAAGTCATGAAGTAAAAGTAATTGCCCAAGGATGGAGTTTGCATGGGCCCACAAACATCACTATGCACTAGTTGCAATTTGAATGTAGCCCTAACTGAATTATCGTTGAATGCTACATCTTACCCAAAATACAACCTTCACAAACATGCTTTACAGGTTCTTCAAGAGGCGGCAAACAAGCATCCATATCAGATTTTTGCAAACATAGAAAACTAGAAAATTTTAGATGCCCAAAACGTGCATGCCAAAGTTTTGTATATGAAACAACCTTTTGTATCACAAGCAGTCTTTGAATTCACAACTACATTTACAAAATTCTACCCACGCTTGTCATGCAAAGTGAGCTTATACAGCCCATGGCATAAAATGCCAAAGGCAACAATTTCATCACCAAAATTGAGATCATGAACCGTACATCTTTTGAGGAGAGGTATTTTCAAATGTTCAAATATCTTTAGAGAGCCTTACTTTTTGTCATTCACTTAAACACCTCTTAGTTGTGGTAGCTCGTTTACAATACTCAAGTGACTTATAAATAGAGTCTACACACGATGTTGGATTTCAGCCGGTTACACCAAAAATTGCATAGGGATGATGATGTGGAAACTCAAGATGTCTCTCTTGGTTTCATTGGACCTCCTATTGAATTGTGTATTGGCCACATGAACAGTTGGACCTTTGAGAGGTGCCACTGTGGAAAACATTAGTGTTCTTGAGAAGATCTTACCACTTTTGTTTTTAAGGATGAAAACGCTTCTCCAAGGGGGGGGGGGAGGGGGGGAGTAATTTCATGCCAAGGGTAGGACGAGGCGGGCACGGCCCTGGAAAAGTGTCGGACACACTTGCAGTATATGGGTCTATATATAGCTAAGAGAGAGAGGGCTAGGGACCTATATAGAGTATGGTTGGGTGGTTATTCACAAGTTTATCTCCCCTCGGTCTTACACTAGTATTAGAGCTCAGGGGAGGGGGGAGCTATGGAGGAGGGTGTGGGATGGGTTTCTAACCTCACTCCTATCTAATTGCAGACATAGCGATAACCACGAACATAATTGTCAATCCATGGGACGAAGCTGACTCAACTAGTGCATAGAGGCTACAAGAGGGTGTCAATCTCTTGGTAAACAATAGACAACTTGCATCTAACACAAGCTACACTCAAATCCTAAGTCATCAAAATCTAATCGCTAAATCGGAAAACAAATCATAACCGTTACAGCATCAAATGACATCCGAATGTTACGAAACTTCTAGAAATATATTTAAGACCTAAGCACACATGCTTATGGTCTAAAATCTCACTTTAGGTCAAGTGCAAAAATCACATTTATTAACACCAGTGAGTTTTTGGCCTAGTCGTTTTTTACCCCGAATGCATCTAAATGCTTAGCAATGGTGCCCCAATACGCCACCTATGCTTACTTTGTGATTTCCTAGCTTAAATTTCTACTTATGATGAAATTAGGCCGCGGGTCGGTGATGCCAAAAGCTTAGATTACCATGATATATTTACGTCAATGCGTAGAGCTCTTACCTGCGGTTGCAACACATCAGACGGCACTGCAATGTGACAATCAATAAGGGAGTAGGAAGCACGAGAAAGAGAAGTTGGCGCCGTTAGCTCACGCTGTGTTTCTATTATCCAAAACTCAATCAAAATTTTACAAAGTTGGCTTTTATACCTTAGCCAAGGTCTATAATGTGTAATGTTTGACGCTCAAGACCTTTGAGGCTCCACAACTTACTGTATCTGCAACCTAGGTACACTAATTGACCTATTCTTTACATCTTGGAATTCTTATTGAGCCCGTAACACGTTACAATTATCACAATGGCCTAAAATAAATCAAAAATTTACAATACATGATCATTTTGAAAAACTGTGAAAAATGTGTAACTCCAATATTCATTGCTTCTTCATATTCATCTTTGATGTGCATTCATAAGGCATCAATTTTTAGCAGCTCCTATTAACTGACGTCAGCTCAGTTAACATTCTCCCCTTCCGATTTTAGTGCCCGTCCTTGAGCACTGTTGAGAAGTGCTTGTGGAGGCAATGGAAGGTTTTTATTGGTTGTTGATGGGCTGGTTGTCTTCATTTGTTGTTGAATTTGTTAAAGAGTTCAATTTGCTGTAGCATCTTCATTGGTCCGAACTTGTTTGACATTAGAAAAAATATGCCCTCTAGGGGCCCTTTGGGATTAAGATTAATTAGAGGCCAGCCAATGAGAAGAGGGTGGTGAACACACTCTATGCCCTCAAAAATGTAGGGGGACAAAGTAGTTTTACACTTCTCAATGGGATCTTCCATAGTGAGAAGGTGGGGTGGGTGGGTGGGGGGGGAGGAGGGGGTGGGCCATATGGAACCTCCAACTTCCCTCCTTTTTGATCCGGTTTTTAAAAAATCACAAAAATTTGAAATTTTCCAAAATGTTCAAAACTCAAATCTTATCTTCTTAAAACCCCCCTAAATCTATTTTATGGTCAAAAACCATTTTTTGACCTCAAAAAGTCATAACATGCACCCAAAAATCCTAAAATTCAAAATTTTAAAAAAACTTTTGAAAAATATTTTTTTACTATCCAGAGCCCCCTCAAAAGTACTCCTTAGGGCAAAAGTGATTGTCTCTCTCTTGAACCTTTTTTCTAACCCTCCTTGGTTGCAACCATCACACTCACCCTCTACTCCAACACTCTCTCTCTACACCATCTCCATTGCTGCAACAAGGAAGCTTCTCTCTCCTCCCCTACCACCTTCCATTGCCACACCAAGCAAGGGTTATCCACCTTCTCCTCCCATTGCCACACCAAGCAAGGGTTAACCACCTTCTCCTATCACTTTATCCCACCTACATTGTAGCAACAAGCAAGGTCCTGCTCCTCCTCCTAATTTTCTTTGTTCATCCATGGCCAACTCTACTTCTCAAAGGCGGCCAAAGGATGAGGTCACAGCACTTGCATGCCACAACACAAGAGGTATAGATGATGAGTGGATGCCACAAGAGTTCACCAAAGGTGCTTGGGTATACATGCAACTATCTGCTATTGGCCCTTATCGTGTGCGGAATCGTGAAAACTTGAATGATCATTGGAAAGGAAATCTCTTTGGCTTCAAGAACCTCAAAGACAAGGGGACCGTAGCCATTGTGCAACATATTTTCTCAATGTCAAGTATGCAATTGCAACAACCACTTCGATTTCCAACACGTTGTAAGTACATGTTTTGAGAATACAAAGCTAGGTGTGAAATCACAGTGTAATGTTATTATGGATTCATACTTAAGACTTGCCTTGCATTGATAGTCATTTTTCCATCCACATTGGTGGAGGAGCAGCCACTACATAGTCTCTCCGGCACATTCAATGCTATACATGCGAATATTGGAGCAACAATGTCGCACATCTTTGCCCAACCAAACTGGTACAAAGAAGGATTTTTTTCTATTCTCACTCCTATATTGTGTCTACTTCTACATAAGAGTTTGGAATGTTTGAATCCATCAAAGTAACTTCCTTATTAAGTATGGAGTGGCCGGTGCCAGATTTGTGGTCGGTAGCATCTTTCAAGCAAAAGATGATAATAGATGTCCAAAACTCTTTGAAATACTCTAAAGCTTCTAGGTTTGTGGGCTTGAGTTGGTGTTTGCCTATTCATTGTTTTGTGCACATTTTTAAAGGATTTGGATTTGTGGAGACTACCACAATGTTTGTATGTAAAGATGTGCATTATGAGGAATTAGGAAGGCTTTTAGAAGAGGATTGGGGTTTTGTGAAGGGCGTGCACAACGAGGACCGGTACTATTGTAACTTATTGGAGCTTCAGATATTGGAATGCGCTATTTGAAATCCCGCACCTCCTTGTACATACGATTCCACTATGATCATTGGATGTGCAAGCTTGGAGTGTGGACTCCCTTACAAAGTGTAGATGGCGCTATTGCAAGCTTTGACATTGTAGTGAGGATGCCCAACGATGCTTTGGATGCAGTCCAAGTGAACAAGCATTGGAATTTCAGTAATGTGCGAAAACATTTGGTTATTGTAGGTTTTGAGGCCCTTCAACAAGTGCAATTTTGTTTACAAGGTCACAAGGTGAGAATCCTTCCACCACATTTTCAATACATCATAGTTTGTCAATCATTGGATGCTTATTGTAATGAATGTCCGTAGATTGGGAAGAGAATGGAAGACAAATTGAAGGTCGAGGAGGATTGGGGCATGGATGGAACTATGCTATTGCTCTTATAACTTTGTAACTCTTGCAATTTTGAAAACAATCCCCGATGTAATCAACATGATTTGCTTCGGCAAATCATGTCTTTGAATATAATTTTTTGCATTGAGATGAGAGATCATTTTTTGGTGAAAGTGCCTTTTTTTTTGAAAAAAATGTCTTTAAAAAGGGACCATTATAAAAAGGGGATGACATAACTCATTCACAGTTTTCATTTTTGCAACTCTTGAACTCCTCCACTCTCTATATGCACCCCAGGCTAGACATGGACGCCTCCACAGCCTCTGCATCTGCACCCACATCCACCCCTTTGTCACGCTTCATCCTCTTCCTCGAGGACACCAAATACAAAGGGAAGTTGGACCTCCACACCTTCTTTACTCGTCTCCCTGACCTTGATGCCACAATTACCCTTCACATGGATACATTTGCCGAGATTTCTGTACATGGAAGAGCACATCATAAAATATTCTGTATCTATCTCCCCACATGGAGGGATCTGGGTGCCTTGCGATCTTTTGCGCTATATACACAAAGGTGATTCCTCATTCTCCAAGCAGTTGTGACGGTTCCAAGAAATTACCACCGACGCAGGCCATTTCTTGGGCGAGCAAGCCCCAAGGGTGTCAGCGCTCAAGAAGCGCAAGTTGGGGGTGGAGTACCTTTCTCGGCTGGAAATATTCATCTTCTTGGTGAGCGAGGAACTTGATATGGAGAAGCTCCGCCCACCACACCTTTAGGTTGGTTCCTTCATCAAGGACACCAAGGAGCAGGTGGTTGACCCCATGAACCTTGTAACAAAAGGGAAAACACTTCAGCTCGAGTACCCCAAGCGGCTCGAGGAGGTGGTAGAGATGGCCCTAGTGACATTATAGTTCCACTACCATCGACGGATGAGGATATCCTAGAGGTGGAAATAAGCCACTTCTCCTCAATGGTAGTGGATAGGGAGGAGTACTTGTTTATGCATGATTTGGAGAAATCATTTGGCCTACGCATGGATGAATGCTTGAGCATGCTATGCAACAACACCAAATTTCCCTTGGACAATATGCCAGATGCCCTTGAAAGCAAGCTCTTGCCACTTGGGGACTCTGTTGCTGACACTATTGCAGTTGTGTGTGCAGAGGTCCTGGAAATAGAGCAGCTGACCGTGGTTGAGGAAGAATTCCAAGCCACACAAGCCAAGGTTGAGGCCGCTAGGATGCCTATGCCACTACACAACCCCCCTTCTGATGATCCAAAGCTTGTAGTTGTGGTGCATGGGAGCATTGACTTGGATGGAAAGGGCAATAGGGAGAAGGACGACAAGGAGCAGGAGGTAAACTCTATCCTAATTTTCATGTTATTTTTTTAGCCTTCATGTCTTTTTTCTCAACCTTGATTGGTTTATGACAGGATGTCATGAACGTTGATGGTTTTGCAGCAAGGACGGGTGGCAGGCGGACGGGCTTTGGACCTCACTCTTCCCTTGCGCATTACCTAGGACAACTCCCCCCTGGCGATGTTGCCATTGTCCATAATGAATTTTCTCCCAAGTCCATTTTATGACGTGGTCATTTAAAGCTTTGAGCAAGGTTTTGTGTTTGCACACCATTGCTCAAATTGTGCATCTTGTGTTCCTAGTGCGTAGATCCCTTGTATGCACAGCATTTGGCACTAGCTTCCATGGTAAAGTGCTTGCCCAGATACGGATACATGCTTCCATTGGCTCAACTGACCCAAAGGCCATAGCGCAGTCCCGCTTGACTGAGGAGTTGTCTTACGCGCAAGAGAGGCGCCAAGAAATGGTCAAGAAAATTATGAACTCCTCAGATGTATGATGTAAAATCAACTTTTTGGAAGTAATAAAAAATATTTTAAATTGTCTCTCTATCTTGTACATTCTTCTAAATGTGATCTGTCAATCTTGAAAATTGTTGTAATTGGTGATATGTTTCAATAAGTTGTGTCTTTTTTGCTTGAAGTAACAACACAACGGAAGCTGGATGCACATGATACTCCTTTCAACTTACCTTAATTCTGGGGAAAGTATAAAAGACATCTGAGTGAAAAGAAGTGGTATCTCATTAGGAGAAAGTTGGACTCACTTTTGGGCCCTGTAAGAAGTGCCATGTCGGCTTAGAGAGAGAAAATGAAAATGTTAAATTGTGCATTTTATGTGATACTTTTCTGCGCAACAAAAAGCCAAAATGACATTCTTTGGTAGGTAGCCGCCGTCTTTATCATTCTTATCCTTCATTCTCTTGTCAAGAATCCAAGTAATCGTATGACTAATGATTTTAAATGCCAACTTACAAGCGTTCCCTCCAGAAACATAAGCCACACGAACTCTATCAACTCTAAACTTGAGAATATGTTCTTCCCTCCCAAAACCTGAGATATTTCATGAGTTTCGAGTCTCCATCTTCTTCTCTATCAACTCTAGGAATGGAGAACGCTTCTTTTCCTAATGAAAACACTAATTTGAACTTGCAATCCTCAGCCCCTTCATCTTTAAAACTTACCCAAAGAAAGAACACACATCATCTTTCATGTTGATGTATTGCAAGAGTACGCACTGTTGCAGAAATGTAGGAGGGAGTCTTTCTTATCTCAACGGGAGAAAGAACTTACAAGGATAAACAAGGAACATCATTTGGATTTGTGGACCGATGGGTCTATTTATCCAAAGGATCCTACGACAAATGCCGCCTCCCTTTGCTAATATCACTAACCTCTTACATTTCACAGGCGATGGCAAGGATGGGCTATTGGGATACACCGAACATTTGGAAATGAGAGGATTGAATGCGGAAAGGCAAAGAAACTTCCTGGCGATGGAGAACATGCAGCTGAAGAAACTTAATGAATCATGCTCTCAAAAGATTTCATCAAACAGAGAGACAATCCAAGGCCTTGAGAAGAAGATCACAAGTTTGCGAGAGAAAGACACCGTGCTTGGTAGTCGGAAAAGAAAACGAGATCTGTGCAACATTGAGAAATCTTGGATTAAGATGCCATCAACAAAGTCCAAGAACAAAGGAAGGCATATCTATCAAGTCACCTCAACCTTCAGGGTTGGGGAGCATCGACTAACGTATTTTTCTAATGCTTGCTTGCTCATGTAAATCTTGGTTGAGAAAGACACATCCTACACTAGCCAGTTGTATTTTTGAGGCTATGTCGTATAGAGAATATTTCATAGTTATAATTGAGAGTGTTTGGCTTGGACACCTTATGACTCAGTTGGGTATCTTACAATAGGGACAAAGCATGTATCGGTAGTACCAAAAAGTGATGCCTTAGGTACTAGTTTAGAAACACTTTAAAACCCCTATTTTTGTGTTTCACATGCAAGGTTACCTACCATATTATAATGGCCCAACTACATGACATTATGCATCTATATCCCTAGGAATATATGCTAGTACACACATAACCATAAGTGAAAAATACACATGCTTCACATGCCACTTTCAAGTGATTTTAAGAAGGGGGAAGTTAGGGACGAATTACAACAATGTGGAGAGGTAATTAGGGTAAATAGAGTCACATAAAAAACAAAGGATGCTATCTCCTAATTACTAGTGCATGTGTCCTTAACACATCCATCTACATGTATAACACACCCATCTACATGCGTACTTAATTAGTTCTAGATATTTCTTGAGATGCTTATGCTACACATGGTTTAGCCATGGAGGTTGGTAGTGGTGGCCTGAAAAACCGAATACGAGCTTTAAGGTAACTCAAAGTTTGTTTTTTCAATGTGCTTCATTAAGAAATGGATACACTTTCCTATACATGATCATAACGCATGGTGCTTTTTTGGCAGGTCTTTACTGCATCCAAACTCGAACGGTACAGGCTTCAATGCCGAAGTGCATTACAGCCGTCTAGTTCCAAAAGAAGTAGTTGAAGAGATGATAACTCAGAAAAAATTTTGTAAGTTGAAGGGAGGCTACTTACCTCCTTCATGAACAAGAATCAACTCGAACCAATGGAAGTGCAAGCAATACTTGATGAGAGTGGCATCTTGCAGATGGGATACAGGGCACTCTTCAAATCATTAGCTAAAAAGTCTCAAAGTAAACTACAGAGAGGATCATTGCTG
The DNA here is from genome assembly GCF_014529385.1 of Adiantum capillus-veneris. NCBI lineage: Eukaryota > Viridiplantae > Streptophyta > Polypodiopsida > Polypodiales > Pteridaceae > Adiantum > Adiantum capillus-veneris. The sequence goes on along the minus strand of NC_140955.1, from coordinate 53,602,998 downwards.
CCAAAGCCATCACATGTAAAGGTTGCTCGCCTGCACATAAACGATGAGGTGTTTGAGAAACTTGGGTCACCATTCCATATTGAAGCAATGTTCTTAGGCAAGGGCAACAGAGAGGTACAGTTTAACGAGCACAACAACCTCTTTGTTGATCTTGAAGCATTGCAAAGGTATGCACTTCACTTCTTTGACATCAGTTGAGAGGATTGCGGTGGGGTTCTCAAGTTTGTTTTGAAGCTCGAGGAGTGCGAGGTCTTGAAGAACAAGAAGCTGGAGAGAGTCACCATTACCCTCATGAACAGAGCTCTGGATCCATCGATAACGAAAGAGGATCCACGATACTTCAGCGTGCAATCTGAAAACAACATTCTAACTCTAGGATAATTTCAGGTATACTTCGTTCACTCTATGATAACAAAAATATTGATTATTTGGTTGTTGATTTTGTGTTTTCTTTTTTCACTGCAGGTTGATAAGGAAAATTTTGAAATCCTCGATTGGGGTTTTTAGTCAAACCCAAATTCCTTCTATCATCAGTGAACAAAGAAACGTAGCCGTTCTTTCAGTGGAAGGATTTGGTGACTACATAGTGGAATGGCACATGGCAGGTGACTTAAAGACTCTTGAGTGTATGTACAACATAACACACGGAGCAGCTGTGGAAAATCCATGCTTATATTGCATGGCTGATGCACAATCACTTGAGAGTGTGCAATGAAATAGAGCTCCCAACAGACATCTTCAAGATAAGACTTTTAAACCAGTGCTTGATATTCCTATGAGTAGAGTTCATGTCTGTACACTTCATGCACTCTGTCAAATAATTGAAAAGGTGGTTCATTTGTACATATGTTTTGCATGGACATTAAAGCCAGAGAGTGAGTCGAAAAGAGTGATCAAAGCATTAGAGAGAGTGCTCTCAGACATTGGTTTGCATGGAGGCAATGTCAAAATCGAAGAGGACCCTAATATGTCTCAAAGTCGGTACAAGGTACCGAGGAAAGCATCGATAGCGAAGTGAAGGCAAGAAGGTTTCTTGGGTTTAGCCTCAAAGATTTAGATAGAGAAGAAAGGAGAATCCTGTTCAACAAATGGAAACAATTACATAAAGTGGTTAAAGACAATGTTGGTGGTAGGGCAATCCAGAATCACAAGGCGAACGTGTGGAAATCACCAGATAAAATTCTCCATTACGTTGAGCAGCATTCTTGGGACCAAAGTAAGCTAACATCATTTCAAGTAGCCTTGCTGGATTGGAAAAAGGCTTACCTTACAGGGTGGGGTAGGCAACATATCACACATTACATGGTGGGTTGGCATTCTATGTATACAAAAATAAATTTTAAATTGTACTCTACTGACCATTTTGTTTTATTTCAATACAACACATACTATTCAACCATGGTCCATATTTTGCCAAGACATACGGCTCACTATCAATATGGTCCACACAAGGCATGGGAAAAACCCACTACATGGCAAGAACAGGTTATTTTAAGCACACTAGACATGGGGGAGGAAAAGAAAAGGCCAATAGCCTATTAGAGTTACACCAATGGACTTATAGACGACTAATTCATAGAGCAAGGCAGAAGGAACTTCTTAAGAGTTCAAAAATTACACGGTCTTTACAACACATCCGCAAAGAGAAGAAACAGATGGCTTGGGGAGCTTCAAATGCGACGGAGCGCCATGCGAGGTGGCGACGATCACGAGTTAGGAGCAGGAGAAGATGGACCCGAGCCCTTCATTTTTATCCTCTTCGATGCACCTCCTTCTTCCTCACTTTGTACCTCTTCGATGTGCAAGCTCTGTAGACGAGCTCGTTCCTCTGTTGACGGCAGCATCCCCACGGGCATCAGGCGTCTTCTTTCCCTCAGAAACAGTCGCTTGTTGTATGGATCTAAGCTTTTCGGGTCTTCAACCCGGGCTTCAACCCTTGCAGCCAGAGCCTGAGCTATGTAGAACATGAAATAGGGGGCTCTGAGTGCTTGGCACCCATACCCAATGCCAAATACGCGTACAACAAACTGTTTCTCAATCAAAATTATTCTTTTTGCGTTTAGTGGGAGGGGGTGCCCACCACACAATCTTGTAATAACTTTCATTACAAATAGTGGGAACTTTGCATTGTCATCGGAGTATTCGTTGTGGTATATTATGATCTACATAAAAATCATAATGAATTTATGGGCCATAAAAGAGATGAGTACAATTGCCAAGTACATGAATTGTTTCTACAAACCTTTTTGTGGTTGAAACGCCCTATGTAGTGAGACAACGCCGCATCCTTGCCTAGGACTCCAGTGACAAGCCCTTGCCATGAGCCTCCCGCTCTTCTAAGGAAACTATCGTCATACACTATCCCCTGTCAACAAAAATAATGATCATGATATTTTATCACTGGGTCATCTCCAATACCATCTGAATGCACGACAAAAGTTACCATCTGATTCTCGTCCATTTCCAGCATCGACCTCCCCCACAAGTGAATAGACTGACTATTCATTACCTGATCTCTGGGTGCCACGGGCCTACCCATGTTTTCCAAGCCGAGTTGTTTTGTTGTCGATTCAAACTGCTCATCTGTTGGCAAATTGTCCTCTCTGGATTTCGCTTCATTGAATGTATCTTTGATCAGTTACCACCCTGAAGTGAATTGTGAGTCGCGGACAACTGTGTCAGCAATAAGATGTTGGTCCACTCCATCATTATCCACAAACCCCATGTCTGCCTCACAAAAATTTGCAATTGCATTGGGGCGGTCCGGGGCGGGAAACAAGAGAGGCGACCTCTAAACACCCCTCAAGGCTCCCGTGCAGCTCAATTGGGGCTGGGGCAACCACAAGCACAACACAACAACAAACCCACAGCCAAACCCAAACAAGATAGGGGCACCACCTAGTTATGGTATGCGAACTAGGACGCAAGAGAGATTTTGGCACAACCAAGAAGATGCACCGCACAACACACACAAACAACCTCACACCAAGACACACACAAACTGGACCAGAGAGAGCTAGAGCAAAGGGAAGAGAGAGAGAAAAGGATCTTGCGTAATACCTTATTTGTGACTTGCAAATGGAGATGGTTCGTTATGATGCTATCGTAGAACTTGTATAAACTCACTCAATGCTTAGTGATTGCTAAACATTGCCAAGACACACACACACACTGTCTTAGGGTGTGGGAGACCTCTCACCACAATACCCTCTTACAATGGACACAAAACTGGCAATGAAAAACACACTAAAACACTTTCTAAAATCAAGATCAACCGATAAAAACTCAAATACACAAGTCACCTTGAATTCACCAAACGTATTGCACAAATGGAAGGACGAAGATTTGAACGTCGAATCACGCCTTTGATGCACCAAACCTCAATTTATTGATGATGAAGGAGCATATACAATAGTGGTTTTGAGATTTGTGGAACTCACGCTCTCTCACTTGCAATGTGTAGCTTGAAGGCTTCTCTCACACCAAGAGTGAAGCTCACAAGTGGTTGCTACACCTAAGTCTCTCCTCACGCATAGAGTGTTGGGGTGCTATGTGAGATGTTGGAGATTGTTTTACAAGAAGGAGAGGGGCCTATTTATAGGTTGGAGACCCCTCATAAAGATTACTGGAAATCCTAATTTACAAGCTAACAAATCAGGATTATGATTTTTTTGAATATCAAAACATTGCGGGCCTTCTTTGTCTGCTTGAGTCATGGGTGTGGGCTCAAAAGAGAGCATTATTGATGGTGAATAAGGTGAAAGTAGAGCTTTAAGGAAAAGGAGAGAGAGAGGGAGAGAGAGAGAGAGAGTTACTTTGTACATGTCTTGAGGTGAGGTGTCTTTTATGGTTAGGTCAATGCTATTTTGTGTTAGTATGTTAGTGGTTAGTGATAGTAATCACTAGAAAGTTAATGTTACATTTACAATTGGTAGAATGAGGTGGTTGGTTGAAGTAAGATGGTTGAATGAAGTGAGAAAATCCTTGTGATGGTGAAGCTTGAAGAAGTTTTGGACTTACTTGTGTGGGTTCTCAAAATGACTATCGACCTTCTTCTTCGTCTTCTCTTCTTTACGCCACCGCCGCCAAGGTTGATTATCGTGATGAAAATGGTAATTCCGTTGATGAGATCTCTTGATTTGCAGAGGTTAAGCATGGTACACATGCTGAATTTATGTATATATATAAGGGTTAAGATGGAATTGCACTTTGGAGATAATAGAGAGAGGCATAGAGATGGTGTATGTACATGGAGAGCTCATATGAGAGCTATAGGAGTAAGTGGGGAGGTTAATGGTGAAGAAGATGAGAGAAACCATTGAAGGTGCAGGTTTGAGTGAGGGATTGAGAGGAATGTGTGTGTGTGTGTGGGTAGAAGTGTGGAAAGAGGTGAGAGAAGACTATGGGCTACTTGTGAGAAAAGTGGGCAGACTGGGGTCCACTCAAAAAATCATAGCTCATCGCTGGTAGCTCCAAAAATCATGAAAAAATTTGAGGTGATTATTCATAGCGTGGGCTACATTTTCTCTTTTGACCACTGCTCCACATTTGGAGTGGAGATGGATATTAAAAATCCCACCAAAAGACCTGTTTTTTATGCCTGCAAAAGTCTTTTAGTGGCCCCCTCCTTTGTTGAATTTGTACAATGCATCCAAGAGTGAGCCCCTCCTTTGTCATATTATAATACAAAGCATCCAAGTTTCCCTTGACCCATGCATGGAGGAGGATTATTGGTGAATAAAGAAATATATACATGGTGGGACTAGTGTATGGACTATTCATGGACTTTAGCTCAATGAGCACATGGTGTTAGAATAATGAGTAAAAATAATAATAAAAATATGGAGGAGTTATGGATATGGAATATTGGAATCATATGATATGGTCCCTCCTTGAATTATTTTGGGTGAAAGAGGAAAAGGTATGCAAGTAAATAATATAATAAAAGTAACCAATGAGTAGAAATCAATTTTTTGTTTTCACGAGGGTGAGGGTGAAAATGTGGGAGTGATTTGTATAAAGGAAAAGTATGAGGTTAGAGTATGTACAATATTGGCAAAAAATATAATTATGGTGTAAGAGAATGAAAGAAGGTGTACATAGGTTTAATAAAACACACACCTAAGTAGAATATTTAAATAAAATACTAAAATAATTATAAAAAATCCCTATATTTAGGCCATATATACAATGAAATATTTACACACAAAGAGGCCATAATATACTTTTATTTTTTTATTTATTTTATTTTTTTGGCTCAACTAGCCCAGTGACAAGCTAGCTGAGGGTTTTTAAGAAGATATGGGAAAAGCCCCCTAACTCACACACGCCTATGTACAGTGAAATGGTAGGGATAGCCATAGCGTTTGGGTGAATTTGGTAGGGTGGAGTAACTTACTATGGCCAAATTTGGGTGTGCCAAATTTGCAACAAATGTGATTGTACACAAACTTGCTAACTGTCCTCTCATTCACTCTTGCCACACTTTGAGCTTCCACCCACCTAGTCATATAGTCTACAGCCACTAGAATGTAGAGTTTACCATTTTTTGTCCTAGGCAGAGGACCCATAGCATCAATGCCCCACTTTTCAAAGGGTCCATTTGCAAGAACTATTTTCCTCGGGCCATGCACCAACCTTCTATTTCCATTTATCTGACAATTGTGACAGCTTTTACACCAATGTTGAACGTCCACATGCAAGCTTGGCCAAACATACCCTGCAAGAAAAATCTTCTTCACAGTTGATTCTTGGGCAAAATGACCACCACATGCCTCTTCATGCAAACCTTTTAGAATGGCTGGAATTTCCTCGATAGTTGGTACTCTTTTGCACACTTGATCCTTCCCTTTTTGATAGAGGGAGCCTTTTAGGAAGAGATAGAAACTTTCCTTCTTCATGAGTCTCCTCTTCTTAGCTTTCGTGAAGTCTTGTGGAAACTCACCCTCCAAAATGTAGCCAATAATGGGAGCCAATGACTCCAATCCCTGGTATCTCGGTTGCTTGACAGCTGCTGCCACCATGATGACCTGCACTTCTCTCTCAACACATGTAACTGCTTGTTGTGCAAGTAAATCGGCATCTTCATTTTGTTTCCTCGGAATATGATATAGTTGCACTTCTTCAAACTGATTAAAAATCTTACGAATGGCATGAAATTTTGTCCTTAAGCTTTCATTCTTGCATGCCCAAATGCCTAAAATCTGTTTAACAATGAGAAGTGCATCTCCCTTTACCATGAGACGTTTTATCCCTTGGCCAATGCACATCTTCAAACCATGAAGTAGTGTGTCATATTCTGCTTCATTGTTGCTAGTTGAACCTGGTAGATTGACCTTCTCTTTCATGACCACCTCTCCACTTGGGTTGAGCAACACTAGCCCTCCCCCTGCTTTCCCTGTGGCTCGTCGAAAAGCTCCATCAAAGAACAAGGTAAAAGCATTAGGAATACTTTTTGGTGGTGGCAATGGTAGGGTCTTTACTTCAGGCACCTTAATCTCCTTTTCATGCACCCTATAAGTGAGAATCCCTGCCAATTGTGCACGCACACTATCTTCTACCTTGACAGAGTATTGAAACTCTTGCAACTCCATAATCCACTTTGAGATCCTAGTACTAAGATTCATTTGAGATGACACCCAAGGGAACAAATTCTCTGCGGTGAGGATTACAAAAGGTTTTGGGAGCAAGTAGGATCTAAACTTCCTTATCGCAAACATGAGAGAAAGCATCATGAGTTCTGCTTCTGTGTAGTCTCTCTCCAAAGCATTCATGACCCTACTAGCAAAGTAGATGGGTCGCATCCTTGTACTGTGGGGATCTTGTTGTAGCAACACAGCACCAATTGTTTCCCTTCCAACACTAGAGCTAACAAAGAATGTGTACTCCCAACAAGGAGGCATGAGTGTTGGTAGCTCTAACAAAATGACTTTAATGTTACAAAAATACTCTTCAAGCTCATCAGACCATGCAAATTCTACTTGTTGTGTCAACTTTTGCAAGTGATGAAGCAACTCCGAGGCTAAGTGAATGAAGCGTGACATATACTTCACCTTCTGAATGAAAGAGATGACCTCCTTAAGACTCTTCGGTGATGGGAGCTCAATAAGAGCCTTTGTCTTTGAAGGATCCACCTCAATGCCTTTATAGGAAACCTTGTGACCGAGCAAGATCACTTCATCCTCACCTATGTGGCACTTGTCGGGGTTGAGTTGACCTCCCATGTCGTAGAGCTTCTTTAAACCTTCTTCTACCCTTTGTAGATGCAATGATTTTGAGCTATAAATGCAGAAATCATCAATGAACACCCTAATTGACTTTCCAAAGAATGCTTGAAACACCATGTTCATGAAACGTTGGAATGTTGCAGGAGCATTTGTCAGACCAAATGGCATGACTCTAAAAGCATAACAACCCCAAGGAGTGATAAAGGTTGTTTTCAATTGATCTTCCAATGCGATACCTATTTGCAAGTAGCCTGAGTAGCCATCACACACAGTGTACTTCTCATGACCAGCTACCTCATTTAGTATCTCATCCTGAAATGGGAGGGGAAAGTGATCTCTTTTTGTTGCCTCATTGAGTGGACGGTAATCCACACACACCCTCCACTTTCCGTTTTTCTTAGGAGTGACAACAACGGGAGAGACCCACTCTAAATTCTCCACTGGATAAATGAAACCTGCTGCTAGAAGCTTTCTTACCTCCTTGAGTAAAGCCTGCTCCTTGATGACTCCTAGCCTTCGTAGCTTCTGAGCCTTAGGTGTGGCCTCTGGCTTCAACTCAATTTTGTGTTGAACAGCATCTACTCCATGCACATCGGTGTAGTCTTTAGCAAAAAGCCTAGGAAATTTCCTTAGCACACATTTGAACTCCTCTCTTTCATCCTTTGTAAGTGTTGTAGATGGCATACCTTCTAGCATTCTTTCATCTTCCACTTTTTGGTTCTCTTGGGAACCTACCTCCTCCAAACCTTGACAAGAGGTCTCTTGGTTGGTTGGCTTAAACCTTACCCCCATGACTTCGATGGAAGACTCCTCTTCAGTAATGCTACCACTACTTTCTTCTTCTGAAGTGTTATCGGTCCAACCTTCTTCCGTCTCACTTTGAGATGATTCTTCATGGAGCTCCTCTTGGCGTTGCTCCTTCATGTCAAAGACAACCTTCTTATGATTGTCGTTCCTGCAAATTAGCTTTCCACTCTCCCAATCCTGCAAAGCTCGCATTTTCATTAGCCATGGTCTCCCTAGGATAAATGGGTAACCATTTTCTTTGGTAGACATGACATAGAAATCCACTGCCTTCTTAATGCCAAAGGCCTCCACAAAAACATTTTTACAAATGCCTACGCACCTAGCCTTGCTATTGTTTGCCATCTTGACCTTAATTTCAGGTGTCTCATGGATGTGCATGCCTAGTTTTTGCATGAGTCCCTCTGTCATGATGCAAATTTGTGCACCCCCATCCACTAGACCTTTCCTAACCAATCTCCCTTTTATGTAACAATCTAGCACAGGTGTAATGTCCTCATTCATTTCAGCTTGTGCAATTTTTACAACAGGCACACTCTCTTTTACCTTTCTCCTAGTGCTAACTGCCCTTGTTAAATCCCTCCTAACTTGTGGACATAATGCAAGAAATTGAGGCCATGAGATATCAGGACCCTTACCTCTCATGTCTTCCAATAGGTTGTATGGAGCCATTCCATGTCCAAGAGGAAAGTCTTGGAGGTTGATACGACGTCGAGTCCTCTTAGCTTCCTTGGTCTCCTTTGCCTTCTTTTCTCGTCCATGGTCACTTTATGATGTAACTCCTTCTTTCTCCTTACCTTTCCCTCGGCCACGCTTAATGCCATTTGCTTCCATGTCAACCTCTCTTGAATTTGTCACCTCTACCACATGCATGTTTGGGTCTGGCAAAGGTGGAACTCCTTCCACTCCTTGTGGAGGTGGTCTTGGTCCATTTGGCCTTTGTATAAGCCGTGGTTGCTGACTAGTTCCTTCACCTGCATTCATCACTGGGTAATTCAAGTTAGGTCTTCCTGGCTCCCCACGGGGCCAAGGACAATTATACATCCCATGTCCAGACTCTCCGCAATTCCAGCATTGCAAGACTCTCCTAGGTCGTGGTGGATCTTGCTCTTCTGACTTCTTTGCTTGTCCCTTCTGACCTACAGCTTGTGCAAGGTGAATTGACAGGCTGCTTAAGGATTCATTTAACTTCTCAATCACTTCCGCCGTTACCTCAGGAAGCTCCCTAGATGTTGATGTTTGTGACTTACCTTTGGGTTGCAGACCTTCTATTGGAACCTCCCCCCTTAAGCACTTGAGTTTCCTATATTTCTCAGCAGCCCTAGTTTCAGCTGCATCAAAGGTAGCAGGTGCACCCGCCTCAACTTTTACCTTAAGGTCAGGAAAGAGTCGGCTATGAAACTCTCCTTCTTTAGAAATTCTGCACCATCACCAGGGTTAGCAACATTTCTTATCCATAGAGCCCAAAGACGTAGGAACTCTTGCTTGTACAAGTAGTAGTCATCTAAGTCTTTTTGCTTATGAGAAACAATGTCTTGCCATAATTTCTGAGTGTTTTGGGGATCAAAGAAGTATTTCTTGAAACGATTCAAAAATTTCGTGTAATTCCCTTTAACTTCCTCAGGCAAAGAGTCAAACCAAGTGCTAGCATCTTTCCTAAGGACCACCTCAAACATTTCTACACGTTCTTGATCAGTTACTATCCTCTTGATACGGCAAGACATCTTGAAATTTGCTAGAAATAATTCTGCATCCTCTCCAGGCTCTCCAAAGAAAAGAGGATATCCAGACATTTGGCGTTGGCTCTCCATTGAATTGATTTCAAAGTGACGCGTTTTTGTTTTTTCTTTCTTTAAAAAATTTACACAATAATATTTTCTAAATTGCAATCTATTCTACAACAAAATAAAAATATTCACATCAAATGACCTATTCACAGGGTTTGGTGACGCGAGAATTTCTCCTACTCTTTGGGCACCAAACATGAATACCATACGTTGTTGAAAATGGATTTTTCTACTAATTGCAATGTTTACTCTAATGTGTGGAGTGAAATGAAAGGGAAAAACCTGTATTCCTGGGCCATTATCCATGGTCTATGCATGACCTAATTCTTAAAACAAAACAAAAATATAGACGTCCAAACTAAGGTCGTACCTAATGAGAGGCAAAATAAAAGGATTTACTGATGCGTTTATCTCTACCAACCTAAGAGGACCTAAAATTCTACGAATTACTCGCTGAAATTGCAACTTAGTACTAACAATTATGTGTACCTTTTGCCTTGCAATGGGAATGAAGGGATCATACAAATTCTCATGATTCATGCAAGCTACTTGATTATGCTAAAGGTTGAACCTTCTCAAAACATACACAAGCCTGTCCTCCGTGGGGGCACCAAAATTGGGGCGGTTCGGGGCAGGCAACAAGAGAGGCGACCTCTAAACACCCCTCAAGGCTCCCGTGCAGCTCAATTGGGGCTGGGGCAACCACAAGCACAACACAACAACAAACCCACAGCCAAACCCAAACAAGATAGGGGCACCACCTAGTTATGGTATGCGAACTAGGACGCAAGAGAGATTTTGGCACAACAAAGAAGATGCACCACACAACACAGACAAACAACCTCACACCAAGACACACACAAACTGGACCAGAGAGAGCTAGAGCAAAGGGAAGAGAGAGAGAAAAGGATCTTGCGTAATACCTTATTTGTGACTTGCAAATGGAGATGGTTCGTTATGATGCTATCGTAGAACTTGTATAAACTCACTCAATGCTTAGTGATTGCTAAACATTGCCAAGACACACACACACACTGTCTTAGGGTGTGGGAGACCTCTCACCACAATACCCTCTTACAATGGACACAAAACTGGCAATGAAAAACACACTAAAACACTTTCTAAAATCAAGATCAACCGATAAAAACTCAAATATACAAGTCACCTTGAATTCACCAAACGTATTGCACAAATGGAAGGACGAAGATTTGAACGTCGAATCACGCCTTTGATGCACCAAACCTCAATTTATTGATGATGAAGGAACATATACAATAGTGGTTTTGAGATTTGTGGAACTCACGCTCTCTCACTTGCAATGTGTAGCTTGAAGGCTTCTCTCACACCAAGAGTGAAGCTCACAAGTGGTTGCTACACCTAAGTCTCTCCTCACGCATAGAGTGTTGGGGTGCTATGTGAGATGTTGGAGATTGTTTTACAAGAAGGAGAGGGGCCTATTTATAGGTTGGAGACCCCTCATAAAGATTATTGGAAATCCTAATTTACAAGCTAACAAATCAAGATTATGATTTTTTTGAATATCAAAACATTGCGGGCCTTCTTTGTCTGCTTGAGTCATGGGTGTGGGCTCAAAAGAGAGCATTATTGATGGTGAATAAGGTGAAAGTAGAGTTTTAAGGAAAAGGAGAGAGAGAGAGGGAGAGAGAGAGAGAGAGAGCTACTTTGTACATGTCTTGAGGTGAGGTGTCTTTTATGGTTAGGTCAATGCTATTTTGTGTTAGTATGTTAGTGGTTAGTGTTAGTAATCACTAGAAAGTTAATGTTACATTTACAATGGGTAGAATGAGGTGGTTGGTTGAGTCAGAACCAAGAGAATAGGGCTCCTACCTCCTCTATTATAGTTTTGTCGTGGTTTGGGACAGTAGTACATACCGTGACCATCTTCTCCGCAGTTGTAGCAATGATACTCCCTGTTTTGTCATCGTGCTCTTCCAGGGTCTTGATCTCTTTCTTGACTCCTCCCTTGCTGTTTATGTCACTTGAGTCAGAACCAAGAGAATAGGGCCCCAAGAATCTCCGAAGGCCCCTATTTGCTTGGTTCTGTCCCATGCATTAATGTCATAAAAGGTGACGGCTCTTGAGTCAGAACCAACCGAATAGGGGCCCAAGAGTCTTTGAAGGCCCCTATTCGCTTGGTTCTGTCCCGTGCACTAATGTCAAAAAAGGTGATGTCACTTGAGTCAAAACCAAGCGAATAGGGGCCCAAGAATCTCCGAAGGGCCCTATTCTCTTGGTTTTGTCATGTAACCCAAGCATTCGGAACAGGTGGATAAGAACATAACATTTAATGTTATCAGTGATAGATTTATAGGCCTACTCACTCACTATGCCCAAACTCAGGCACGGTCACATAAGGAGTAATTATTCCAACCATGCGGTTTGAGACTTTTAATTTTACCCTAACGCAGTGGCTTCGGTGCGCACACAGTTAACAACACACAGGAAGGGGAGAGAGGCAGAGAAAAAGAACCTGTCTCTGCAATATCCAATGGCGTCGAGTTGGATGGTGATGTGACAGTCCGTCGACAGCAAGAACCAAAAGGTCACGATGGCGATGGCGATGGCGAGGCGGCAGCAAAGGACTCGACCAAGTGGAGGTCGCTTAACGCAGGATCACGAGAGGTGGCCAAGGGGAAGAGCGCTGAAAATGCAAAGGCAACGGCGATCTGTTTGTTCTAATTGGACATGGAGATGTCGACTGCAAGGGCGATCGGCGTCTGACTCTCAACGCAGGATCACGAGAGGTGGCCAAGGGGAAGAGTGCAGAAAATGCAAAGGCAATGGCGATCTGTTTGTTCTAATTGGAGATGGAGATGGCGACTGCAAGGGCGATCGGCGTCTGACTCTAAACGCAGGATCACGAGAGATGGCCAAGGAGAAGAGCGAAGAAAAGGCAAAGGCAACAGCGATCTCTTTGTTCCACTTGGAGATGGAGATGGCGACTGCAAGGCCGATTGGCGTCTGTCTGACCCTAAATGGTCACTCAAAAAGGTACGTGGGCTGCGCTCACAAGGACGACCATTAATAAATGGTCTAAGATTCCCATACAGTATGATTTACCAACCACAATCTCGCACATAAGTGAAGTTGTCACCCTCCCCGAGGTAAGCATTCTAAGTTTAGAGGCAGTACCCCTGCTAAACATCTCAACTATTCTACCTCTTTTTGCGTCCTCTACTACGCATCATTCTAATTAACTCTATCCCCATCGACGCTACGTGGCAAGAAAACCATCCCAAATCCATCACCTCTTACTCTCGGGCATCCTTCTCTTACTCCTGTTCTACAGTTCTTTAATGACGTAGAACTCTACACACAGTGAAGAGGTATGCTACTTACTACCCTTCTGTGCACTTGTATTTTGTGTAGTCAGTACCAGGCGAATAAGGGAAGGTAAACCCTGTTTGCTGCACTTGTTAGCTTGGTACTGACCATCGTCTTTACCATAGGATGTTTGCTTTTACACTTTTCCTTGGTCAGTACCAAGCGAATAAGGGAAGGCCACTTAGTTCGATGTCCCTGTTCTCTTAGTACTGACCAAAAGAAAAGTTAAGTGATGTCTGCTAGTATAGAGGTCAATACTAAGCAAATAAGGGGAAGGTAAACCCTGTTTGTTGTGGGTTTAGGGTTTTTTTTACCAAATACACATTTTGAATTTATAAGCCACGACGGAAATTGGGCATCACCGACTTCCAGCTAGGGGAAATTTCTAAGCCCTATGATCTAACATTGGATGTGGGAGAGCAAGGACCGAAGATTACATGGCCACAACTACTACATCTTGCACCAAAAGTAAGGCGACAATGGTCTAAAATGGTAAGTACAAGACGCTCCAAAACAAAGGTAGCCGGAGCAATTTCGGGATGCAACATGGATGACATCCTTCCAATTGTCGACATAAACATAAAAGGAAAGAGGGTTGGAAACACCTACATTGATGGAGGTGCACAAATCTGTGTAATGAGCGAAGCTATGATGCTTCGATTAGGGCTCGAGGTTGTCAGGCCTTCTCCATGCAAGGCAAAGATGGCAAACAACGCAAAAGTAAAGTGTGTGGGTGTGGTAAGTGCCGTGAAAATAAAAGCTTTCAACACTGAGGTAGAGGTAGATGTTTTTGTAATGCCTACTAAGGGGGAGGGCTATCCACTAATTTTGGGAAGGCCATGGTTGATGGCCATGAAGGCAAAGCAGGACTGGGGTACTGGCCTTCTACGCATGACCGGTAAGAAAGGGGAGACAATCTACTACGACATGAGGATTGGCAAGCAGAAGCAAATGAATCTGGAAACATCGGCAGATGAAACCACTAGCGAATCTTCCAGTTCTGAGGAGGAGACCACATCCACCGACGAAAGTGACAGTTCCATTGATGTGATGGGTATCATTAGGAAGGATCCACAAAGGGTAAGCACAACTGGTGATCCATCACCAAAAAGGAAACCCAATGAAGAGGAGAGAAAATCACCTGGCCTAGGAGGAAGTAGGTTGAAGGGTATGTTGTCTACGGAATTAACACTTGAGGAGAAAGATAGTTTTTTGCAAATGCTGATGGGATTTCCTAACATGTTCATTGACAACTATGAAAGAATCACAGGCATTACAGTGGTGGAACATCATATTAAGCTGAAGGAAGGGGTAAAACCAGTTGTGCAAAAGCTACGACGACTGGGGGTCATACAAGAAAAGGCACTCTTGGCCGAGGTAAGGAAACTGCTGGAGGCGGGATTCATCTATCCTGTAGAAAACTCAGAATGGGTGTCACCCGTAGTGGCGACGCCTAAAAAGAATGGTAAGTGGAGGGTCTGTGTTGACTACAAACCACTAAATGAAGCTACAAAGAGAGACCACTTTCCTCTCCCTTTCTTGGATGAAATTCTGAATGAAGTAGCGGGTTTTGAATGCTATACTGTCTATGATGGTTATTCTGGATACTTTCAAATACGCATAGCCTTGGAAGATCAGCCAAAAACCACTTTTATCCATGGGGTTGTTTTGCATACAGGGTTATGCCATTTGGTCTCACAAATGCACCTGCCACATTCCAAAGATATGTCACATATGTTTTTCAACCGTTCTTTGGAACATCCATAAGAGTGTTCATTGATGATTTTTGTATATATAGCTCCCGTATTTCACATTTAGAAAAGGTAACTGAAGGTTTGTCCAGGTTGCAGAGCCTAGGTGGGCAATTAAATGTGGATAAATGCCACATTGGGGAGAGTAAAGTCATTCTACTAGGCCATGAAATTTCAGCAAAAGGTATCAACGCCGACCCAAGTAAGGTGTCCGCACTCATAGCCCTACCTTCACCAACGACCGCACGTCAACTGGTCTCTTTTCTACAGAAGGTGAGGTACTTAAGTAGATTCATACATCTACTATCACAACTTGTTCTACCACTGCAACAACTCACTCAAAGATCAACTTTCACTTGGGACGAGGAAAGCGAACATCACTACAACAAGGTAAAGGAGGTCTTAGCCACTCTGCCAACTATCTCACCACCTAAGTGGGATGAAAAATTCTATGTCACCTCAAGTGTTTGTGATGACTCATTGGGGGCTGTGCTACTCCAAAAAGATACGACGACATCTTTCATGAGGCCAATCTACTTCTCTAGTCGAATGATGACAGCAGGAGAGAAAGGTTTCACCCATGTGGAACACTTAGTCCTAGCTCTTAGATTTGCAACTACAAAGTTTAGGTCATATTTGCTGCCTAAGAAATTTGTGATTCTAACCACGGATGAAATATTTCCCTATGTTGTACAACACATGGATGTGTCTGCTAGAATTACTAAATGGTTAGTTCGTCTGCAAGATTTTGACTACACGGTACAGGTAGAAGGCACGTCATAGTGGTCTTTGATGACAAAGGGACAAAGGTATTTTTGTTGGGCCAATTGTTAGATTCACATTCTAACAATGAAGCTGAGTATGCAACACTAACCAAGGGTCGACAATGGTGCGTCTCACAAGGTGTACAACGCCTTAATGTATTTGGGGATGCTCTACTTCTGGTAAGGCAAGTAAATGGAGCATGGACATGCAAGAATCCTAGTTTAAGGACTCACTTAAGTGGTGTAAAACCCTTGTTGGGTAAGTTTGAAGAAGTTCAAACACACCATATCCCAAGGGCTCAAAACCAAGAAGCAGATGCCCTAGCAAGTGAAAGACTACAGGAAGTGGTGGTTGGAGCAATAAAGCTAAAGCTCCCTCTATTTCAAGGCAGTGATGCCTTGCCTGACATCATGCATTTTTTGGAAACAGGAGAATGCCCATCAGATTTAACAAAGGGACACAAGCAATGGCTGACGCGAAAGGCCACAAGGTATCGACTCATCAATGATGGTTTGTACTGTAAGGGTAAGGACCAAATACTCAGGAAGGTCCCTCTCTCTCAGGAAATCACGGGAGTAATTGCTAGTTGTCACGACGGGATTTGTGGTGGTCACTTTGCCCTAGACATAACAAGTAGGAAAATCTTGCAGGCAGGCTTCATATGGCCTAGCCTCAACCGTGATGTACACCACTGGTGCAAAACATGTAAGTTGTGTCAAAAGGCCGGCACTAGGTCACTTATGCCTGAACCACAGACACCTATTCTCTCATATGGCCCATTTGAAAAATGGGGTATCGATGCCATTGGGCCATTACCTAGGACCAACTCAGGAAAATTCTACATTATCATGGGGGTCGACTACATGACTAGATGGACAGAGGCTACAGCCACCACTAGAATCACAGCGGTAGAGGTAGCTAAATTTATCTACGAGCACATATGATGTAGGTTTGGCACACCTTTAGAGATTATCTCTGATAGAGGGCCAAGTTTCAGAGCAGACTTGGTAGGAGAATTAATGCAAAAATTGGGCATTACAAGGCGGCACTCTTCACCATATTACCCTCAATGTAATGGCCTAGTTGAAAAGGTAAATGGAATGGTTTCTAAAATTATTACCAAGCAGGTAAACAATCATCCTGGAGACTGGGATAAGTATCTACTACCAGCTTTATGGGCCTACAGAACTTCATTTCGTACATCCTTGGGATTCACACCGTATCATCTAGTATTTGGTAAGGAAGCAATCTTGCCCATTGAAGTGCAACTACAAAGTCTCAGAGTAATGGCAAGCCAGCTTCAACAGCCCAACATTCATTTGAGAGATCACATCATCAACTTGGAAAGACTGCAGCTGGACAGAGAAGAAGCAATAAATTATTATGCAGCACAAGCAGAGCATAGACGGCTTAGTTTTAACGAGCATCTCCAGAAAAAAGAATTGAAGAAAGGAATGTTGGTGCTCCGCTACGACAATCGCTTCGACACGCGCAAGGATAAGAAACTCCTACTCCGATGGGAAGGTCCTTTCATCATCAGGAAAAAGTATGCCAATGGAAGCTACCAGCTTATGGAGGCTGATGGAAAACTTCATAAAACCAGGGTAAATGGTTGGCGACTTAAACCTTATTTTCTTCGATTTGACCAGGCTCCACCAATTGACATTCCAGATGAGGACACACCATCAGCCGCCACCTCTGACGATAATGATCAAACAGATGAGCTAGAGACATGAATGCCTCTAGCCAAAAGGGGAGGGCTAATGATGGGGGCTTTTCACAAGCCAAGCTCCCATACCCCTCTTCTCTCGTCCCCACCCCATGAAAATCCCCTCTTAGGGAGGGAGTGATAAAAGGCATTGGAAAAAATAACAAAAAAAAATAAAGTATGATTATGTAAATATATAAGAAAGGTAAAATAGGCCACCTCATGCCTGCGGGGTAGCCCATCCCCACCTTGCCTCCTTTTTCTTCACTGTTGCCCCGCCGTGTGTCCCTTTTCCTCTCCTCCACTCAAAAGGTCAACCCCCTCTCTCTGTACATAAAAAAATTGCATCACCCATCTAGCAACCAAAAGCACTCCAAAACCACAACCATATGTACAAAAGCTATCTTTTGTCACATGCCACACCTGCTCAAGCGGGTTGCCCACCCCCTACATTACAACATGGTTACCACCTGGGTCAAACACCTTGCATTGATCTCTTCCACCCACCTGTAATGGCCTCTCATAGTGCTGCATCCGAGCACACAGCCAATCATCCACATAACCTACCCTTGGTATACTCCCACCTCTCCAAGCATCCAACGGCAAACTTCCCACTTCCAACAAAGCATCACCAAACTCATTACCACTCTCATCACACATACCATCACTCAAGACTGAACATAACATGTCCTCCCTCCCAACCATATAAAGTGAGATCCTCATCTAGCAGATCCTAGACCTGCTCAACAACCCATTGCACAGCCACTCTTATCAGCATCCCTTTCAACCACCATTCACAAATCCCCTTGGAAAGCTTGGACACCGCGTTGGAATCCACATCACCTGTCATAGATTGCACTCACTACATAGGAAGCACGTCTATATTTTACTCCACATTTCCCTTCTCACCCACCATGCACTCAATTCCAGCATCGTTGAGCTTCTCCTCGTCAACCGGCCCTTCAAGGTCAATAAGCACCACTTGCTTGTCGGCTTCAATCACCTTCTCTTCTACCGCTGCATCACGCTTCGCCACCATAGGCAAGGCTTCCCTATCTCTTTTGGCAAGACTTTGCACCATTATGGCACATTCCACACTTACCTTCATCAACATGGCCATTAGCATGGCAATACACACCATTTTTACCCCTTGTCCTTTCTCCTTTCTCTCTCCCCTCAAGCTACCCCACCTCTCACCAATAATGCATTATAACTCACCAATAATGCACCAACTCACATGCAACTTACCCTATCTTCCAAAATAGTATACCCCACCCCCTCTTTCTCTCTCCTATCATATCCCATGACCCAAATACCCCCCTCTCTCTCTAAAGGGAGCCATGTCTCTTTTCTTGTAGCTAAATAACCTCCCCCACACTCACACACACTCAGTTTCACTGAAAAAGGTGCCCACAGACCCATCCCCACCCGGTGGTTACCTGATTTTTCTTGTGTTCACACACATCTGCACACAGATTCACCTCTGAACACACTCCTCTCTCTCCCCTCTTGTAATTACTTTATTCTCCATGTCACCTCTCACTTTTTTTCATCAACCCATCTCTCTCTCTTAGTCTCTCTCTCATGAGACTGCTGTTCTGGCACATATACACACAGCCAGACAAGTGGGGGCCACAGTCACATGGCCTATGTAGATAATGATTTCTTCATTTCTAAATTCTAGAATTTCTCCCCCCTCCTACCCTATATAAAGAGGGGTCACCATCACACAAAAACACACAATATCACCAAAGAACACACTATGCACTGTGTGTGCCTAGTGCACACACACACACCCACACCATCACCATCACCGCAATCACCATGCTTGTCTTGAGCATGACCTCTACACCCTTGGCTATGGAAGATGAAGGGCAACTAAATGAAGGATGATGGCCATAATCCTCGTGCGAGTCTTCGCCATCAACTCCCACCTATCCGCCATGTGCTCTACCACTCTCTCCCTTCTCATTCCCCTACCCTATGCTCCCCATTTCATCGCCTAATTCTCTAAATAAAACTTGAGGTTTTGTGAGTATGTTTTCTTGCAATGTTTTGCCCATGTGAGGTGTGCGGAATCGCCACCTAGTCTTGTGTTTTGGAGTGAGCTTGTGTATGTGTGAAGGGTGTGCGGATTCGCCATCCTTTTGTGATGCCTAAGTACTAAGCCGCTATACCCCCTCCCTCACTCTCTCTCTCTCTCTCTCTCTCTCTCTCTCTCTCTCTCTCTCACTTAATCTCATTCCCTTTCCTTTTCATCATTACTCCCAAGCATCCATCTCTCTTGGATGAAAACTTTGTTATGGTGGTGTGTTGTTTGCGTCCTAGCCACTGAAGCTAGGTGGTGTCCCCTGTTTGCTTTACCATGACAGGCTCGAGGCGCGCCATTCGGTCCCCGGTGTTTTAGAGACCGTCGGGGTTCGGGGTTCGCTTTGCTCCCGTCACCGCAAAAAAACTTGTATGTTGTGTAGAGTATGTTTTGTTAGAACATGATCTAGGAAATACCGTCCAGCACGAACGGGTAACCGTGCCCACGCAGACTGATGACTATAGCTGTGGCTGGCGAGCCTGTTTGAATGCCCTGTTGCTCCTCAATCAAATTATGGATGTACCGAACGTAAGTAATCGTGCTGTTTCATTGTTTGCTGCAACGTTTGTATGAAGCAACAAATGTGTGTATCACGCTTCTACGGGAACTTCGATTACATAACTACACCCCCAACGATGTGTGACATTTTTCTATAATGGCCATACAACATATTATAATCTCGGTAAACAGACGCACAAGAGAGGAAGCGGCGAGAGCTGAGGAGTTGGAAGAGGCTCGCATTAACGAAATGACGCAACGCCACAATCAGACTCAAGAAGAAGTTCGAAATATGCAAGAAGCAATAAATCAATATTAATTGGATGCCGCAGAAGTAGAGGAATGGGCTACACGTCGACGACAAGAACAAGAACAGAGGGAACCTTCACAGGTGCAAGAAGCATGGGAAGCCATGGAAGAGGCCCATGATTTCGAGTGACGTGAAAGGATGCCCAAGACCAACGTCCCCAGAGGCCGAAGTAGCAGCAACCAGAGAAGAGGGCAGGGGAGCAACCGGAACAGAGGGCAAGGGCCGAGTGGCACAAACCGGGGGAGAGGAAAGTAGCAAGGAAAGGGAGCAA
Source organism: Adiantum capillus-veneris (assembly GCF_014529385.1). NCBI lineage: Eukaryota > Viridiplantae > Streptophyta > Polypodiopsida > Polypodiales > Pteridaceae > Adiantum > Adiantum capillus-veneris. The sequence continues at coordinate 53,582,444 of NC_140955.1, read as the reverse complement.
TTTACTTGTATAAATCTTGACAGAAACAACACAATATGTAAAGTTTTGCAACAATAAAAATATACATTTTTGAAACATTGTTTGACGGCCACAAAATGTCTCTGCACTAGTCATTTTGAAGAGTACATCATGGTTTGCATGGCATCAAAGCTCTTTGCGTGCACAAGGTATGTGACCTAGCTTCCGATGGAACCAATTAAGTGAAGTGTATTTGTTAGTGACTCCTTGCACAATGTTTTTTTCTCCTTGCGTCTTGGAATCTAAAAAGAAGAAAAAGTTAGATTCTGTCTTAATGTATTAAAGACAATCAAAATTTATCGATTTAGTAAGCACCTTTCTATTGTTGAGACTGAATGCATACAATTCCGACAAAAGTGGAAGTTCTTCACATGTAAGATCTACTCTGAGCTGTGCAAGAGTTGTGCTTGACATTGTCTCCGTAGGTTGTCTCAAAAGTAGAGCTCCATTGATAAAGGTTTGTTCTCAAGGTTGTTCTCTGTATCTTGGTTGAGTGGAATAAGCTGCCCACTAAGAAGATGATATCTAATATAGTAAAACGATACTAAGAAATTTTGAGAGATTATAATGAACTTGCAAATTATGGACTTCTTTTGCAAAATACAGATTTTGTTCTGTGATTGTTTCCTATCCCAATTATCATCTAAAAAGTCTAAACAGCTCTCAGACTTGCAAATGAACATTGTTGCGGTAGTTCTTATTTGCTCATCAAAGAAAAAATCTACAAACACTTCAAGAGGCAAAAATAGTGTGAGCCGAACTATTTTTGTGGCAATTGAATACTTGAGGGACTTTTGTATATCCTGAAACAACTTATTCCTAAATCTTTCACTAGTTTGCGAAGCTGGCAAGGACCAATCCTTGCTATCAAAGGATGGAAGTGACAAAGGAGCTACACGACCCCAACCAATGGAAGTTCTCGGTTCCACATATGGCATATCATAAAAGAAAATTCCATTATCTGCAAGTTCCTTGTGTTGTCTTCCTCGGTACATTTGCTCACCAATAAACACATGGAAAGCATCAAAAATCCCAACTATGCTCTCAACTGGTTGCCAATCTGTCCTATTCGATGGATAAATATCTGATACATACCAAAGATGATATCCACCTTAACCTTTGAATATAATCATGCACTAAGCGAGATGCTGAAAATAACTTACAGTTGGGTCGATGCCTTGGAAAACTTGGAGGAGATGTTTGCAACCTTAAGTCTGCATGCTAGAAAGCATGTTGTATGAGGACCTCTTTCACCCGCTTGCTTTGTGCACACACTTTACACTAGTTAACTTGTCCCTTGAAAGCCTCCACGAAATCATTGCGTTGCCTCCTCTTCCTCCTCCTAGTTTGCAGTAGAACCCAACTTTCGATAGTTATTCGAGATGGTATACATGCTTGATCGTCTGTAGTATAACAGTTAAAACTGCTAACAGAGTCAATGGTAGTGCTAGGCCTTCGAGAAGTAGACATATGGTGTGCAGTAGAATACACAAAAAGGTTAGCGCAAATATGAAAAAGGGAAGAAGTTTTGAGATGGAAGTAGAGCTACTCAAAGTCATATTTGGGCGGGAACAAAGAACTAGATAGAGTCTTCAATGAAAGTTCTGGAATTCCTCGGTACAGAGTTAGTATGACTTACGGCATTTATGCCTTGAAAGTGTGAAATTGTGCAATTTGATGAACAAAAATAATATTTCCTCCCTTTTTTTAAAAGAGCTTGACTCCAAAATGTCGATTTTCAACGTAACGTTAGCCTCTTCCTCATTGGTCGAGCGCCACTCTCTCTCTAGAACTGAAAGGCCCAAAAGTGAGTCCAACTTTCTCCTAATGCTACAGTAATGTTGCAAAAAATATTGCTTTCACTTAATCTATATTTTTTAAGTATCTTGGGGGGCAGAGAAGCCTACCAAGTGCACAAAAAAGGGTGGCCACAAGGACGTGCAAATGACCCATCCATCAGTTTTGGATGGCCAATTTGCGTGCCCTTGTGGCCACCCTTTTTTTTGCATATGGAACCTATGTTTGCACTCAAGGACACTAGAAAAGGTGAGATCAACTCAGAATTTAAGTTTTCAAGCACACTATCACCTCCTTCAGCTCTACCTAAGAGTTCCCTACACCAAAAGGCCCAATTACATTGGACAGTTGAAAATTCTAGTTTAATGTTGCATAAACACTTGGTTTCACTATATGTTAACTTTTTTGGTATCCTATGGGGTAAACAAAGCTAGAAAGTGCAAAAAAAATGGTGGCCACAAGGGTGCGCAAATAGGTCATCCAAAACTGATGGATGGCCAATTTGCGCGCGCTTGTGACCACCCTTTTTTTGCATATGGAACCTATGTTTGCACTCAAGGACACTAGAAAAAGTGAGATCAACTCAAAATTTAAGTTTTCAAGCACACTATCACCTCCTTCAACTCTACCTAATAGTGCCCTGCACCAAAAGGCCCAATGACATTGGACAGTTGAAAAATCTAGTTTAATGTTGCATAAACACTTGGTTTCACTTTATGTTAATTTTTTGGTATCCTATGGGGTAAACAAAGCTAGAAAGTGCAAAAAAAATGGTGGCCACAAGGGCGCCCAAATAGGTCATCCAAAATTGATGGATGGGCCATTTGCGCGCCCTTGTGGCCACCATTTTTTTTGCACTTTCTAGGCTTTTCTGCCCCAAATGATACCCAAAAAGTTAATATTTGATTTATATTTAACTCTTTATGTTCAGAAGCAATAAACTCAAAACACATGGATAATAGACACATTAGACACAACTGTTAATCATTTTGTCATTTTGCAAAGTCAGCTCATTACAAAGATAAGGGTGTGCAATACAAAAAGAGGGGTAACTTTGGCTAATGCTCGAAGTCCCGTCCCAATCGACGTGCAAGCTGCATATCTTTTGGCTATATTGTCACTCACTTTGCATGATGGTGCATAGGTTGGTATCTTCCAACACCAAAACGATGTGCGCCTCTGTAGCTTCTTGAATAGCCTCTAGCACTATTGCTTGCATTCTATAGTGATCTCCATAGCTTTGAAGCACCTTCTTCACTGTGCGAGCAAAGGGGGTGCGTCGAATTAAAAGCTTTGTAGTCTTCAGGTAGTGCCGGATTTCTGCAAATGCCCTTGCTATTTTTCGGTGCCACTGAGGTTGTCTTGGGGGCGCTTGCACATTTGCTGGCTGGCGGCATTTAGGCTTCTTGAAAAACTTTGACTTACGCTTGTTTACATGCTTAGGGGCTTGATCTGCAGCCTCTTCTAATTCATCTTTTCCCTTGGCTCCTGATCTTGTGCTACGGGGAGAGCTCCCTGGTCTCGAGACAGTGTCTTCCCCCCAACAGGCACCTAGTGTGTGCGCGGTATATCAGCTCGCTACCATGGTGGCTTTATCTCTAATTTAGTGTCTGTATGGACCACCCGAGTCCTGGATGGTCCTGCTTGTGATTTGTGGCACAACAGCTCCTCCCTATCAGACTCTGGTGTTTGCTGGGCCTCTTATTCTCTCCAGCACTGGGTGAATTGCTTCATTCTTCGTCTAGGTGTTTCTCCTTGTGGATGTAAAGATTCTTTAGCCCTCGATGACTCTTGTGCCCTACTACCATGCCCACTGCTAGAAGAGTGTCTGGAACGGCCAGGTGTTCGTGGCCGTTTTCTTGTGCCTTTAAGCCATGCCGACTTCTCACATCCTTGGAGGGTGTTTTTGTTGGCAGGAGGATTCTCTTTTGTGGTTTGTTTAGTGCACACCATTTGGTATGGTAAGAGCTCATATGTGCCTAAGAAATGAGTGGTTTATGAGAACATGCAATATTTATAAGGGCCCATTAAAAAAGGGCCCTGTTCCACTAATTTTGTAAAAAAACTATTATTTTTTTAATTAAACATGTCGTTAAGAGTTGGACCCTGCCTTCATGTGTAGTCACGCGTGCAGAATCCACTTTGACCCTTGTTGCACTCTGCATTGGCACCATGCAGCATGCTTGGCGGGGCCTTGCGACACTTGCCACTTGTTGCTATACTCTTGACGACTCCATTTTCGCACTTCAATAGCAATCTTGGATTGTCGCGCACGCTCCATTGTACGAGAAAATGTTGTGCGAAAAAATCAGTTGAACATCTCCTCCAAATAATTGGATTGCACCATTCCACCACCATGTCGAGTATTTTTGAAGTACACCCCCCTTGCTTGATAATGTGACTTCTCCATGCCTTGAGTGCTAAAAATTTCAAGCGATCCATATTTGTGTATAAAAAATGCACCAAGCGCAAACCAGATATGTTGTTCACATGAGTAAATGATCCACATTATTTAATGAAAACAATCCCTTGTAATAAGTTCACCACGTAACATGGCTTGCCATGTAATATGTGATGTTATTTTCACACCAAGAAAGGGTGAAGACCTTGGTAAAATCCGTCAAGGCTTCTTGAAATGATTAGCGTTGTTCTTCTATTGTGCTGTTAAGGCCCATAAGCTTGACCATTTTATCAAAATGTACCTAAACTTTCTTGCGGTTGTTTGCAAGCTCGCCATTTGAATCATTGTCAGTAGTAGCTTTGCATAACTCCTTCCAAAGCTCCCAAAGGTTACCTGCCTGCTGGTTGGAGTTGTTTTGAGCAGCATATCGACCTGGCTTTCCTTGGGAAACTTTCTTCAAAAAGTGTCTAGCTTTTTGTCCACTCATTGACACTTGTTGAGCAATTTCATGGGCCTCCCCTGTGTTCTTTGCAGCAACAATAGACACATTTCCACCGTGATAGCCAATGGAATTCAAGAGTGCCTCCACTCTTTTGATCGCTTCCTGGGACTTTTTCAATGGTTGCATTGTGAAAGCATAGTCAATGTGGAGCTTCAATAGCCTATCAAAAATGCGCATGAATGTGTGTAATGTACAAAAATGTACATTTGATAGAGGAAATGGAAAGATTGGATTCCAAGCGTGTCCTTTTTAGCATGGTATGGGGCATTGAGCATGGGACATCTCAGAATAGACGCTTCACATTCTCTACTTTCATCTCCGACATCATGACAATCCAACCCTTGTTATCCATGCCCTTGCCATGGAAGCATGGAACCGATCTTTGCAGTGCTCTTGTGTGATTTTTGTCCGTTAGGTTTGTACCCTCGAGTGCAAAATGGAAAAGGCATGAGAGAATAAGCCCCTTGTTTGCAGCCACCACAAACACTTTATGGTCTTCAAGTGACCACCTAAGTGCCACTCCATATCATAGCTACCAAAACCCTCAACCTCCAACTTCTGACCTGTAATTTGGGAGTGTATTTATTCTGTGATCCATGGAGTTATCTCAAAAATCCATGAAAGTACTCCATTGGTCTCTTTGGGCACCTCATAGCACCCAACCACCAAATGTCTTCCTCTGATTGCACGCTAAAAGACAGGGTGGGAGATGGCTCGACTGAATCTCTTCGCTTGGTTTGCAAAGGGGCCTCATTCATTAGAGTGACATGTAGCCTATCTAAACTTTGACCTTTCACTATTTGACACTCATCAAATTTCAGCACAAAAGTGACCTTTGTGCCAAGCACTGCAAAATAAATAGTACCAAGACCTTATACTTCAAAGTCTATGATAAGAACACAACCAAAAGAAAAAAGTATAGTGTGTCACCTTCTTCAGGTAACTTGTAAAATCTAAGCATGGCTTGTTGAAGTCTTCTAAGGTCCACAAAAATATTGTTCCACATTGTGTAAGAGAAGCCCTTCTCTGAAGGTCTTATCGATTGTTGCAGAGCATTGTCGCAACTCGTATCATCGCAACGATTCCGTATCAATTGTTCCATATGTCCCAATACGGGAGAACACATCTTCGTTTGTGGAATTCTTTGCTAGTTTTACCTTGTGTGGAACGGTTTCCACAATGCCATGCTCTTTGAGGGCATACTTTAGGAGTTGGAAAATAGCATGATAGGCTTTGATGCTGATTCCAGCCTCATCACAAGCTTGTTGCACGTTGATAGCCGCTTTTCGGCTTTCCATAATTGCCATAGTAAGCTACCTCACCCTATCAAATCACTCAAACATTTTGGTTATCCCTACCATTTCACTGTATATAGGTGTGTGTGAGTTGGGGGACTTTTCCCATATCTTCTTAAAAACCCTTAATTAGCTAGTCACTGGGCTAGTTGAGCCAAAAAAATAAAAAATATAAGTATATTATGGCCCATTTGTGTGTAAATATTTCATTGTATATAGGGCCTAAATAAAAGGATTTTTCATAATTATTTTGGTATTTATTTAAATATTTCTACCTATGGTGTGTTATTTATGCTATGTACATTGACTCACCATTAACAAAATTTTTTCTTACCATTTTGCATACTCTTTATTCCATATAAAAATAATTTCATGCAAGCTTCTCTTATTTTTGGTGTAACTCCATCCCAACAAAAATCCAAAAAAACTAGTTTTATTTATGTGTATATTTTTTCACTATTGTGATTTTTCCTTCCTACATCTATTCTCTTTTACTCTCATAAATTAGAACACCAAAAATATTCATCTTTTTATGGTAGACTTATAATGAGAGAGCTTTATTTTGACCCCTTCATATTTTTTCCACCTATATTATTTATATTTGACATGTACATATATTTTTAGACCCCTCAATATTTGATTTTCTTAGTTATACTATTCACTTATATCATGATCTTAACAATATCTTCAATTATAGACCTACCAAATAAGGTCAAGGGTATGTGGAATGCATGTATGCACCATGGGGAGCTCACTCTTGGAGATATTCAAAAGAATCATCCAAATAAGGACCTCACAAGGACCTTGTGCAGTGGAAAAAAAAGTCGGTTTTGCTGAATTTTTAAAGATCACATGCTCCCCGAATTTGAAAAGGTGATACAAACAAAAGTTGTAGCTCGTGAGCTGAACTTTCACCTCAAATTTTTTCATATTTTTTTGAGCTACGAGCTGTGAGCTATGATTTTATTGGTGGACCCTAGTTTGCCCATGCTTATGCAGCTACACTCCCTCTTCCACTTTATCATTTTCCTCTTTCACACACACTCCTCCCTCTCCTTCCCACTCCCAAACCTACAACTCCCATGTCCTAATTCACCCTTTTCACCATTGCCACATCTCTCACACCTCCATAGCCTTCATCCTCCATTTCTACACCCTATGTGTCCCCCTTTCACTCTACATATATGTCCATATTACCATACTCTCTTCAGCTTTGTAAAGAACTTCAAAAAATCAGCAAAAATCCAAGGATAACCTCTGCAAATGAAGGCTTTTATCATGAATTTTCCAAGGTTTGAAATAACATAGCTTCATCGACACGCGCTGCTTCGCCATGCTGATTGCTTCTTCTTCCGGTGATGTAAAGAGGTAAATGTCAACTTCTCCAAAGCTTCAACCTCTCTTTACAAGCTCATCCCTTCTCTAACTTTTCTCATCATATATCTCACCATTTGGTGAATGATTTTGTAAATATTTTCTAGTGATAATTACTAACTACTAACCACTAACCTTATTGTAAAATGCACCCTCTACTAGAGTAGGCACTCCCAAATTATTCACTCAATCCTCTCTCCTTTCATCCTCAAAAATTCTCTTCCCTTGAGCCCACATCCATGTGACTCAAAGGACAAGAGAGACCCACCCTCATTAAATATATATATATATATATATATATATATATGCATAATCTTTTATTCCTTCAAATAAACTTGTTAGGCCTAATCCAAATCGGGGCTTCTAAAACCTATAAATAGAGCCCTTCTCTCCCTTGTAAATTATCACATGATCACACTATACCACACCATTCTCAACACATAACACACCACTCTTCAAGCCTAGTTGTGTAGAGTGTGTGCATTGTGAGTGCTCTATTCCATCACTACACATAGGTGCATGGAGAAGCTTGAAGTTAGTTATGCCATCTAGAGGAGTGGAGTGATACTATACTCTGCAATCACACTTGTAGCCTACTCTTGTCCATAAATAAGATTCATAGTTTTGGGTGCAATTGTATGCTGCAACTACGACTCTTCTCTCCAAATTGACTTGATAAGTTGGCTCATCAGGTGGTTGAAGGTATATTGTCCTTGAAGTTTGTTGTGCCATTTCATGCTTGGTGGTTTGAGGGCTTGTTGAATTGTTTTCCTAAAAGGTCAATTGTAAGAGGGTGCTCGGTGAGAGGGCTCCCGTGACCCTAAGACAATTTCTGTATTGGCAACAAGGTCAAGTTTTGTGTTGTCTCTCTATTTCTCATCAAGCTTTGTGTCAATCTAGTCTTTAAGGCTAAGATTGAGTTGCTCAAGTTGATTTGTGATCTTTACCTCTCTCTGGCGTGGTGAATGTTTGTGTTTGGTGTGTGTGGCTATCTTGCATTGCCCTCTCTTTGTGCGTTTGAGTACAAGGAGATATCACGTGCGTCCTAGTTCGCATCTACAACTAGGTGGTGCCCCTTTTCTTATTTGGTTTTGGGCTGTGGGTTGTTGTTGTCTCTGATTGTGCTTGCCCCAGCCCCAATTGAGCAGCACGGGAGCCTCGAAGGGTGTTTAGAGGCCACTCTTTTTGTTGCCCGGCCCAGATCGCCTCAACGTCATCATCACTAACCACATTTCTCAATTTACGCATAAGGTCCTTGGTGACTGCATCCTTAATGTGCTTACCTCTAGGTGATTGTAAGATAAAAATTACATCATGGGTATTCAGACAACTAGTGAGAAGGTTGACTCGATCATCTTGGCTTGTTCCACCGCATGCCTCCTGGATGAAGTTTCTAGCAACCAATAAAAGTAAATGTGAGAAAATAGTGTGAAGTAAGAATACATCATGCAAGTAAAGACCAAATCACCTTGTGGCTGTCACTCATTGTTTGCGTGCTCCACCCAAATGTGCAAGAGTTTCAATGGATGAATATGTGCGTTTGCATTCCCTTGCATACCAAGGGGTGTTGCTTTCAAGTATGTGATGGTGTTGGCAAGCTTCATAATGTGGGATTCATTTTCTTGCATTTGTTGTTGAAGAGTTTCAACCACCCTTTTCAAAGATACAATACTCTCTTGTAATGCCGCCGTCTTGAGGTGAAGAGCTTGACATTCGTGCATCCACATATGCAAAGAAGCACGTGCACCCATACACAACCACTTGCAATAGCCTAAAAAGCATGTTCCTCCCCTCCCAAGATATTGAAGAAATATCAAAAGGCTATAAAAGGATGGATGGAAGTGGCTTATAGGATCGTAAGGGTACAAATGGCCGTCCAACGTTGGTCTCACCAGCGGCACGACGTTCCTGTGATGACCTTTGATCACCCTCACATGCGGCCTTCGGTGCAAACACATGGGTAAGCGAATATGTATGCTTTTGGTGTGGGGAGTATGTGGTGGTGGAAGCAAACAATTTGTGATGTCCATGAGCACCATGATAGCTGTTGCGTGAGGAAGCAAAGGATGCAAAGATAGAGGGGGAGGGGGAGGGAGAGGGAGGAAGATGGGAGGAGAAAAGGGGGGAGGGAGAGATTGGGGAGGAGGAGGAAGGTAGGGGCAAGGAGGGAGAGGAGCGGGAGAGAGGAGGAAGGAGGAGAAGAGAACAAAGTGTTTTTACTTTTTGGGGGAAAAGTTTTTTGAAAAAATGAACTTTCTAAGCTTGTGGATTAAAAAAAGGGTCAAAAAATTATTTTTGGATATGTATATATATTGGGAGGGAGTTTTAAGTAAAACATAAGTAAAAATGAGTTTTTTTTAAAAAAAGTCAAATTTTGAGTTTTATTGACCCACGTTTTTGCTGATGGGGTCACACCCCTATACTTCCTTCACTTTAAAAAAGGTAGAGAGAGAAAGTAACCCCTTAGGTCCACATCATACATTTGTCTAAAAAAAAGGCTGAAAAGCCTACTTAAAACTACCTTCTTCAATGCCCTTGTCCTCTTAGCCCCACACAAAATTAGCCTTAATCCCTAAAAATTAAGATTCCTTACAAGGTCCATATTTCTCCTAATGATGTGAGAGTTGATGTTGCATCATGGCATATTTCCCAATGGTGGGACTTCATATATATGCATACATTGAAATGCATGGGAAACAATGCTGTGCAAAAAAGATTTTAAGGGGTTCTTCAGAAAGATGTGTAGCTATAAAAGCACATGACATGGCTTTGCAAGTTGGCACCCCTTTAAGAATGGTTTTTGTTGTCGAGGATATGTGCTCTCATCTTATTGTGCACTGTGTGTGAGTGTTGGACTCTACGACACTCCACCAATTGTAAGTTAATAGACTTTGACTCTTATTCTAATCTCATCCAGCATGAGCAACATGACTTAATTATGCTAAAATCTTCCAGCTTCAGCATAAGCCTAATAACTACGACTCTTAGCATAGAGTTTATTACGACTTGAAGCTTTGGGAATAATGCTTTTCTCATTTTGTGGCTCAGCAGCCCGACTCTGACTATGCCAAAGAGTGTTTTTTGCACCTTGGCGACTTGACTTTTTACATTCTTGTGCTTACTACAAATATTTCTTCAAGTGAAAGTAAGCTTAAATCCTCAAAAAGAGGATTAGTGAAGGACCAAGTTGGCATTGAAGGTTTCTTTTGCCATACCTGTTTTATCTTCTTTGAATCTGCATTCACTTTTGTTGGGTTGTCCTTCTTTGACTATGAAGACTCCATTATTTGTTTAATTCTCCAATTAGGCCTATTGATAGGAGTCTTTGATGTTGTTGTAGGCCTTTGTTCACTGTCGGCATTTGGCTTTTGACTAGGAGCATTGAAAGACTTAGGAATCCAAATATCTTGATGACCTTTGTATCTCCTTTGTTGACTTTTCTTCGCTCTAGGTTTTGTTGAGTTCTTGAGATCTTTATGCATGTCTGGTCTAGTTGCAGTTGTCTTGTGGTTGACTGGCAGCTAAATATTTGTATAACCTGTGTAGAATCCTTGTCTAAGAGGAAGAATTTTTGAGCTCTGTCTCTGTTCTGTATCCTCTTGAGAGTTGTGATAGACTAAAGCATCTTTCAATGTTGTTTTGTTGTATACCTGCTTCTTAGGTGTCCTAGGATATTGTCGAGGTTGATACCTTGTGGGCCTTCTTTCTTGGGAGGGACTTGATGTTACTTCATATGCTCTAATCTGCGATTTTGGTACCCATATCTATCTGTTACCTCTATAGTACTCTTGTGCTTTTAAGCTCCTTTGTGATGCTATCCATCCCATGTGTTTGTCTTTCTGTGTTGATATCCCATCTTTAATCCACACCATATCATTGACTTTGACTAAACTGCTCAAAACAAACACTTTCTTGACTTTCCTTTTCTTTCTTGAGTACTTTGGCTGTTATATCTTTGATTTTTTGGGTGGCTTCTTAGAGGTTTCAGCTGGGTCAGCAATTGACTAAAAGTTTTGAAAGCTTGACTTGCTTGAAGAAGCTGATCCACGAGGGTTCTTTGATGTAGAGGCATATGTTGTCACACCTTTCATGCTGATCAGTGGATGCTGATCGGTGGAAGGTCCACTTTACCTTTACCTCTATATACAAGATTTGTCTTTGATTCTTGTGACTTTTGCAACTCTAAATCTAGCATTAACGGTACCTGTATCTGCTGCTTGCTATCTCTTGGAAAGTAGAGTAGTAGTATTGTATCTTCTTTGTAGGCCTTGTGTTGGTCTAACCACTGATGTCCAAGGATGACATATGCATGCATGTGTTTTGAAGACTTTACTTGAAACTTTACCTGCTCTTCATGCTTCTAGATGCTAAGTGTAGCAACCATTTCTTCTTCGCTCGCAGCCTTACCTAGTATTGCCTTACTGTTTTGTTTTCTTGGAGTGATCCCGACTATTCTTTGGATGCTATCTACAACCATATTTCACTTTGGTTCTTTATCCACTAGAGTTTTGCATCTGAACTTGCTCCTTTTGTACTGCTGAGAACTACATCTATTCTCATTGGAGGTTCTATTAAAGATTTTTGTCCTGCTTTTGTCAAGGTCTCATCTTGATCTAAATGTGTCTCTATGGAGGGTGGTTTGAGACTTTGTGTTCCACTCTGACTTACATCGATTGATTCAACTGGCGATGTCTAGATCTTTAGACTTCCTATTGTTTCTTGGGTGTTTGTAATTTTGATCTTCTTTACTTCTTGTCTTTGTGGTATTCTCTGCTCGATAGCTTTTGTGGTTGCTCTTTGCTCTGTTTGATCTGCACTTCTTGATGTCTGATCTGCTTTATTGGGTTTGTACAAGGTCATGAACTTGCTGGTATTCATTGGCATATGCATCTCAATATGCATATGTGAGTTTGGTCACATGAAATTGTTTGAACACTGTGGGATTTGTCGGCTTTTGGCTTTGACTTGTGGAGATCAGCTGAAACTTTTATCCTTGATGATCTTCATAGAGGCATTTATTTGTAGACTCTGATGATGGAATCTGGGTCAATTGGAAACTTCCAACAACCATATGATCTTTCAATGGTTTTTGCTTTGAAGGGGTCTATTGGCTAGAAGTTCTAGGGCTTCTAATTGACATTGTGGTTCCTAGTACTAGAGCTTAGCTTGATGGATTTACAGCTTCCCCTTCCTAGGGTGTTCACTATAGCCTGCTCCATTATGAGAAACTGTTTGGCTATGGTTTAGTCTCACCATTTGGGATTATGAAGGCACACTTTGGGTAGAATTGTTGATGTTTGGCATCTGTAAACCTTTTGCATATTTTCCTATGTATCTCCGTGAAACATGACAAATTATTTCCCAAGTCAAGCTGTAGATAGCATTATCTTTTCCCTGATGTTGTCTATCCCATGGGTCTCCTATGATATGAGCTTATGTGGTTTCAAGACCCAAGTCACCATAGATCTTAGACTCTCGTCTATATCTAAAATTGTTTTGGTCAAAGTATATGCTCGTTTGATCACAACGTCAAAGCTTGATTTCCGATGGAGGAGAGTTTGGCTCTAAACAGATTTTTGGATTCACTTGGGTAATATCCTTCAACTCTAGAGAGGATGGGCTATAATAGATTCTATCCTTTGAAATGAACCATCCTTTCTGATCTAGCACTGAACACACTTCTATGAACTGGGATGTGGGCCGTTCAAACACTGGTTGATCCTTTCTGTACAATTTCCTTGTTTGGTCCACATAGTATGCATATGAATTATGTGTACCATAGAATGCTAATATCATTCTATTTGATGTGTCCCTTAGACTCGTGAATGATTGCACACTTGTAGCAGTGGATGCATAATCATTTGCAAACCTTACACTCTTTTTGACCTTCGATGATAAATCGGGATTCACGTTTGCAGTTTTCTCCATGCTTTGCTTGGTAGTTGATGTGTCCCTGCTGTTTGGATTTCTTGGACAATCTTCATGAAAATGTCCACTTTTTCTTTCACAATCTGAGCAATACGCCATGACTGGTGGTATTTCATTTGGTTTTGTCATGTCAAGCTCTAGCTGAAAAGTTTCAGCTTCTGTACTCGCCAAGTTGTCGGCATCTTCTTTTAAAACACTGAGCATCAAGATATAGACTGCTTCATCCTCACCTTTATATTGTCTTTGACTAGGTTCTCCAATTAGATTGGCTTCATTCAATTGACTGATCTGTTGGATCTTCCACTACTGGCTCTCGACTGTAAATTTGACCAATGTAATCCATGTACAACGATCCTGATTGCATATGCACTAAATGAATGCTTTGTGGGCTTGTGCAGGTTTCTAGATAACGACTTGGATCCATCTTTTGCACTTCTATCTGCACCTCATCTTTGAGCTTGCAATACCTAGCTCCATTGAAGTCTGTGAACATTTGAGAGTTCTCTGAATCTGGCTTTCCTATGATCAATAGGATCGTGGCTCCTGTGCTACTTTTGCCACTCATAAGATACCTTTGGCCTTCCAAATCTGTATATAAAACCTTATCTCCAATGTAGCCATATAGTTGTAATATTCGCTCTGTTGCAATTGTGCATGTGTTGCTCTTGTGTGACTGGTTAGATTTGGTCCTTGTGCATTTGAACTCTCGGCTCGACTTGATTCCATGTCGTCTTGGTCTTTAAGAACTATCTCTTAGCAGATCCTGGTGTTGATTAGCAGAATTACTCCTGCTAGAGTTTGATAAGACTGCTTTTGCCAAAGTACTTTTGGCAGTTGATTTCTCTTAGACTCACAAGAGTTGATTAACTCTAGCTCGAAATTGTCAGAATTGATTGCAACCTTTGAAATGATGATAATATAGGCCTTAAATAACCTAACCTACAATCTAATGTGATTTGTGTCCCGATTCGCAAGTTCCATCCATGAAACTGCCCCAATGGCCTGACTTTACTAAAAATCGTTTTGAATTGCACTTTTATATGCTTGATCCCATTTTGACAGGTTTTTTATCGTTCGCTCCAACTGCTCAATTTTTTGCTAATTATTGTGATTGGTCTGTGTATATCACTTCAATCTGAGCTAAGTAATTCAGAAATAAGATTTCCAAATTCTACCCTTGCAAAGAGCCAAAGGATTTGAATAAGATTCATCAAGTCAAACTCAATTTCTCGACAATCAATACAAATTTCAGTGTTTATCAAGTTTTTGATCAGCTTTCTGATCCAAACTCCAAAGATGTTTGTAATTATGCATAGAGTCTTTGGTATCAACCTTGATCCATTTTGAGCCAAATGCAAAAAAATGCGATTATTTACTTTTGACCTAAACTGAACAATTTTTGCACTTTTTTCAATCCTCGATCTTTTTGTGACATGTTTTAAGCCTCTAAGTGAAGTCTCACAAAATTTGAACAAGATTCGTCAAGTCAAACTCAATTTCTCGACAATCTGTATGAATTTTAGTTTTGGTAAGTTTTTGGCATGTTTTGTGATTCAAAACTCTATGAGTCTTCACAAAAGATGTTTGTAATCATGCATAGAGTCTTTGGTATCAACCTTGATCAATTTTGAGCCAAATGCAAAACAATTTATTATTTACTTTTGATCTAAAATGAACACTTTTTGCAAATTTTCCAAAGGTCAGTTTTTTTTTGACATGTTTTAAGCCTCTAAGTCAAGTCTCACAAAATTTGAACAAGATTTGTCAAGTCAGACACAATTTATCGACAATCAGTACGAATTTCAGCTTTTGTCAAGTTTTTGGTATGTTTTGTGATCCAAACTCTATGAGCCTTCACAAAAGATGTTTGTAATCATGCATAGAGTCTTTGGTATCAACCTTGATCAATTTGAGGCAAATGCAAAAAATACGATTATTTACTTTTGACCTAAAATGGACACTTTTTTGTAAATTTTTCAATGCTCAGTCTTTTTTTGACATATTTTAAGCCTTTGAGTCAAGTCTCACAAAATTTGAACAAGATTCATCAAGTTCATGCACAATTTCTCAACAATCAACATGGATTTCAACTTTTGTCAACTTTTTGGTATGTTTTGTGATCCAAACTCTGCCTTCACAAAAGATGTTTGTAATCATGCATAGAGTCTTTGGTATCAACCTTGGTCAATTTTGAGCCAAATGCAAAAAATGTGATTATTTACTTTTGACCTAAAATGAACACTTCTTTTTCACTAGACAGTCTTTTTATGACCTGTTTTAAGCCTTTGAGTCAAGTCAAAACTTAATTTGGTCAAAAATCTCAAGAAAAAGTAAATAATCTGAGTTTTTACAAACTCTTGAAAAATTACCTCAATTGCATCCTTAAGCTTACCCACTGGTTCATACAGCTTTTAGAACATAATCTCCAGCCGGATTCAGTGACTGAGAGTCTTTTGGTGCTATTTCAAGTCGTAGACCTGAAATTTTGCAACTTCACATAAATAACCCACAATTGATTCTTTTGGAGTGAGCAATGTTCAGAGATCACACCTCGGATTCTACTTACCCTACTCCTAGGTTCTTCTGCAATTGGGTTACGGAAAGTGTCCACAAACACTTGTTTTCTTGTTGTTTATGGTTTCTTGAGCATTGATCTTTAGACTTGTCTTGTCCATCGGTCATTCTCAAAATCCTAACCTAATCCTACAAGGTACTTAGCAAGTACAGTCAACTCCCAAGCTACCTCTACACAGCAAAAGACAACACTCTTAAGCTATGTGATTTTTAAAAGAAAGTTTAACTCTAGGTGAACCTAAAGGAAGTTATGGACAACTACACACGGCGCTCTCGTTTTTTCTACTTTAGGTCTACTCGTCCCCGGTAGCGGGCCAAATGTGGGATGGGTATGGGTTTCTAACCTCACTCCTATTTTATTGCAGACATAGCGAGAATCACGAACATAATTGTCAATCCATGGGATGAAGCTGAGTCGAGTAGTGCATAGAGGTTACAAGAGGGTGTCAATCTCTTGGAAAACAATAGACAACTCGCATCTAACACAAGCTACACTCAAATGACCTAAGTCATCAAAAGCTAATCGTTAATCGACAAACAAATCATAACCGTTACAACATCAAACGACATCCAAATATTACGAAACGTCTAGGACATGTATATAGCACCTAAGCACACATGCTTATGGTCTCAAATCTCACTTTAGGTCAAGTGCAAAAATCACTATTATTAACAACAGTGAGTCTTTGACCTAGTCGTTTTTTTACCTTGAATGCATCTAAATGCTTAGCAATGGTTCCCCAATACCCCGCCTATGCTTACTTTGTGATTTCCTAGCTTAAATTCCTATTTATGATGAAATTAGGTGTTAACCCTCACGGCTCACGGACGTTGTAACCTACGATGGACATTGTATTATTTAACTGATGAGAGGCGCACTCTAACTGGGAAATTCAAGGGATTAGTTGGCTAAGCATGGGCACCCAAGTGTGAATGGGGTGAGCTCATATAAAAGCCAACTAAACCTAAAATTCACTTATTCTCTCATTTGTGCAATAGAAGAGTGCTCTTGCTCCATCTCCATCTTCTTCTTCTTCACCTCCTTGTGTGTGTGTGTATGTGTGTGTGTGTGTGTGTGTGTGTGTGTGTGAGAGAGAGAGAGAGAGAGAGAGAGAGTGCGATCGAGCATTGCGGCGGCACGACGGCGGTGAAGCGGTTGAGCGCGACGTAGCGGCGTCTCCTTCTTTTTCGCGGCGAGGAATCCTCCACGGCAGGAGCATAGAGCGGTGAGTGACACACCATTGCCCTCTTTTGAGCTTACTAGTTAAGCTAGTTGTGTGCTTGGAGCCGTCGGTGGCTCGCACACAGTGTTAGGCAAGTCCCTTGCATCGACAGTGCGGCAAGGAGCGCACATTTTTGGCGCCGTTGCCGGGGAATCGCCCTGCACTAAGCCCAAGAGGCACTTTGTGCTTCTCCTATGAGTTGTTTGTAGTAGGAAAAGAAGAGGAAGAGGAAGAGGAAGAGGAATGAGTTATTTTTCTGCAAGTTGTTAATTTTTGTATTGTTTGCAAGTTCTGTGATTTCTGCATAATGTTGTGTTTTCTGTTTGCACACAGTCTTTGCGCAATTAGTAGCCGTTAGCTTGTTCGCAGTGAATGAATAAGTAGGTAGACAGTTAGCAATTTCTGTTTGCACACAGTCTGTACACAGTTTTCTGTCAAGGTTTGCCTGCACACAGTCTTTGCACAGTAAGGTAGTGAGAGAGGAAGTAGGTGGACAGTTAACCCACTGTCAGTAAGCAGTTAGCAGAGTGGTTAACAGATTAGTTAGTAGATTAGTTAGTGGTTAGCAGCACTGTTATTAAGTAAATAAGGTAGTGAGATGTCTTTGAGCTGTGATCTGTTGACAGAGAGGTTAGGTAGGTGTTGACAGTGTGTGTGGCCAAGAAAGGGTCACCTAAACCGCACGCGGTCGTCGCCTTAAAAAAAACAAAAAACAAAAAATAAATTTTTAAAAAAAATAAATTTTTAAAAAAAATAAATTAAAAAAAAACCCGAAAATATTTAAGCGTGAGTGACTGGGGGGCTACACTAAAATTTTGATCGGGATCGGGATCGGGATCATTTCCCCAAGCCCAAGCCCAAGCCCAAGCTTGGGGAAAATATTTAAGCGTGAGTGATTGGGGGGCTACACTAAAATTTTGATCGGGATCGGGATCATTTCCCCAAGCCCAAGCCCAAGCCCAAGCCCAAGCTTGGGGAAAATATTTAAGCATGAGTGACTGGGGGGCTACACTAAAATTTTGATCGGGATCGGGATCATTTCCCCAAGCCCGAGCCTCAGTCCTCAGTCTTATGATATATACTAGACTCACTCTTATATATATACCCTACCCCCTCAAGAGGGAATGAGAGCATGTGGGGCAAGTCCTCCACTCTCCTCCCTTCTCTTCCCACTTGCACCCTTAGACTTTCTAATTTGGGCCTAGTTCCCTACTAGAAATTGACGGTTTTAGGGATTCCGAGGGCATAAAGTGACCAAACAGAGGGCTGTAAAGCACGGCATGTCCTCTGACCGAGATGCTTGTTTTGAGCTATCATACGTTCTATACTATAGCTGGGTCAGAAAAAAAAGGACCAAAAAATCAAAAAAAATAAAAAAATTTAAGAAAAGACTTGGGTTGCAAAACACCCAAAATTACTAGGTGAGCAGCCTTCACGGGCACTCACTGACACTTCTAGGGGATCCAAGTCATATGAACCTACGCTCTGGACGAGTGTTAGAGCACGAGCATATTGGTAGTGCCTCCATTACGCGGGCACCCATTATTCCTCCACCCCTTCGGCCGGGACTCAAGGTAGCGCGACCCAAGATCCTCATATCGCGTCTAGTGATTCTTCCTCTGACTACGAAGTCATGGAGGGGTATCTTACACCAAACCCTGATAGTTCAAGTCAAGACATGCATGCCATGGGCCCACGGCCCGGGTCCAGCGTGTTTAGCCGCTTAAAAGAGACCCTTAGTAGAGCTACTCGCTCCGAACATGCGGTTAATGAAATAAATGAAGGGAGTGGGGAAGTAAATTCGTCATTCATGCCTAAAATAGACCCTATGCTTCTTGAGAGTGTGCATGTGAATGTTCCATCCACTGCACCTCCTGATCCTTTAGGACTATCTCCCTCTGAGGTTTTACTACCCGATGGTAGGAGTCTTGCCGAAGTACAAGAGATCGAACGCTATATGCAAGCAACAAGGGAGAAGGAAATTGAGAACCTACGAAGGCTAGAACAAAGTCGAGCCCTGAAAGCAAAGGCTCCTATGACAACAATCATGCCAGCCGAGCAACCGAGTGCTCCCAAGGTAGCAGTCACGGAGGGGCAAGCGATGGGGAGCAATAATGCTTCCACCTTGAGGGAAACCTCCAGCACGCCATGCCTAGATGGGATATTCCTAAATGAAAATTGGGAGTGTGACTTACAAGCGGAAGCTTTAACTGATCGGTACACAGGACACACCTATCATGTGGGTTGGTTAGATGTTCTACAATCCACATCGGGTGCTACTAGCATAGATGAGCAACAACAGAAAGTCTGTGATGTCCTCCATAGGATTGTCGAGTTAGAAAGACAGAACACAGGGATCAACATGCCTTCAACAGGCCTAATGAGATTCTTGGATACGGGAAAGGCCAACCAACCAACCCTATCACAAATGGAGACTCCCTCAGTGAGCCCCATTGATCCTCCATATGTTGTTTCGCCAGGAGCCTCAGTACAATATG
This sequence comes from Adiantum capillus-veneris, assembly GCF_014529385.1. NCBI lineage: Eukaryota > Viridiplantae > Streptophyta > Polypodiopsida > Polypodiales > Pteridaceae > Adiantum > Adiantum capillus-veneris. The sequence goes on along the minus strand of NC_140955.1, from coordinate 53,562,834 downwards.
AGCCCACAAGTGGCAGCTTTACCTTCCCAGATCTAGCTCATCTTTCTCTTAATGACACTACGGCTACCATGCATATCCCAGTGGTGAGCATGACAAGAAGTACACCATGGAGTTCATTTGTTAATACTACGCCGATGCCTAGTAGTACAGTGCCCCCAACTATATCTACATGTATGTATCAATCATGTGCACCTGTCGTACCTCAGCCTTATGTAGCTCCTACACCTCCGATTATTCCAAGAGCATACAATCCACAATGGCATTATCCAAGCTCTTTCGCCATGCCATTTAATAATAACATGCCATATCAGGCACCCCCTATGCCTAGGGCCACGCCTGTAAACTTTGGACCACCTTCTGGTACACCACCATACGAAATATGGGACCCAAGAGCCGCACGTATGCCAAGGCCAAGGCCAACTCCCATCTCACATGTGGTTCCAGGAGCACATACACCCATTATACCTGCTCAAATAGGAGATTTGGCAGCATTTTCTCAAACTATCGGTCGCTCTATTGCGGAAAACATGCGTAGTGCACCTGATAGAGAGCCTAGGAGCAAGGCAGTTCAAGTAGCTAAGCTCACACAAAAATTCAGTGGAGACGGAGATGCTAGAAAGCATATGGAAGTCTTTGAACATGTGTGCGATTCCTTGGAAGAGCACGATGAGCTACATAAGTGTAAGGCTTTGAGTTTGACCCTAAGCGGAAAGGCTGGAGATTGGTATAGAACCTTAAGAGTAGAAGAGAAAACGATCTACTCTACTCTTAGGAGACTGTTCTTAAAAGAATACATACGAGAGGGAGTACTTTGGGGTGTAGCCTCTCAGCTCCAGAAAGCCCAACGAGAAGAAGGTGAATCCGTGAGAGACTTCATTAGTCGCCTAAAGAATTTGAATTCTTGATGCAATCCAAACGAGCGATTCAACAACAACCAATTGCTCGATAGATTCATTAGGGGACTACGACATGAAAGTATCTATAATGGCCTAGTCATTAGAGGTATCACTACTTGGGAAGCAGTCACCATGAATGCAATCCAATTGGAGGATAATTTAATGATTGCAGGAGAAAGAGTGTCTGCCGAGCCGAAGTCTAGTAGCTCGCAAGCATCAGGGCATGAGCCAATGAAGATAAAGCCAATCGCGAAAGAGAAAACGATATCTGAGATGACTCTGGCAGATCACACCAAGGCCATCCAAGAAAGCCTTAGGGGTAATCGTGCTCCACAAAACACTCATATGTATCCAAGAAGGAACCAACAATGGTGCTCAATTTGCTTGGGCCCACATACTACGAGTGAATGCCCTACTTTCAGAGTAAAGTTTAACGGAACTTGTAACGCGTGTGGTAGGTATGGCCATCAAGCGAAGGATTGCCTAATGCTTAAACGCATCATGGAAAATAGACCGCCTATGGCTTGGGCAGAATCACCTCGAGTTCCTGCATTGATGCCTAACCCACCCATGGAGAAACAGTTGCCATTACAGCACATGGTCCCTAGAACCCAAAATGTGGTCCAAACCACACCGTTGCCACCTCCAGTGCTAGGACCGCAACCCCCTCATCCAAGAGTTACACCTATGAACCAAATAGGTTGCGATTCATCTAGTACTTATGTAGATTGCGAAGAGGACATAGACTCTAGTATCACCTATGGAGTCGACATGCTTGAGGAGTGTCCCATGTACTATATGGAAGACCATTGGGGACAAATCAAACCAGTATATCAAGCTACTGCTCTAGCAGCAAGAGGCCAAAACATTAATAGTTTTGCCAGGAGACCACCTCTTCAGTGCTACGAATGTGGTGGACCACATCAAGTAGCTGAGTGCCCCATTAGAATGCAAAAGAATGCCGCACTAATGCAAACAATTCAAGGGAGTGCATTGGCAATGCCAATACTCACTTGTAATCATTGTGGCATAGATCATTTGATCGCACAGTGTCCTAACAATCCAAACACACCGAAAATCACACCATAATAGAGATTTTTGATGGGACACCACCAACTATAAACATAGCACCAGTGAATGCACTCACACGGTCGATGCTCCAAAAGCAAAATTACATCCTCGAAGAGAGAGATGCTGCATCCATTGGCCGAGCGAGAAAGAAGAAAACACGAAGAAAGAAATCCCTTAATGCTTCTAGCTCAAAACCTAGTTCAAAGACTAACATAGGGACAGGAGAGGATCCCGTGTATATGAATGACCCTGAGGATGACTCAGATTCGATAGAGACCACGGAGACCAAAACTGTTACTACAAAGGAAAAAGCCAGTGAGGAGGATCATGAGAGGGAATTACGACGAACACCAAAAGAGTATTCAAAGTTAAACCACCCAGTTGCGAACTCCCAAGATAAGCCACGAGAGACAAAAAATGAGGATTGCAAGAGAAAGATTGGAACCTATCCAAACCCAACAGTGGAAATTGAACGAGTCCAACAACTGAGGGGTTTGGTGGAAGAAACTCAACGAAAATTAGAACCTGAACCCAAACATATCCAGATGTCGGACACAGTGTTTCCCACACAAGTTCAACCTCACAAGAACTACAGGCCGTTAGCTATACCCACTATCATTCGGGAAGAGAGTGAGGGTAGGACATCTGAAAGTGGACACACACCTTTCCTACTAGAGAGAATGTTCAACGAGGGAATGCCCGACCCCCTTGAGGAAGTGGAGATTCCATCTTCACCATTCTCTTGTCAGGGTCCTACGTCCCACAAGATGCCATTAAATGTTGCCAAGCTGATGGATTTCATGTCTTCAGAAAACGTACGACTATCATGTCTAAGTTATACGGAGATCCAGAATTAGTCCTAGCTCTTCGAGCCTTCTCAATGGAGAATTACAGGCCGGATTACCACAGTTTGCACATATGAACAAACCTGACTCGGTGATGAATGATGAGGAACATTTAGCACCACCATCTGACCTAGCGGGACATGAATCTGTAATTGAAATACCCGTTAACAAGTTGGGGCAATACTTTGAAGGTGATGAATCTAATGCTACTCTACCAATCACTACTAAAGGATTAATTGTAAAGGGGGTCCTTGAAGGTGGTGCGGGAGTCAGCATGGTGACAAAGAGTTGTTGGGAGTCTATGGGGAGACCTCACCTTGAAGCCACAAGCGTAGTGGTAAAAATGGCTAATGGATCTATTGTTACGCCTATTGGAATGCTAAAGGATCTCAGGATCAAGGTCTTGGGACACAAGGTAAGGCAGACTTTCATTGTTATGGATTTTTCCAAGAATCCTATGTCATTTGAGATGATCTTAGGGCGTCCATTCATGAGGGAAGCAAAAATGGTGCATGACTGGTCCAAAAACCACGTCTACTTACAGTTCCAAGACTCTGTCATTCGAGTTCATCTTTTAAGTGGTCGAACGCATCCTCTAGGAAATAAATTCATCATTGATAATCGATCAGACACAACAATTCACTCAGCTCCATTACAGTAATCTTACACATGTAACGAAGACACAGATATTGGGGAGAACTCTCCTTATATGGATATCCTACCCGGAATGGCTGAGTCAGACAATGTCGATTGGGTGCACCTAGCGGAAACTATAGATACATGGGGAGCTAGAGGAACAACTTGGGTAACACCAGATGGGGAAGAGATACCACACATTGCACCAATAAACATGTTAGGTGTAGCGCATGTAACATCCGATGATAAAAAAGAGGCACACCTACCTGAGAGTGAAACTGATGATTCCTCAAAGGCTTCAGGCCAATACACATCAGAAACAGAATCTCAGGAAGAAATGGATTCAGAACCTGAGGAAACATCGAGTGAACCAAGTATAGAAACTAAACACTCAAGGCCTAGTACGACCATCTATGGTAATTTATATGAGCGTGAAGAAGATACAAGCGAAGCCCTATCAGGCGAGTCGAGTTCAAACATTTACCAAAATCAAAACCTTAACAAGAAACAAAGGTCATATAAGAGACGACGATATCGAGAAAATGTGAGAGCAAGGATAAACAAGGAAAGATCTACTGCAGAATGGCTTAGCTATCTAGGGGCATGTGATGCTCATCGAAAGCTAGTAGACAATTGGGGTGAACATCTCCAGAGTGTCATGTGGTGCAGCCCGCGACCCATTGACCTCGCTCAATTGAAGGTTACAGAGCCGAAATTGAGTCGAACTATAAGAAGACGTCAAAACCGAGAGTTAGCACAACAACAAAAGGAGGCAGAACTAAAAGAAAGGTCTCCGTTAGGACAAGAGCCTGCTGACTTACATACGGCTCCTGAACATTTTAAATCTTATACCACGGGGGAGCGAAAGGTTGTGTATGCCAAAGCCCAACGAATACCTACCAATGGAAGCAGTGGAGTCTATGATGGTCCAGCGGTAGTTAGAGAAATAGAATTAGCAAAACCAGGTGAGGAGTTTAAACCAGTCTTTATTGCTCAAGACCTTACAGAAACTGAAGAGGTTGTACTTAAGGAGCTCCTCAAGGAATACAAGGATATCTTTGCTTGGACATATCATGACATGAAGGGCGTTCCACCTTCTGTGGTGCAACATACAATTCCCATGATCAACATTGCTAAACCCGTCCAGCAACGACCCTATCCAATGAATCCTAAGTACGCCAAAATTGTACAAGAGGAGATTGAAAAACTTATCCAATGTGGATTCATATACCCTATTGAGCACTCAGAATGGGTTTCTCCAATAGTCATTGTGCCAAAAAAGAATGGGAAACTAAGAGTGTGCGTGGACCTCAAGAAAGTTAATGCAGCCACTAGGAGAGATCATTATCCCTTGCCATATTCAGAACATGTGCTTGAAAGAGTTGCGGGCAAGGAAGCTTATAGCTTTTTAGATGGGTACTCTGGTTACAATCAAATCACAATTTCATTAGAGGACCAAGCTAAAATTGCTTTTATCACAGAGTTTGGAGTGTTTGCATTTCGTGTTATGGCTTTTGGCTTAACAAATGCCCTTGCTACATTCCAACGATTAATAAACACTGCGTTTAAAGAATTTCTAAGGGAGTTTTGTGAAGCTTTCCTAGACGACCTTTGTGTTTATTCTTCTTGGGAGAAGCATTTGTTATATCTACGAAAAATATTTGAAAGGTGCAGATTTTATCGCATCTCATTGAACCCTTTCAAATGCCAATTTTGGGTTAAGCATGGAGTCATTCTAGGGCATAGTGTCCAAGAACGGGATATCCACAGATGAGAGTAAGATTAAAGCCATTGCCGATTTTCCACCACCTACGAACTATAAAGGAGTTCAAAGATTTATGGGCCATGTTGGTTATTATCGAAGGTTTATTTTAAACATTGCCGAGATAGCGCGTCCATTGTACAAGCTTCTTATCGAGTTTCACTGGACGGAAGAATGTCATCAATCTTATGAGTTATTCAAGAAGGCCCTAACAAGTGCTCCAATCATGCGAACACCTGATTGGAATGTACCTTTTCATGTGCATATTGATGCATCAAATTTTTCTATTGGGTGTGTTCTAACCCAACCAGGAGAACATAAATTGGACTACCCTATTAGCTTTGCAAGTCGCCAATTAAATGATGCCGAGATGAACTACACTACTACAGAGCGCGAAGGTCTAGCTATGATTTATGCAGTAAAGAAATTTCGCTATTACCTTCTTGCTACCAAGTTTGTGTTTTATGTTGATCATCAAGCATTGCTATATTTGGTAAACAAGCCGTGTTCCACAGGTCGAATTACACGATGGTTGTTAATTCTTCTTGAGTTTGACTTCACCGTTGTTGTGAGGCCTGGGAGGAAACATGTCATGGTGGATCATTTATCTCGTATCCCTAATGGCGAAGCTCCTACGGGGGTTGATGATGAATTGCCTGATACTCCTTTGTTCATTGTTGAGACAATGCCTGAATGGAGTGAAAAGATTGTTAACTTCTTAGTTAATGGTTTTCCACCCAAAGAGCTGCGAAAAGATATAGCTCGAAAATTAATCAAGGAATGCGAACCCTATTGCTTACTGGCTGGAACTCTCTATAAGAGAGGAAAAGATGATGTTCTTAGACGCTGTGCCCGCGAGGATGAGTATTTATATATTCTACAAGAGGCACACATGGGCGTAGCTGGTGGTCACTTTTCAGGAAAGTTGACTGCCCGAAAGATCTTACAGTCAGGCTATTGGTGGCCCACTCTGTTTAAGGATGCATCACTTTTTGCAAAGGGATGTGATGAATGCCAACGCTTCAAGAAGCCACAAAGAGGGATAGGATGCCTCTACATCCCATCAAGGTAACCCAACCATTTGAAAAGTGGGGCTTAGACTTTGTAGGACCGATTAGTCCGGCTGCACGTAACACGCAATCACGATATATCATTGTGGCTACTGACTATGTAACCAAATGGGCTGAAGCAAAAGCAACACGAAAGGCGGATGCAAAAACAACAGCTAAGTTCCTCTTTGAGAACATTATCACACGTTTTGGATGCCCCTTTGAACTTGTGAGTGACAATGGAACTCATTTTATAAATGAATTAATAAAAGAACTCACATCAAACTTCATAATATCTCACCACAAGTCTACACCCTATTATCCCCAAGAAAATGGCCAAGCTGAGAGTACCAACAAAACTCTCATCTCCATTTTGACAAAGACAGTTGAGGCTCATCGCACTGATTGGGACCTAAAGCTTACATCAACTTTATGGGCTTATCGTGCTGCGTATAAAGTTGCTATTAATTGCAGACCGTTTAAGATGGTGTATGGCCAAGAAGCAGTTATGCCATGGGAGTTTGTCATTCCTAGTCTTTGAGTAGCTTCTCAAAAAGGTTGGGATGGTAACCCCTTAGTGGAGCAATTATATATCCTGGAAAGGCTAGATGAAGAGAGGCAATTAGCTGTGCGAAATGCTCTAGTGGAGAAGGATAGGAGAAAGAAGTGGTTTGATAGCATTTAAAGGATAAAGACATCAAGGTTGGTGATAAAGTTCTTATGTATGGGGTACGTAATGAAAAGAAGAAATTGAAATACGCTGGTAAGGGACCATATCGAGTGTGTGAAATTACCCCGCAAGGTACCATTCGTGTGGAGACTCTAGATGGAGTTGAAACCATTGGATTCCTTAATGGGAGTAAATTCAAAAGATATTATGATCCTCTAAGCCAGGAAGAGTTGCAAGCCATCCATCAAAAGAAGGCTGCCAAGGAACAAGCAGAGCTTAGAAAAATCCAAGCAAGAGTTGAGGCTCGAGAACGACAACAACGTCTTAAACGCCAACGAGAGGCTAATCTGGGAATCACGCAAGCATTTTTCGAGGACACAGATGACGACTCATTAGAATCTGAGCCACCCCTACGATACCCAATTGAGCTAAATAGCCCCTATGGGAAAGTACTATACAATGCCTTATTAGATACGGGAGCTAAACACAATTTGTTATCCTATGGAGTTTGGTGTCAATTAGGGAAACCGACCCTATCCCAGAGTACGATGCAAGTCAAGGTCATTAATAAAAAGAAAAATGCTATTCTTGGAGTCCTTCAGACCCCTGTTGTCTATGACAATGGAAGCATAGTGCAGAGGTTTCTAATCATGCCCGCAGGAGCTATGGAAGGCAACGTAAACCTGGGACGCACGTGGATGTTGGCAACCAAATGCACTATTGATTGGGATACTGGTAGTGTCACGACGCGACCACCGACTCTTACCCTTATCATTCAAGCAAAGTCACCTACGTTGCAAACTCTAGCAAAGTTGAAGGATAGCCAACATTCACAAGCCAAGGTGGTTAACACGTCTTTGTCGGCTACCCATGAACCTAGCACTTCAACACTTGTAGTTGTAGCAAGCAGTAATATTGCAAGTACTCAACCTGCACGACCTAAGAGTACATATCAATGGGTCCCCAAGGCCTTACTTCCAACTACCTCAACCCTCCCATCCATTCCAAGAAAAAATTCCCCTGGAAAACCAAGAGCGCACTATAGGAGAGTCAAGACCAAATCACGATGGATTCCAAAACGACTATTAGAAGCCCAAGGCTACTATGATGGAAATGAGCAAATTTGGGTATCTAAACGTAAAATGTGTCCTTCCCTATCGACAACAAACCCATATGAGTCAAACAGTGTAACGCTAAAGCCAATGGCAGACCGTGGGAAGGGAAAGATCACAGAATGCTACACACCTAGTCCAGAGCTAGTTTGGGCTCCAAGGAAAAACCAATTTATTCCACCTAGCTCAGGAAGGGGAGAGTTCCATGAAGCTTCTAGCTCCTCATGTAATACATCCATAGAGGTAAAAGCTTCTACACAGCCTCCACCTACAATAGTGGACCTCCATGAAGCTACAAAGGAATCCACACCTTCCAGTGTTCAAGAATCACCTGATGAACCACTTCAAGTTCGATCCTGGGAGAGTACCTTACCACCCTTGCAACTCGACGAGGCACCTAAGGTAATAGAAAACTACTGGCAAAAATCTTCACCTATAACAACTTGGAACAACTGGTTTCAAAGGGTGACGACATCATTTCAAACGGTATGATCTACCCAAGGAAGGGGGGAGTGTTTGTGGACATCCATTATTCACTTGCTTCCCTCTCAACCTTTCTCCCTGACCTCTTAATCTCCAATCTTAGGGAATGTATATATAAAGTCTTATACTCACAAAAACAAGATAAAAAAGTAAAAGAGCAAGATCCATAACACAAAATCATAAAAACAAATTATGCACAAGAACACGACCCTTGTAATATTTGCACTCTAACCATCATCTATTTGCGTGTACAGATATGGCTAGTACGCTAGAGTCATCCACTCCTGCCTTGGGTGAGAGGTACCCTCGTTCCTTTTCACAAATATTTCACATGGTCTTTCCAGTGCTTGCATGTGAATGGGATTTGATAGGTACGCTAGCATGTGAGAGGAATTTTGAGGAGTTAGAATGGCTGATACGTCTCTTGACCACGTCTGATCCATACTTAGTAGAGAGCGTTTCTCCCATTGCACAAGCCTACCCTTTTGACCAAGATGACTATAGGCGTCTAGTGACCTTCTTAGTAAACATGGGCACCTATGATGAAGAAGAAAATTTACAGGACTACACGGATGGCACATATGGTCTCATGGATGATGAATTTGTTTATCTCGATGACGAGGATAGGGGTTTAGCCTTAGGGTTTCCCCCCAACCTCTACAATATCCTATTCCCTTGACTCTCTAGGGAGAGTGCAAATAATTAGGTTAGGGTTCCTTATGTTTTTTGTTGTGTTCAATGAGTGTTGGTACCTTTTCCCACTAATGTGCCTCCTGGAGGTATTCCTTTTGTTTCCTAGTGTGTACAGAAGCGTGTTGCTATTGATAGGATTTGGACCTTCATGGAATCTTTATCTCGACTCACTCTTCAAATTCAGCTCGACCATCGACACAAACAGGTGTTTCTTGTCCATTAGCATTACCCCTTATCTTTTTTGCATCTATGATTGTCTGCTTTAATTGTGATTGGTAGCCTAATATTCACCGCATTTGCTTAGTATCAAACATTTAATTCAATGTAATTTTTTGTCATAATCACTTGTCTAGGTTTAAAAATCAAGCAGTCCGACTAAGCTAGTTTGACCAAGTTAGGTGTTAGAGATCTTCTCTTAATACCATGGGGAATGCCTTTCTAATAATCAATGGTTACTTAGGTTCTTAATTCGATTTAGGTAGCATTGTGTGAAATGTACTAGGGCTTTCTAGTGGGCTTGACCCTATTGACCTTTAGCTTAAGTATTATAAAGGGAGTTTACTAGTGTAATGAGCATGGGGAGGTGTATCAGTGTCATATGACCCCCCAAAGTTACAAAATTAAAATGCTGAAAATGAACAAACAAAAAATCAAAGTGCCACAATGTAAAATCTTAAGCTGGAAGAGAAATCTCAACTTGATTTGGTACTTCACTCACATGTATTGCCTATGGTACTAGAGCCCTAGAGGTTCCCAGTGTGGGCGCTTTTCCTTGAAAAGCAAAAAACCCAAGGCATACAAAATAAGCACACACATCAAATTGAATCACTGTGAAAAGACTTTGGGGGGTCAAAGAAAAGGTAATCAGTCAGGCGATGATTTCATGAGAAATTCCTTTTATCGTAGCTTAACTACAAGGTCCTCTAGGTATAGCCTCTAGTCAGCCCTCGAACATGAAATACTTGGCTCTCGCGATTAAACAACTTAATTAACCAGAGAAAATTAACAAGCTTACCCATGGTATTAATAATCGATCTCTAGTGCTTTTCGACCGTTAAATTAGCGACCCCATACTTGTTTAATTTTTTACCTTTACATCTGTTTATGCATTTGATTACATTGCAATTTAATGCTTATTGCTGACAAATTGTTTAAAATTCTGTTACCAATCAATTCTCTGCCTAAAATTGTATATGCTTTTTAATCGCTTATGAGAATGCAATTACTGTGCAATGTTGTTTGATTTTGCAGTGACTAATGAAGACTAAGGACATTCATTTCAAATGCTCTTCCACCTCGACCAACGAGCTTCAACTCAATAGCTTCCGAGGACAGAATCTACATCAGGAAGGGGGGCATGTTAACCCTCACCGCTCACGGACGTTGTAACCTACGATGGACATTGTATTATTTATTTGGTAGAGTCAGGTATCGGGCTTGTCGGTCCAATAGGAAAAGGGTAAGAGTGATCGCCGATGAGAGGCGCACTCTAACTTGGAAATTCAAGGGATTAGTTGGCTAAGCATGGGCGCCCAAGTGTGAATGGGGTGAGCTCATATAAAAGCCAACTAAACCTAAAATTCACTTATTCTCTCATTTGTGCAATAGAAGAGTGCTCTTGCTCCATCTCCATCTCCATCTTCTTCTTCTTCACCTCCTTGTGTGTGTGTGTGTGTGTGTGTGTGTGTGTGTGTGTGTGTGTGTGTGTGTGTGTGTGTGTGTGTGTGTGTGTGTGTGTGAGAGAGAGAGAGAGAGAGTGCGATAGAGCATTGCGGCGGCACGACGGCGGTGAAGCGGTGAAGCGCGACATAGCGGCGTCTCCTTCTTCTTCGTGGCGAGGAATCCTCCACGGCAGGAGCATAGAGCGGTGAGTGACACACCATTGCCCTCTTTTGAGCTTACTAGTTAAGCTAGTTGTATGCTTGGAGCCGTCGGTGGCTCGCACACAGTGTTAGGCAAGTCCCTTGCATCGACAGTGCGGCAAGGAGCGCACATTAGGCCGCGGATCGGCGACACCAAAAGCTATGGATTACGATGATATGTTTACATCGATGCGTAGAGCTCTTACCTGCGGTTGCAACGTATCAGACGGCACTGCAATGTGAAAACCAGGAAGGGAGTAGGAAGCGCAAGAAGGAAAGAAGTGAGCGATGTTAGCTCAGGTTGTGTTTCTATTATCCAAAACTTAATCAAACCTTTACAAAGATGGATTTTATACCTTATCCAAGGTCTATAATGTGTAATGTTTGGCGCCCAAGACCTTTGAGGCTCCACAACTTACTTTATTTGCAACCTAGGTACACTAACTCACTTGTTCTTTACATCTTGGAACTCTTATTGAGCCCGTAACACGTTACAATTATCACAATGACTTGAAATAAATCAGGAATTTACAATACATGATCATTTTGGGAAAATGGGAAAAATATGTAACTCCAATCTTCATTGCTTCTTTATATTCATCATTGATGTGCATTCATAAGGCTTCGATCTTTACCAGCTCCTATTAACTTACGTCGGCTCAGTTAACAGAGGGGAAAGCACTGCATGGATGGGATGTGCATGTTCTATCTTCTCTCTCTCTCTCTCTCTCTCTCTCTCTCTCTCTCTCTCTCTCTCTCTCTCTCTCTCTCTCTCTCTCATTTATGGAGGCATGGCCTCCCTCTCTCAAAGGGTCATGGATTGGACATGCAAGGCGTGGTGGAAGTGCAGAGGGAGGATTCGGTGAATCACGTGAGATGAGCCGCTTGTATGGAGGTAAAGGCTCATCGGGAATTCTCTTGGCATGGGAAATCTCTCTTATGAGGAAGGAAGGAGCAATCAGATCTAGAAATAAAGTGCAAGGAACAACACCAAGAATCATCGCCTTGTTGCAAGGAGCATTTTTTGATTCCTTGGCATCTTCATTCGGAGACTGTAGCTCATGGTGCAAGCAGCTTTGATCTCCTTTGTTGCTATCGATTGTTGCTCGCCATTGCTTATGTTTTTGTTCACACTATTTGTAAGTTTGGGCACCTAAGGGTGCCCAAGGGGCCCCTCCCACCATGTGAGGGGCAACCGCTACCTAGTGGACGGCAAGCACACGTTAGTCATGCCCCGACATGGCCCCCGCATGCAAGTTTTTTGTTTTTTTTTCTAGAAGATCACATGCAGGAAATTATAGAGGCATTCAAAAATTGTTGCTATCGCCAAATACTATATATGTGCTTCACAATGTAGTTGAGTTGATCACAAAGATGCACTACAATCTCCCAAATAATTTGCATGCCCATGGAGATGCCATGTCACGGTTTTGGCTATAAGCCATGCCAGTTAGGGACAATCGGCAATGGTTGCATGCAGACCAAATTATTGAAATGAGATTTTTGAAGTAGCTTCAAGCTTCAACATGGGTTGTACATAAGGCAAGGATTTTTTAGAAAAGCGTTCCAACGGACGTCTTGCTAGCAGGGAGATGAAGGGTAAATAAGGGCAAGAGTCTTTGAGAAACATGCAAGAGATCGATAACACAGGAAGTCGAGTCGAGTGATTACTAAGGTGTGCATAGATTTTTGGTTTTTTTAACAAATTTTCATAACATGATGCATAGCTATGGCATACAACAGAGGTGAGTGCACTTTAAGCACTCCAAGCACACACATGGCTTGTTACAATTAACATAAGTATTAATTTTTTTTGCATACATTGTTGGCAAAGGACCAATGATTAGTGCAAATAGTGTCGATCAGGAATATAGCTTCTCTTGCACACACTCATCAGAGGTTAAATTTTGATGCAAAAGCATGGCAAATTGGTGATGTTCTAGAATCTCAAGGAGATTGGCACATTCTGTTGCTGGACTTGATGAAGGGTGCAAAGTTTCTCGGCATGTCCGACTACTTGTCACCACTCCTAGAAGTCGGTGGCAAATACTTGTCACACAACACTATTAGCCAATTTTAGTATTGTTGGCTACAAGTAGAAAAGTACTTACGTGAAGCAAGGCTTCAATTTAGGCATTTTTCATTGCGACTACCCACGTTTGGCATATGCTATGAGCATATGACCTTGGGGGGGACTTGGCAATGTGCCTATGGGTTGTTCCTTATGTGCCAAGAGGGTGTATAGCATACATATGATAGCTCTTGCTTTATCAAGCATACATGGCTGTGAGCCAGATTCCAGCAAAAACAAAAAAATCGGGATAACTGGCAAGACCAGGACGACAACGTTAGATAATTTCAAGTTTCTCTTGTTTTTCTATGTTTTCACCATTAAGTTGGCAAATATTGTCTAATCTAAAAAGCAAAGTGCTTTGATAGATTTCATGGGAAGCACGGTTTCTAACCGATGCCAAAGTACTGCCCATTGACTTGGCATCAAGGGAATTGGTACATAGCTGTGGGAATTTTCTAATGTAGGGATAAAAGGTCACATTTTACGCATGGCAACATCAAAATGTGATGCATCCCTACTAGTACAGACTGTGCAAAGGCTCTTATGGTATCAGCTCACACGCTTGAGGCCATCATTATAGCCAAGGGCTTCCACCTCTACATGTACGACATGCTAGTCAGGTAGAATAAATTTCACCTCATCATTGTTTATGCTTCTGCAAATAACACTAGCTACTCTGTCAAGGACGAGGTAAGCTATTGATGGCTTGAAACATTTTTTATTTATGTTTCTTTTGTTGATTTCAATGCACAACAACCCTAAAAGGAACCTAAATCAAGGACTTCATTCATAGACAAAGTGCCATACTTAAGTCACCCTCATACAATCACGATCACATACAAGGTAGGTGGGTCAAGTGACTTATGTTACCTCTCTTTACAAGAGCATCATACAAGAAGATTGTAGTATGCTTATAGGATAAGCTACCAACCAGGCATAGGATGCACAACAACATACGCAAAGGGTACACACTATAGTTACTTAAGGAATGTTCCTAATCCCAACGTTCTCTTTATCTTTCCTCTTTCTCTCAAGGACTAATGATAGCCTTCTAAGTAGGATTTAAGGTCGCAAACTTTCAAGTCTTGTGTAGATCCATTTGTGAATAAGATTCCAACTTGAGAAGACTTGTTGCTTAGTTCTAGCACTGATTATGTCTCTAGGAGTGGTATTTTCAGGGTACGAGCCCGCTAATATACAATCACTTCATCGTTGTTGAAAGTCATAGTTTGAAGTTATCATAGTTGTTCTTTCAAGGAAAGAGAAAGAAGATAGCGATTTGCCAAGGGGTAGTGGACAAGCTCAACTACGAAAGTTGATTTTAATCATTATTAGAGACGGTAGAATGTGTTGGTCACTATTGGATGCTAGGTTGAGCAGTTTTCATACAGAGTCTAACCAGGGGTGACATTCTCAATTTCAATGAAGGGGTTTGGATTGCAAAGGCAACACCAGGAGTACCATTGCAATACTACTTGATTTTCACTAATCTTTCAAGTAGTGTTGCTAGGCCTTCTTAAGTGGGAGATTTGGTCATGCATTTGATTACAGGTAAGTGAACACCATGTTAAACCTCCAGGTACGCATCTGATTTAGTTTTATTGTCAAATATGTTTTGATTAAAATTTTCCAAGTAGGATGTATATGCTTCTATTATTTCATCCATTTTGCTCTTCAGAGACATGACATGTGTATAAGCAAAGTATTATGGGTCGTAGTGTCCAAAATACATTTTTGCATTATGCAGTTTTAAAGCTACATGTAGGATTTGGTTTGGCACATGTTGTCACATGGGATACAACATGGTCTATGAACTCAAGGAGTTCACTTTAGCCAGTGTGGAGTAAGGATAATGAGGGTTCCTCTCACTCATGTCGCAGAGTGTTTATAGTTACCTCCACCCGCAAGTACATCTTGTACTTGTAGCAAGTTCTTTTTTGGACATCCTTATCTAAGACATATTAAACACTAAGTATCCCAATGGTTGCATACATAAAACTTAGCAAGAATGATTTACCCAAATTGGATATTAAAAAGGCAGAGATGGAAAAGGTGCCATATTCTTCACAGTTGACAGTCTCATGTTTGCCATGGTTAGCACATGACCAAATATTGCATTTACAGTGGGAGTGGTTAGCAAGTATATGGAAAATCCAAGAAGAAATCATTGGGAAGCAGTGAAGGATATCTTGAGATACATCAAGGGTTCAACCAGCAAGTGCTTACGCTTTGGGAACAATGATACATCTATAGTTGGATACACTAATTCAAATTATGCGGGTTGTGTGGACACTAGGAGATCCACATCTGGCTACATTTTCTTGTTTTCTCAAGCGGTAGTCTCTTGGAGATCATGTCTCCAAAATTGCACTTCGTCTTTCACCAATTGAGGCTAAGTATGTTGCAGTTTCTAGTTCTAGCAAGGAATCTGTATGGTTATCTCATCTAGTGTGAGACCTTGGTATACATCAGACTCTTGTGCTACATTGTGACAGCCAGAGTGCGATTTCGTTAGCAAAGAAACCCATGTTTCATTCCAAGTTGAAATATATCGAGGTCAGGTATCATGTGATACGGGATTTTGGCTAGCAAACGCATTGAGTTAGCCAAAGTTCAAGCGGATAACAACCCTGCAAATGCTCTTACAAAGAGCTTAGCCACAAAGAGGTTTGCACATTGCATTGAGATGATGGGCATATGGTGAAGCCTCATGATGCTTCACATTTGTACAGGTTTGTACTAACATAGATCACTTGGGCCAAGTGGGAGATTGTAAGGGCGCAAGCCATACTAGCTGGCGAGCGTCGGCCACCGCCCATCTCTAACTCTAACCTTATTCTTTAATACTCCACCCACACAGAGCATACACTCTCCTGCACATGCACTCTTGCACCGCACTCTCACGCAACCACTATAGCTCACAGTCGAGAATATGATTCTCTAGGACTGACATTGGCACCTGTCATTTGAATTATGTGTCGCAACTAAGTCTCTAGGTGTTGGTCAAATCCGTTTACTAGACCATTTTGAGCACATTGTATTAAGAGCAATTTCAGTGGCCAAAAATTGTTGGATACTTAGTAAGACTTGTTAAGGTTACAAGTATTGTTAAACAACTTCAACGGATGGTTGTTTATACACATAGGAAAGTTACATTCTGTTATTGAACTAGCTCATTTGGTACCTAGATGTGATGTATTTTCACATTCTATTATGGTCCAAATATTTTAGCATGGTTTTCATGTGGAAATTATTTCCTTCTTTCCTCGTGTGCCATGAGCATAACATTAGCCATAAGCATTGGTAAGTACAATTATGGATATGAAGGTTTGGATCTATTTTTGTTGAATGCAGGCACACTAGGTGTTACGGGACCTAGTGTTTAACAAAGGCTGATTTGGAGTGGCATGCACATTCATGACATTAGTAGCTTCTAAAGCATTTCACACTCTATGTGCAATACCTCTATGAGATTAATTATAGATCTATCAATCACCAATAGAGGTCATGTCTCGGTTTGGGTTCTTGTAGATCAACTCACTAGAGTTAACCAAGATGGTTAATCCTAAAATTATTGATTAATCGGCAATAATGCAAGAAATTGTGCTCCTTGTTACCATTAATTTTGGAGGACTTTCTGTTAACGGTGGGGAAACACGCGTCAGTCCTATCAGTTATCTAGAGAGGATATGCACTTTACAAGTCTTAATCTTGTGCTAAAGGATATGTTAAGCACGTATGTGAGCACCAAGCAATTCAATTGGAAAGTTTATCTCTCTAGTTGGAGTTTGCTTACCATGAGGCAAAAGCATGTTGGGAGTTTAAGTTTAGCTTCTTCATGTTTAAATCAGGTTCTCAACCTTGAACACCGGTTATAATGGGGTTGTCTACTAATAGAAATGACACCAAGTCAAGGACTTAATAGAGGCTGATGAGTTATGTTAGCAAATCACTTGTATGGAAAATTTAGAAGAGGTATTTCTAAATGTTCCAATATCTTTAGAAAGTTTGACTTTTGGTCATTCACTTAAACACCTCTTAGTTGTGGTAGCTTTTTTACAATACTCAAGTGAGTTATAAATAGAGTCTACACACTATGTTGGATTTAAGACGGTTACACCAACAGCTGCACAGGGACAACGATGTGGAAAATCAAGATGTCTCTCTTGGTTACATTGGACCTCCTAGTGAACTACGTAGAAGATCTTACCACTTTTGTTTTAGCGGATGAAAATGCTTCTCCAAGGGTGGAATAATGTCATGCCAAGGGTAGGACTTGGAGGGCACGGCCCTAGAAAAGTGTCGGACACACTTGCAGTATAGGGGTCTATATATAGCTAAGAGCGAGAGGGCCACGGGCCTATATATAGGACAATTGGGTGTTGCAAGTCTGTGTCCCCTTAGTCTTACATTATGCAAGCATTGGATATATTTGTTTTGGCAACATGCCCTAAGGTTAATTTTCAAAAATCCAAACTTTTGCCTCTTGGTGTTTGTGATTGGCATCTTTTTTTGTGGCCAAGCAAAGTTCTTAATCCGCATTTGGTGGTCAGAAATTCGGGATATCCTATTGGCTAGCGGGTAACTAGTACCCAGCAAGTGGATTGGGTCATGCAATGATTGAATGTAAAATCGCATTATCAAAAATTGTCTACAACATGTTTGACTTCGTATTGTCCAGAGTATCATGGTGGCATATGTTCAAGTCTACTTGCCATTGTTGCATTGACCTCGTTCTTGCCTCTCATTGCTTATGTCTAATACTGTTTCTCACTTATGGTGCACTAGTTCTCATAAGAAAGGCCTTTGCTTGTTATCAACGGACAAACTTTGCACTCCAAAGCATTTTGGGGGGCTGAATTTTTTAGACCTTCGCCTCCATGCATTGGCGAGGAAGGCCATGTTATTGCCTGCTCTTGCATAGCCATGGATGGTTATGATTGTTGCACTATGTCAACATGCCACCACTCTCGCCTTTGGTCATTGGTAGACTTCCCTTTGGGAGATTGTGTTCGGCAAGATGGTCGGTCATATTTCTGGTTGCTTAATCACCTCTAGTTTGCTTTCTTCTTGGAAAGTTGTTACGGATTCTCTCTCTTGGAATGACAGACAGCAAACAGATGGAAATTCATTGTGTTTGGAAAGCATTCACTGGAGTTGGGCATTCTCTCTTTCTCTTGTTGACCGGTTGCCTCGCCAAGCCCCGGGGCGGTCACTTATCAAAAGCTTCCTATATCACATGCGTTCAAGAGGTTATTAATAATACCTCAATATACATACTATATTTACACTACGTGCCTATTTAAAAAAACCCCACCCCCCTCTATATGTATACATTTTGATCTTTTAATAATCCTCTCCGGTTAACTCACGTGATAGCATACACATTCTAAAAAGTGACCGCCCCGGGCGCCAAGCTTACTTCCTCTCTTGTTGAGGCATACAAACAGTGGAAAATGTGGTGGATTCATATGGGAATTTGCTTCCTTTTTCTCATGCAATAGCACGCTTTGGGTTGGGCATGCATTATCATCATATCTGGAGTGTGCTTGAGCATATGCTGGCTGCTTTCCTTCCCATTATGCCCCTAGGCCCAGTGGATGTCGTATGCAGGATTGGACTTTATGGGACACTCCTATTGATGCAATTTCTTCTCGCAACATTTATGCTTCTCTTCAACAGGATTCTTGGTTGGTTGATCACTATAACGCACTTTGGTCTTCACACAAATATGATCAATGGTGGAGAAAGGCTCTTACTGCAATCTGGAAGTGCCACTTGCCTCTTAAGGAGCGTCTATTTCTTTGGCATTGTTTGGTGGGATTTATCCATGTTGGAACTCTCCTTGCAGCGCGTCACATTAGCCCCCCTTATTGTGTCATGGCTCCACTGATGATGAGACTGCTAGACATCTTCTTTGGGATTGTCACTCCACCAGGGCTTTCCTTGATCATTTTTCTACTTGTATGCACCTTTGATTTCCCTCATCAATTTTCCAAAAATGGTTCTAGGTTTTTGGCATCCTCCTGACTTCCCTTCAACAATTTGCAATCTTCTTCACATGGGTTAGATTTTGGTCGTCATGGTCTTTGTGATACCAAACAAAATTTTTGCATGTTCCATCATCATGAGGTTTATCCTTTTCCCTTGTTCAAGATTTTGCTTAGGCAATATTTACATTTTGCCTTCGATATTGGGGACATATCTCTTGAGATCTTACAGCTCTTCTATGTTTGTTTTTAGCGTTTTCACATCACAAAATACTTATGTGTTCCTCCCTTTGTATTTGATATTTCTAGTGGGCTCTCCTCGTTTTGAGGTTTCCCACTTGTAAATTAATCAAAGCACATTTACAATAAAGAAGTGTGTGTTTGTGTTTTTGTGTGTGTGTGTGTGTGTGTGTGTGTGTGTGTGTGTGTGTGTGTGGGGAAAGCTTGAAGATTTCTAGCACCCATTCTCCCAATCTCCCAATAGAGCATAAATCTTGATGTCATTGACTTAAGAGTATGTGCTATCAAACATAATCATGTCCAACCTTTTGGCAGTTTTTTGATGTTATCTTTGGTGGCAACCTTTGCCAAGCAATGCCATTTTGAGATCATTGGATGTTTAGTCCACCACAACATCATTATGATGATTTGGCAACCTCTTTCTTGCATGCATGTATAAAATTCTATGAGCACAAGCAAAAAATGTGTCAATCTAAAACACGCTTCATTAGCTTTCTCAATCGAGTGAGAATGGGAAACCAAATAGAAGACGATCTACTAACCATGAACTCTACCTTTCAAGATAAACCCTTTGATATATTTCATACAAAATACCTTTTCTTTACAAACAAATTGAAGAATCAACATAATCACCACACCTTCATTAGTTTGGATAGGCAACCATATACTCTCCGTGCACACAATAAACGGCACAAATCATGTTTAAAATTCTTGTTATCGACATCCACCCTTCACTCAAATCAAGCATATTAGTTGACATATGTATGCAAATTATCAATGGCCTAGTGAATGGATCAGATGGCATTCTCAAAATGATAGAAACAAAGGGGAACTATCACATAGCATGGATAGAATTCTTTGACACAACAATAGGAAAAACACAACGCTCCACAAAACAACCATTGTATCACAATGGCATTATACCAACATGGACCTGAATATTCCAAATCAACAAAGACTTCCAGATTGAAAGAACCCACAAAACGTTGTCTCTAGAACACAACTCCCTATCCAAGTTACAAAGGCACACACTACATAGATTGCAAGGCCTCATGATGGTGGTTGTAGCATCTGATACTACTCAAATCAAAACTCATGGCTTGATCTACAAAGCTTTGTTTAGAGTAAAAGACCCTATAAATCTCCACATTCTCAAATCCATTCATCGCAACAAAATCAAAGTTGATGACATTGCAGCTCAAGAAGATTTACCAACCTCAAATAGCTGCAATTTGGCACCCTTTTGTACCTCAATGCCATTGAGGTCAAACACACATCATAGAATTCAATCAGTAAATGTTGTATCCATTTAAAAATACATTAGACACGTTCAAAATGACGACATATTGACTTTATCTGACTTCTTGTGCTTCCAAGAGACAAGACAACTCAACAACTTGAACTTGCTAGCACCAGAGTTTTCCCACATTTATCATCGCAATGCTTGTGGTGTCTCCATATACTACAAGAAAGCTTCCAACTTCACATCACAAGAACATTTTCTGCCCTTGAAAATTGAGAGCATATTTTCCACAACAAGCCACAAAAAATTGCAATTAATCAGCATCTAAAAATCTCCAAAAGCTTCGGTCCCCAGCCTCTCATTGAGTATTTGCAATACTTGATAGAAGAAGACAACCTTGTGGCGTAGAGCATTATTCTCAATGACTTCAATGTGCATTCTTATTTATCTCAACCAAGTTATAAGATATCATGCAATTCACTCCATGCAAAAACCTTTATCCCAATCATCAATGACATAACCATTGTAAACAACTCAATGCTTGATCGCTTAATTTAATTAACACTAGATTGATAACATGACACTTTTATGTCCTAAGGCACTTTAATCTGTCGTTGACCAAGCAACTATAAACAAATTTCAACATATGATAAACATTGTTTTCAGCTCATGACACAAATTTGTGTCATGAGCTTAAAAAAACTTGGCTTTTTTTTTAGCATATGGATTTTATCATTAACCTTGTGCTTCCAAATGATCTTCAACTTAAATTATGCCAAAAAAAACATGTGTTGTTTATGGAGTTGTTTCATAATTTTCCAATATGACTACCTTTAAAGTCATTCTTGTGAGGCTTGAGTGCTATATAGTTAGCTACTTCCATTTTTATCATGCATGAATAGTATATGCACGGATATTAAGTAAGTACATACAAGAATAACGAGCACACATTATATATATATATATATATATATATATATATATACACACACACACACACACACACACACACACACACACACATGTGTATTCAAATATAGCACACATATATATTGCATATATATATAAAATTATCTCTATTACCTCCGAGATCCTATCTTCGTTTCAATAAGTATAGGCCTAAGTGATTTATCACCTTGTTTCCTTCATACAAATTTCCTATGTTTTACGGGGAAAAAAAAGGTATTTTCACCATGTGTGAGTTGGACCACAGTTAGGATTTGAAGGGCACCCTATTCTTTGAAGTGGACAAACACCTCGAAGTAGGGTAGAGGGGCCAATAAAAAGACCGCCCCTCTAGTAACACTTTATATCTCCCAATATAGAAACAACATGCCTTTGGATTTATATATCCCAATATAGAAACAACATGCCTTTGGTCAACACATTGGTTGAATTGTGGGATCAAGCCTTCGTGGCTTCCACCTTTCCATTTTGGCCCTTGGAGGTTTTCTCTTTAAAGTTGTCTTTTGTTACACATGGTTGCACTCATCAAACAATCATTTTTTGTGCAAATTTTGACAGTATTAACACATTACGTCTTCTGGATCTCTTTGACAAGGAGGCTCACATGAGCTATCAAGCACTTCAAAATGTAATGTGTGACTATAAAGATTCAGGATAAAAGTTTTGGGTGTCTCTAATATATGGCTCCTCTACCCTAGTACCCTTCTCTATGCGCTATGGAAGGTCTAAATTACAATTTTCCCTTCTAGTGGTGAAATATCACAAAAACTGCAAGTCAATTTATATAATTTGGTGACATGTTTGGTGAAGAATGTAATAATTTTTTCAAGCCATTACTAAAGGGCCGTTGGATACAAGTGTGAAGAAGGGCTCATCAAACCCATCCCCAAACAGGTATGCTGCTCTCAACTAAAGAATTGGTGCCCTATTACTATGATGTTAGTAGCTTACAAAATTATTGCCAAGGCAATTGCCCTCACACTAGCCCCCCCACTCAACAGGATCATCTCTTCCCATCAACATGGATTCACTAAAGAAGATCCATTTATGACAATATCTTGGCAGTAACGGTGGGCATCAAATATGCAACCTTCACCAAGCAGGAGTGCATTCTACTACAGCTTGACCTTGACAAGGCTTATGAAAGAAGTTGTCACGGAACCTTTGGGCTTTGGGCCTTGCAGGTGTTGCCTCATTCACACACTGGGCGCAGGCAACCACTCAGAACTCATGTTTAATGATAGAGGGCTCCTTTGAGGTCAAAAGGTCTATTAGGCAGGGATGCCCCCTGGCTCCCTTGCTTTTCGGCATCGGATTGCATCCTCTCATCATGATTCTTGAAGCCAGTGCTGCGTGAGGGGAGCTACAACGCTTGACTTTACCAGGTAATGACCAGCTCCTGGCAAAAGTGTTTGCAGATGACTCGCTCCTCTTCTTGAAGGCATTCCCCTACGTAGTGAGGAGAGCTCTACAGATTGTGCAAACGTTTTCCATAGCCTCGGGTTCCAAGTGTATTATAGAGAATTCAAGGGTGATCTCCCTATCTAAAAATGACTCCTTTAACCCTTATGATTGGACGAGGGAGATTGTCTCAAAGGGAATATAGGCAGGCACCTTGGAGCCCCATTGGGGGTGGATGTAACTCACAAACAAAGATTTCATTGGGTTCTCAAAAAAGTCAGAACAAAAATGAGAAGGTGGGAGTATGCTCTTCTCCCATTCCTAAGCCGGATTAAAGTGATAAATTCATTTATGCTCTCTTATATTGCCTTCACCAACCCACTTCTCAGGATGGCTAAGTGTCACTGGAAGAGTTCTTAAAACTAGTAAAAATATTTTTATGGAAAAACAACACAAAAACGTATAGGCCATGGCAGTGGGCAAATGGGAGTTAGTCACTCAACCAGTGGACTAAGGAGGTCTCGGAATTCTCAACCCAACTGCCCATGTTGAGGCCATGTGCGCCAAATTTATGGTCTCAATGTCTAAACAGGACCAAGCTTGGCTATCATGATCAAGGATATGTTAGATGTAGCTAAACTTGATTTGAAAGGTGGTAAGGGATATAGTTTCACGACAAACTCTTGGCCCCATGGTGGTCTAGCCTAAGCCTGAGTGGCATCTTAGGTAACTGGTGAGGAAGTGCAAAAGAGCAACCGGGGTATTGAAGTGGGGGGGGAAGAAACCAAGTACTTCAAGAACTCTATCTTGCACTGGTCCCCCTGGCTATCTAAAGTTTTAGGAACACCACAAAGCCCCTTTTAGATAGAAATTGCCAGGAATTGAATACTAAGGGTCTGAATCGGCATGTTAACTTATGGGATGGTGATAGTAAGAGCTGGAAAACCAATGACTTTTTGGCAACCCAGTACCAACTAAATGGCTATGAGTTATTGCTAGTCAATAGAGTGATGAAAGAGCTTGACAAGGTGATATTTCCAATCTATGGATCAAGGATTGAGTGGAATGCATGGAGATGGCCCAAAAGTAGTCTCTTCTAAAAACCCCATTCTAAAGACATATATCATGCATTGATGCATGAGAATAAGTGGTCTAGCCCCCTCAACAAATTATGGAAGAGACAATGGCTAGAAGAACGGTGGAAGGAAGTCATGGAGAACATCTGGAATCCAAAGTGGCCGCAATTTATGAATATTTTTTGTGGAAGGTGATGTGGGGTTCTCTACCCACCACAGGCATAAAGATACATGAAAGAGAATTGGGTCTAATTGATGCTAATGAGAATCTAGCCCACCTATTCATGGAATTCTAGGGAGTCTGAGGCCTAGCTGGGAAAATCCGCAAGTGGGTCCAAAGGACATGGCAGATCAGGTTCTCCAAGACTGATCTATTCCTTGGTGGCAAAAAGATGGAAAGTCCTGCTCTTCTTATCAGCACTCAAACTATCAGGTACTTCTTTGTTCACCATATAGGGTGAGCAAGGAAAAGCCGTGTGTCTGAAGGAGTTCTTAAAGTGGCAAGCTTCTCAGAGATTATACAAGACAGCAAAGTGATGATCCATACTCTCGAAAGCAAGCAAGAGTCGGGAGATTGGTCTAGGGCTACCCATGCCATTTTGTCTACTTGCAATGAGTAAAAGCGTTCACCTACTTTGTAGAGCCGGTTATGTTTAGCCTCTAAGAGGCTGTAGACATTCAATTTGTAATCTTCAGCGCCTCAAGGCTTAGCCTGAGCTTGAGGTTGTTTTGTAATTTTGTCGTCCTAATCGATACAATTTACTCACGAATTGAATTTTGCAAAAAAAAACTTTTAAAGAAAATATAAGAAGGCAGCGTGTTTGGTGAACTATATTAGGAGCGTTTCTATTTACAAGCCTTTGTGTAGGTCAAACATTCTCCCTTAGAGTTTTGGAACACAGGAAGATTAGAAGAGACTATTTTACATAATATTTGCCGATTCTTTTATGCTAAGCATGTCCTTGTTTTCTAAATAAGATGGGCGCTTTACTTCCATACCTTTCCTTAGAGAAGGGTTTTTTTTGGTGAAAAATATATTGCAGAAACCAAAAAATTACATTACAATCTCATGCACAGATCGTGCCATAAGAACAAACCGGAATCAACACCACAATCTTCTGAACAACACATCATCATCACCACGACTTCAGCCTGAACAAGGGAGGCCAGCTCTTGATAACAAACAAAACAAATTTCTCGTGTAAACATCGGTGGGTCCTCTACCACAAAGACCAAGCACCTCCCATATAGGAAAAATGAGAGCTTTAACATACAACAACATATAATGATATAGACATTGCAACTGCATCACGAGCGGGACCCCTCAGCTATATCTAACACGGGCATGGGAGATGGGATCAAAGGCTCCCATCACTTTTAGGCCCCGACATTAGGCGCGCGCCATAGATCTTGTCGCAAAAGTAAACTCGGGTATTTTTGTAAACTCGGGTACCCGAGTTTACAAAAATACCCGAGTTTACTTTTGCCCGTCCCGATACTTTTGCACGTCAAAACTCCATGGAAACGTGTACATTCCACAGTGACATGCGCGGGCGTGGTGGATAGGCCACATGGCCCTCAAACCCTAGGTTGTGGGTTCAATCCTTGGGGGCGGGGGGGAGGAGCGAAGTAAACTCGGGTACCCGAGTTTACATTGTACCCGAGTTTACATTTTTCCCGAGTTTACATTGTCCACGGAAGCCCGAGATCTACAGTGCTCAATCATCCCACTGTAGATCCCATCTCCTCCCATGCCCGTGTGAGATATAGGCCAGGAGCGGGACCCTTAGTCCCAATCATCATCGAAGGAAGCTGCCACCAAACCACCACCCCTGCCACCACAGGCAACGAACATGTCTTGGTAACCCGCGCAAGCAACAGTACACCGGATCCGACAAAACCAAAAAGGGGAAACCCATCACCTAAGGAAGAGCAGACCGCCGCACCACCACCAGCTCCACCCCACCACAGTAGGAAAGAAATAGGCTTTGATGGGGAGCGTGGCCCCTGCTATAGATAGCCCACTCATGCCATGAAAGACATCTATGTTGCCACCAGGGGGACATCCCAAGAAGGGAAATTTTTAAACAGGCCCTTCTAATGACATACTCATTAAAATTTTGACCTTCATATGATGCAAAAAATACCTTAAGAAGGGTAGATGCATCACAATCTTGACATAAAACTTTGAGTTTTTGGTATCCGACCATTGGTGGTGCAAATGGACACTATCTTTTTCCCAAAGCCTCTGTAGGCATATTTGGGGCTATCTAGCTTCCAATTTGCAACAAGTGCTTCAAATTTAGGGGTTCGTCATGTCTGGGTCAAATCCACATTGCGAGGTATGTAAGCAAAATTCCACTTATTATTATGTAAGTCTTGTGTGAGAGCGAAGGAGAGATATGCAACCATACACATTTATTTTGGGACTTGCTACACTCGTGTACAAATGTTGTATTCAATTCCAATTTGATTGAGATTTATGTTTTGATTCATGTTTTTACTACATTTGGTTAAATGAAGCATCCATTTGTACACGTTGCGTTTGCATGTGTTTTCTTTAGATTTGAAGCGCTCGAATTGTTTGTTGTGCACCACACTTGAGAATCAAGAGGGGTAGTCTAGAGGGTGATATACATGGATAGACTCCTTTGCACCATTACATTCCATGTATCCGCAAATCTAAAGCATTTGCTTGTGATTTTGAACGCATCCGATTGTGATTTGACCAATCAAGTAGTTCCCATTTGACCCTAATCCTCTTGTCTAGATAGGTGTGTAGTAGGCTTCACACCTCTAGTTTTCCTTACATTTATGTGTCCATGTTTCTATAGGATGACTGTAGATTTGGATGCTTGAGTACTTGTGTCAACCTATTCTTATCTACTGACACTATCATAGTTGCCTCTATGCACTAGTCAAGCCACTATGTCCTCCATAGACATATTATGGTGAGAATCTCCATAATATGTCCTCCATAGACATATTATGGTGAGAATCTCTCATTGCACTACACTGTGGAAATCTCCAAACACTAGGCTTGGTATGATAGTGGGCCTAATCTTTCCAAACTCGGTGAGATAGTAGACCAGACCAAATATAGGATGAGATAGTTGGTCATGTGGATCACCTCAATCCACATTCTGTCAAGAGATAGAGAAGGAAGAGCTTGAGCTCTTGCAAGCGCGCGCGCATACACACACACACACACACACACACAAATGGAGGCAAAATATTGTACTTCTTCTTCTTCACTAACTCAAGATAAGAGGTCTACAAAAACATAAGGGAAAATACAACATAAAAGGGGAACTAGTATATAGTATAGTACAAACCGCTAGTGAGTGAGGTGAGTAGATAAGTATGCCATCACTCCGGTAGGTAGACCAGCTCGGTGTAGTACATTTGTAATATCACTGGTGAAAATATGTGTATCCACCAAGGCACGTCAGTGATGATGACTATCGGTGGTGATCATCCAAGAATCGTACACGTTGAACTTGACATCTCAACACATTCCACTTGTCCTGCTAAGATAGCAGATACAACGGTCTTAGTTGGATATTTCATGATCCTTTGTTATTTCATGGTCTTCTTTGAGTTGGTCTAGTCTTGATTCTATCATCACTGATTGTAATACTTGTGCACTCCTAGCCTCGACACCCCTTGCATCCACCACAATTCCTTGGTCTAGAGCTACATGTGCTCCTAGATTGACACTTCTAGTTGATATTAAAGTGAGTGGATTGGTTTGTGGTTCTTTGGTCTGTGAGTCTATTGGTGTTGTACCAATTTCAATTCCGTGTTTAGTGAGACTTTGTGCGTATTGCACCTAGGGAGTAAACACCATATTGGAAGCATTGCATACTACATATTTTCTTTGCTACACCCAACTATCCACAAACTTTTCTTTGGGCATCTTTACTCCTAAACCCCTTTCGGTTCACTAAAACGGTGATCTCGGAACTAGTCAAGCATCTACAATCATTACAAGCTACATGACAACATGTTTAGAGGCCACATTTTGGTCTAGTTGCTAACCTAAAAAGAAACATAAAACAAGAATAGTTGATGTTTGATGGGTTGGTTAAGTGGCCCATAAACCCTAAGTAAAGTCATGCAAAACCTTAGGCAAAGATGGTTGTGTAGTTTTTGGCTCTCTAGGAAGGTAGATTTAGAAATAACCCATGCCTAATTTCTTCTTTTGTTTTCTGTATTGTTGCCTCCCTAGGAAGGTAGCTTAACCCATGCCTATTTTCTTCTTCCCTTTTTCTATTTTGAGAATTTGTGATTGCCTTTAAAGCCTTCAATAGCGCATAGTACACAACTCAATATACCTCATATGTTCATAAAAATGCATGAGTATTTTAATTATAGTATTTGCAAGCTTTGTGTCGGCTTTAGATAGTGTTTTGTCGCCTCCTAGCACATTTGTTTTTGATAGAGTTAGTGGATGCCTCCATTTGATGGAATTTTTTATTTTGCAGAATAAATTGTTCAATAATAATACACAAGTTCCGTTTATTTATACTATTCTCTAGAATTTGTGCTTTCTAAATTGTAAAAGTATCTGCTCAAAATGGATAAGAAGTGAGGTGTTTTTATTAATTTCACAATATGCACATGCCATGGCACGACATCCACCCCCTCTGAACCTACACATCCTTTGGCATGTGCCACCATAGTCTTTGTGAAGTATCAATACTTGATGTCAAGCACGACATCCTCACTTTGCATTAGGTCCAGCCCCTTCTTGCCTTGCTTGTACATCAAATGGGTCCAAATCCCCCCTTCTTTTGACTTTTTTAGCCGGATCCTTCTTCCTGCAATGGGAATCTTCATGCGTATCCCATCCACCTCACGCAAAGTGTAAGGTGAATTCCATGCACATGCCAACATAAAGAACCACACCATCCCTTTACAAGATTCCTTATTCATGATCTATACCAAAAATGTCAACCTCATTTCTCTCCAACCCATTACTTTCGTACCATATTAATGACACCTTTCATGGTCTATCATATGCAATATGACCCATATATATATTTTGAATTGGGCTTTTCATCTATAAATAAATACGTGCAAAAGGAAGAAGCTCACTTCTACACCGAGGGAGATTGTCCTCAATGCTCATGTAGCTTTTCTCCTTATCTCTCCTCTATCTCTCTATCTCTCTCGCAAGTATGCACAACACTTCAACTACAGAGGTGCATGTGTCTACTATAGTACTTGTGTGGAGTGTGCAAGAGAGGGAAGCATGCAAGAGAAGGGGGAAGAGAATTGGGGAAGAAGAAGATGATACACAGGGAATTGGATTCGTGGAGAGGAAAGTGAGAGAGTGATCAACTCTCTCATTTTATTGAATAGGAAGAAAATAGTGTAAGGGTAGTTTCCCACGGCCACCTAGCCTACATCCCAACAACCTCCCACTTGAAGGTCATGGTGGTCAATAGTGGCATCAGTATAGTTAGCCTATACAAAGTTGATGAAGCATCGCTTAGGCTTCATCCTACCCCAATAAGTTCTATCAATGTGTAAATCGCTCCAAGGCTAGGCTCTGGTGAGAGCATCTGCGGGGTTGTCGTCAGTGTGAACTTTGACAAGCTCGATGCGCTTGCCAGCCAATGTATCCCATATGATATGGTATCTAACCTCTATGTGTTTTGACTTTGAGTGAAACACCGGATTCTTAGCAATGGCACACTGACTATCATAATGCAGTACTAGAACCTCGTGAATGCCCAAACCTCCCACTAGACGAGTTAACCATATGGCTTCCTTGCTTGCATCAGACATGGATGTTGGGTCACCATGGATGTTGTGTGAAATTTGACCCTCAAGGTATGTGCTTTTGATATTTGGTGTGTTCTTTCATATATTCTTCTTAAAGGCCACTACGCCTTTAATTCTAAAACATCTCAATGATACCTTGCCTAGCAAGCATGGCAATCCTCTATCCACTATCCTCTCATATTTGGAGCATGTACTTTATAGGACGATGTTTAGCTATCCATTAATTCTAAAACATCTCAATCATACATTACCTAGCAAACATGGCAATCATTTATCCTCTCTCTCTCTCTCTCTCTCTCTCTCTCTCTCTCTCTCACACACACACACACACAACACTTGGTGCTCCTGTGTGTGAGAATGTGCATGAGAAATCTACATTTTCTTTACATGGTCACCAAAAAACACAATTTTTATAAGGGGAAAAACTTCTACTATGTGTACTTTGTGAGTTTAAAGATTCCAAGCCAATTTATAGATACACATGTTTAGAATTTGCAAAGGTCCTCTTTTCTTTTTGAATCATGTTCCCCGCATGTAGTAGGTGCCCAAAACGAGTTTTTTGCAAACCATTAATTAATTAGTTTTGCGGGGGGGGGGGGGGGGGTGTAAAGAAAGGAAAAGGGAAGGCTGGGGAAAAAAAAGCGAAAGGAGAAAGGGGGGGGGTGTAATTTGTTTTTTTTAGTGCTTAAGGGAGACCTAAGGGCAGCCAAGGCGAATAGCCTAGTGGCTAAGCTTGTCTTTTTAGTGTCTACGTGCTGAGGTCAAATCCTAGGGATTAAGGGTGCTTTTGAAGCTAATTCGAATTCGAGATGCTGAAGCATCTTGGAAAGATACTGTGTATTGAAAATTGAAAGTAGAGCAAGTAGGTGCCCAAAATGATATGTAATATGTAGTAAGGATTTTGGAAAAATATGGGAGGAGAGGAATCTAAGGAGATTCTCTTTGTGTCACTCTCTTTGTTTAAGACAGTAATAGTGAGGTAGTCACTGTCATTTGCATGCTTGTTTCCATTAGTCTCTCTCTCTCTCTCTCTCTCTCTCTCTCTCTCTCTCTCTCTCTCATTTTGTTACTCTGACTTTGTATCAGATTCACCACATCGTAACGCTCTGGTCTCATAGGTCATTTTGGCCTTTTGAAGACGTTAATATAACATTTCATTTCATTTTCTCTCTCAGTGCCACAATATCAAGCAGCATTAACAAGAGGAGGTTCATTCGACTGAGAGGGCCAACAGATAGGCAATAAGGAGGCAAATTGTTTTGGTTTTTATCATTTCAAAATTTAGCATTAAACAACAAACAATGATTTCAAAGATATCCATTTTCAACTATCAATGCTTTAGAAAAAACAAACACTAAAAGCCTTTGCCACTCAAAGGCCAAAAACTTAATTCCAATAGAATTGAGTAAGATCTTTAAAAAAATGTCACTAGCTTTCTTTACAAACAATAATCTATTCTACAACAGTATAAACCTAATCATTAATTTGAGCCAAGAGCAAAACCTGAAAAGATCTCAACTGATTTTTAGAGAAAAGGAGAAAACACTTAACCTTATATCCAAAGATCATTATCGTGAGGTAAGCCAACACCTGAAATAAAAAATTTATCATCATTTGAAATTTAACCAAAAAATTTGTCACCGTTTCAACATATTCTTTTCTTTGGCAAGCCAATATTGAGGTTGTGCAGGGCTAAAGATTGAAGACCACCCGTGGTATTCCCTTTGGAAAACCAAAATGGAAGTTGGTCTTCTGGTGTGAAACCTCTAGGTGATGGTTTGTTTTCACATAACTCCCCAGAACAGTTTTAACCTTTGGGAGGCCTAATTCCTATTACCCATTGTCCATTTCACACTATAGGTTGCCCATGGTCAGTGTGAAACTTAGTGGCTTGTAGGTGCAACCTTATATCAAAGGCAAGTTGTGGGTAAAATATTCCTAGTCCAAGAAGGCTTAGGCCTGAGCTGGGGTCTTCCAATGTGGAGGACCAAAAATGCAGGTGGATTTTTTCTTGCTAACCAAAACATTTTAAAGACTTTCTACATAACCAGATTACTTGTGAAGACCTCAAATTTCAGCAATGGGTGGTATTGATATGGTGTTGGACTTCTATGAGAGAACGGGACTATCCACACATGTTAATCTGTTCAAGCTTTGTGAAGGCATTGACATTGTAACAGCGCCTTTTGTAGAGGCCGATTGCAAGGTGGTTGAAGAGGTCCTACAGCCACTGCAATGAAGGCTTGAACTACCTTTGCCCTTTTGGTTGAAAATGTGACGCCTTACTTTCATACCCTAGGAACAAAACAATGGTGTGAGGGAAAATTTGATGCCGTTTAAGATAGCAGATATTTTCTTCATTAGCTTTTGCTCCACTCGGAAATACTTGCTCGATGTTTGATAAAACTCCGAACATGCTCCCATTGCTATGTTGGACATAAATAATAGATTCACATGCTACATCTCACTGAAGCAAAAAGTGAGACCCAGTTCTTTTTATTTGGTTGAGAGGTAAATTGAAATTTGAAAGCTATTGAACCTAAGTCCTTACACTCACATACATCCGCCTTGAGCACTAGGTTACAAGGTTTTACACACCCACACATCCACCTTAAGCACTAGGTTACAATCTTGTTAGACAACTGAGTCGAATTCCAAGAACATGAATGATGTGTTTGGATTGACAATAAGTAAGAGACTAATCATTACAAAATTCGATGCAGAAATCAATCGAGTCCGATCATGTTTACAACAGAGAACTCTACATACCCTTCAAGAAACACCACTTGAAATCTTCCACAAGCTACAAGCTCAAGATAAAACAGCCACCTGCTGACATTCTTGAGGGGGGGGGGGGGGTTCACATTGGAAGACCAACATGTAACTTCTGACAGGAGGTAGAGAGGCATTCTTGGCTTCTTGTGGCCGGTCATCCCAATTTAAAAAGCCTTCCAAAGTGTAGAGGGTGGTTCAAGAGCCCTCTATATTAGAGGTGCTTCGCCCTCCCAACTAGGAGGGCCCAATAAAAATGCCAGTCTGGTCCATGTGCAGGCACTCTTACCCCTGTATTGAATTTACTCTTGAGGCTATTTGGATTTTAACATTATAGAATGTTCATACTTGTGCTCAAACACCCAAACAGTGTCCAAGTGACTACCATTGTCAGATAACCTGAATTATGTTGTCCATGGTCACGCTGCAATCCCCTCTGACACAAGGTCAGAGGAATACTAGATGTGTAACTCGCAGCATTTTGTGAAAGCATGCAAAGATGGCAAAATAGCCAAACTTTACAATGGAAAACTCTATAATCACGGGCACATGCACCCATGCACACTCCAAATAAACAAATGGAAGACAAGTTCACCATTACAACCATGCCAGTTGCACTCAAAAGACAACATTTCAATGTACGCAAACAGACTGTGAGGAGCCATGATATTTTCTACACTAAAAAAGTTGATGCATAATAAAAGTCACCTTAAGGGAGCACCATCAGCAATAAAATGAATAATCATCACCACCACCCATGGATGCCAACTACAAAACCAGCAGGGCCCAAGAGTCAAAAAAGAACATGAGGTAAGATGCAAATGTGCAACTTTTGTCTTAACAGTTACAAATCTTACAAGGTCTTCAAAATCTCATATGAGCCTCCACAAATAATCCCAATGCGGAACCACTAAAGGAAGTGAGGAAGTTGACGATTTCCTCTGCGAGCAATGCAGTAGCTTTGCAGAGATGGAAGTCCAAGTTGCTACCCCCTAGAACAGACCATTGTGGGTGCACATGTACGAAAACTGCCTGATTAGCAGTGGAAGACGTTGGTCGAGAAATGCTCGTCATCTATGTCCAACAGCTTATTTTCCAGCATGCAAGAATAACACACTGACAGAAGCATCTGCATTGGCTTTCATCAACAAATGCTTCATAGGGAGAAACCCCATGGGGCAATGATCAGCAATACGCTTAGCTGATACTTCTGCCCAAAAAATCTGCAAGTTTTGTACACAGGCTAAACCACAAGCCCTTAGGCTGCCATTATTGTGTAGGAGAGGCACTAGTATGAGAGTCGACTGGGTAGATGCGCATAATGAACTACCACATTCTGCCATAATGCTTACCAAAGACTCAAAGCACATACATCATTGTTTCCAACTAGTCCCATTGAATCAACAGAGGCTCACTTGCAAGAGGCGGTGCCTGTTTGACATTGACACCACCTGCGCTGCTACCAAAGGTCTCCCAAGTAGTTGTAACCACTGTAGTGTTACCGGGGCTTGGTGTATTAGCATGTAGTTTCAGAGAATCCGTTCTTGGTGTTGGGACATTAGTTCTCGGACTTGAGGCACCCACCGTAGTATTATGGAAGCTCAGTGACTTGGCATGTAGTTTCAAAGAATCTGTCCTTGCCGTTGCAACATTGGTTCGCAGACTTGAGGCATCAATTCGTCCATTCGCTCGTGGACTTGAGGTATCAATTCGACCATTAGCAAATGCATCCCGCGTTTTCATCGATCCATTTTGCGATCTCAAGGAATCATTACGCAGCTTCAATGCATCCAGAGTCTCTACATACTTTTGCACCCTTCTAATCTGCAAAGAGCACTTTTGATCATTTACCGTCACAAAATGACTTCCAGTGAACATTATTTACTTAAAACTGCACCCATATATCAACCACATTCTACAACACTGACAAAAGCAGGCATTCTACCACTATGAGATTGCACCAGTTTGCATGCATGAGTGCATATTGGTGCAATCTCATGGTGCTAGGAGTGTATAACTGCATGAGCTGGAGGTTCTTGGTTGAAAGCTATGAAAAAGCTTGCACTGTCAGAAAACCTTTGGTCATAGGCAACAGCAATGATGGCTCGATAATGCGTGAGATTTTAGCAATACTGGCCTAGCTTTGTAATTGCAAGCTTTTGCCTCACAGATGTTGGAAATCGCTTACACTATATTTTGCAAAATTGCCTAAGAAAAACAATGAACTACATCATTGCCCACAACAAGGTTCTCGTAAATAAAACTCAACACCTGGCCCACGCTCATATACTCTTCACAAGTCGAGAGCATCCAACAGAATCTTCCACCATATAATCTAGAGTACCATGAAATCTGTTACTGATAGCTCTCGAGTTGGCTAAAGGTGACCATAGAAGGGGCCAGCCGCCAGCCTTTCTTGTAGATGCAAGTAGACCATATGCTCAGCTCAAAACAAGGCTCCAAATGCTTTTGAAACCTCTTGGAGCTTCAAGAAATGGAAAACCATATTATACCAGGTTCTGTTCTCCGCATTACAAGCTTCAAACTGCCCCTGTAAGGAAATGCTGAGAGCATGTTGTAGTTTCGAAGTTCAAACACAATAGTGCATATCTCTCCAATGGAGATGAAAACCACAAACAGAAGAGAAGGCAATCACCTTTAGCCATCACTGGTCAGTCCTACTGCCTCTCCACAGGATAAAAAAGCAAGTTAAAGAAAATCAAAGGGGACAATTAACAAACCAGAATTCTCTTCTGAACTTTTGCATCTCCATCAACACTGCTATCTTCTAATTTGATTAGTTGGCACATCAGCAGATCACTTGGGCCCATAAGTTCATTGTCAGAAAGCTTTTTCCCGTTTGAAACGGCTGCTTCAAGGCCAGCAATCTGCCAGACGAAAAAAGCTCCAATCACAAATGGACATCAAAATCACAAAAAGAGAAGGAAGGTAGCAAGTACATGTTTTAAAGCACTTGCCCATTGGAAAAACTGAATGACACAAGCATCTACATGCGCTCTTATATACGGAACAACCACAAGGACAAAAACATGTACATGTAAAACTACAGCAGCTGCTTGGCATGCAAGATGCTGTAGCCTATGCTACCCTACAGGCTTCACAATCAACAAGCTCTAGTCACTTAACAGCAGCAAGGAGAAGAGAAGGTCACCAACCTGTCCCGAAATTTGATCTACTAGTTGCTGGACCTCAGCAACTGCTTTATATGCTTTGGCATCAGCATCAGACTTTCTCAATTCAACGAGAGTCTTCTCCCAGCCTTTTGTGTCCTCAACCAAGACAATTTTTGACTTGTCTTTTACACCAGCGTCAGAAAGATAATCACGGTCTACTTTCTCCTTTCCCTTGTACATAAGTCTTTGCTGTTTTGGTTGCAGGCCAGTGAGCTGAACCAAAAGCTTTTTTAAGTCACCTGCACACCATCAGAAAGATTACAAAAGTGTGTCATGGATATGGATAAAAAGCTTGAGCGACTGCATGTGCAACGAGGTCAACAGTGTCTAACCCTCCTTACAAGATGCAGCTCAGACAAAAACCTAACAGCTGTCTACCTAGCACCTTGAGAGCAGCATCAAAAACCCAAACAACAACAAAAATGGCGACAACAAGGGCCAGACCCCTCAAGACAGTTATCTGCAATAATAGTGACTAAAAGTTTCTAGGAGTAGAATTAAACATGTTTGCAGAAATCAGAAATCTGCACACAAAATGTTGCGGACAAAAATAGCATGTATCTGTCACCCACAATAGGTGAGCTTGGCACTCTCAGAGAGGTTTAAAACCTTTAATCTCAAATAATCCTCGGTAACAGGTGACCACAGTATGCGTACATACACGAAATGCAAAACTTCACAATACTATACAGTAGCTGTGAAAACTGCAGCACCAACCAAGCTTCCTACTACACCAAAATGGGAAATTTGCAGATACCCAGACATTTGTGTTTTTGCACAGGAACACACTATAACTCTAGAACGGAGGCCAAAATGTGCCTGAACCTGAAAATTGGCTGCAAAAATGTACTCAAAAGATCCAAATTGCTTAGACCAAAACTAAACAATTATGAAAAAACACAGGCAGCAGAGAAAAAGTTGTTCTAGCCAAGTAAATAGCTACAATCATAAATTCCGAGAATTTAATTTCCTGAACCACTTATGGTTCGCTTTTCAGATATCCCTTCCCAAATTTGATGGACCATACACAAACTCATAAGAAACAGTAACTAATGCTCTCAGCCCATAAACCTGGGGTATGGTCGAAGCAGTCCTACATTATCCCAAGACAAGAATTTTAAATAAATTACCACATTGCCTAAATGGAAATCGACCAATGACAATGTGATCACAACAAGTTGGTCCAAAGCCACAATTGAAAGAAGGGCAGGCACTCTGAAGAGAGAGGAATATAAAACTTCAGGTGGCAGTGGCACTTTGTGACTTGGGGCGTGTCTGTGTTTTTTTGTTTTTTTTTGTGGGGGGGGGGGGGGGGGGGGGGGGGGGGGGGGGGGGGGGGGGGCATCATGAAATGTCTCAATACTGTTTGAAAAGAAACGCATACCAAAGGTGGAGTGGGCGTTGACAGAAACGCGATGAGAGGAACGACCAAAAGAGACCTTGATCCTGATTACAGGTCCGGCATGGACAGCCTCTGCCTCTGGATCCCTCTTCTGGACGAGCATTCCACAAGGACGGAGCTCCCACTCCTTAGAGGCGCCCTCTTCTGCATTGGCTGTTTTCGCTGCATTTGCAGTCCATTGGCCCTTCAAAGCAAAGGCCCCTTTGATACTCATCCTTGCTTCTTCAGAACTCCGACAGAAAGCCCCTTCACTTGGAAATCACAGAAAGCGTGTCGATTTGAGAGGCCCGCATAAGAGCTCTCTACTCAGCAGCTAGCTTCAGATGGATGTAACGTGGAAGCCACGGACAAGCATCAAGGTCATCTTCATCGCCTTCACCTCTGCATACAACAGCAATGCCTCCTTGTGCACGTTGGGCATCCTTGCATCTCTCTTTCTTTCTCCAACAGATGCACAAGACACAATAGTGATATCAAGAGCCCATTATTCGCAGATGGGCGCTCTAATCTCTCTCGTAATGACGCGTTTGCACTCCCGTCCCAACAATCCACAGTGTGATTTGAACGTGAAATGGAGGACCCAATGACAAGAGGGAGGGGACCCAAGTCGGAATAAAGGGTTTTCAACAAAGAAGAAGACTCGTCTCTGCGTGCGGAGAGAGAGAGAGAGAGAGAGAGAGAGGATAAAGCGGAGGGATAGCGAAGAGAGTGTGTAAATGCGCTAGCAGGAGGAGAGAGAGAGAGTAGGTAGAAATGCACATACACCTACACAAGGGTCTTTTCTACACCCATTTTGCAGAAAAAATCAAGAAAATTTATGTATGCTTTCGAAGAATTTTAATACTCACCGGCTGGCGACGACGTACACACACTGGCCCCCGCCATCTGTCGGTGACCCCGCTCAAAGCATCTTTCCTTTCAACCCGGCTCGCTCACCGCCGTCGATCTAGATCTGGCTCTCCTATTCACCGTCCGATCAAGTTTGACACCGGCTATTTCAATTTATTGACACTTTACATAAAAGTAACCTTTAAAACTAAGGGATGAGCCATATAGACTTGGACACAAAGAAATTTCTGTAAGACTTTGCACGTTGTCGCCAACTTAATTGTTTTGGAAACATGAGTTCAACACAACGTTCAACCATCTACTTCAATCTTCAATCTTAATAATCTCTTGTGCAACAAATGCGAGGAGAGAGCTCTCGACTTTTTTTTTTCCACACACCAAAGGGGGGGGGGGGGGGGGGCAAGGGCCACGTACCATCAGGCAAGAGCCACACGTAGGCATCACCATGGCCACCTAATTGATGCACCACATGCTGGGAACGATGGAGAGAACTTGTAGCAACCAGCTAGGAACCTCCTCCTCGGGTGACCCACCCCCGTTAGGAGGATGCATTTGATTGTCCGAGCACAAGAGCCCTAAGAACGTGAACACCAGGTGAGCACAAGGTGTCCCTCCAGAGTGTGACCCAACGGGGGATTTGAACCCACAACCCCTAGGTTGAGAGGCAAAGCCTTACCATTAGACCAACTCTTTGGGAACAAGAGAGCCGTCGACTTCAATGCGCTTTTGAGGGAAATGGTGAGAAAGGTGAGAAGAAGAGATGTTCACGTCGTAGGAACAATCCCAAGAGACCTTTTAAAAAAACACACAAATCTACATTTTTTACTAATATAAACACAAATCCATATTTGTAGGAGCAAAGCAAGGGGAAGCTTCATGCCAACATTGTAAAACTAAAATAGGGCAGAGAAGGCATTTGCTCCCTTCACATCTATACTTCAATAATGCAGCTTAAAATTTTGGAGGAAAGAGAAGGCATCCACGTGTCACATTTTGGTTCATTTCAAAGAGAACTTAAAGAAAGTTTGGTAGAAAATAAAAAGACTCAAGATTTCTGACAATCTAAATTCAAAAAAATGACTCTCTATTAGTAATTATCTTACTATCTTACTATTGACTCAGTACTTAGAGAGAGATTCAGACTGTCACGTGGCAATAAGTGATCTATACTTCAATAATGCAGCTTAAAATTTTGGAGGAAAGAGAAGGCATCCACGTGTCACATTTTGGTTCATTTCAAAGAGAACTTAAAGAAAGTTTGGTAGAAAATAAAAAGACTCAAGATTTCTGACAATCTAAATTCAAAAAACTGACTTACTATTAGTATTTATCTTACTATCTTACTATTGACTCAGTACTTAGAGAGAGATTCAGATTGTCACGTGGCAATAAGTGACAAGTTTGGCCACAATTCCTCCCTCTCTCTCTCTTCGCCCCCCTTGCACGGTGCGTGTCCAATCATGTTTCCAAACTTCAGGTGAACAGTAGTGTGACCATGACGCCAGGCCCTCGTCTCTCTTTGCGCTCCCTATCTATCTTTGCTTGCCTCGCCAAGTCGCCAAGTCTCCTCCTCCATCTAGGCTCTCTGGATTTTCTCGCAGCTCCTATGACCAAGAGATGCTTGAGGTGTTGTCCCTTGGGTCCAAACAAGAGATGCTTCAAGTGGCTGGGTCCTTTTGCATGCCCGCAGAAAGGAGAAGCTAGGAGTCGCATGATCTAAGCCCCAACAAACAAGCAGGTTGTGAAGTCAAATTGCCCAGATGTAGCTTCTTCGGCGTGGTCTTTGAAGGGTAAACATATTATGCCTTGCATTGGCATGGGACAACGTGAAGTGCAGCTTTGGTGTCGGCTTTGAAGAGCAAAACTATGCCTCGCATTGGCATGGGACGACAACACGTTTTCCTGAAATACTGGCGGCCCAAATCGGGACAAGGCGCATGACATTGTTGTAGTCCAGAATGTGAGCATAGTAGTTGGAAATTGCGTGTGTGTGTGTGTGTGTGTGTGTGTGTGTGTGTGTGCGCGCATGAGAGATTACTCATGTGTCTGGTTGAGAGAAGTGTGCTTATGAGCAAGATAATATAGAGCCATGTCAGGAGTATGCATACCTCTCTCTCTCTCTCTCTCTCTCTCTCTCTCTCTCTCTCTCTCTCTCTCTCTCTCTCTCTCTGTCTCTCTCTCTCTCTCTCTCTCTCTCTCTCTCTCTCTCTCTCTCTCTCTCACACACACACACACACACACAGAGCAGACATTCGAAAGATGTTGGGTAAGACCTTCAAAGTGCTGGTCGTCATCATTTTTATCAAATTATTGATTACTATTGGGATCCCTTTGATGACTTCTAAACTCTATAATTGGTGTGGAGCATCCATCTTTGGCACAAAAATTCTTTTGGCAACCATCCTAGGTGGGGCCTGTGAGATGTAGGAGCCCATATGATAGTACAAGTAGAGAGGAGGCTAAAGGAGGACCCCAAGGGGTGTATAGAAAGCAATGGTCCATGTAGGAACTAGAGGTGAGGACCACTTCCATGCGTCATAGTGCATTTATTCCCTATAGCTTTTTGGACTCCAGAGTCCAAGTAAGAGCTCCTCTTTGTCCATGAAGCTATTTCGGGGCTCCTTTACAGGTTGAAATAAATGAAGTTTTTGGAGTTTAACTTGATTCCCAAGAAATTCAGATATTTTCCAAGCAAAGATCTTCTCTCCTTCTTGCATTTCTTTATGGGGAATCATAGGGAGATCCCCATGCTTTGGAATGTAAAGAAATAGGAGGTGAGTAGGGAGCTGCCACCTATTGTGAATGGCAAGAGGACAGAACAAGGTCACGAGACACGGGTGGTGGGCAGTGTACAAGCAAGTGTCTAGATGAAAGAACGGAGAAAGCATACGTTGGGGATGATGTTGCGTGCTCAAGGGACGTGGCAGCCATGCAGGGGCACAGGAGTGTCATGAGAGCTGAGGTCGAGTGTTGTTTTTGTAAAAGTAGCAAAGCGCACACCTAAAGCTCACACCTAACGCAATTGCAACTCCTGGGCATGTTGGTAGCTCAATGAGTAGAGAGTTTGTGGTTGATGCATACGTGTTCGAGTCCTATGATGGGATTTTAATATGAGCATCCCAAAGTATGATCGATGTGGAAGAATCTACAAAGATTCTCTCTAATAGGAGGAGAGTAGACCGAGTATGTATGTGGTGACGATTTTGTGTACAGCTAACTTAATAGAATTGGTAGATGCTTTGCTTGGTTTGTGTAGCATCGTGGTACAATTAGGTAAGAGATCTGGCTATACCTTTCAGCCATTACCATCAATCATTTGGTCAAGGTATAGGCTATTGACTTTGGCGTTTTAAACTCATGCAATGGTATTCGGCATGTCGATGTTGAATCTCGATGAAGCAACGAAAAGGACAACTTGGTATGCAACTTAGGTGTCCATAATGTTATTGCCAACTGTTATTATTTGATCATTACCTAGGATAAGCAAATGCTTTAGCTCACACTCATGCTGCATCAACCTAGATGGAAAGATTGTGTATACCAACCAATCTCAATTTTGTCTATCTGCACCTAAACGACAAAAAAATCAAGCTCAGCATGCACATCATTTTTTATCGTATTTTGCAGACTTGCATTGTCCATTTATTTCTTTAATTAAGTTGTTTTGTTACTGCAAATGTGTGTGTGTGTGTGTGTGTGTGTGTGTGTGTGTGTGTGTGTGTGTGTGTGTGTGAGAGAGAGAGAGAGAGAGAGAGAGAGAGAGAGAGAGAGAGAGAGAAGGAATAGTAGTACAAGAGACCTCTACTTGAGATCAATTGCTTTTGGGATGGGGGGAGGTGGCAGAGAGAGAGAAAGAGAGTGTGTGTGTATTATCCTCCTTGAAGATCAAATATGACTTACAAGACCAAATAGAATGTGTTATATGCTCTATGCCAAATATGACCTATGCAACCAAATGGAACACGTTTCATGCTGGATGTTAAACTGATCAATGACTCACAATGCTTACAGACTCTAGGAAGTGATAGGAAAGACATGTATGTAGGGAATGGTTTATGCTATAAAGAGGGCGACAGGGGACGGGGGGGAGGGAAGTAAGCTTAAATGCGATCAGAAGCTAAGCACATAGGTAGGTTATGGTGCTTAGACTCTAAAACTTGCAAGGGCTATGTTCATACACAAAGAGACTCTTCCCATGTGTTTTAATGACCCATCTAACAACATAATGAGTGGGAACTAAACAAGGATGTGTACGATTGAGGACGGTCCCTTCTTTTGCAATTTTGGGGGGAGAGAGAGAGAGAGAGAGAGAGAGAGAGAG
Organism: Adiantum capillus-veneris; assembly: GCF_014529385.1. Lineage (NCBI taxonomy): Eukaryota > Viridiplantae > Streptophyta > Polypodiopsida > Polypodiales > Pteridaceae > Adiantum > Adiantum capillus-veneris. The sequence goes on along the minus strand of NC_140955.1, from coordinate 53,520,434 downwards.
AGAGAGAGAGAGAGAGAGAGAGAGAGAGAGAGAGAGAGAGAGAGAGAGAGAATGCTTAGGGGCGACATAATCCATTTTGTAATGCACCCTTCAATTTAGCATGATACCCAAACACTCTTAAAGTTAAATAACTAAGAAAACTTCTTTTGTTCTATTATTGTGAGGTTTTGGGCTTGCAATATATGAGCAATATATATACACCAATAAACTACATGCCCCCTTTTAAACTAATCTGCATTTGCATTGTTGTGACTAGATGTTTGGTGTCCCCATGTTACCATACCTAGGAAGTGGGGAATCTAGACAATACCCTACATGGTGAGGCCAACCCATACCTAGGAAGTGGGGAATCTGGACATCACCCTACATGGTGAGGTCAATTGCATTAAAGCCAACTGAACCCTTGGGAGCATGAAGCTATATTGTTACATCGGCAACAACAGTGAGTCCTCATGTTTTCTCTATGACATGCTGACATAGTTCAGTTGTATCTCCAAGATTCGTATCACAATGAGCCAAAGGTAGAGACCAAGGGGATAATGACCTCTTTTACTTCATATCCACTGCATTGTATCTAATTGGGAGCAAACAAGGTAGAGCCATATGTAGAGGTATTGGGGCCGATTGCATTCCCAATGTGGAAGCCATGTCACAATCAGCTCCATTCTTGGGCCTTGAAAACAATGCAATTACATTGGAACCAACTCGAGTCTCGCTAGCAATTATAGGTTCTCATGTTTTAACACCTTGCCCACTTGTCCAATTTGTACCACTAGACTTGGTAGCCATTTTCCCAACAACACTAGGTAGATCAAGGGGGGGACATCCTCTTGAGTGACTACTCTAGACTAGGTGATGATGTACTATGAGCATCCTGAACAAAAGCATTGATATTTTTGTGCCTTCAAGGGGAGATACAATTCAAAAATAATGGCCATTCTCCTTCTAGCCGCAGCAACGCGCGGGTCATATACTAGTACTAACAAAACACCCTAAGAAGATTCGTACGCCGTTCTCCCTACTCTTGTAAGGCATGGTTTAGCATCCCAAAACTAAGAGGCACTAAGAGCAAGAGAAACACACACACATGCATTTTTATTATAAGAAAAAGAAGAGAAGAGTGGTCCAAGAGGAAGAATGATACAGACATTGGAGAGAGAGAGAGAGAGAGAGAGAGAGAGAGAGAGAGAGAGAGAGAGAGAGAGAGAGAGAGAGAGAGAGAGAGAGAGAGAGAGAGAGAGAGAGAGAGAGAGAGAGAGAGAGAGAGAGAAGGGGAAGGGGGGGGGGGGGGGGGGGTCGTAAGAAATTGTTTGATGAATCAAAGTAACCAGCACCCCCATTTTTTGAGAATGCTAAATAATGAGGTCATAACTCATTGCAATACCAAGGATCCTCTCTCTCTCTCTCTCTCTCTCTCTCTCTCTCTCTCTCTCTCTCTCTCTCTCTCTCTCTCTCTCTCTCAAAGTAAGGCTTGGGCCCTTGGTATTTCTTGTAAAATTACAAAGAGCCTGAAGGCATTTCAAAAGCCTACAAGCATCATGGATAACCAGACTGGTAATGAAAAAACCCCTATCTGTAATAGGGACTGAAATACAGAAGTGGATAAAACCACCAATGGCATAGGGGATAAAGCCAGGGAGATAGAAAACGCAGGAGCAGAGGAAGGCTATAGAAGAGAGTGGTATCAAAAACAAGCCACGAACAGTGTTGGCACTCACAAAAGCAGCCAAAAACTCCACCATAGGATCTTCAACATCAGACTCCAAATCTCTAAAGCCAACAAGCGTGCCCCAAAAATGAGTGCAAGTTCACCACAAATCAACCCTATATCAAAAGATCCGAAGGAAAGGAAGAGCGAAAAGCCTTCGTCGTCTTTGGCAACAATCCAAGAGCTATGGCAACTGCAACCTGTGAGATATATACGGGATGTCCAAGTAAAGAGTTGGAGATGAGGCTATGAACTCCACCCAACCAAAACCACCAACCCGCCAATCAACTCTCCCCATGAAATCTATCAATAGCTCCACAAGTAGGAGACACCGTAAACATACACAAGCATTAAGCATGCAATCACAAAACAGACCCATCCAAGTGCAGACAACCGTGCAACATCAAGCACACAAAAGCAATATGCCAAGTAGACACACAAAGAAAATAATCCACAACCAAACAATCAAACAAACATTCAAGAAGAACAAAAATGAGAAGAGAAGAACCTACATAGAAGAAAAAAAAAGGAAAAGATAAAGGAAATCGGCACTGGCTTGACGAAGTGGTAGCTGTCGATAAGCAATTTTTTCTATTTGTTCTTTTTGGAGGGGAAGGGGGGGGGAGGGGGGTCATAAGAATTAGTTCCACTTGAACTATCTTTCCTTGTGCATGATTTTCTCTTCCATTATCTTCTATCCATCTGGTCTTTATGGCCCTACTTGCCACTATTACAATACTTGAATTATCTACAACCTAAACTTTGACCACTTAAATTTTGTCTTCTTCCTTTGCCTATTGTTTCTTTACCAGCATAGCCTTCTCTTTGATTGATGACGAGGTAGGTGTAGCTTCACCTTCCTTCTTTGGCTCAATGGGTTTTATTGAAATTGTGGATGACCTTGGACGAGACCCACTATTTGAGAACCCTATTTGGCATGCATATGATTTTAAAACGAAAAAGTCCAAGGCAAAAGAGACCCTTAAGAAAAAGTACAGAGATGCTTTCATGAATTTATCAGAGGAGTTTCAGGATGTATTTCCTAGTGATTTACAAGATGGCTTGCCGCCATTTCGGGAAGTAGACCATGGCATCGATGTTGTGCCAGGTTCAAAACCTATAAGTAAACCTACTTATAGATTGAGCCACTTTGAGGCACGAAAAGTGGAAAAATAGTTAACGGAATAATTGAACAAATGCTTTATTAGGCATAGTTCTAGTCTATGGGCATCGCCTATTCTTCTGGTAAAGAAGAAAGACGAATCTATGCGGATGTGCGTAGAATATAGGGCTCTTAATTAGATAATGATCAAGAACAAGTATATGATGCCACATATGGATGAGTTGTTTAAACAACTCTTTGGGTCAAAATATTTCCAAAGATAGACCTGAGACCTGGTTATTATCAGGTTAGAATTAGACTAGAAGATGTTGCGAAGATAGTATTTTGGACCCGTTTTGGGCATTTTGAGTCATTTCGGCTAACCAATGCACCATCGATATTTATGACGCTTATGGTTAGTATTTTGCATCCATACTTAAGAAAATTCATAGCAGTTTTCCTAGATGATATACTATTCTATAATAAATCTCCAAGAGCATTTTAACATTTATGTTTAGTGTTTGAATTATTGAGAAAACATAAACTATTTGTTGTGAAGGAAAGCAAATGTGATTTTGTTGAGACCGAGATTCATTATCTTGGTCACATTAATTCCGCAGAGGGAATGCGAATGGAACCTAAGAAAGTGGAATCTATTATCGGTGGCCAATGCCCAAAAATCTTGAGGAATTGTAGATCTTTCTTGATATGTGAAGAACTTGATATGTGAAGAACTACGTGAAGATTGTACACTAGTTGAGGTCAAAAAGTAAAAGTATAAGTTGGGGGAAAGCCCATCAGAAAAGCTTTGAAAAGCTTAAGGTGGTTATAGAAGCTGCACCAATATTGACTATAGTTGATCCAAAATAAGTCGTTTGTCTTGGAGACAGATGAAAGTAATGAGGCCATTCGACCCATAGTCATGCAAAGGGGGCGCTCGATTGCATTTGAAAGTAAATGTTAGATCGTGTCTAGCGTAACTACTTGGCCTATGAGAAAGAGTTACTAGCGATAGTACATGCACTTAAAAAGTGCATACACTATTTATACAGTGCCACTTTTGAGGTTCGACAGACCATGAAATCCTGAAACGAGTTTCAAGTCAGAATGAATTGAAGGGAAGAAAAGCTTAGGTGATGGAGATCCTATAGGAGTTTGACCTTCAAATACATTACCATAGAGGTAAATATAACATAGTGGTGGATGCAATTAATCACATGCCATAAATTAATGAATAAAGCTTCATAGTCTTCAAGAACGAGTTCTTGGAGTCAGTGTGTGGCTTATCTGAGCATGATACAGAGGTGTGGCGTGTTGTACATGATCACACCACCTCACATATGCGACCACCTCCCTCATCGGCACATAGTACTCGTCGAGAGAGACTGGTCGTAGGTGCGATGGGTATGGAAGCAAGAGAGAATTTGGAGAGACTAACCAAGACTTTCAAGTATAGTTTGGAGCCGGAGAGATCTAACATACACCCTTCATCACCTTTGATAGCTACGACTTCAAAGGGGGGTGATAAACTTCGTCCAGGGGAGAAGTATGCTAACTATTGTATTAATGATGGGTATTTACTCTGCAGAGGGTAGAGTGTGCGTACCAACTATGAGCACTTTTGAGCACGCATTCTTAAAGAAAGTCACGATAGTCCAAGTCATCTCGGGATTTAGAAGACCTGTGCACTAGTTAAAAGATAATTTTATTGGTCTAGTTTATTTAGGGACATTCGTAATTATGTGTTGCAATGCACTAAGTGTTAGGTCAATACACATGAGCGTCTCAAGGTTGGGGGACTACTCCATCCTTTGGAGATTCCTCAAGGGAAATGGGAAAGCATTTCCTTGGAATTCATTACCAGTTTACCCAAGACTAGTCGAGGAAATGACTCCCGTGAGGATGGTAATGGACATGTTAACCAAAATGGCAAAGTTTATTACCACAAAGAGAACGGTTAAAATGCAAGAATTGGTAAAACTCTTTATTGAATATCTCTATAAGCTATATGACATGCCGCAAATATAGTGTCAAATAGAGATAGGAAGTTCAATAGTAATTTTTGGAGGGAAGTCTTCAAAAAGCTAGATACTACTTGAAGTATGAGTATGGTAGATCATCTACAGTATGATGGTCAAACTGAAAGAGTTAACCAAACCCTAGAGGACATATTGCGTTCTTATGTAAGTAAGAATCAATCTAACTAGGAAGAGTACTTACCCATTTTGGAATCTGCTTACAATAATTCCAAACATTCAACAATCGGATTTACACCATTTCATGTTGATGTATGGTTTCCATTTGACATCGCCTATGGTTGTAGGCCTAGAGAAGGAGAAGATTCAATCTGTCAAGGATTTCCTTGAAGATATAAATGAAATGCTCAAGGCAGCAAAGGAAAGCATTTGTAGTGCATATGATCGTGCTAAGATATATGCTAATAAAGGATGAAAAATTGTTACCTTTGTAGGAGGTGACATTGTATTCCTAGAGGTTCCTGTGAAGTCAGACATTGTGAAAGCATGAAAGTATGACAAACTTTCTCCTAGATATTGTCCCTTTAAAGTCCTTAAAAAGATTGAAGACATAACATATAAACTTGAGTTAACACAGAGTTCTCAAGCTCACCTTTCTTCCACGTTAGTTAACTGAAAAAAATGAGTTCACGAGTTAAGGAACTTAGTTTCTCTAAAGATTTTGGTTGACTTGATAAAGTCACCAAAGATACCGCATGAACCGGAAAGGATTCTAGGATATTGAGATAGACAAACCCATCATAAAGTGTACCGATAGGTACTAGTTAGCTTAGATGAAGAAGTGGCAACTTGGGAGCGTTGGTGCAGAGGGCACAAGCAATGGTGTGTATGATAACAGATGAAAGATAGAGTGCTACAGTAGATGGGAAGAGCCTGGGCAGGGAAGTGGCAACGGAGATGTATGCTTTATGTGGTTTTATAGGCCAAGATGGACTCTACAAAGGACCAATGTGGGTGGAAGATGAAAGAGGTTCAAGGTGCAGTCTTTTTGCCTAGATATGAAGAGGTTGAAGTGCTCTACAAACAGGTCCAGACAGCTCGTCAATTGGACCTACGATGCCCAAGTTATGGCAGTTTGAAGTTGGAGATGATTACAGATTCTAGCTGGACATGGCAGGTGATGCAAGGTAGTCCGAGCCAGTTTGGACCTATGGTTGTGTAATGGTGTGTATGCTAACAGATGAAAGATAGGGTGCTACAGCAGATGGGAAGATCCTGGGCAGGGAAGTGGCAACGGAGATGTATGCTTTATGTGGTTTTATAGGCCAAGATGGACTCTACAAAGGACCAATGTGGGTGGAAGATGAAAGAGGTTCAAGGTGCAGTCTTTTTGCCTAGATATGAAGAGGTTGAAGTGCTCTACAAACAAGTCCAGACAGCTCGTCAAACGGACCTACGATGCCCAAGTTATGGCAGTTTGAAGTTGGAGATGATGACAGATTCTAGCTGGACAGGGCAGGTGATGCTAGGTAGTCCGAGCCAGTTTGGACCTATGGCTGTGTAATGGTGTGTATGCTAACAGATGAAAGATAGAGTGCTACAGTAGATGGGAAGAGCCTGGGTAGGGAAGTGGCAACGGAGATGTATGCTTGATGTGGTTTTATAGGCCAAGATGGACTCTACAAAGGACCAATGTGGGTGGAAGATGAAAGAGGTTCAAGGTGTAGTCTTTTTGCCTAGATATGAAGAGGTTGAAGTGCTCTACAAATAGGTCTAGACAACTCGTCAAACGGACCTACGATGCCCAAGTTATGGTAGTTTGAAGTTGGAGATGATTATAGATTCTAGCCGGACAGGGTAGGTGATGCCAGGTAGTCCGAGCCAGTTTGGACCTATGGCTGTGTAGTGCTTGATTTATGGAGCATGTCAATCTTTTCAGATCGGCAATCTGAGTCTTGATTGCCAAGATATTGCCTGTCGAAGTTTCACTGGGGGCCAATTTTGAGCCAGTTGGGGCGCTTCGACAAATGTGCCATATGATATTTTTTGAAGTCTGACAAAGTTCACAGAGGTAGTGTACACATTATGGAGCTGATAGAAAGTGACTGCACGTCAAACAAAGCCTTGGTCGGCAAGTTATTGTGAATTGAAGTTGATGCCAAGTGGTGGTGGTGTGGTGCCATGAGATTTTTCCAGATTTAGTCGGGCCGGTTGGAGCATCTTGTGAAGTCAAAATGTGGCCAAGAGGGTGGAGACCAAAGCCAAAAAGGTGTGTTATCGGCTGGATTTTGCGGCTTGGCAATTGGATCACCATGCAATGAATGGTAGGGCATCCAATGGGGGGCAAAAAATGGGTGTTTTGGATTAAATTAGGGAGTTTTTTTGTGAGCCCTAAGGGCTTGGAGGGGCCAGTGCCTCACGGTATGCCATGTGGAAGGCGGGTATGATCCCACTTACAAGGACTCGAGCAAGGGGGTTCTACTACATATAGTGGAGCGTGACCGCTCTTTATTGCATCAAGAGGAGAATGGAGCTCTTGTGCCATAGCTGAGGCTATGGCGGATGAGCACTGAGCGCTACTATGGTGGCGGTTTTGGCAAAAGGCGACGGCCGAAGGAAATGTACAACAACAGTTAAGCACATGTGGGCGACAATGTAATGATGACATGGCATCTTGTTTGGAGGTAGTTGGTCACGCGCCCGCGAGGCAAAAGCTTTTTTGAAGGAGAAGAGTGAGAGCACTGACGGTGGAGAAGGAGAAGTTCTTTGGCCAAGGGAGAGCTCAACAAGGAGCTTGCAAACAGGGCGGTGGAGAAGGAGAAGTATCTGGACCGTTTTGGAGCCAGTGGAGGTGCCATCAAGGTTTTTTTTCTTGCCGTGCTCTCAATGAGGAGAGCCGCACATCGGTGAAGCGGAAGTTGCCCAAATTTTTGTGCTCGATGGTGTCATGCCAAGCCGGTTGTAGTTGCAGGATTCATGGATATTTGTAGATGGTTTTTTTTGCCAATATTGAAGCAAACCATAGTCACATTTTTGTCGTTTCTTCCCCTTCCCCCCCTCTTCTTTTTACTCTGCTCCAATTGTGTGGTGCAGGTGTTTGAGATGTGTGTTCCTCCCCATGCCTCTCTGCCAGAGAGAGAGAGAGGAAGAGAGAGTGGTGTGTGATGTGGCACGATCATAAAAAGGCAAATATCGGTGTGGTCTGTTGTCGATTGTGTGAGTTTTGAAGGTGAACTCTAGTGGATTGGGGTGCAGTGATCATCCTGGGCTATACAGATAATCAATTTAGACTCTTCTTTGTTTTTCTGTTGTCCAAGTATTGCATGTTGTAGTGGTGTTCATTTGAGTTTCCTTGGTTGTAGGAAAATCTTTCAAATTCTTCAAGAGCACAAGGCAATTCCTCTGGTGGATCCTTGGTAAGATCTGCTGTAATCACCATAGCTAGTTTAACAACATTAAGATTGTCATCTAGTTTATCAATCACCATAGAGTTGGTTGGTTATGTCAGACACCCCTTAGCCCCTTAAGATCCTTTTGATGCTTGAAGGACTCTAGATTTTTGTGTCATTTTCCCTTAAAATTGTGTGAAATGGAGTAAGGGTGGAAGGTATCAGGTGTTTCTAACTCTATGGATTCTTTGGAGCCAGTCTGTGATGTGTCAAATCAAGTATCATTCTACTTATCTTGGGTTTTCTTTTAGGCTTTGGAACCTCGTATACGATGACCATGTTTATGCTTCCTCTGTGACTTGTGGGGGAGTTGTTGTAGCACTAGCTCGTGTTAGACGATGATGCTAGAGTTCACAATGAGGGACGGTCGAGGAGCCTATGAATTAGATCAGGCATGTCGGGAGAGGGGCACAAGGTCCAAGGCCCAGCTTGGGGTTTGGTTTCCAAAGGGGAGAAAGTTGCATAGGCCAAAGTCCTGTGGGAAGTAGGCCTAAGACCAGTCCCATAGGGAGGTCAAAGAGGTTGGGTGGAGAAAAAAAGACATGCCATTGAATGCTTTGTGTTTTTAAATGAGTGTGGAAAGAGGGAGAGGAATCGAGAGCATGAGAAGGGGAGTGGAATGCTGCATACCATAGCTGAGGAAGGTAAGCAGAGTTGGAGCCTCACATGTGGTCTCAAAGACTAATTGTGTGAGCTTGGGAAGGGTTGATTATTTTCATGGGAGGTAGCGCAAGAACCAAGGAAGCTTGAAGGTAGAGCTCGTTTTGAGTTGCTCTCTGTCAGCAACAGAAGGTGGAAAGAGAAAAGGAGTCTATTTCTTGGCGGCCATGTGTGTCAGTAGCAAGCGCTAGCAGGCCTTGTAAGGGAGGTTATCACAACCTTACCATCAACATTGGCTACATGGACAGTTTGGAGTTTCCATTTGATAAGCTATCAAACAGGGATAGGTTATCAAGCCATGATCAAAGAGGTGATAGGTTATAAAGCCAATGATAGGTTATAAAGGTGATGATGAGCTATCCACAAGTTGATAAGGTACCGTAAGTAGTGATCAACTATCAAGGAAGGTGATAAGCTATCTATGGTATCATTTATGATAAGATATCACACCTTGGGAGTTTTCTTATCATAAGAGTTAAAAGGGTTTTCTTATGGCGATGCCACTTGAGAGTGCTATAGTGAGCTGACACAAGAAAGAAGAAACTACAAGAGACCACTTGAGGATTATGAACTCGAGTCTATGCATTGGCTCGTAATTTTTCCATTGATGATACAAAGAGAGCAAATAAAGTTTCAAAATCGAGCTATTTTGGGCGAGTTTTTGACCAAAAAGTGCTCATAACACCTCTTATTCATGAGCCATAGGTCCTTATGGGTTTCTCTTAGCAAGCCGAATCAAATCAAGCAAAGTTTCAAACTTAACGACGATGGGTGAAAATCTAAGTAAAACTTACAAGCTCGTTTTTGTGTGCCAGATATTCTTTTTTGACCCTTTTGGCATGCAAGTTGCATTGTTTTTATACTTGGGAACATATGCTACTCAATGCTTTCATGTGATTGTACTTTGCACTTGAAAAAAAATTATGCACTGTAAGCTGCATTGGGAATGCGTGATTATGCTTGTAATGCTTCTGAAAGTGTTTGACTATGCATAATCTCCAGCGGGTGATTATGTTTATGCTTGTGGTGAGGCGAATGATGTATGTAGAAGTTGTGGTATGTAAATACCTAGCAATTCATTATATAAAAAAAAAAGACCCCAATGAGCTATACAATGATGATGCTACCATCCATGAGGACATTGCTCCACAAAACGAGCACAAAATGTAGACAATGATGATCCAAATAAACGGATCTCCAGCCTCTGATGACACTTTAAATGCACTTTTGTCAAATGACTACTCTACTTGAATTGAAAAACAAGAACATTCAAATTGAAAGTCAAGAAATGTTTCCACCCAAGCCAGGCACGCATGATCATGAGGCTAGTCCTAGTGGCGAGCAAGCCTTGGGGCCAAGATGGTAGCTTAAGAATTTGAAGCCACCTAAATTTAATGGGTCTCTGCATAAACTTACAACATATGCGATGGAGCAATGCGAGGCCAAGATATAACATGCTATATATAATTTTTTGGATGTTGCATAGTGTAAGATAGGGCAAGATAAGCTAGTGCCTAAGACTTGGGCGGATGTCAAAGTGATGTTCATTGAAAATTTTGTGCCTATTGATGATGAGCATGGTCATGCACTTGATGCATGGTTCTTCTTCTTCCATAATAACATGACCCTATAGGAGTATACAGACAAGTATCGTGAGGGTCTTTTGAAAGTGCCAAAGCATATTCTTGACTTCTTACAAGTGCACAAATTATATGCTAGGTTTGAAGGAGACTTTAAGGCCACTTGTACCTAAGACTTGGGTGGATGTCAAAGTGGTGTTCAATGAAAATTTTGTGCCTATTGATGATGAGCATCGTCATGCACTTGATGCATGGTTCTTCTTCTTCCATAAGAACATGACCCTATAGGAGTATACAAACAAGTATCATGAGGTTTTTTTGAAAGTGCTAAAGCATATTCTTGATGAGTTCTTGACTTCTTACAAGTGCACAAATCTGTGCTAGGTTTGAAGGAGACTATAAGGCCACTTGTGCGCAAAAAAAATGTAGTACACTGAATGAGACCATTGAATTTTCTCTTGTGTTAGAGAGTGTAAAAAAAGGGCTAGTCTAGCAGGGTCTAGCCTAACAAGAGATCCTCATGAAGTAAGTTTCCACACCCATTCAATTCCTAGTATGTATGCAATACATTAGTCTAGTCAGATGCAAGGGAAGGAAGCCAAGGATCCACATATGACCAATACTCTCTCAAAATATCACAAGAAAAGATGCCTTAGATGGAACCATCTTTAGTAAGATAGATTTGAAAAGTGACTAACAGCAAATTAGGGTAAGAGAAGAGGATGTATATAAGAAAACTTTTATGACCATGTTTGTTCATTATGAGTATTTAGTGATGCCCTTTGGTCTTCTCAATGCTCCAACATCTTTGTCTTATCAATGCCCCTTTGGTCTTATCAATGCTCCAATAACTTTTATGATGTGTTGAGGTCGATTGTTTTGTGGTTGATTAGATTGAGGGTGTCATTATAGCAGTAATTTGCAAGAACATGAACCAAATTTGAATGCAATCTTTCAATCTCTAAGAGAGACATGTTTGCATGTTAATGTGGATATGGCTTTTCCATGTACAACTGAAATTGAGTATTTAGGCCATATCATGTTAATGTGGATATGAAATTTCTATGTTCATTATGAGTATTTAGTGATGCCCTTTGGTCTTATCAATGCTCCAGCATTTTTGGTCTTACCAATGCCCATTTGGTCTTATCAATGCTCCAACAACTATTATGATGTTAATGAATGATGTTCTAAAGTCGGTTGTTTTGTGGTTGATTGCATTGAGGATTTCCTTGTTTATAATAGTAATTTGCAAGAACATGAACCACATTTCAAAGTGATCTTTCAATCTTAAGAGAGACATGTTTGCATGTTAATGTGGATATGACTTTTCTATGTACGGCTGAGATTGAGTATTTAAGCCATATCGTTTCCGCCGAAGGAATCAAGGTGGATCCCAAGAGGTAGCAATGATTTTGGCATGGCCAATGCCACAAAACATAACAACTTTGAGATATTTTCTTGGTCTTTCAAGGTTTTATCATAAGTTTATTGAATTTTATTCATTCATAGCAGCTCCTTTGAGTGATTTGTGGCAAGATAAATCCTTTGGAATGGACTAGTAGGCAACAAGAAAGTTTTGAACAATTGAAATAAGTAGTAGCTTCAGCCCTAGAGTTTAAGGTTGTAGATATAGAAAAACCTTTTAATCTACATACAGAAGCTAGTAGTATTATTGTTGTTGTGTACTAAGTCAATAGGGAAGGCGAGTGGCTTTTAAGAGCAAGAAGCTTTCTTCATGCACAATTAAAGTGGCTTGTGTATGAATTATAATTTTATGCTACTATTCATGCACTCAAGATCTTGCGTCATTATCTTTATGGCATAAAATTTAAAGTTTACACAAGTTATTAGAATATCATACTTTGAGATTCTTTTATACTCAACCATATTTGAAAGGCCATCAAGCTAAATGGGCTAATTGGATGGCAAACTTTAACGTGGAAATTTTGTAGAAAAATGGCAAAGATAATGTTGTCTTTCACGCATTATGCATTATGTGAGTTTTTACTATATTAGAGAATACTTAGCTTCAAGAAATTAAGTAAGCACAAAAAGAAGACCATTATTTTCAATCTATAATATCTAGGATCGATCCAAATTCTTTTACTCTTGATGATGTGGCATCTGTTTATTTCAGTGACTAGCTCTCAACCAAGTCCTTTTTTAAATTTCTTAGTGGAGAATGGATTTCTTGAAAGGAAAGGAAAGATTTACGTTCTTTGTGCATGGGAACTAAGAGAAAAAGTTTTGCATGACTACCATGATAGTCCTTCCATGGGCCATCTTGGTAGTATAGTGGACATTTTGGTGGCTTAATCTCAAGCCAGAGGTCCACAAGTACGTCACATAATGTTTTTAGTGTCAAGTTATTCAAGCAAAAAGAGGTAAGGCACCTGTTTTGTTACAACCTTTTCAGATTTTATATTTACTTGGTAAGCCTAATAATGAGGATTTTGAGTTTCTTGAGCTCAAAGGTTGCCGTTTGGAATGATCTAGTGACGGGAGCAAAGCGAACCCCGAACCCCGACGGCCTCTAAAACACCGGGGACCGAATGGCGCGCCTCGAGCCTGTCATGGTAAAGCAAACAGAGGGCACCACCTAGCTTCAGCGGCTAGGACGCAAACAACACACCACCATAACAAAGTTTTCATCCAAGAGAGATGGATGCTTGGGAGTAATGATGAAGAGGAAAGGGAATGAGATCAAGTGAGAGAGAGAGAGAGAGAGAGAGAGAGAGTGAGGGAGGGGGTATAGCGGCTTAGTACTTAGGCACCACAAAAGGATGGCGAATCCGCACACCCTTCACACATACACAAGCTCACTCCAAACACAAGACTAGGTGGCGATTCCACACACATCACATGGGCAAAACATTGCAAGAAAACATACTCACAAAACCTCAAGCTTTATTTAGAGAATAAGGCAATGAAATGGGGAGCATAGGGTAGGGGAATGAGAAGGGAGAGCGTGGTAGAGCACATGGCGGATAGGTGGGAGTTGATGGCGAAGACTCGCACGAGGGTTATGGCCATCATCCTTCATTTAGTTTCCCTTCATCTTCCATAGCCCAAGGGTGTAGAGGTCATGCTCAAGACGAGCATGGTGATTGCGGTGATGGTGATGGTGTGGGTGTGTGTGTGTGCACTACGCACACACAGTGCATAGTGTACTCTTTGGTGATGGTGTGTGTCCTTAGTGTGATGGTGACCCCTCTTTATATAGGGGGGAGGGGGGAGAAATTCTAGAATTTAGAAATGAAGAAATCATTATCTACATAGGCCATGTGACTGTGGCCCCCACTTGTCTGGCTGTGTGTATATGTGCCAGAACAGTAGTCTCATGAGAGAGAGACTAAGAGAGAGAGATGGGTTGATGAAAAAAAGTGAGAGGTGACATGGAGAATAAAGTAATTACAAGAGGGGAGAGAGGGGAGTGTGTTCAGAGGTGAATCTGTGTGCAGATGTGTGTGAACACAAGAAAAATCAGGTAACCACCGGGTGGGGATGGGTCTGTGGGCACCTTTTTCAGTGAAACTGAGTGTGTGTGAGTGTGGGGGAGGTTATTTAGCTACAAGACAAGAGACATGGCGCCCTTTAGAGAGAGAGGGGGGTATTTGGGTCATGGGATATGATAGGAGAGAGAAAGAGGTGGTGGGGTATACTATTTTGGAAGATAGGGTAATTTGCATGTGAGTTAGGGTGCATTATTGGTGAGAGGTGGGGTAGCTTGAGGGGAGAGAGAAAGGAGAAACGACAAGGGGAAGAGAGAGGGGGTTGAACTTTTGAGTGGAGGAGAGGAAAAGGGACACCCGACGGGGCAACAGTGAAGAAAAAGGAGGCAAGGTGGGGATGGGCTACCCCGCAGGCATGAGGTGGCCTATTTTACCTTTCTTATATATTTACATAATCATACTTTATTTTTTTCTTACTTTTTCCAATGCCTTTTATCACTCGCTCCCTAAGAGGGGGTTTTCATGGGGTGGGGACGAGAGAAGAGGGGTATGGGAGCTTGGCTTGTGAAAAGCCCCCATCATTAGCCCTCCCCTTTTGGCTAGAGGCATTCATGTCTCTAGCTCATCTGTTTGATCATTATCGTCGGAGGTGGCTGCTGATGGTGTGTCCTCATCTGGAATGTCAATTGGTGGAGCCTGGTCAAATCAAAGAAAATAAGGTTTAAGTCGCCAACCATTTACCCTGGTTTTATGAAGTTTTCCATCAGCCTCCATAAGCTGGTAGCTTTCATTGGCATACTTTTTCCTGATGATGAAAGGGACTTCCCATCGGAGCAGGAGTTTCTTATCCTTGCGTGTGTCGAAGCGATTGTCGTAGCGGAGCACCAACATTCCTTTCTTCAATTCTTTTTTCCGGAGATGCTCGTTAAAGCTAAGCCGTCTATGCTCTGCTTGTGCTGCATAATAATTTATTGCTTCTTCTCTGTCCAGCTACAGTCTTTCCAAGTTGATGATGTGATCTCTCAAATGCATGTTCGGTTGTTGAAGTTGGCTTGCCATTACTCTGAGACTTTGTAGTTGCACTTCAATGGGCAAGATTGCTTCCTTACCAAATACTAGATGATACGGTGTGAATCCCAAGGATGTACGAAATGAAGTTCTGTAGGCCCATAAAGCTGGTAGTAGATACTTATCCCAGTGTCCGGGATGATTGTTTACTTGCTTGGTAATAATTTTAGAAACCATTCCATTTACCTTTTCAACTAGGCCATTACATTGAGTGTAATATGGTGAAGAGTGCCTTCTTGTAATGCCCAGTTTTTGCATTAATTCTCCTACCAAGTCTGCTCTGAAACCTGGCCCTTTATCAGAGATGATCTCTAAAGGTGTGCCAAACCTACAGCATATGTGCTCGTAGATAAATTTAGCTACCTCTACCGCTGTGATTCTAGTGGTGGCTGTAGCCTCTGCCCATCTAGTCATGTAGTCGACCCCCATGATAATGTAGAATTTTCCTGAGTTGGCCCTAGGTAATGGCCCAATGGCATCGATACCCCATTTTTCAAATGGGCCATATGAGAGAATAGGTGTCTGTGGTTCAGGCATAAGTGACCTAGTGCCGGCCTTTTGACACAACTTACACGTTTTGCACCAATGGTGTACATCACGGTTGAGGCTAGGCCATATGAAGCCTGCCTGCAAGATTTTCCTACTTGTTATGTCTAGGGCAAAGTGACCACCACAAACCCGTCGTGACAGCTAGCAATTACTCCCGTGATTTCGTGAGAGAGAGAGACCTTCCTGAGTATTTGGTCCTTACCCTTACAATACAAACCATCATTGATGAGTCGATACCTTGTGGTCTTCCGCGTCAGCCATTGCTTCTGTCCCTTTGTTAAATCTGATGGGCATTCCCCTGTTTCCAAAAAATGCATGATGTCAGGCAAGGCATCACTGCCTTGAAATAGAGGGAGCTTTAGTTTTATTGCTCCAACCACCACTTCCTGTAGTCTTTCACTTGCTAGGGCATCTGCTTCTTGGTTTTGAGCCCTTGGGATATGGTGTATTTGAACTTCTTCAAACTTACCCAACAAGGTTTTTACACCACTTAAGTGAGTCCTTAAACTAGGATTCTTGCATGTCCATGCTCCATTTACTTGCCTTACCAGAAGTAGAGCATCCCCAAATACATTAAGGCGTTGTACACCTTGTGAGACACACCATTGTAGACCCTTGGTTAGTGCTGCATACTCAGCTTCATTGTTAGAATGTGAATCTAACAATTGGCCCAACGAAAATACCTTTGTCCCTTTGTCATCAAAGACCACTATGCCTGCAACTGCTTTGTCGGACGCTCGCTTGTAGGCTCCATCAAAGTAGAGAGAGTATGCTCCTTCTACCATCGGTGGTACTGGAGGTAATCGGACTTCTCCTTCCTTAGATTGCTTCTCCTTCCTTTCAAAGACTTGGTAGGTCATGAGTCCCCCCAAACTTGCCCTTGTCGTGCTTTCTACCTGTACCGTGTAGTCAAAATCTTGCAGACGAACTAACCATTTAGTAATTCTAGCAGACACATCCATGTGTTGTACAACATAGGGAAATATTTCATCCGTGGTTAGAATCACAAATTGCTTAGGCAGCAAATATGACCTAAACTTTGTAGTTGCAAATCTAAGAGCTAGGACTAAGTGTTCCACATGGGTGAAACCTTTCTCTCCTGCTGTCATCATTCGACTAGAGAAGTAGATTGGCCTCATGAAAGATGTCGTCGTATCTTTTTGGAGTAGCACAGCCCCCAATGAGTCATCACAAACACTTGAGGTGACATAGAATTTTTCATCCCACTTAGGTGGTGAGATAGTTGGCAGAGTGGCTAAGACCTCCTTTACCTTGTTATAGTGATGTTCGCTTTCCTCGTCCCAAGTGAAAGTTGATCTTTGAGTGAGTTGTTGCAGTGGTAGAACAAGTTGTGATAGTAGATGTATGAATCTACTTAAGTACCTCACCTGCTATAGAAAAGAGACCAGTTGACGTGCTGTCGTTGGTGAAGGTAGGGCTATGAGTGCGGACACCTTACTTGGGTCGGCGTTGATACCTTTTGCTGAAATTTCATGGCCTAGTAGAATGACTTTACTCTCCCCAATGTGGCATTTATCCACATTTAATTGCCCACCTAGGCTCTGCAACCTGGCCAAACCTTCAGTTACCTTTTCTAAATGTGAAATACGGGAGCTATATATACAAAAATCATCAATGAACACTCTTATGGATGTTCCAAAGAACGGTTGAAAAACATATGTGACATATCTTTGGAATGTGGCAGGTGCATTTGTGAGACCAAATGGCATAACCCTGTATGCAAAACAACCCCATGGCGTGATAAAAGTGGTTTTTAGTTGATCTTCCAAGGCTATGCGTATTTGAAAGTATCCAGAATAACCATCACAGACGGTATAGCATTCAAAACCCGCTACTTCATTCAGAATTTCATCCAAGAATGGGAGAGGAAAGTGGTCTCTCTTTGTAGCTGCATTTAGTGGTTTGTAGTCAACACAGACCCTCCACTTACCATTATTTTTAGGCGTCACCACTACGGGTGACACCCATTCTGAGTTTTCTACAGGATAGATGAATCCCGCCTCGAGCAGTTTCCTTACCTCGGCCAAGAGTGCCTTTTCTTGTATGACCCCCCAGTCATCGTAGCTTTTGCACAACTGGTTTTACCCCTTCCTTCAGCTTAATATGATGTTCCACCACTGTAATGCCTGTGATTCTTTCATAGTTGTCAATGAACAGGTTAGGAAATCCCATCAACATTTGCAAAAAACTATCTTTCTCCTCAAGTGTTAATTCCGTAGACAACATACCCTTCAACCTACTTCCTCCTAGGCCAGGTGATTTGCTCTCCTCTTCATTGGGTTGCCCTTTTGGTGATGGATCACCAGTTGTGCTTACCCTTTGTGGATCCTTCATAATGATACCCATCACATCACTAGAACTGTCACTTTCGTCGGTGGATGTGGTCTCCTCCTCAGAACTGGAAGATTCGCTAGTGGTTTCATCTGCCGATGTTTCCAGATTCATTTGCTTCTGCTTGCCAATCCTCATGTCGTAGTAGATTGTCTCCCCTTTCTTACCGGTCATGCATAGAAGGCCAGTACCCCAGTCTTGTTTTGCCTTCATGGCCATCAACCATGGCCTTCCCAAAATTAGTGGATAGCCCTCCCCCTTAGTAGGCATTACAAAAACATCTACCTCTACCTCAGTGTTGAAAGCTTTGATTTTCACGGCACTTACCACACCCACACACTTTACTTTTGCGTTGTTTGCCATCTTTGCCTTGCATGGAGAAGGCCTGTCAAACTCGAGCCCTAATTGAAGCATCATAGCTTCGCTCATTACACAGATTTGTGCACCTCCATCAATGTAGGTGTTTCCAACCCTCTTTCCTTTTATGTTTACGTCGACAATTGGAAGGATGTCATCCATGTTGCATCCCCAAATTGCTCCGGCTACCTTTGTTTTGGAGAGTCTTGTACTTACCATTTTAGACCATTGTCGCCTTACTTTAGGTACAAGATGTAGCAGCTGTGGCCATGTAATCTTCGGTCCTTACTCTGCCACATCCAATGTTAGATCATAGGGCTTAGAACTTTCCCCTAGATGGAAGTCGGTGATGCCCAATTTCGGTCATGGCCTGGATGGCCTCTTGCTAGTTTCTCCTCTCATGCTTCTCTCATCATCTGATTGTGTAGCCTTCTCCCTCCTAGCTCTTTTCACAGTCATGGCCTCAAGTGGTTCTAAAAAGGTTACCTTCTCCTTACCCTTGTCTCTCTCCTTTGCTCTGGGTGGATCCACTACTATGGCTTTTCCTTTCTCTTCTAGCCTTATGATGTTTATAGGGCGATCAGGTGGTGGGGCTGGTGGAAGAGGTGGAATGGATGCTTGTAGTGGTGTCTCGGGTGGACGTAGAATTTGTGTTGGTGGGGTTGGTGCTCGGGGTGGGGGTGTTCTTTCTCTAGGGGGTGACAATTGGTTCCTCCTACCTCCTTTATTCTAGTTTTTTCGTGGTTGGGGACAATAGTACATACCGTGACCGTCTTCTCCGCAGTTGTAGCAATGATACTCCCTATTTTGTCATCGTGCTCTTCCAGGGTCTTGATCTCTTTCTTGACTCGTCCCTTGTTGTATTAAGTGGACAGACAAATTTTGCAGTTGGTCAATAATATGGGCCAACATATCTTGTTGGTCATCTCTTACCCCAAGAGCCGGTGGTGGTGGTGGAATGGTGGTTGTCGTAGTTGCTGGTCGACGTGATGTTGCTGTTTCTGTTGACTCAGTTTCTTTGGCTTTCATTCGCAGCTTCTTGTCCTTAAGGCGAGCAATCTCAACGGCTAACTCGTACGTAGCCGGGAATCTACCTTTCACCTTCTCCTTGAGAAGCGGCCATAAGCCATGCGTGAACCGATCTTTTTTTAGGAAATTGGGTGCAGCTTCCCCCCTTGCCAGTGACTCAACCCACCGTTCCCACAAATCCACAAATTTGGACTCATAGGTGGCATATTCTAAAAGACCCTCCTGCTTCAAGTCTCTCAACTTGTCCCACAACTTTTCTGAAGTGGTACCTCCCCCAAAGCGCCTCTTAAAAGCGGTTTTTAAGGGTTCCCAGTCATCCTTGGTTGCTTGTGGAAGTGCATTGTACCATGATCTAGCTTCTAGCTTCATGAGATGCTTAAATATTCTAACCCGGGATTCATCCGTATCTTTGTGCTCACTACACATGCTACTTCAAAGTCATCTAGGAAGTCTGTTACCAAATCCTCCCCCTTCGTTCCTTTAAATGTTGGAAATGCTACACTTGCCATGATTACTGAGAGAGCTAGAAAGACACACTGCTTAACTTGCAAAAGTTTTTTTCTTCTTTACAAGGAGGCGTGTATACCCTCTTATACTAGGACATAGATTAAAACTTCAAACGGTACATTGCCTTGTACCAAAGGTAGGACAAATGGTTGATCTGATGCCAGAACCTCAAAAAATTGCTCCCCACCCAGCATGGTGTCAATGACGTGCTGGTAGTGAGCCTTCAAATCCAGTATTACCTTGATTGAGCGTACACGTGTTGGTATGTGTGATCTGTCTTGAGGTAGGTTGTACTGATTCATGTGAAGCTTAGAGGTGCTTAGCCACTGTCCAAGCTTGTGGGAGAGGGTGGTGTTCTTTCCTGAAACAAACTCAGTAGATCCCTAGTTTCTCTAGTGAGAGTGTGAGCCAATGATTCCGTTATCTGTGCTGCAGCATCAGGTGCGACTTGAAAATTGACTGTGATAATTACCTTGGTGACTTGAGTTACCCGATTCTCAAAGTAGAATAGTGTTGATTCTCTATTGTGTAGAGCTCCTTCCATTTTGTTGTTGTGGGTTGGTTGTAGGTTGCGGACATGGTTTTGACCTTCTCCTTCTTCTTCTTGGCACTTGGCCTATGTATATCCACTGGGTTTGGCGTGTTGGTTGACTCTCCCACTGCAAATCGATTACCGTTACACCTGGCACTCGAGCTTCGATGGAGATGCGGAGTTCGTCTAGTTGTGCTTGGAGCTCTTCTTCTTCTGTCGTCCAATTAGCAAATCCTGCTAGCCATTCATCCATTCACAATAGTTTAGGGGTTTCAGTCTTGTAAACTGAAGGGTTTCATGAAAAGATCCTCAGTGGGGGCACCAAATGACGGGAGCAAAGCGAACCCCGAACCCCGACGGCCTCTAAAACACCGGGGACCGAATGGCACGCCTCGAGCCTATCATGGTAAAGCAAACAGGGGGCACCACCTAGCTTCAGCGGCTAGGACGCAAACAACACACCACCATAACAAAGTTTTCATCCAAGAGAGATGGATGCTTGGGAGTAATGATGAAGAGGAAAGGGAATGAGATCAAGTGAGAGAGAGAGAGAGAGAGAGAAAGAGAGAGAGAGAGAGAGAGAGAGAGAGAGAGAGAGAGTGAGGGAGGGGGTATAGCGGCTTAGTACTTAGGCACCACAAAAGGATGGCGAATCCGCACACCCTTCACACATACACAAGCTCACTCCAAACACAAGACTAGGTGGCGATTCCGCACACCTCACATGGGCAAAACATTGCAAGAAAACATACTCACAAAAACTCAAGCTTTATTTAGAGAATAAGGCAATGAAATGGGGAGCATAGGGTAGGGGAATGAGAAGGGAGAGCATGGTAGAGCACATGGCGGATAGGTGGGAGTTGATGGCGAAGACTCGCACGAGGGTTATGGCCATCATCCTTCATTTAGTTTCCCTTCATCTTCCATAGCCCAAGGGTGTAGAGGTCATGCTCAAGACGAGCATGGTGATTGCGGTGATGGTGATGGTGTGGGTGTGTGTGTGTGCACTACGCACACACAGTGCATAGTGTACTCTTTGGTAATGGTGTGTGTCCTTAGTGTGATGGTGACCCCTCTTTATATAGGGGAGGAGGGGGGAGAAATTCTAGAATTTAAAAATGAAGAAATCATTATCTACATAGGCCATGTGACTGTGGGCCCCACTTGTCTGGCTGTGTGTATATGTGCCAGAACAGTAGTCTCATGAGAGAGAGACTAAGAGAGAGAGATGGGTTGATGAAAAAAAGTGAGAGGTGACATGGAGAATAAAGTAATTACAAGAGGGGAGAGAGGGGAGTGTGTTCAGAGGTGAATCTGTGTGCAGATGTGTGTGAACACAAGAAAAATCAGGTAACCACCGGGTGGGGATGGGTCTGTGGGCACCTTTTTCAGTGAAACTGAGTGTGTGTGAGTGTGGGGGAGGTTATTTAGCTACAAGACAAGAGACATGGCACCCTTTAGAGAGAGAGGGGGGTATTTGGGTCATGGGATATGATAGGAGAGAGAAAGAGGGGGTGGGGTATACTATTTTGGAAGATAGGGTAAGTTGCATGTGAGTTAGGGTGCATTATTGGTGAGTTATAATGCATTATTGGTGAGAGGTGGGGTAGCTTGAGGGGAGAGAGAAAGGAGAAAGGACAAGGGGAAGAGAGAGGGGGTTGACCTTTTGAGTGGAGGAGAGGAAAAGGGACACCCGGCGGGGCAACAGTGAAGAAAAAGGAGGCAAGGTGGGGATGGGCTACCCAGCAGGCATGAGGTGGCCTATTTTACCTTTCTTATATATTTACATAATCATACTTTATTTTTTTCTTACTTTTTCCAATGCCTTTTATCACTCCCTCCCTAAGAGGGGGTTTTCATGGGGTGGGGACGAGAGAAGAGGGGTATGGGAGCTTGGCTTGTGAAAAGTCCCCATCACTAGGTCATTGCCCTCACCCACATCCAGGAGCCAATATCAGCCATGCCAAGTATGACAAGTACCTGATTGCCCACTTATTTTTAGCACTAATCATTGATCGCGTGCGTAGATTGCCACCTGATTTCCTTCATCGCTTGAGTAGGCTAATTTACTACACCTTCAACCCTTAGCCTAGTTTAAATCAGCCCTCAGCCTACAAGGTTCTACGGAGACAGGCCAAGTTGTAAGGTTGGAGTGCTGATTGTGTGGTGCACGCTCAGAATTAGCTAGAAAATTCACGATGATATCATTAGTCAGGGGTAGATGAGAAAAGAAGTTGCGCTTGGCATTGCCTTGGTCACCATGTATGCCAAATATGGTGTACTTCATGTTGGGAAGAGTGTGATCAACCCTAAGCATTATTAGTGAGCTAGGCTATGGTGGATGAATCCTTAAGCTCACCATGATGCTAGGGTTAGGGTTAGAGTAATGCTAATTAAGTTTAGGGCTACGCCAAGGGCAAGAGCATAAAGAGAGAGAGTATAGACACTATTGATAGAGTTCAAAAGTGCAATGGATTGATTAGAGAATAGCCTCTTAAGTAGGCTTAGTGCTTTACAACCATTGGCTAGAGAGGTTGCATCCTCTTCTATTGGACCATAACATCATTTATCTTTTTCAAGGTGGCTAGAGGGCTTTCCCATATGGTACCACAAGCAGGGCTTACCCTAACAATTTGCCCCTTAAGCCAAATTTGGGGTTTCACAAAGACTTCATGTGTTTTTGGTTCATGTGTTCATTTCATGGTGTACTCCTAGGCTTACATGATACATCATGGCGGTTCAACATGGTCTAGGGACTCAAGAAGTTTGATTTAGCCAGTGTGGAGCGATGAATGAGGGTCCCTCTCACTCTTGTCGCAGAGTGTTTAGAGTTACCTCCACACACAAGTACATCTTGTACTTGTAGGATGTTCTTTTTTTCAGACATCCTTAGTTGAGACATATTCCACATGTGTCGAATATGAGTCTCTGGGACTGACATTGGTGCCCACTATTTCAAATATGTGTCACAACAAAGTCCCTAGGTGCTGGTCACATCTATTTTCTAGACCATTTTCAGCACGACGTTGTTACCATATACATGTGGTAGTGATGTGTGTGAACACACTAGGACCGCCGGGGAATTTTTTCCCTCTTTAGGAGGTTTTTTCCCCCGTGCATTGTATATATGCCCATCACTCTAGGGCTAACTATCTTTCCATTGCACACTAAGTTATACACTCTCTATTGTGTGCCTTGAGCTTCCTTCATCTTCTCCAAGCTGTGTGTGTTTCTCTGCAACCCTAATTCCAACAATTGGTATCAGAGCAGGTCACGACCTCCTGGGCTTAGTCGCCAGCTGCTCCAGCACATGCCTGCTCACTTTCTCCGATTTCAATGAGCTTTGGCAAGCGTTCGCAGGTGGAAAAATATTTTTGCATAACTCGAAGAGCTCGGTCTGCTCAAAATTTTGATTTGGGCTCATTTCGGCCTCCGTTTCCACTACAGGCAATACTGCACAGGCTATTTCGTCATTTTGTGCAGAATTTTTGTCAGTGCCGTTTTCTGCATAACAGGTGCTTATAGTCTTCTACGGTTTGTGCTATATAGCACAGGTTGTTCCTGCTCATTTCTCCTATTTTCGGGCAGTTTTCACATCAGGTACAACATTTACCATGGCTGACAACAACAACACAGATGTGTTCAAGATGTTTGTTGCTGAGGATAGGTTGGATGGGGACAACTACCCTATGTGGGCTTATATGATGCAACATGTTCTTGTGTCAAAGGGTGTTTGGAACATTGTGCTGGGCATTGATGTACGTCCTGGTTCTGATGATGTAGGTGATGTTGCAGGTCTTGCTGCAAGGATTGCAGCTGTTAGAGTTGTTTTGCCTACGGTAGAACAAGCTCGTTGGGATGTTAAGGATGTGCAGGCTCATGCATTGATTGCGTTGTCTATGAAGCGCACCATTGTTCCTCACATCCGTTCAGCAAAATCTGCAAAACAGGCTTGGGATATTCTAGCAGGTCTTTATGCAAGTCGCAATGAGGCTAAAATTGCTTTATTGCGTAAAGAGCTGGAGTCGAAGATTATGCATGAGTAAGATGATATGGACACTTTCCTTGCTAGTGTCAAGGATATCAATGAGCAGCTTATTTCTGCAGGTGAAGTCATTTCAGACAGTTCCCTTGTGCAGACTGTTCTTGATGCCTTACCAGATTCTTACCAGACTTTTGCTAGTACTTGGAGACTTATGACCCAAGGAAATCCAAAAGTTGTCAAGTTTGATGCATTATGCACATTGCTGTTTCAAGAGTCACTTTCCAAAAAAAACAGGACTAGACAGCGTGCAGTTGAACAGGCTTTTATTGCTTCTCAAAGAAAGGGTGGTAACATTAATGCAGCCACTTCTTATGGTTCTGCTGCGAGTGGCAAAACTTCTGTTCCTAATGCTTCTGTTGGCAACAATTCGTCTGGAAATTTTGGTGATAAGGGAAAAAAGAAGATGCGTTGCCATTATTGTAAAGCAAATGATCACTTGATCAAGTTGTGTCCTAAGTTGAAGGCCAAAGATGCTAAGAAGAAAGAGGGTGGTTCCACTGCAAATGTTGGTTCCACTACAAATGCAGCCATTGTTGAGTCTTCTATGAAAGGATATTGTGTTGTTGATGTTGATGCAGAATGGGCTTTTAGCGCAGAGTGCACTTACAATCCTGCTGTCCATGATGCATGCTTGTCAGTTGTTGCTGTAGATTCACATGTGTGGTATTTCGACAGTGGTGCTACAAAGCACATTACCTCACATTGTGAATTTTTACCTCTCTTGAGTCTGTCCCTCATGGGAATTCAGTCACTTGTGCCAACAACGCCTCTTATCCAGTTCAAGGAGTTGGAAAGATTGTGCTCACTGCTGCTAATGGTAGTTCCTTCACACTTGTTGATGCACTTTATGTACCTGGGATCAAGAAGAATCTCTTATCTGTATCCGCACTTGCTAGACTTGGACTTGTAGTCAAATTTGTGGATGACAGATGTACAGTTCATGATCTCAGTTTTGGTGATGAAATTGTTGCATCTGGACTTTTGTGTCGTGGGCTGTATAAGCTCACTTTGTATGACAAGTGTGGACAAAATTTTGCAAATGCTGTTGCAGATTCAAGGGCTATTTCGGATGCAAAACTTTGGCATGCACGTTTTGGTCATCTGAATTTTGCTAGTTTGCTGTGTTTGCAGAAATCTGATATGGTTGCTTCTTTGCTGCCTCTTGAAGCACTTGTCAAACATGTTTGTGAAGGCTGTATTTTGGGTAAGATGCAGCGTTCTAAATTTCCAAAGGATGGTTCAGTTCGGGCCACATGCAGGTTGCAGCTTGTGCATTGTGATGTTTGTGGGCCCATGCAAACTCCGTCCTTGGGCAATTACCTGTACTTCGTGACTTTCATTGATGATTACTCTAGGCATGCATGGGTATTTCCACTTAAAGCGAAGTCCGAAGTTTTTATGTGCTTCAAATAATTTCTGGCTATGGCTGAAAATGTCTCGAAATGTACTATGGGCACCCTCCGTTCCGATCGAGGGGGGGAGTATATGTCTCATGAATTTAATGCATTTCTGGCTAGTTGTGGGATAAAACACCAATGTACAGTGCCTTATACACCTCAACAAAATAGTGTTGCTGAGAGGAAAAACAGGTCACTGACGGAAATGGCACGATGTATGGTCAAAAGTCAAGCTTTGCCGCATTCTTTTTGGCTTGAGGCCATCATGTGTGCCACTTATGTACTTAACAGGTGTCCTACGAAAGCTTTGCAGTCTATTACTCCATATGAAGCATGGCATGATAGAAAGCCTTCTATTGAGCACATGCGTGTTTTTGGCTGTTTGGCATATGCTTTGGTGCCACAAGTGCAACGCAGAAAATTGGATGATAAGGCTGTCAAATGTATTTTTGTTGGTTATAGTGCTGAAAGCAAAGGTTACAGGTTGTATCATCCGCAAACAAAACGTATTTTGGTTTCTCGGGATGTAGTGTTTGTGGAAGATTCTGTTCAGCCCTTGCTGTCATGTACTAGAGACAGTAATGTAAGCTCACAGGACATTTATGACACTTGTTTCCTCTTTTTAGTGGTGGAAATACGAATGTAAGTTCCAATGAGGCAAATGTACAGCCTATGGGGGTTTCTGAAAATGTTTTAGATCAGCCTATTACTGATGTAGATGTACATGATGTACTTGATGAGGAAAGGGCTGAAAATGAGCAGGCTTGAGGTATGCCAAAATGGTTGGTGCACACTTTGCGTGGTGACAGTAAATTGGATGCACCTTTGTCTAGTCGTACTCGTTCAGGCTCTCGCCATGCATCTTATGCATCAGATTGTTATGCTTTGGCTATGTCTAGCTTACATGATGTTGAGGAGCCTCTGTCTTTTGATGAAGCACAGATTCAAAAAATTGGATGGCTGCCATGCAATCATAATATGATGCACTTGTAGAAAATGACACATGGACTTTATGTGATTTGCCTCCTGGCAAAAAGGCCATTGGTACGAAGTGGGTTTACAAGTTGAAACGCAAGCCAGATGGTGAGATCGATTGCCGTAAGGCTCGACTTGTTGCAAAAGGTTATGCACAACAAAAAGGCATAGATTGTGAAGAGACTTTTGCTTCCACTTGTATGACTACTGTACGTTTTCTATGTGCATTGGCAGCTCATTTTGGTTGGGATGTACATCAATCAGACATTGTTACTGCTTTCTTGAATGGTAACATATTTGAGGAAGTTTATGTAACGCAGCCTCGCGGTTTTGTCATAAAAGGACAAGAGGACAAAGTGTGCAGATGTAAGAAGGCTTTGTGTGGGTTAAAGCAATCTCCTCGTGCTTGGTATGAGAAAGCTGACACTCATTTGGTTAAACGAGGCTTTCGTAACAGTCCAACAGAAAGCACATTGTATGTAAAGCGTGAGGGTGATGTACTTCTCATTGTGGTTCTTTATGTTGATGATTTGTTGATCACTGGACCAAATGAGAGACATATTGCTGAATTTAAGGCTGATTTGAATGCTACTTTCAA
The DNA here is from genome assembly GCF_014529385.1 of Adiantum capillus-veneris. Taxonomy (NCBI): domain Eukaryota; kingdom Viridiplantae; phylum Streptophyta; class Polypodiopsida; order Polypodiales; family Pteridaceae; genus Adiantum; species Adiantum capillus-veneris. Next base: position 53,493,095 of record NC_140955.1, on the reverse strand, counting down.
GATGAAAGATTTGGGACTGTTGCATCATTACTTGGGTATACAGTTTAAGCAGTGTGATGGTGGTATTGCCTTGTGTTAGGAAAGTTACATAGAGACATGCTATGTAAGTTTGGACTTGAGGATTGCAAACCTATTGCCACTCCCATGGAAACACGTTTGAAGTTGAGTCTACATGATGCTAACGATCTTGCTGATGTCACTCTTTACCAAACTACTGTTGGCTACCTCATTTATGTTTGCAATCTCACAGGTCAGTAGATTTTTGCTAGCCCAGGGTCTAAGCATTGGCAGGCTGTCAAGAGGATTTTCCGCTACCGTAGTGGCACTTTACATCTTGGCTTGTTTTATCCCAAGGGGGGATCATTGCCGCCAGACTTACATGCTTTTTCGGACTCAGATTGGGGTGGTTGTTTTGACATGCGAGTGTCCATAAGTGGTTTTTGTTTCATGCTTGCCAGTTCATGTATATCATGGTTGAGAAAGAAGCAACCTACTGTGGCCACTTCGAGTTGTGAGGCTGAGTACAGGGCAGTCTTCACAGCTACGGTTGAGTGTGTACGGCTCAGACGCCTTATGGCTGATTTGGGTGTTGGACAGGACACTGCCAACACTATCTACACTGACAGTCAGAGCGCATTGGCAGTTGCGAGGAACCCAGTTTTTCATGCTCGCGCAAAGCACATTGAGGTGCATTACCACTATGTCAGGGAGAGGCTCTCAGCAGGAGAGATCAACTTGGCTTATGTGCCAACATAGGACAACCTTGTAGATCTTTTCACAAAGGCATTGTCTCGTGAGAAGCTTGAAGCTTTCCGCAAAGCTTTGAGCTTACTCCCCTTTGTGGACTGATCTTGTCCTCAGGGCATGGAACTTCCCTTTACTCATGTGCCAGCTCTCGTTCACCGCATCACTCCAGGGGGGATTTGTTACCATATACATGTGGTAGTGATGTGTGTGAACACACTAGGACAGCCGGGGCATTTTTTCCCTCTTTAGGAGGTTTTTTCCCCCGTGCATTGTATATACGCCCATCACTCTAGGGCTAACTATCTTTCCATTGCACACTAAGTTATACACTCTCTATTGTGTGCCTTGAGCTTCCTTCATCTTCTCCAAGCTGTGTGTGTTTCTTTGCAACCCTAATTCCAACTGCAACCCTAATTCCAACAGACGTATCAGGAGCAATCTCGTGGCCAAAAATTGTCGGATACTTAGAATGACTTGTTCAGGTACAAGTACTGCTAAACAACATTACAGATGGTTGTTTATACATATAGCAAGGCTCTAAGTTGTTAATGAAAAAGTTTCATTGTTGTCCCTAGAAGTGATTAATGTTTCACCTTCTATTACGGTTCAAACGTTTTAGCAAGGCCTGCAAATGGTTGCAGCAGACAGTATTTAGATTCCTTTTCAAACTATTTACATTTCTCTTTAATGTGTGCTACAAGCATCACATTCATCATAAGTATTGGCAAATATTCTCATGGATATACAGGTTCAAATCTGTTTTTTTGCTAAATGCATGCACACTAGGTGTTATAGGCCCTAGTGTTTAGCAAAGATTGATTTGGAACGGCATGCGTATTCATCAAGTTGTTGCTTATGAAGCATTTTGCACTCTGTGTGCAGTATCTCTATGAGATTACTTTTGGGTCTACTAATCACCAATAGAGGTCATAGCTTGGTTTGGGTGTTGTGGATTTTTCATGTTAACCAAGATGGTTATTCATCAAGACATTGTTGTCTGCTCAGCAATGTTGTATGCTATTGTGATCCCCGTTTACGGGCCATCTGGGAGGACTTTCTGTAAATCGTGGGGAAAACACACCTCAGTACTGTCAGTTATCCAAGGGGATAGGCAGATTACAAAGTGTAATCTTGGGCTAAAAGATATGCAAAGTGCGTACATTAGCACCAAGCACTCCAATTAATAAGCATTTAATGCTCTATTTGGAGTTTACTCACTATTAGTTAACGCATGTTTGCGACTAAGTTTAGTCTCTTCATGTATAAGTCAGGTTCTCAACCTTGAACACTAGTTATGGTGGGGTTGTTTACTGATGAAATTTGAGAACAAGTCAAGGACTTACACTTGACTGATGAGTTAGGTCAGCAAGTTACTTTCATGGAAAGTGAAACCGATACTCTACCAGATACATCTTGGTTGTGATAACTCGTTTAGCATGCTCATGTGCGTTCTAAATGGAGTCTACACACTAGATGGTTGAAAAGGGACAACAATGTGCAGAATCAAGATGTTATTCTTGATTTCATTGAACCTCCTACTGCACCGTGTTTTGATCAAACAAAACAGCTGGATCCATGAAGGATACCACTCTGGAAAACATTAGTGTTCTTATAAAGATCCTACCACTTTTGTTTTCGCGGATGAAAATGCTTCTCCAAGGGGGGAGTAATGTCATGCCAAGGGTAGGACTATAGGAGGGCACGACCCTGGCCAAGGGCCGATGAATACACATGCGGTACAGGGGCTATATATAGCTAGGAGCCAAAGGGCCAAGGGCCTATATATTGGTATGGTTGGGTGGTTATTGGCATGTCTATCTTCCTATGTCCTTCACTACGTAATAAATTTCAAAGCATCATTATGGTTCACAAGTGAGACTTAGTATGTTCACTAGTAGTCCTAGGTAGTACAAATCTCATTCATTCATTCATTGTGTGTGAAGAGGTCATCATGTGTGTCTTCTTGAATGTTGATTTTTGCCTTGATCTTCATGTCGTTGATATTGTTGTTTTTCTTCATCTTCATGTCGTGGTTGACTTGATCTTCATTGGTCCAAAGTTTTAAGGATGCATCGTTCTTGGCTAATGGTGCAAACACACATTCATTATATTTTGTGTGCTTGTGTGTGCTCATGTGTGTGCATCTTGTAGGCAAGGTCTTACCACATTTAGTGGTAGTGTCTAGTCCCTATAATATTTCAAAAAGTACAAGGTCATCTCAAAAGAGAGTGATAGCATACATATCAAATTTAGTGGATATCATGTTATGCATGGGTGAGTTTATGTGCAAGAAGCTTTGACCCATTGAAGAAGTATTCGAGCTTTGCAGAAGAAGTTTGTAGCAGCAATGAAGCACCTCTTCACCTTTAGAAGTGAAGTCACTCTTCACAAAAGTTGCCTTTGATAATGAAACATTCCTCTCGATTTCTCCTTTTGAAGCCTTGGCTCGAGATACCCCTTTAAAATTTTTGAGGGTCATGATTTTTAACTTCTTCTCGACTTTCGATAGGCAGTGGGAACATATTCTTAGTAAGCCTAAAAGGCTATTGGCAACGTGAGAGCAAACTCTAAGTTGGAGGTCTTTTGGAAAATTTCACTGTGGGAATGGCTCCTCCAAGTGGGGAGGGAGCTCAAATGGTTGTTGGCTATGGAAACTGTCCCTTAAAAGGAAATTGCTCGGAGAGGCAAGTAGCATGGCTACGAGTGTGGGAGCAAGGCTTAGCAAAAATGGTTGAGATTATAGCATGTAGACAAAAGTGTGAGCAAAAGGGCATGGTCCGCCAGGTGCCAATACATCTAAATTGGGCCTGGTGCTGTAGCGGTTGGGCAAATTTGCAAGAACAAGATACATAGAGTGTTTGTTGCAGGAGTAGCACGTTGACAAGAAGTCGTGCAACAAGGGATGATTGCTTAGGGCACCCTACGGGGTTTTGCAGAACGAGCTAATGGCGTGTTGATGTCATGGAAGCTTTGTTTATGGGCAAAACTCTGGCGTGGACATCTGATAGAATTCTGGAATGGCAGGTGAGCAGGTCGAGCACAACGACAGGTAGCCACATTGAGGTGTATGAGGTGAAGCAAGTTCGTCAGTCGATGCTCACTCAGGAGAATAGGTGTTGTAGGGGTGCTGATGTGAGCAACAAATGGAAAATGAAGTGCCTGATGTGTTACAAAAGTATGGACCATGTTAATTTGTTATTGAGCATGAGGTGGGAGCCCATAGAGATGTGGGCTACGAGGAGCAAAATTGAGCAGTATAGATCATAGGCAAGGAAAATTTGGATGCACGACAACAAGTGTTGATATCATTATCAACAACAAGGGGCAGCAGTGCGGGGTTTGGTAGAGATAATCAACACTACAATCATAATCATGCGGAGAGCAGTCAAAAATTGTAAGACAATTGATAAGGGTGCCTTGTAAAGGTGTGGGCCTTGGGTTGTGTGCTTTTTCATCACTGGTTACATTGATGCTAAAACCTTTGATGGCGGGCTATCAGGTAGGTAGGAGATTTGGTGCAAGTGGGTGATGAGCTGGAGCGATAGCTCTACGAGGATAGGACAAGACAACACATTGAACAGGCTCAAGGAATCAACACCAAAGAAAATCCCTTTTAAAATGAAAATTGAATGCCTTCTTTTTTTCTTCTTCGTCTTCTTATGAAATTGCTTTTACAAAAAGTACACACACACATACACAAATGCACTCCTCTTGTTTTTAAGCCCCCCCCCCCCCCCCCCCCCCCACACACACACACACACACACACATACATACACATCTAAAAAAGTACACACACACATACACAAATGTACTCCTCTTGTTTTTAAGCCCCCCCCCCCCCCCCCCCCCCCCCCCACACACACATACATACACATCTAAAAATGGAAAAGCTAGTTAAGTACACTAACAAAACCCAAACCCTATGATTAAGCAGACTGGTGAAAGCTGAAAATGGAGGGATTGTAAGCATACAATTGGAGCATAAATTCATGACCAATCTCGACATTTGATAGCTCTACAGGAAGAACTCAAGAAGCACTATGTGCACGCACAAATTGCAAAAGAAAAGGAACACTAGATGGGCAACTATGGTTGTGCAAATATTGAAAAAAATGGGCATAAATGCATGCAATTACATGCACACACAAATGTACACACGAATTAATCAATGTTGAATTCACCAAGAAAGGTAGTGTCACTATGGAATGACCATGAACATGCCCAAGCTTAACAAATCAAACAATGATTATAGTACTTTATAAAAAGAAGGAAATGAATTAGCGGTGACCAGTTTTGTAACACATGATGTCTAGCATAGAGAAATGAGTAGATATGGATAGATTAGTGTGATTAAGAAGTGCTAATCACTTATTGCACTCTGATACCACTTGTTGGGAAGCATGTGCTCAACCCTAAGCATTATTAGTGAGCTAGGCTATGGTGGATGAAGCCTTAAGCTCAACACGATGCTAGGGTTAGGTTTAGAGCAATGCTAATTAAGGTTAGGACTATGCCACGGAGCCGGTCCCCCCTCCAATAGGCATTTGTATTATAGTTTCTCCCATCAAGAGAGACTTGGTACAATACAATCTTTGTGTTCCTTGTGACCTAGGTGATGCAATGAAGATGGAAAGCTTCATGCATCACAAGCATAACATAAACTTTGTAGAAAGCATTAACTATCCCAAGGCCTCAAACACCTTCGAAGGTGGAGAGAGCTAGTGGGGAATGAGGGTAGGGAAGAGGAAGAAGAAACATTCCATAAGAGAAAGAAATAGTTCCTCACGTATCATCACTCTTCTTGCTAGCATACATAATAGCATAGTAATAAAGATGGAGAAGATGGCAAGCTTAAGCATTGAAGCATGGCTCTTGGTTGGATTTGCATTCCATAGCCAAGAGTGTTGGTGTAGACTTTAACTTCTCAACAAGCTTGGAGAAGGAGGTGGAGTTCCTCTACTTTCACCAAGTGAGAATGTCTCAAAAAGTGAGTGTGTGAGAGGTGTATACCCCCCTAGTAGACCCCTTGCTTGCTTTGGGCGAGTTCTCCTTTTTGCTCATGCCTCAAGCTCATTGGACCCCTCTCCCTCTAGCCAATCACATGCAACATGCATTTCAATTACATGGGTAGTCTTTGGACAAGTGTCCTCCTTATCCCTTTGAGAGAGAGAGAGCCTGAAAACATCTAGACTTTTGTTGAATGGAACTAGAAGCTCATTGGACCCCTCTTTAGCCCAATAGCATTCAAGCATACCATGTGGCTAAGCATAGGGAGAGTCTGACATGTGCCCATGTGCCCCTTGAGAAAAGGGGGTGCCCTTTGGGTGAGTCGGAGGTTAAGTCAAAGATTCCCCTAACATTGGGGCTTTCCCCCTCCTTTGTAGGGTCTCTTTTTGACCCAAGCACCTTACCCCCCATGCATGGGAAGCTTCTCAAGCACCTTCATCATCAAGCATGACAAGCACCTCAAGCACCTTAGTCATCAAGCACGACAAGCACCTCAAGCACCTTAGTCATCAAGCACATCAAGCACCTTAGTCATCAAGCACGACAAGCACCTCAAGCTTAGGTCAGGTTCTCACCTCAAGCTCAGCCCTAGCTTGCCTAAGGTCAAAGGAATTTTAACACTAACCATTGGAGGTCTTTAACAAAGCTAACCCTAAGGTCTTTTAAGCTCCATTAGTTAGCCTTGCTCTTTGATAGACCATCTCTCATTTGGACACCTTTATCATTGGCCCCATGTTGAGATAGATCCGTAAGCACGTGTTTATATTCTAACCCTTGTTCCCATTCAATATCCCATATTAAATGATTAGTTTAATATGAGAAAATCATTTGGGTTGGTTAGATATTATATTTTATGACATCTTACATCTTGAATTACACAGGGCCTGTGTGCTTGGCATTGCCTTAATTGACATGTATTGTAGATGTGGTATGCTTGAGGAGATTTTATTTGAAATTTCATCTCTCGGAACGCATTGATTGTCGGATATGTTCAATAGGGGTAGGGCAAGAGAGCTATTTTCAACTGATGCAAAGCAAGAACATCTCTCTAGATGCAATCACCTATGCTTGCATCTTGAAGGCATGTGGCAATTTGGAAAACGATGAGATGGGCAAAAGAACGAGAAAAGAGCTCATGATGATATTGTTAGTTAGGGGTTGTCTAGTATGTTGTTTCTTTGTACGCATTGATTGCATGATATTCCCAATAAGGGTAGGGCCAAGAAGCTCTGGGCTGTTTTCATCAGATGCGAAGCGAGGGAATTTCCCAAATGTATCACCTACGCTTGCATCTTGAAGGCATGTGGAAATTTGGTACTCCATATGACAAGGAAAAGGAGGCTTGGGGGGGGGGGGGGGGGGGGGGGGGGGAGATCCTGTAAGCGTCACTAGTTTGGTGTGCATGGAAGAACGGTAAATCCATTGTCAAATCCAGGAATGAAGCAACATTTGCTACACAACACAACCATAATATTTTTTTGCTCAACATGGCTCAGGCAAGGAAGCACACCAAATGCAAAGGAAAGGATTCTCTCCAAATTTAACCATGGCATTACACAAGGCATTTACATGAGTAAGAGAAAACAAGTAAGATTGCTAGTCAGGGTCTGTTGGAGATAGATGTCATGCTTGGTGGTGCATTGGTTGATACGACATACTTTGTGATGAGATCAAGAGCTACTATAGAAACATGTTGTGCTTGTCAATGCGTCACTAACAAGATACACCCAACAAGTGAGGAAAAAGCTCTGGGCTGTTTAACCATATTTGAAGCAAAGGCCTTTTGCCAAATGCAATTGCCTATGCTTACACCTTGAAGGCATGTTGTCTTATGCAAGGCCCTCACGTGGGTGACATAATTTACATTGAGAGTAGGGGTTGCTGGAGAAACATGGTGGGCAATGGTTTTTTTTATATGTATATCAAAACGAGGTGCCCATACAAAAGCAATAAAGTTATTGATGAGAGTTCTATTCAAATTTCATCTCTTGGAAATCATCGATTGCAGGATATGCCAAACATGGATGTGGGAAGAAAGCTTTGGGATATTTTTAACTTAATGGAAAGGAGAGAATTTTTCTCCAAATGCAATCACCTATGCTTGAAGCTTGAAGGAATGTGGCCTTATGCAAAACTCTTACATGGGTGACAAGATACACGATTGGATGGAAAAACATGCTATATTGGAAATGATTTCATGAATATGTATATCAAATGTGGTGACCTCATGAAAGCACATAGATTTCTTGTTGAGAATTCTATTCAAAATTTTGTCTCTTTGAACAAGTCGATTGCATGATACACCCAACATGGCTGTGGGAAAGAAGCTTTGGGCTCTTTCAACCGAATACAAAGGGAAGGCCTTTTTCCAAATGCAATTACCTATGATTGCACCTTAAATGCATGTGGCCTGATGCACAACCATCACATGGATAGGAGAATGCATGATGAGGTCAAGGGCTGCTAGAGGAACATGCCGTGCTTGGAAATGCTTTGGGAAATATGTACATCAAGTGTGGTGCCCTTACAAAAGCACATAAAGTTCTTAATATGCTTATTCAAAATGTCATCTTTTCTTGGTAAGCCTAGTATGCCCTTGGGGTTCCATGAGATTACATGCGGTCGCTTAGCATTATCTAGGTCATTGCCTTTCACTCTAATTGGATGGCCTTAAGTGTTCAGCAGTGCAAAAGAAAACAACACATTAACTATGCTCTTGGGGCTCCTTGAGATTACACCCGGTCGCTTGGCATGATGTAGGCCATTGCCTTTCACTCAAATCAAACGGTCTTAAGTGTCCACCATTGAAAAATCAAACAATGCATTAATTATGCACACCACATTGAAAAACAACAACAAATAGCAAAGCAAACAACACTAATGATGTTTATGTGAACTTTGCAAAGAGTGTCAAAAAGAAGAGATTCATATGTTGATCTTTAGTGATGCAGATGCAGGGCAAGTAGATGTAGAGCTGGAGGAAAGGGGCGCAGAAAGGCCAGTACAAGCCATGGTCTTAGAAGTGGAAGCAACACGTGAGACAATTTGTTTGAGAAATTTCTCAAGCTTGAAAAGTGCCATCATTGAAGATCGTATGCTCAACTTATGAAACCAAATTGGAGGGGCGTGTGTAGGTTAGAGGTTGTACATGTAGTTACTGGCAAGGAGATTCTAGGAAAAACCTCTAGAATCTGTGTCTTGAAGGATGTAAGGAGCTGGAGAGAGTGGATCTTTCTGCTGGATTCTTGAGCCTCAGAATACATCTTTAAATATATGGGTGTGAAATTGTCATGGAGTTCAAGCTTGGATTGCATGCTATTCCGCTTGAGGTTGCAGGTTGCCCAAAGGCATGTGTTTTGAGTGGTGCTGAGAATTTTAACCTGCTAAAGCATTTAATGAGTGCAGATTGTAGCATAGTGGGCTCGTATGTCTCAGTGGTTTGACTCGATTGGAAAAACTTACTCTTTGGTAGAATGCAACTGCGTGGAAGCAAAAGAGAGCCTAGGATTATAGAAGTGTAGGATTAGAGGAACTAAGCTATTTGGCGAATCTAGAAATCATGTCGTTGACATAATTGCTCCTATCAACCTTGTAAACCTTACGAATTTGGTTGAATTGGAAATGCATAGAATGGTGTCTTGGGACGGATTAAATAATTTGAGGAGATTGGAACAACTTCACTTGGGATCTTTAGATGAGTTGGAGTGTGCATCAGATGAGGATCAGACAATGCCGGAATATTACAGACGTGGGTACTTTCTTATCTAAGGCCCGTTTGTTGTGTATTTTTTCAGAGAATTCTAATAGATCTATGGGTGAGATGCCTTAAGCACCTCAAATGCCTCGATGGCATTCATGGCCTTATCCATCTTTGTGGCCTTGCATTGGATACACGTCCATGATCTATCTTCCTTGCATGCCCTACACAGCAAATGAAGTTTCTCTTGATAATACACTGTTTCAAGCTCAAAGGTGTGAGGGCTTGTGATGAAATGAGACAACTGAAGAGGGCGAGGTTCCAAGGATGTGAAATTATGGAGCAGCTATTGTTCAAGGACATACATGCGCTCGCGTGCAATCATCCACACTTGACATACCTTTCCTTTGAGATAATAGAAACTCTAGGCCTTCAAAAGGAAATCAATTAGAAAATCTTGATCTCTTCAATGTTACTTGGTAAGCGTAAGGTTCTTATTTCAAATGAGGCCAAGAGATTCATCCTCTTGGCTCAATCCCAACCATGGAATATGCATTGATATAACCTTAGAGAGCTCATCACCTGTGTTGACTATGGACGACATGAAAAAATAATCTCCCTTCTTTTCTCATTCCTTGCATTTGCTTTTGGCATCATCAAAATCTATCTTACATCACGTTTTTGGCATGCAAAAGGATGATGATGGGCTGATAGTTTTAGGGGACTTTTGTCCCATGCTTTGAAGGTCTCCTGTATCTTTGTATTTGTGTTAACTCCTATTTTGTGTGTCTGAGAAAGCACATATACATTCACAAAAATGGACGTTTTGACTACACAACCATGACTTCACCTCAACAACATTGCAAGGGCCATTATCTACATCCAGTTCTCCATGCCTATGCATTTGATTAGTCCAACACATAAAGCCTATAGGGGAGGGCATGGATTTTGTTTCTTATAATTTTTGGAGAGACCACAATGCCAACTCTCCACCATACTTTAGTATGGCACTTTTGCATGATGTGGAGTATATATTTAGCATTTTCACTCTGTGTCGCTTCATTGCAAGATGAAATGTTTAACCATTCATATTGCTTTTATGTAGCTTGACACAAACATTGTCCTCTAGCTTGTACAATTGGTCGACATCCATACACGATTATTAGGTCGATAGTGTAGTAATTTTTATAGTTTGTTGATGCTTTCTATATTTTTTAACTTTGTCAATGCTTCCTTAAGTTTTTTCACTTTGTCAATCTGTGTGTCTCTTGTTATATTCTATAGCAATGCCCACAAAGCAAGACTACTCCTATGGATTTTGTAGTGGCACTACTACGAACTCAAAGAGCCAAGGACTCTATTTTGGTAGATTGATTGATTGTTTCAAAGAGATGGATCACTTTATTCCTACCCTAGAGATTGTGGCAGCTCCACAAGTTGTAGACTTATTTATCTAGAATATTGTAACACTACATGGATTACCCATAATTTTTGACAGAGTTCAAAAGTTTATTAGACAATTTTGGTGGCAAGTGTTTGCTAAGTTGAATGTTGATTTAAATATGATTTGAACTGAATATTCAGCCTCGTATTGCATACATAAACAATGTATCAAAATGTAGTCTGATAAAGAGTTTGATAAAGAGTGTCATCAACAAGATCTGCAGCATCATGAAGACTCAATTTCAAACCTTCTTCCATTGAAGTAGCAATAGGTTTGTAGTCCTCAAGTCCGAACTTACTTAGTAATGTTTCTATGTATCTTGCTTGACACAAAGAAATACCTCCATTACACTGCTTAGATTGTAAACCCAATTTATGATACAAAAGCGCCAAGCCTTTCATCTTGAAAGTAGCACTCATTTCAACATTGAGTTCAGTAATGTGTGTCTCATTCGGACCACTAATCAAAAAATCATCTACATACAAAATGATGATGAGAAATACATCACCCTCACGTTTGACATATAAAGTTCTCTCACTTGGAATGTTATGAAAGTTTTGTTTAACTAAATGAGAGCCAGCTTTCTCATACCAAGCATGATGAGACAGTTTCAACCCATACAAAGCTTTCATACATTTGCACACTTTATTCTCTTGTTCTTTCTCGACAAAACTATGAGGTTGCATTACATATACTTCTCCAAATATATCATCATTCAAGAAAGTAGTAACAATGTCTCATTGATATACATTCCATCCAAAATGAGCTACCAATGCACATTGAAAATGAAGAGTATTTATATAACAAGTGGAAGCAAAAGTCTCTTCATACTCAATGCCTTTCTACTGTGCATAACCTTTTGCATCAACAATTCTAGCCTTGTAGCGATCAATTTCACCATCCATCTTACGTCTTAACTTGCGAACCCACTTTGTACCAATGGCCCTTTTACCAAGAGAAAAATCACTTGAAGTTCATGTGTCATTATTGATAATGCATCATGTTTTAATTGCATGACAGCCATCCAATTTTCTAAATTCTTTGATTCATCAAAAGAAATAGGTTCCTCTTCATCACACAAACTAGAAACAACCAAAGCATAACAATCTGACGCATATGATACATGGAGAGAACCAAGAGAGTACTACTAGACATAGGTACATCCAATTTACTATCGCGCAAAGTATGCATCGGCCATTTTGGCATACCCGTAGCCTCTTCATTCTTAGCCTTTAACTAACAAAAAAAATGCATTTGATAGCCTTATTATCCAATTTTTTGTGCTACATTTGTGGAACCAAAGAATAAGCTAAACCAAAAACGTGCATATGATCAATAGAGGGCTTCTTGTCATTCCATGCTTCATAAGGATTCATAGACTACAAGGCTTTGGTAGGACACCTGTTAAGTAAATAAGTAGCACACATGGTAGCCTCGAGCCAAAATGAATGTTGTAAAGCTTGACTCTTGACCATACATCGTGCCATTTCCATAAGTGACCTATTTTTTCTTTTAGAAACACCATGTTGCTAAGGTGTATATAGCACTATACATTGGTGTTTTATCGCATGACTAGCCAAACATGCATTAAATTCATGAGACATATCCCCCCTTATTCTAAACAGAGGGTGTCCATAGTACATTTACAGACATTTTTAGTCATACTCAAAAAAGATTTGAAACACATGAACACTTTGGACTTAGCTTTAAGTGGATACACCCATACAGACATATAGTAATCATCAATGAAAGTCACAAAGTACAGGTAATTACCCAAGTATTGTGTTTGCATAGGCCCACAAACATCACTATGCACAAATTGCAACTTGCATGTGGCCCTTGCTAAACCATCCTTTGGAAACTTTGAGTGATGTATCTTACCCAAAATACAGGCTTCACAAACATGCTTAGAAGGTGCTTCAAGAGGCGGCAAAGAACCAACCATATCAATTTTTTGCAAACACAACAAACTGGAAAAATTTAGATGCCCAAAACGTGCATGCCAAAGTTTAGCATTTGAAACAACCTTAGAATCCACAACTGCATTTGCAAAATTTTTCCCACACTTATTATAAAAAATGAGCTTATATAGCCCACGACACAAAATGCCAGATACAACAAATTCATCACCTAAACTAAAATCAAGAACAATACATTTGTCATCCACAAATTTGACAGCAAGTCCAAGTATTAAAAAGTGTAGATACAAACAAAAGGTTCTGTTTGATCCCTGGTACATAAAGTGCATCAACAAGTGTGAAGGAAATACCATCATTTATAGAAGTTAGCACAATCTTTCTAACTCCTTTGAGACGATAAGAGGCATTGTTGGCACAAATGACCATATTCCCATGAGGGATAGCCTTGACAGAGGCAAACAAGTCATGATGCAAAGTAATGTGCTTTGTAGCACCAAAATCAAAGTACCAAACATGTGACTTTGCAACAACTGACATACATGCATCATGGATAGAAGGATCATAAATACACTCTATACTAATTTCCCACTCGTGTATTTACATCAACACAATCTCCATTTTCAAAAGATTCTATAATAGTTGCAGTGGTAGTGGATCCAAACTTAGGATTGTCGGCTTCTTGAAATCTTTCCAACACTTTGAACACACCTTTGATTATTTAAATGAAACTAAATTTAGTAAAACAATTGATTGAATAATCACAAGACACAAAGAGAGCAATATAAACAAGAATCAAAACACAAGACACCATATTGGGTACCAACCATCCCCTCGATCAATATTTGCCTTCTACCTCTTTATTCATCTCATGGATCATAAATTACAATAAGTTAAATATATGAAAGATAAGAGAGCAAGAGCTATGCAATTAAGAGAGTTTATGCCATTATTAAGACAAAAAATTCGGATAAAAGAGGGCAAAAAATGTATCTTTTACAGCTCTGCTCTGATGGAGATTTGGATGGCTCCGTTGGCTTCAAAAGGGGGATAAATAACCAGGTCACCGACTCAAGATGCTCTCAGAGTACTTGTCTTCCTCATGAAGAGCCAAGATACTGATTCCTACTGAAAAAGTGGGGTGCACGCGAAGATGCGATTTTGGGATTCTCTTTCTTTCCTCATGCGTGCACCCAAAAATAGTATTAGTGATAATAGTTCTACCTGATAGGGAAGACGCGATTCCGGGATTCTCTTTCTCTCCTCATGCATGCACCCAAGATAGAAGTTATTGCTTTTTACTTAAACTCTAGAAATAATAGGTAAATGAGAGTTCTATTTACATTGCTTCTTTTTAATGGTTTTTGAGAGTAAAACATAAGGAAAGTTGATAAAATATCCAAAAGTAGTAATAGTGATAATAGTCCTCCCTTATAGGGAACCAACTGTCCTCAGTTGCGAAAAATAGAAAAAACTAAGAATCTTCAAAATTTGTGAAGAAATGAGGCAAATCTCCACACAATATATTTTGGATTAAGTAAGGTACTTGGATAGATAATATCCTAACCAAAAAGATAAGTATGATCCACATATCCAAATATCTACAAAATTGAAAGAGATCTTTGTTAGCGGGCCCTCTAAGAAAGACAAGAAGAGCATAAAAACATTGAAAAGCAATCACCTTTTACAATGTTCAAAGGGAAAAACATCAGTCAAGTATTTTTCTAAATGATGCACTAAATAGTTGTCAAAGGGTGAACCTCATGTATCAAATACCACATGCTAACAATCAAAGGGAAAACCTCAGCATCAAATTACCATTGAATGGACTGTCAAAGAGAAAACGTCAGGTATGAAATACCATAGTCATTAGCCAAAGGAAAAACCTTAGGCAAAGAATAAAATTTTCAACTTCTAGAAGTTTGATATGCTTCCTGGATACTAGGATGAGAGTGAAAAAACCTCTATGGCATCTACTTGGCACTTCAAGGCCATAATTCTTATACTTAAGAAATTACTTGCGATGCAATATACCACTGTGTGTCAAAGTGTATTGATGGTCTATGATAGTCTCAAGTAAAGGATTTCAAAATCTTCTTCTAAAGAAGGTGGATCATCAATGATAGGAAGTGACAGTAGGAAACCTTTGAAAGGATAAAGAAAAATTATATGAAACCTATTGTGAATTTTCAAAGAGTCAAGGAAAGCTAATCAAAAGGAATTAGAATCAATATGATTAGTGATTTTAAAGGTACCATTATACCACAGTGCTAACTTGAAAACTTGACTAGCCTCCATGCTCTTAAGACGTCTCTTCTCAATGTAAAGCATAAAAAAATCTCCCTCTTTGAATTCCATGGGCTGTCTCTTTTTATTTGCTTGTTTCATGTATGCATGTTGTGCTTTGTGAATTTCTTGTTTTGATTGCCGAGAAACTTCATCAACATCATGTGATACTTTATGAGAAATGTGAGACAAAGAAGTGCGCAAGGAGTTCCCATATACAATTTAAATGGTGATTTTTCCATGGATGAATGAGAAGTTGTTGTATGCAAATTGAAGCAAGTGAATGTATGTGTCCCAAGTTCTCGACGTCTCATGAGTGTATGTTCGTAAAATGCCTCATGTGCTCATTGAAAGACGGAAATAACACTAATCCAGGACTGGAGCGAGTTGCTCCAAGCACCGAGTTTAGCCACTATACTACGTACAATGCGTCGATAAGGAAGATCTAGAATGGTGATATTGGTCACTTTTGTTTGTCCATTAGATTTTGAATGAATTGCAGAAGTGAAGTCTATTTGAGTGCCTAAATTTTTGAAAACTGTCCCCCAAAAATCATTACAAAAATGTCTATCTCGATTAGATATGATATATTTAGGCATTCCATGAAAAACAGAAATATGCTTAAGAAACAATAGAGCCATTTTCTAGCTTAGAGGGTCTTCTTACAAGGTAGCCTTCTTGCTAAATCTATCTACATGATCCAAATCATATTGTTTTGTGCATGAGTGAGTGGGAATCTAGTAATAAATCCATAGAAAAATATGTTGCCAAGACATCAACAAACTATATTGCTTACCATGCTGACACTTGATTTGTTGACAAAAAAAACATCGTGTAACATATGTGACAATATCTTTTTGAAGGGAGGGCCAATCAAATAGAGATTCTACTATGTGAATAGTTATGAAAATCCCATGGTGCCCTATATATGGTGGTTCATGGAACTCTTTAATGACAAGTTGACAAAATTCAAGGGTTACACACAATTGCGTTTCAAAGAACAAATACCCATCATGAAAAGAGTATTGTGCATGAGCAAAAGATGTATAGTTACAAAAGTAAACATAAATGTCAACAAAGTTAGAGTCATGAGCATAAGTATCAATCATTTTTTAGAAGATTTTAGTAGATGCAACATAAAGGTTACTAATTGATGACATGTAACTTAGTGCATCTGCAACCTTATTTTCATGCCCTTTGATATTGAATAAGTGGATAGAAACTTTAAATGAATGATGCCACTTAATGTGAAGATCAGAGATAGTTGGTTGTGAAAGCAAATGACGAATTCTTTGTTGATTGGTTTTAATCAAGAATTCAAATCCCATCAAGTAACGTTTTCACAATTTCAAAGCATGCACAACAGCTAACAATTCTTTGTCATAAGTGCTATAAATGAGCTCATTAAGTTTCAACTTTCTACTTTCATATGTAATGGGATGATTATCTCGCATGAATACAACACCAAAAACATGCACACTAGCATCAATCGTAACAAAAAAGAAGCGTCTTTTGAAATTAGGAATTTCACAACAACAGATCACCTAAATACCAACATCAGTTGGTGGGCGTCGCTATATGTGTAGCTAATTTTGGAGGGAGAACCATTTTTTAAAAATATAAAAATTTGAATTTCCAATGCCTATTTCTGTGCACATACCAATGCCTATTTGGGTCCACATTCTGACACCGATTTGGGCGCGCATTCTGATGCTTCTATCGGCACCTGTACTGACAAATTTTGCACGAACAGAACCTGCGGGTTCTTCCTGTGCATTTTTGTTCATTCCTTCTTCTCCTCCCTTGCTCTCCCCCTCCTCACTTGCCGCAGATCTGGTGCCTTAGGGCTTGCCGAACTCGAGATCTCCACTCACACGCTCGCCCCCTGTTCTTTTCAAGATTCGTAGTAGGTTTTTTCACTTTTGTGTGTATGTGTGTGTGTGTGTGTGTGTGTTTGCAAGTTCAACGACATTTCTTCAAGTGCTTCTTGCTCAAATAGGCCGCATGTGAGTACTCTATCATTCTCTTTTCTTGCACGCGCACGTGCGCACGCGCGCGCGCACACACACACACATTCACATAAACATGCATGCAAATAAATAAAAATGCACATAGTTTCTCAACAATCTAAACACACTATATGTGGTGCTCACACACATTTTCCAAACAAAGAAAAAATGGAAAAAAAAAACTTTCGTTATTTTATAATTTTTGTTAATTAAAAATCATCATTAACAAAGAAAGATAATGATATTTTATCATTTAAAAAAATTTATTTTGATTTATGTCATTTTATAATCAGTTTTGTTATTTTTATGTAAATTAATTTGGAAATTAAGAAATTATGTTTTTTTTATAGATTCTGACTTGTCATAGGTGTTGTAAATATAAATCAAAATGTTTATAGTGTTAGGTTATAATTACCTTTGATTAACTTCATGCGTTTTGAAAATTGTCAAATCAGCGTTGTTATGTCGATTGCTTATGGAAAATCAACATTATGTTGATCGGACGTAGTTGTCTGCTTTGGGCTATTCGCTTAATTTGGGTTAGCCCCTTAAAGCTATCTGTTTAGGTAATCAATCACTTAACTGCTTAGGACTAGTTCATATTTAGGCTGTTGAAGGTTAGCTACTTAGGTTTAGCCGCTTAGGTATTCAATCGCTTATTCGAGCCTCTTAGTTCTACCCACTTCGTTATTTAGCCACTTAGCCGCTTAGGGTTAAGCGGTATTCAAACGGCTTAGGGCTTGTTGCTTAAGGCAAGCCGCGTAGGTATTCAGTCGCTTAGCCACTTAGGACTAGTTCGTATTTAGGTCTTTGAAGGCTAGACGTTTAGGGCTAGCTGCTTAGTGTTAGCTGCCTTGTGAGACGCTAGCCGCTTAGGTATTCAGTTGCTTACCTCTGTCGTTTAATCCTACCCGCTTCTTTATTTAGCCACTTAGCCATTTAGGACTAGTCACATAGGGCTAATCGGTATTCACACCACTTAATTAGGGTTGGCTGCTTAGGGCTATCCACTTAGGTATTCAGTCACTTAGTCGTATCGCTTAGGCCTACCCGCTTCATTATTTAGCCGTTTAACCACTTAATCAGGGCTACTCGCTTGGGACAAATTGATATTCAGACTGCTTAGGGCTTGCCACTTAGGGATAGCCACTTAGGTAATCAGCCTCTTTGCCACGTCGCTTAGGCCTACCCGCTTTGGTATTTAGCCGCTTAGGGCTAGCCGATTAGGTATGTTTCAGTCGCTTAGCCGCTTCGGACTAGTTGCTAAGGGCTAGTCTATATTTAGGCCATTTAAGGCTAGCCGCTTATGGTATCCTGCTTAGGGGAAGCGGTTGGGTTGTTTCAACCCGCTTAGGGTTTAGGTCTTAGGTAGGGTTAGTCGCTTATATGTTTGGTCGTACGAAGACGCTCACGGTTTAGTTGCTAGGATGTGGTTCTGTTTCGACGATTAAAGTAGAAAAAACACAAACGGACTTCAAAAACGGCTTGTGTATTTTAAACACGCAAACGAACTCTTAAAACAAACGAACTTCAACAACGCAAATAGACTTTAGAAAAAAAACAGATTCCAAAAACACAAATGATCTTTAAAAATGGAGATCTATTTTAGATTGGTCCATTTAAGTGATTTGCAAGTACTAGATTAGAGTTTGTAGTGGATCTACGTACATGCATTGTCATCATGCAGACGTGGTGTGTACTTATGTCAAACCGTCAAATATTATCATTGACCAATATTAAACACAAGATTATTACCCGGTGGTCCTAATCTCCATGCACCTCTAGACCAAGGTGTGCAGGGATCAAGCATGGCTAGAGAATGTGAGGTAGTATGAGCTAGCAACAAATGGTAGGAAAAATACATAACGGACTTAAAAAACGCAAACAGACTTCAAAGACGGCCTATGTACTTCAAAAATCGTAGACGGACTTTGACAAACAAAGTAGTATAGCGCAAACAGACTTCAATAACGCAAAAAGACTTCAAAAATGCAAATAGATTTCAAAAATACAAATGATCTTCAAAAATGGTAGTTTGTATTAGATCGGTCCATTTAAATAATCCACATGTACTAGATTAGGGTTTGTATCATATCTATGTACATGCATTGTCATGTAGACATGGGTGTGTACTTATGTTGAACCCTCGAATATAGGCATTGACCAATAAAGACGAGATTATCACCCGATGGTCTTGATCTCCGTGCACCTCTAGATCAAGGTGTGCTAGGATTGGGCATGGCTAGAGAATGTGAGGTAGTTAGAATCAGCGGCAAATGGTACCACAAACAAACTTCAAAACACAAATAAAAATCAAAAACGCAAACGACTTCCATAAATGCAAATGATCTTTAGAAGCTCAATGTGTTCTAAATTAGAGTGCTCTAAAGTACAACAATCTAAGTTAGGGTTTTTAATAAGAGTGATTTGTTAATTTGTTGCATCATTGGTAGATAAATTATGGACGATAAGATGGCTTGTCCTTGTGCGTGATGCAAGCATCAGATCTTTCAAAAACAGAAAATCTGTGATCAACACATACACAATAACGGTCTCTTTCCCATAGAGCAACTACAAGATCTATGTTATCGATCTCATGGTATGGCGGCAGTAGATCAATCCCTACAAGTAGATATTGCTCCAATTTCATCACAAAAAAGGCGATTATCAAAGGAAGAGCCATCAGTGGACTCTACCCCACCAATACTTCATGCCACATTCCAAGAAATTGAGATGGAGAAAATGTTAGATGTGTTCGTTGACATGGACCCCATCATTGAAAACCAAGGTGGCAAGAACATTCAAGGAAACACTACGAATCAACCTCAGTCATCCCGTCCAGATCGACGACATGAGAGCAACGATAAAGAGGGTGAGATGATGCAGAATCCTGCACATATGCCGCTTTACAATGGTGCAAAAATCTCAATTCTTCGTAGTGCTTTGGCAATGCTTAATCTGCAATTTGTTTATGGGTGGTCTGGTATGAGTGTCACACAACTTTTTGAATGAATATAATGTATCCTAAGTATCAACCCAAATTAAGGTTCAATAATATGATCGTTGTGTTCACTTGTTGATGTAATGATAGGTTGCTCAACGAGCAAATCTTACCGGAAGGCAATCACATGTCCCCTACCCGTCCAGCCACTAAAAAGCTTCTTACTAACTTGGGCTTGGATTACCACAAAATACATGCATGTCCTAATGATTGTATACTCTTTTGCAATGAGTATGCAAATTTGGAACAGTGTCCTAATTGTGGATCAAACAGATATAGAGAGGACACACACACAAAAATTGTCCCTGCAAAGATCCTTCGACACTTTCCTATCATTCCAAGAATAAAGAGCATATTCAGGTGCAAGTCTATAGCCGCTTTGATGACATGGCATACAAATACTAGATCCATAGATGATGTGATGCAGGTGCCTACTGACTCTTGTGCATGGAAGCACATAGAGAAAAGATGGCCTACATTTAAGGATGAGCCTCATTGTATCCGTTTTGGTCGACAATGGATGGAGTAAACCCACTTGGATTACGGAGTTTGTCATGGAGCACATGGCCTATTTTCTTGGTTAATTATAATCTTCCACCATGGCTAGCTATCAAGAAGGGCCGTCTATTATTGTCACTGATCATCCCAAAAAAGTACAAGGCAAAGAACATGGATGTATATCTGGCACTACTTATAAAAGAGCTCCAAATCTTGTGACGGACATGGATTGATGTGGTTGATACGTTCCAATCAATTGGACGATGAAATGCCCATGTGCAAGGCATTCTCATGTGGACCATGCACAATTGGCCAGGCTTCGACGAGTGTTCAAATAAGTATCTTTGAAACCCTCACATATATGCTATTCTTGGCTATGCCAACACTTTTATTTCATTTTATGATTTTTTAAGCTTGAGTTACTCGAGAAATCATGCATGTTCAAAATGTGGTCCTTGAATTGGCTTCTGCAAGAGAGAGAGAGTCCCATTTGCTTTAAGAAAGAGGGCTCTCTTTCAAAGGTAGCACTCTGAAAAGAGAGCTCCATTTGGTTTAATTGAAAGAAAGAGGGCCGCTCTTTCAAAGGTAACACTCCGAAAGATGTTTGCCTAGTGCACTCCATGGAAAGCATGGTCACTTTGGCCTAAAGAACAAACCTTGGTGGACATGCACTAAGCAAAGAAAACAAGTAGCTAAGAACACAAAAGTGGACAACCGTATTCACATGAACAAACACTCTGCATGAATAAACAAGCCAAGAAATATATACATGTATATGAACTTTTAGCATGAAATACATAAGCTAGGAAAGGAAATATACGAACTTCTACCATAACAAAAGGCTACTCTTAAAAGTACATGTACATGAGGGAGCACTACATGTTCCAAGACTTCAACAAAGATGTCATATTCATGCACAACTACAACATTTTATCCATAAGATATTTCTCTCTCTCTCTCCTTCCTTTTGTACATCTAAAGCTTGAAAGTTCTCTCTCTCTCTCTCTCTCTCTCTCTCTCTCTCTCCCCCTCTCCAACCAATATTGTTCATTAACAAACCCCTACAATAATGTTCATGTGTCCTATACAATACAAGACAAGCACACACTCAATCAAACAATCACTTGCACCTACTCCCCTAGATGTCTAAGGATAGGTGCAATTCCCACGTTATTGAGTTGATTTTATCTCTATCACAAAAAGTCTACGTCAAAGGCAAGCAAGGAAAACTACTTCTCTCACTTTTTATGTGTCTTTCCCTTACTTTTTTATGTTTCTCTCTTTTGGGTGAGATCATGAGTATAGCTCTTTATGTTATCTCTTTGTCTTTAATATTGTTCCCTCTACAAAGAACAATCTCTCTCTCTCTCTCTCTCTCCCCCTCCTCCAAGGATGAGTTCATATGGGATGGTAGAAAGCAAGATGAAGGGGTCTCTTGCTTGCATGACACGAATGCTTTGGATCAAAATCAAGTATGGTGTTTTAACCCACTTATGAAGTGTAAGCACCCCCTTACAAAAAGCTTATTTCCCCCCCTCCTATAATACACTCAATATACTAAAGGATCACTAACCTCCCCCCCCCCCCCCCCCCCCCCCCTCTCTTCCCCTTTTCTCTTTAGGTTATGATACACAAGGCTTAGTTATCAGTTATTTGAAATCGATAAGTAAGCCTCATTCTTGTTCACACACACAAAAAAAAGCATTGAATGAATAACTATGCCGATTTTGGTATAATTATGAAGTTCAAGGAATAGTTGGGAGGTTGAATAAATAACTAATCCATGCGTGACCATGCAAGAGGCTTAGTCTGGGAATAGTTGACATAGTTATCTGTAATAACTGATAACTAAGCCTTGCGTGACCATGCAAGAGGCTTAGTTATTCATTTAATGCTCTGTTTGAGCATATTTGGCATAGTTATCTGTAACTGATAACTAAGCCTCGCGTGATCGTAGCTTTATATATCTCTTACAAAAATAGATGTAGGGACCCAAATCCTACAACATACCCACTTATCAAAGTACATCACTAAGTGAGCATCCCCCGTCCTACCCTCACACACACACACACACACAGACACACACACACACACACACACACACACACACACACACAACACACACACTCACACTATATACCATGGGGTCTTTAAGGAACCCCAAAAGGTAGGATTGATGATCGATGTGAATCATGAGGAAAATTGATGGGTGAGGAAAAGTTGACAGCACTAACCAACCCCCTTTCACCTAGGTTTCGAACCCATGATCCTCTCAATTGGCAACCTAACACCCTAACCATGTGGATTCATGTATTCTGTTACTACCCTAACCAATGGCCACTTTGTTTGGTAATATAGTAAACCGTCCTAGAGAAAAGTAAACTAAGACAAATCAATGGATCATGTGCACTGTATAAATTGTGCCCCACACATTAACATTGGAGCCTTAAACCTTTTCAAGTAGTCATTGAGTCAATATTATGCATGAGGGAAGGGTACGTGTGAGGAGCATCAAAGTTAGTGAGATCTACATAGGTATCCACTTTCTAGCCTATGCCATCGGGGTCACGAGTGAGCAAGCTTTCCATTGTCATATTCGCAAGAGTGACAAGTCTACTTTTCTAAAGAGTGGAACTTTCTCGTAATAAACGACTTTGTGTTTGGCCTACATGGGGCTTTTGGAACTATAGGTTTCTTAGGAGCAAATGTGGACTATCTAACTAAGCTCATTGTTTAGTGCCACATGGCAAAGTTAATGATCATTTTTCTTTTCCTATCGCTGATGTAGTTTTAATAAGGGGACACCAAGTAGGTCCTCCCAATTTTCGTTTTGGGTTGTATTAAAAGGTATCTCAAGGAGATGCTCTTGTGGCTTTAAGGGGGGGGGGGGGGAAAGGGAGGAGGCATCACGTGGCCCGGAAAATTGAAAGGGGGAGGAGAGAAAGAAGAAAGATTATTTTTGATGTCGTGCAAAACATTGGGACGTTTTTTTGCTGTCGATCGTCGGCCGGCCTCTATCTCTCTCTCTCTCTCTCTCTCTCTCTAATCTATAGGTAGGGCACAGAGGGGTGGATGGGGTGAGGAGATGGTGGGTAAGTGCAGGTGCTCAGAGAGAAGGAAATGATCTCGTTCGTCTGCACGGCAGATCCCAAGTCAGGGCGAATGGCATGAGAGAGGAGATTGTCTGTCAGAGGGCGGAGACGAGCAGCCTATCCTGGGCGGGCTGCCTCCATTGTGATCTTCGTAGCAAAGATCTTGCGGACAGGGGGGTCTACTGCCAAGCACGGAGCCGGAGCTGCATCTCTCTCTCTCTCTCTCTCTCTCTCTCTCTCTCTCTCTCTCTCGTGTGCAAGCGCCTGAGGTATGTGGAGGGGAGAGTCAATGAGGTTGGGGATGGCAAACGGCATGCACTATGCGAGTCGCGAGACTGGATACGGAGACGTCTGGGCGAAGAGTTGCATCGCGCAGTGGGCGAGAGCCCTGTCTGCAAGGATAACGAGGAGGGTGGGAACACCTGCGCGCCTGGACGTTCAAGCTTGGCAAAGCGAGGAGAATATGCAAAGATTCGTATTGATAAAATGTGCGTAGACCCAGTAGGCAGCCAAAAAGACTTTTTCACAAACCATTAATTAATTAGGTTTTTTTTTTGGGGGGGGGTTTGGGGTTTTTTTTTTTTTTTAGTGCTAAAGGGAGCCCTAAGGGGCAGCCAAGGCGAATAGCCTAGTGGTTTAGGTTGAGTTTCATAGTATGTATGTGATGAGTTCAAATGCTACTCATTAAGGTTGGTTTTAAATGGTGACGTGCACGGACATGCTAATTGGAGATGCTAAAGGATCTTGGGGAGATTCTATGTAATGAACAACAAAAGAGTAGAGCTAGTAGGGGCCACACATAGTCTCTCATCATCTTAGGGTCTTTTCATGCAAAGGCATGCGTTCATAACCCACTAACTCCCCCCCCCCCCCCCCCGCCCCCCCCAAGGTGATGCATGTTGACACCTCTTGCATAAACCAATCAAAATTCTCTTCTTGTGCTTCACCATCTATAGGAATTCTATACACCACGTGAGAGTCATTTGTTGCACACAATGACACCATCTATCTATAGTATCTATAATGGGGGGAGGGATTTCGGCCCTCCCTCCCTGCCATGCGCACCAGCAGCACGCTCAACCGACGGGTGTGGCTTGTAGGTCTGGGTGCACGACGATCAAAGAGAGAGAGACAACTTGCACGAAAATCGAGAGAGAGCATCGGTCACACTAGTGATATTAATCCTTTGTTTAGGCCAATGTGATTTTTCACCTTCCTTTTTCCTTTCACCTTGGCTTTTACGTCATACTTTTGTAATCTTTGCCATGCAATATTTTTTATTTCTAAACCAAGTCAAGCCATAGAGAAGAAGCACATATTTGATATATTATTATTTCCTTTTTTTCTGTGTCAAACTTGCACGAGTTAGTTTTACGAGATTGTGCCCTCATCCACACGTCATGTTCGTAAGGTTGAACCATAGTGAGTGTGCCTAAAGGCCCTCACCATAACCACTAGGACGACACCTTTCCTATACCATTGGATCCACCTTTTCATGTGAAGCATTGAAATTTCTTTTGGTTCTAATTGTCAAAAGGTCCCTTCACTATTTTTGGCTTTCTAGAAGAAGCCTTAGAGAAGTGTTAGGTTAGGCATACTTTCAATGTTTTTTCAGTGATAATTGAGACATACCTTAAATATTATTTTGGTTTTAAGGTATTAAATGAATATTTTTATTTCACCTTTCATTTTGCTTTCTCACATAGCTTGACTTCTCTTGCATTTTATTCTTTTAGAATATTAAAGTGAAGCTTCACCATCTATAATTCTAGTAAGTTCTATACAAACACACACACATATATACTCATAGTATATAACTAAATAAATAAATAAATAAATAAATATATATATACATATACATATAATATAATAAATAAATATATAATATATATACATATACATATAGTATAAATAAGTAAATATATAATATATTTTAATGAGTTCTTTTTATTATGTATATAAATTTATTTATTTATTTATCTATTTATACACACACACCTATATATATATATATATATATATATATATATATATATATATATATATATATATATATATATATATATATATATCTTAATGAGCAAACCATGGTGAAGAGAAGAAAAGCCGGTGCAATGATGTCAAAACTTGATTTAAAAATCCTACAATTTCAAAAAATTTGCTAGTATTTTTGGTTTGCTTCTTTGCAAGAGGAAGACACTCGATGCTTAATAAAAGAGACATTCTCGAACACTGCTTCACCTTATACAATTCTAGTTAAACTCAACCTAATGATTTTATCACTTTCTTATTGTTTTGGAAAGCCATCGTGACCCTTTCACTTGTTTTTTCAAAGAGAGAACCGGTAAAAACTTGAAATTACAACTCACACACATGACTCATCAATACACGAAATCTCATTAATTTTCTTTTTGCTTGGCTTTTCTTGCAAATTCTCCCCACTAAAAATCTCATTGAATTTCCTTGTAGCAACTCAAATCAAACTCGCAACTTCGCCTTTACAAAGAACTTTCCAAGATAAGCTAGTGTAGTACAACCACTTTGGTGCTATTTGTGCGACATGCACGTATAGAAACAAGTGATTCACTTATGCCTTCCCACCCATATTTCCCCTACCCTCCCCTTCTTGTGCTCCACCTAGCTCTTTTACGTCCTTCGTGTGCCCTCTAGCTCTTGAACCCATTCAGCTGCCACCCACCATCTCCTTTCTCTTTCCCTCTTTAAGTCCTAAATAATCTACAAAGATTCCTTGAAAAATCCTTGGGGCAACTATTTGGCCTTACATTACTCGGTTTCTACTTCATTTTATTGTTTTAGAATGCCCAAGTGAACCCCCACCTTGTTCCATAAGAAGATATCAACAAAGACCCTAAAGTTCCATGGGTATCTTCTACCAACCCAAAGAAATAGGTAGGCTTGGCATTCTAAACATTGAGCAATGGCTATTAAAGCGGCAGGTAAATAAATTAAAAGATCCACTTCTTCCATGACTATTTGGGCATGTCTCATTAAAAAAAACATTCCAAATTTTCATTTGAAGTCTGAATAATCTTGGACTAATCTTTCCTTATGGGATGTCATGGCCTCCCCCTATGATATAGTTCCTAGGCTCTCCACTTGTTTGCAGAGTTTGGTCTTCACGGTTTTTTGTCGGAGATGCTTGTAAGGCTCCTAATTACATCTTCTACTCCAACTCGTTTCTCCTCCAAGACTCTATCTGGACCGGTTTTTCTCCTTTTACCAAAGGCATTTCTCCATCAATTAGATCCCACAAATACTTCAAGCGGAGCATTAAGCTCCGCTTTCAGACTTTGAAGGATGTTCTTAAGTATGGTCAACCCATGAATTCAGTGTAGATTCTTAACACATTCAGTATTACTAGTGGTTGTCTTGATTTGGTGCTTTGCAGGATTGCAAATGTGAGTGATCTCACTTCCAAGCATTATGGTTATCATGGGAATATTAACACCATGCAAAAGTTGGTAGATGCTGCTTTCCAAAGTTTCAATAAGCCTAAAGATTTCAATGAGGACCTTAAGAGGAAACTCAATACAAGATGGAGCCTCCAATGGAGATCCAAAACATATTTAAATGTGCTTGGGCTTTTCGTACTCTTGTCAAACACAATGTTTAAAATCGGCTCATCTTGCATAAAGGAATCTGTACTGATAAAATAGCTCTTAAACGTAAACTTGGGCAAGGCTTCGGTCCTAGGTGCAAAGGCTTTGTGGAACTTAGCCATCTTTTTCTTAGCTACCCCAAGGCTGCTTTGGGGTAGCTAAGGAAAACTCTTAGCAGCATGCTAAGAGTTTCTCTCCAATGTTGTAGCTCTCACTATCCTGCCCTTTTCATCTCCATATGGAGATGCATTTATTTTTGGCACAACTGGTACCAAAGAAACAATGCCTTGTTTGGAAGTACTGAAGAGTACAACTCTTATTTGTTGCTTTTGATCTCTAAAGTTGTGCAGATCTCTCTCTTTCTCTCATGAGAGATGTTTCATAATTACCCTTGAACTCCATCCAGAAGCATTTCAAATGGCAAAATGGGCCCCTCTGATGTTCAATGCCTATTCCCAACTCAGGCTTCTGATGATAGATTATTGTAAAGCATTGTAATTTTTTGACTGGGACTGCATCTTTCCCAATCTTTGAGGTTTGAAACAGTGCTCGAAAAAAGCTTTTTTCAAAAAGCTTGGCAAACCTACATATGAGAAATTTTAGAGGTGAAATGACTAAATTTGAAAGTTTTTACACTAAATTACATTCAATTTCTCTAAATTTGTAGGTTTTTTAACCTTCAAATTTGATATTTAGAGGTAAATATCAAAATTTGTAGGTTCGGATTACACTAAACCTAGGTTTTTTTGGAGCACTGACTTTGGAAAGTAATTTCCTTTTTTTCTAATTCTTCAAAGAAAATCTTGTCAAGTTCTGTGAAGTTTCAACTACTCAGCCACAATATCCCGCATAAGATGATGCCCAATAAATGCCCCTCTCTAAAAGAAGAGCAAGAAACATGTTTATCATTGCCATGTGGCAATATTCAACAAAACTTATCCAATGGTCCTCAACTACTCCCAATATTCAAGTCTTTACGAAGGCTTTATGTACTCCAAAAAACATATCCTCAGCCATGCTTGACAAGATAATGTTTTCAATCACATTTATCTATTGAGAACTAACTACAAGTTGGGAGTGGGTCACACATATCATTTATATACATAATCATTACACTTTTAAAAGGCACAAATAACAAGAAGCTTTTAGATCTAACCTCTTATACATAAAGAACTAGGGTTTTCAAGAAACATGCGAATATAGCGATGGCTCTGAGCACCGTACGAGGCTCGCATCATGCAATTTCCTCTCGCCCCTTTCTATCGCGACCTACCCCTGCTCGTCGTTTTTTCCACTTACTTTGTGCTGACCACTTCCAAGTCTCCCCCTTGAGGGGAGCAAAGCTCAATGGCCGTGCATGAGGCTTTACTCAATGGAATCTCTGCTTTGGCTAGATCTCCCACCAAAGGGCTCCAAAACCCAGATTTGATTAACCAAGTGCCTGCCATGAGTTCCCCTTTTGCTTCCCAAGCATATCCCCGTTCAGGAGGAGGTTTGGCTCACACACAACAGGTACATATTCATGGCATGTCTCAGCTCAAAGTAATTAATGAAAAAGGTTACAGACCTCTTGCCAATGCCAACATCCAACTGAAACTACAGTTGCAATAGCCACTTGCTGGCCACTATCAAGCTGGTGTTCCTCTAATGTCCTATGCGGAGTCTGTGGTGTGAGGACCAAGTAGATTCCTCAACCCCCTCTTCAATTCTCAAGTGCAAATTGATCAAGTTATGAATACTATACCGCCTAATTTCAATAATAATGTTTGGAATGTGCAAGAAGGGGGTTTGCAGCAAATTCAACATCCACAAGGGTATCAACCTCACAGTCATATTCTAATAATGGAGCTCCCTCATCTGGTAATGCTCCTGCAAGTATTTATAACCTTGGCCCAACCTTAACACATGTATCCAACATAATACCTCTTGTGAAAGGAATAGTGCTAGTGAAATGCAAGAAAGTGTCACCATCAACAAAGCTGACCTAGAAGCCTAGCACAAAGTGGTTATAGGGAATTTTCATGGTCCTTGACCATCTCTGGAAGCCTTGAAAACCTGGGTTTCTGCTAATTGGGAAAATAGGAATAGGTTTCCTCAGCAGGTTCAATACCTGCCCAATAACTATTACATGTTTTTTTTAAGGATGCTGACAGTGCTTTACAAGTAATCACTGAGGGTCAATGGATAATCAGAAATACTTCCATCTCATTTTTTAAATGGTACAAGGGCGTCAACCCAAAGGATGAAAAGCCTTCCAAAGCCCCTATATGGGTGGATTTTCCTGACCTTCTAGTTGAATATTATCCATGGCTCATTAATATAGGGGGAGTGGTTGGCAAAGTGCTGGGATAGAAGGCCAGTGGAGGGATCAACCCTAAATGGGACCCATAGCTACTTATTGAAGTTGAATTGAACAAAACCCCTAAAATGTCAGCTCCCATTAAGGATTGCTCTAGACACATCTTACATGAACAAAAGATCCTATACATAAACCTCCCAAATTCTTGCTTTCACTGCTTTTAGCAGGGCATCTAATCTCACAGACTGCCCTTCTAGGATGCAAGACAAATCTCAAGCCCATCCTACTAATGTCACCAAACCTACTAGCAAAAGCCTTTTCAACCAGTCAATCGAAGAAACACCACTAGGACTCAGAGAAGAAAGGGTGGTTAGAATCCTAATTCTAACTATTTTGATGTGTTGCTTGAAGATGTATGCTCCCCTTTTACTGGTTTAGTTAATGAAGAGATGGAACCAGCAGGACCTAATCAGGGAGAAGAGAGTACAGAGGTAGAAACATCCTCGAGACAGCAAGGGGCTCAAGTCCCTCCAGAGAGCCCCAATGAGAAATCAAGAGGACTATCTGATTCTAATAGTGATAGTGAATACATTAAAAGTACCCAAGCAACCAAACCTGTTGAAGCCCAAAATGATTTAGAACAGTTCACCCAAGAGTTGGAAGCACAGGATGCACATACCAGAGCTACTCTGGCTTCCTCCCCAGCTCCTTCAATGGACATTATAATGACCAAGCTGAAGAAGAATCACTGCCCAATATGCAATCAAAAAAATATTTAAAAATGAAGTGCCCTAATCTTTCAGGTATCGCCTTCAACTGTAAGGGTCTGACTGGCCCTACAAGACCCATTGGTGTCAAAAGGTGGATTCAAGACTTGTCTATCCTCCCTGATTTTATATGTTTATAGGAACCAAAAGTTAAAGGCAATGACCTTGACAACAATCTTAAAAGACTTGGGATTGGATATCAATGGCAAAGTACTAATCATCACGCAGGAAAAGGTGGAGCAGCTATTGAGGTTTCTTGCAAATGAATAAATCTGATCAAGATGGCTAGGAAATGGATAGTAAGAGCAGTAGAAAGTGATTATTTTTTGTCTTGCCTCATCAAAAGGCACATACCTAATTTTTGTTTGCAGGTTTATAAGTCATGGAACAATCTCACATTCTAGGATATGATCACCTTGCCTTGGAAAATTAAACATGTTGGTCCAACTATCTCTGCCATAATCTGAAATGCCTGGTTTAGAATCAAAGAAGCCTAGTATCTTCCCCAACAACAAAATTGGGACTTCAACTCTATGATGCATGACTCAATTTGGATTGGAGTGTGTGCCAAGAAGTTTGGGAGAGCACTATCTATTAAAGCTCACAAGTGCTTCAAAGCTGGACTTAGAACTGGGGAGATCTTCAAGCGAATGGAACCTGGCTCGCACCATATCAACTCACTAAACATTTTAATTTAACGATTGACTGTTAAATGAAATTTTGTGTAGGTTAAGACCTCTAGGCTCTACAAGCTCAAGCTAGCCTGACTCACTGCAAAAACACTTCTATGGCAGATATTGCAAGGAGAGCTTACAAATTTTTTTCAAACATCTTAGATTTTGATGAGGAGCTCAAGAGAAATCTTAATAAAAAGTGGAAGCTCAATTGGGGAGCAAAGCAGTGGATCTACAAATTTAAATGCCTATGGGGATTTGCAATCCTAGTCAAACATGGCTTTTTGGCCTGGTTTATTTTGCACCGGGGTGTGTGGACAACTAAAAAAGCTTTAAAGGCCAAAAAGGGAGATGGCAAGTGCATCAGATGTGGAGCTTCTGAAGAAATCATTCATCTCTTTGTGGAGTGTCCAGATAATTAAAAAGAGATTGAAGTGCTTAGTAGATGCTATAACGAACTACATCCTCAAAAATTCTCTGCCTAGGAGCTCCTTATAGGTGATTGTATCATATTAGATATTCCTTTATGGAATATGTGGAGATTTGCCTACCTATGGGCATGTTGGACTCAAAGGAATGAAGCATTGTTTCAACCAAAGAAGGAAGAGAATGCTATGGCATTTGCCAATCAACTCAAAAAGAATCCAGCACTTTTCAACAAAAAAAAACACTTATACATAAGGGCCATGCCTATAGCTTTGATACACGTGAAAGCACAGGGATGCCGCCATTATTAAACATGACACAAGCACACCAAGGGCCATGAAAGGAAAGGACATGAAAACTAAATCCAATATTTTGAAGAGGATATTGGTGAAACCTTCATCTGTATATTGCACTTGCTCTTCATTTTGCACATGAGAGAGAGAGAGAGAGAGAGAGAGAGAGAGAGAGAGAGAGAGAGAGTGCACTTGCATTTCCATACATGTGTTGGGTGTGCATCACTCCAATTTTATTCTATTGTGTGTCCCTTGGTCACTATTTCCTCCTCTCGGGCGGGGGGGGGGGCTCACTATGTTTAAATTGTGTATATTGCATGCATTCAGGGACTATTTTTAAAACTCCTTATCTATGAGTTTTTGACAAATAAAATACACTCTTTTCCTATTCAATCTGATTTTTTTTTTCAAATCCATTTTATGATACCCTTCTGTATATTGTGAAAATGTGAGAAAAAATAAAATTTAATAACCCCTTGTGATGCACTCACGTGATAGTCACATAATTATTAAGTGACACCCCCCCCCCCCCCCCCCCCCCGAGCTCCTCCTACCCTATGCTAACCCGCATGCATAAGAAAGCAAAAAGGAATAGCTCCAACCATTCCATTATAAAAATCATACACTATAATGGGGTATAGAAGCATGCTAAAAACATCCCAAAACAAGACACAATATTTTTTATTGGGAGTATAACTGGCTGATCACTATTAAGTGTTTAAAATGTTACTTGATTTGCCATTTCTTTGTCCACATTACTCTACTTTCATAATCAACTCCTTTAAGCAAATAGCTGCGATATAGAGAATCTGGTTCAATGAAGAGTAGCTAGCCACAATTCCAGCCAAGCATGCACCATATTTGTCAGATATGATTTCATATAAAGGGAATCTACTCTTCCATTTTCTTCAGGATACACGACATGTCAGAAGGATTCAACTTCAATTTTTATTATGAGTCATCCTCTATAACTGTATTTTGAGCTTTGAGCCAATCCCCGCCCTTTCAAAACATCTACAAGTCCTTGTAGAACATAGATTTATTCCCTGGTCTTTTAAAGTCCTTCTCTAGTGTGCAAGAGTGTTGTGCAAACTGCTTCCAAAGTCTCAAAAATATGATAACAGTTTTTCAGCCTTTGGCAAATGAGAGAAAGTCCAAATATACACATCAAATTGACCAGGGCACATCCCAAGAATGTTGGTGCATCCCATTTGTGTCCTACAAAATTTCAGTGGTTACCTTTAGAGCTTTCAACTAGTTCCAATATACTTTGGTTGGTGAAACTTTGCATCTTTAGATGTTGGCAGGACACCATTTATATTGAGAATGAGTGCTAGAAGGGACCCAAAAAGGGGAGTCTCAGGATTCTCTCATGGGCATAGTTGATGTACCTCACTCACAGGGGTCTCAACAACAACCTGGCTAGCTACCACATCTTTGCCAACGTTGGGGTTAGCTTCATCTTTTTCACTTTCATATTGGTCAAAATATTCCTTGAAGTCATAATCCTTTGCATTATCCTCTAAACTTGGAGGGCTATCTCTATCTCCACTAGGATCTAAGAAGGTTCTTTAGATCCTCAGTGTTTGCAATGTCTTTCTTATTATCTTATTCTTGTGAAGTAGATGGTGACTCCTTAATATAAATACCATCATTATTTGCACCATTATCTCCTTGGTCATTATCACCATTTTCTCCATCCTCATATTCCTTCCCACCTTCATTTTCATCATGCTTACTATCACTACCACCCTTGTCTACATCATTATTTGCCTAGTCATCATCGTTGTCCCTATCATCGTCTTCTTTCCCACCTTTTTCTTATCTTCATTGGCATCATACGGCAGAACAACCAATGCCTTAATCTTCATTACTAGTCTACTTGCATTGAGTACATCAACAACACATTTTGCATAATTAACTGCATGATGTACACCTACCAACCCTGGCCTTTCAAAATATACAGGCTGTTAGAAGCCACGAGTAAGCTCATTCTTAGTCTCAAAAGAACCTTGCTCAGTCAATGCCAACCTTTGCATCTACCACATCATCAACTTTTGTGGTAAGGTCAAAAGTAGGTTGTTCACTAGCAGTATCAACACCACTTTCTCCCACATTCCTACTATTTTTACTCGATCTCAAAATAGTCCAAGCTAAAAGAACTAGCTTGGATCGAGTAAAACAGTCCAAGCTAGAAGGGCTAGCTTCAAAACATACCAAAAACAATAAAAAAATAAACAATAATGAGAGAGAGATAGAAAAAAATGTAAAAATTGACTCAAAGTAGTCATATAAAAATAGAAACAACTGTGTTACAAAGCCACAAATGCTAATGATTTGATACAAAGTTCAAAAAGGGTATAGCCAAACATGGCAAAAAAGAAGAAGAATTTTTAACGGTTGAAGTCTTTTGTTAACTTTGGTTGTGCATGCACATTTTTGTTTCTTTAATGACATTGGAATCTTCACCAACTTCATTGCTTAAAGCTAAAAGATGTTGCATGTTTGGTTTTGCAGGCACCTTTTCTTCTTGCTTCTTTGACGACATTGGTATCTTCACCAAATTCATTGCCTAAAGCTAAAAGATGTTGCATGTTTGGTTGTACTACAATGCGAAGGAAATCGAGAGAGGCTCAAGACTTCTCAAAACACATACATTAACATTTAGTTACCTATCAACTTCCTTTGTTTTGCTTTCTTCAATGCATGTCTAATAATATAAGACCGCCTTCGATCCTTTCCTTGCTCTTCGAAAATTGACATGTAGTAGCCACCAAGCCGACAGGGCTCATCACCTCTCCCACCTTCCTTCTCAATATCTACCACATTGTTAGCATACGTTTGCAGTTGGCCCATCAATTCCCACCAAGTCATCAAAATTTACATCTTCCTTCTAAGTACTTGCCACAACTTCCACTGTGCTATCACCTTCAACCTCTATATGCATTGGGCACATGTCCACATAATAACATGTGGCTTGGGTAGTGTCATCCATTTGATCAGGTCCTTTGGGATCATTAGGACCTGTGATCATATAAATCATTAAAAAACTTTCATGACCTTTATAAGCAATAAACCCTATTAAGTTGACATTGGGAGTGACACATCGAGATCAGGCTGAATAAGTAGCTACCAGTCTCAATTTGGTAGTTACACCTACCAAAATTTCTTGTAGTAGTCCCTGATTGATAGAATTAACCTTCCAAGCTATCTCTAGTAACTACCAAGATACTAGTGATAGCTCTCAAGCTATCACTAGTAGCTATCAAGATTGCATTGGTAGATGGTAGGCTATGACCCTCACTTAATCATAGTGTGTAGTTGGATCCAAACACATGGCATTGGTACTTACCTGCCTTTTTGGGTATGGCGTAAATTTTAGGTGTTCTGTAAAACATTCTTCAAAAGAGTTCTTGAAGTTGAAATCATTACATGGAGACATAGTTTTTATTGCCGAGAATAAAATTCATTCCAAATTCAATGACTTTATCATTTCAAATGAGATAAAGGCAGTTTCATATACAACTTCCTTTTGCAATGACAATAAAGAAATCTCAAGGACAAAGTATATTCAAGTTGAGAATATATTTATCAACACCGGTATTTAGCCATGGACATTCTTTATCAAGGGAAAATTCTTCAAAATCCATAAGAATTTGCTTGGGAGTTGACAAAGAGTATACCAAAACACACACAACCAATGTTGTCTATGAAGAAATATTGGAATTAACAAATAAAAGAAACTAAAAAAGATATAAACATATATTTTGATATCCATTAGAAATAAAAATATATATTTAACATAATAAACAACAAAATAACAAAATAAATGTTGAACTAGGGTTACAGGAAAACACACACAGCTTAGGGAAGACAAAGGAAGCTCAAGGTACACAACAGAGAGTGTACTTAGTGTGCAATGGAAAGATTAATAAGCCCTAGAGTGATGGGCGTATATACAACGCACAGGGGTAAAACTTCCTAGTGAGGAAAAATACCTCAACGTTCCTAAGTGTGTTCACACACATCACTACCACATGTATATGGTAACAAACCCCCCATGGGAGTGATGCACTGCGAGTCTTGGCACATCAAGTATAGGGAAGTGCCATGCTCTGAGGACATGCTTCTCACTTCTCACAAGACAATGCCCATGTGAAAAGATATGCAAGGTTGTCTTGTGTTGGCACATAAGCCAAGCTGATCTCTCCTGCTGAGAGCCTCTCCCTGACTAGTGGTAATGCACCTCAATGTGCTTTGTGCAAGCATGAAAAATTGGGCGCGTGCAATTGCCAATGCACTCTGACTATCAGTGTAGATAGTGTTGGCAGTGTCCTGTCCAACACCCAAATTAGCCATAAGGTGTCTGATCCATACACATTCAACCGTAGCTGTGAAGACTGCCCTAAACCATGATATGCATGAGCTACCAAGCATGAAACAAAAACCACTTGTGGACACGTGTGTCAAAACAACCAACCCAATCTGAGTGCGAAAAAGCATGTAAATATGGTGGCAATGATCCCCCTTGGGATAAAACAAGCTAATAACTAAAGTGCCACTCAAGTAGTGAAAAATCCTCTTGATAGCGTGTCAATGCTTAGACCCTGGGCTATGCATGAATCTGTTGACCAGTGAGACTGCAAATTGAATATCCGACCTCATGTTGCATACATAAATAAGGCATCCAACAACAGTTTGGTAAAGAGTGACATCAACTGGATCACCAGCATCATGAAGACTCAATTTCAAATAGGTCTCCATGGAAGTGGCAAATAGGTTTGCAATCCTCAAGGCCAAACTTACATAGCAATGTCTCTATGTAACTTTTTCGACACAGGGCAATACCACTATCACATTGCTTAAATTTTATACCCAAGTAATGATGCAACAACCCCAAACCTTTCATCTTGAAAGTAGCATTCAAATCAGCCTTAAATTCAGCAATATGTCTCTCATTTGGTCCAGTGATTAGCAAATCATCCACATAAACATGAGAAGTACATCACCCTCACACTTTATGTACAATGTTCTTTCTATTGGAATGTTACAAAAGCCTCATTTGACCAAATGAGTATCAGCTTTCTCATACCAAGAACAAGGAGATTTCTTCAACCCATACAAAGCTTTCTAACATCTGCACACTTTATCCTATTGTCCTTTCTTGACAAAACTGCGAGGCTACGTTACATACTTTCTCAAATATGTCACCATTCAAGAAAGCAATAACGATGTCTGACTGATGTACATCCCAACTAAAATGAGCTGCCAATACACATAGAAAATGCACAGTAATCATACGACAAGTGGGAGCAAAAGTCTCTTCATAATCTTTGACTTTTTGTTGTGCATAACCCTTTGCAACAAGTTTGAATCTCACCATCCGACTTATGTTTCAACTTGTAAACCCACTTTGTACCAATGGCCTTTTTTCCAGGAGGCAAATCACATAAAGTCCATATGTCATTTTCTATAAGTGCATCATATTCTAATTGCATGGCAACCATCCAATTTTTTGAATTCTATGCTTCATCAAAAGATAGAGGTTCCTCAACATCATGTAAGCTAGACACAGCCAAAGCATAACAATCTGATGCATAAGATGCATGGCGAGAACCTGAACGAGTACAACTAGACAAAGGTGCATCCAATTTACTATCATGCAAAGTATGCACCAGCCATTTTGGCATGCCTCTAGCTTGCTCATTCTCAGCCCTTTCTTTATCAAGTACATCATGTACAACTGCATCAGCAATAGGCTGATCTGTACGTTTTCAAAACCCCCCATAGGCTGTACGTTTGCCTCATTGGAATTCACATTCCAACTTCCACCACTAAAGAGATGCAACAAAGTGTCATAAATGTCATGTGAGCTTACATTAATGTCTTTTTTACATGACAGCATGGGCTGACTAGAATCTTCCACAAACACAACCTCTAACCTTTGCTTTCAGCACTATAACCAACAAAAATACATTTGGCAGCCTTATCATTCAATTTTTTACACTGCATTTGTGGCACCAAAGCATATACCAAACAACCAAAAACATACATGTGCTCAAGATAAGGCTTTTTATCATGCCATGCTTCATATGGAGTCATAGACTACAAAGCTTTTGTAGGACACATGTTAAGTACATAAGTGGCACACATGATGACCTCAAGCCAAAACAAATGCGGCAAAGCTTGACTTTTGACCATACATCATCCCATTTTCGTAAGTGACCATTTTTTCCTCTCAGTAACACTATTTTGTTGAGGCGTATAAGGCACTGTAGATTGGTGTTTTATCCCCCCTTGATCGAAATGGAGGGTGCCAATAGTACATTTTGAGACATTTTCAGTCATAGCCAGAAATTGTTTAAAGCACATAAATACTTCGGACTTTTCTTGAAGTGGATATACCCATGCATGCCTGGAGTAACCATCAATGAAAGTCACGAAGTAAAGGTAATTGCCCAAGGACGGAGTTTGCATGGGCCCACAAACATCACTATGCACAAGTTGCAACCTACATGTGGCCCTAACTGAACCATCCTTTGGAAACTTTGAATGCTGCATGTTACCCAAAATACAGCCTTCACAACATGTTTGACAGGTGCTTCAAGAGGCGGCAAAGAAGCAATCATATCAAATTTTTGCAAACGCAGCAAATTGACAAAATTCAGATGCCCAAAATGTGCATGCCAAAGTTTTGCATCTGAAATAGTCTTAGAATCCACAACTGCACTTGCAAAATTTTGGGCACACTTGTCATATAAAGTGAGCTTATACAACCCATGGCATAAAATGCTAGATGCAACAATTTCATCACCAAAACTGAGATCATGTACTATACATCTATAATCCACAAATTTGACTACAAGTCCAAGTCTAGCAAGTGCAGATACATACAAAAGATTCTTCTTGATCCCAAGTACACACAATGCATCAACAAGTGTGAAAGAAGTGCCATTTGCAATAGTAAGCACAATCTTTCCAACTCCCTTGACCGGATAAGAGGCATTGTTGGCACAAGTGACTAAATTTCCATGAGGGACATCCTTGAGAGAGGTAAACAAGTTGCAATGAGAGGTAATGTGCTTTGTAGCACCACTATCAAAGTACCACACTTGAGCATTTGCATCAACTAACAAACATGCATCATGGACAGAAGGTAAAATAGAGGACTGCCTTGGTCCGGATTCACCATCCAACCCCCTTATATAGCCCTTGGCCCTCGAATCCCCTATTTTACACTGGCAGTCGACCACCTGGCCCAGGTCCGTGACCCACCCTGGGTATGCCCTTGGCATGACATTACTCCC
The DNA here is from genome assembly GCF_014529385.1 of Adiantum capillus-veneris. Lineage (NCBI taxonomy): Eukaryota > Viridiplantae > Streptophyta > Polypodiopsida > Polypodiales > Pteridaceae > Adiantum > Adiantum capillus-veneris. Next base: position 53,454,011 of record NC_140955.1, on the reverse strand, counting down.
CCCTTGGAGAAGTGTTCTTGTCTTCGAAACAAAGGTGGGAAACTTCTTCTTAAGAACACTAATGTTTTCCCAAGTGGCACCTTCTTTAGGTCGATCTTTCCACTTGACTAAAGCTTGACGCCGTACATGATGACGCGTACACAAATCATGATAGTCAAGGATTCGCTCAGGTTTGTGCGGTGGGGTAGGAGGTTCAACAAAATCAATGAAAATTTGTTGGTCAATGACGTTGTCATCCCCATGCAAGCGTTACATAAACGGCTTGCATGAAATATCGGATGGACACCAGAGTGTGCTAGTAACGAGAGCTTGTAAGCGCAATCATCAACTTTCTTGAGTATTTTGAAAGGCCCACAATATCTCAAAGATAATCTAGGTGTTGGCCCAGTCTTCAGACTTTTGAATGCTCTGGCACACACAAAAATACCTCTTTCCCTTCCTTGAAGGTAACTTGCTGACGTTTCTCATCAGCGTACTTCTTATACCGATTGTGGGCTTTGTGGAAATTTTGACAAATGAGTTTCAACATATCCATATGGTCTTGGATAAAATCCTTAACCTGCTAGAGTTTGTCGATTGCCAACCCCACCGTTATTGATGACCTAGGTTGAAAACCGTACATTAGCATGAAAGGACTAAAATTAGTCGTGATATGCCTAGCACTGTTGTAAGAAAACTCAAGAAGAGGTAGATACTCTTTCCAATCTGTTTTTCTTTTTAACGTATGCTCATAGCATATCATCTAGCACTTGGTTAACTTGTTCAGCTTGACCATCCGTTTTTGGATGATCTTATGTACTAAGGTTGAGTGGTGTACCCAATCATTTAAACGCAATCCTCCAAAAATGACTGTTAAACTTGGGATCACAATCACTCACAATGTTACTTGGAGGTCCATACACCTTGTACAGATTGTCCATAAATAGCTTTGGTAATTTTGGAGTCTTATTGTCGAGTTGGTTGGAATAAACTTGCATAGTTTAGTCAACCGGTCTACGACCACCCATACAAAGTCATGACCTCGTATAGTGGTTGGTAAAACCACAATAAAATCCATAGAGATACTTTCCCATTTACCATTGGGAATCTCCAAAGGATGTAAGAGTCCTTCTTTTTTCAGGCGCTCTGCTTTTTTAACTTGACATTTTTGGCAATGCAAGACATAGTCTTGAACAAATCCATATAACCTGGTCAATAAAACTCAGTAAAACTATCATCTTACGAGAGTATAAGTCTTTTTAATTCTTGGGTGCCCTGCACTTGGACTGTCGTGACATTCATGAAGAATTTGGCACCGAATGTCCACATCTGTTGGTACACAAACTCTCCCCTTGTGGAGTAGGTACCCATCATCTATGGAAAAATTCTTCCATCTCTATAGTGCATCACTCAATGGAGGAGAACTGTGTGTGAAGGTTAAAGAAACACTACCAGCATTGGAGTGAGAAGGATCCCTCATTTGCACATGGCTCCACACTTTGGATTATGCATTGTCATGCTCATATTTTTCCTTTAGAGAATCTAGAAACTCACTTTGAAGTTTCATGAACAAAAGAGAGTTGATCTCAGGCATACAATTAAGAGCATCAGCCACCACATTGTATTGTACTTTACGATACCAAATCTTTGTGTCATACTCCCGTAAACCCTTCAAGTCAGTTTGTTGTGTAAACCATTTTATGCTTTCATGGTCAAACACAATCTATAACTGAGCTCCATACAAATAATTCCGCCATGTCTTTAAGGCAGACATTATTGCGTTGTAGAGTTCGCGATCATAAAAGCAAAAATAATTTTGCTACACTGAATCAAGCTTCTTACTGTTAAATGCAATTGGCCTCCCTACTATAGAAGGACTGCTCCAATAGCACGATTACTAGCATCCATTTCCAAAACGAATGGCTTCAAAGGATCCACAAGAGCTAGAATAGAGCTATAGCTAATGAGCCCCTGAGCGTATCAAAGTTTTGTTGTTGAGCGGCACCCCACCAAAAGGTTTTCCCTTTGCCTTTCAGCTAGTCCATCATTGGCACAACAATATGAGCATAGTTTTTAATGAACCTTTGATAAAAACTTGCAAATCCCAAGAAAATATGTAGCTCTTCTAGATTTTTTGAATAAGGCCACCTTCGAATGGCATCCAACATTGGATTGATTCATGTGCAGCCCATTAGCTGAGATAGCATTCCCTAGATAGTGAATTTCCTCCTTGAGAAAATCACAATTTGACTCTTTGGCATATAACTTGTTTGCTCATAGCGTTTCAAACACCCGCCTCAGATGTTGCAAGTGATCTTCCTCAGAAGCACTATAGATGAGAATTTCATCGAGAAAAATGATAACAAACTTGCCCAAGTACGGTCTCAAGACACTAGCCATGAGTGTCATGAAAATTGTGGGCGCATTGGTTAACCTAAACGGCATAACCAAACATTCATAATGTCCAAACCTTGTTCGGAATGCAGTTTTAGGTATATCAAAAAGTCGAATGCATACTTGGTGATATCTCGACAAGTCTATCTTTGTAAAAATACGAGCATGAGTGAGATTTTTGAACAACTCATCTACTCGTGGTAATGGGTACTTGTTCTTAACACTGACTGCATTTAAACCACGCTAGTCTATGCACATGTGCATACTATCATCCTTTTTCTTCGCCAATAGGATGGGAGAAGCCCATGGTGAAGAACTCGATTGAATAAACCCTCTACTGAGATAGTCAGCAAGCTGACGTTCCACCTCAGCAGCCTCAGAATGACTCATTTTGTAGAGTGGTTTACTGTCTGCAACCACGTCTATGACATGTTGCACAGATTGTGTCGGTGGCAATCCTTATGGTAAATCATTAAGAAAAACATCTTGAAATTCCATTAATAAATCTTTTAAGTGACTAGCAAATTTGGCTTGTTGAGAAGAGAGAGTAGTAGCCATTGATGGAAGAGAAGAGAGAGAAGCATGCGGCGTTGAGGAATGTTCAACAAATTCAACATTTGAAAGAAAATGACACAATGAGTACCACAAGAAAACTTCTTCTATTTCATTATTAGAAGTGAGCTTCATAAGCTCTGCTATACATATCAGTGAGGAAGGCACATCCTTCTCTCCTAACAACAACACATGTGTGCCATGGGATTCAAACATCAAATTTTTGTGCTTGTAGCTACCATGCTCCAAGGCTATGCAACCATTCTCAACCAAGTACCACATATGCCCTCTCCATGTTCATAACCTGAAAATCCAAGGATGTGTAATATCCTTGAATTTCCAATGGTACAACTCTCACTTGAGTATCCCGCACTTCGGCATCATAGCCATTCATCATTGCTACCTTGTAACGGTGGGAACTTAGAGTTTGGGAAATTTGAGCCTTTTCACCAACCCGTAGTTAATGAAATTGTGAGTAGCACCGTCATCTACCAAGATATGTACCTTGTGTCCTTGAATAGATCCGTGCATACGCACTAGCTCATGTGGACCAAAGGTCTGCTGACACATGGAAGCTGTGATACAGCATTCATGCACCACCTTGGTGTGTGTTACGTCCACCTTGGCAAAATGTGAGGAAGACTCAAGAGACAAAAACTGCACCATGTGCACTGCTTTCTCCTTGCCGTGAGGGAGAAGCAAACTTTCTCTTGGGACAATCCTTTTTGACATGGCCACTTCCCAAGCATTGAAAACATAACTTCTCTTTTTTAGCCTTCTCAAATTCCTCAGTAGAGAGAGGCCCTTGAGACCCCGTGGGTTTCTTAGCTGCTTCTAAGTTGGCTACTATAAATTTTCTTTTATTGTGCCCATGATGTGTGCGTGTATTACCATGTGTATTAGAAGGCATGTGAGTACTATGTGATTTCTTATCATCTGGATCATCATGAATGTGAGCTTGCACTATGGCCTCCTCAAGTGTTTTGAAATCCTGAGTCTTGACGTGCTTCTTAAGCTCTTGTGTCAGACCACGGATAAACCCACATACATGTTAAAAGGTGTATAACCCTTCCAACTTGAGGATAATATCCCGATAGTGCGAGATATACTCAAGAAATAATGGATGTTGGTGCATGGAATATGTGTCCCAAGTCGTCCAATTTCTATATGATTCATTCATGGGTAGAAACTCTTTTCTAAATATAGCCTCAAAGGCTGCCCAACCTGTAGTATGATGTTCTTCTCCTTGAGAGACATCCAGCATTTATAGAGTATGCTGTAAGTCATGAATTACGTCCCACTTGGTGAGAAAGATATTCACTACATCCTTATTGCGCTCTCATTTATCTCCCTTAAAAGTTGGCGACTTTATATTTTTCAACCACTCATCCACCTCCTTCAGTGTGAGAGAGTGCAGAGAATCTCAAGGGGGACCTTGTCCCTGACCAGGAGGACCCTGCCCCTGACCGAGATGACCCTGCCCCTGACCAAAATTCCCTGCCCCTGATCGGCTACGTGCTCATATGCATATGTGTGTCAACAGGACCCTTGGCCTGCTGTTGCATAAATTGTACCACTAAAGTGGATAATTTACTAGCATTTTCATTTAGTGATGCAAAATTACATTCCATCACCAACATACGTGCTTGAAGTGCTCAAAATTCTTGAATATCAAGCAATTCGTAAGCGTCATCTACTCTCGTCACTTCGCAGGTACCCTCCGTGAGAGCATCCGGCCGCGAGCCATCATTGGGAGATCGGGCGTAGGGTGCTCAAAATTAAAAGTCATATTGATATCGGAATCCATGGCGACACTGTGCAGTGCTAGTAAGAGAAAAAAGAATACCTTAATTCCAAAAAAGTTTGTAGCTGTAGTATCACAAACATCGATAATTACCCATGATAATTATGCCTTTCAATCATAACTTTGTCAATCCTTAAGCCCAATCATCCAAATGCACCACTTGAGGTGTAATCACCTGCTTTGAAACTTCATAGAAGGGTGTAATCTTCCTAGAGTATCCCCCTCTAATATATGCTTGCTTTAAAATCCGATCTGTCAAAATTTCGTCGTTACCAAATCTCTGCAATTTTGTGTCGCCCCTACCTTTTGTAATTTGGCAGCTTGACGAGATGCCGATGGGACGAGGGGAGGGTTGGCCCATGGGCACCTTTCCTTGCTTCAGTTAGGGCGTTTGAGTGTGAAAGAGGAACCCAAGTAGGCTATGGTAGGCTACAGAACACCGTGAGAAGGAGACAAAGAGAGAGTATGCATCATCTGTTGCTTCTTGGTCTTTGGCCCTATGACGTGATCAATTCCCCATAGCAGTGCAACCCTGTCGAGATGCTCTATGCGTGATTTAATGGAGGTTGAGTTCGTCTCCCTCCTCGGCACAAGTGGTTCTACACACGCCGCACCTTTTAGCTTCACCCTCTTCGCTTATCATGCGGCCATGCACGCCCTCCTTTGCATGAGCATGCAAGAGTGGGTGGCTCCACACCCCTCTTTCCCAACTCCCCTTATATAGCCCTTGGCCCTCAAATCCCTTGTTCCATAAGCAGCCGGCCACCTGGCCCGGGTCTGTGACCTCCCCCTTGGTATGCCCTTGGCATGACATAAGGATCATAAGTGCACTCTGCACTAAAAGCCCCTTCTACATCAACATCAGCATCACAGTTTCCTGTCACGGAAGACTCAACAATTCCTGCACTTGTAGTGGAACCAGCCTCTTTCTTCTTAGCTTGTTTGGCCTTCAACTTAGGACACTACTTGATCAAATGATCATTATCTTTACAATAATAGAAATGCATCTTCTTTTTGCCCTTATCACCATAATTTCCAAACAAATTGTTACCAACAGAATCCTTAGGAACATGCAATTTACCATTTGTAGAAGAACCATGAGAAGTGGCTACATTGAGTAGCAATAAAGACCTGTTCAACTGCTTTTGGAAAGTGACTCTTGCAACAACAATGTGCATAATGCATCAAACTTGACAACTTCAGGACTTCCTTGGGTCATAAGTCTCCAAGTACTAGCAAAAATCTGATAAGAATCTGGCAAGGCATCACGAACAGTCTACACAAGGAAGCTGTCTGAAAAGACTTCACCTTTAGAAATAAGTTGCTCATTGATATTCTTAACACTAGCAAGAAAAGTGTCCATGTCATCTTTCCCATGCATAATCTTCGACTCCAGCTCTTTAAGCAACAATGCAAATTTTGCCGCATTGCGACTTGCATAAAGACCAGCTAGAATATCCCCTCAAGCGTGTTTTGTAGATTTTGCTAAACGAATGTGAGGAGTAATAGTGTACTTCACAGACAATGCAATTAATTCTTGAGTCTGCGCATCTTTTACATCCCAACGAGCTTGCTCAATAGTAGGCAAAACAGCTCTGGCAGCAGCAAACCTACCACCAAAACCTGCAAGATCCTCAACATCACCTACATCCTAAGAATTAGGACGTACATCAATGCCCTGCAGAATGTTCCAAACGCCCTTTGACACAAGGACATGTTGCATCATGTAAGCCCACATAGGGTAATTTTTCCCATCAAATTTCAACAGCGAACATCTTGAATACATCTGTTATATTGGCAGCCATGGTAAATGTTGCACCTGATGTGAAAACTGCCTGAAAGATGAGAAATGAAGCGGGAACAACATGTGTTGTATAGCACAAACCGTAGAAGACTGTAAGGGATCTTATATACTGAAAATGACCCACTGACAAAATTTTTGCACAAAATGACAAAATAGCATATGCAATATTGCCTGTAGTGGAAACGGAGGGCAAAATGAGCCCAAATCAAAAATCTAAGTAGACCAAGGTCTACAAAATGACAAAATAGCATACGCAATACTGCTTGTAGTGGAAACGAAGGGCGAAAGGAGCCCAAATCAAAAATCTGAGCAGACCAAGGTCTACGAGATTTCCATAATATATGTTGACCTACGAACGCTCGCCAAAGCTCACAAAAACGAAAGAAAGTGAGCAGGTGTATGCTGAAGCTGTTGGCAACTAAGCTTAAGAAGATGCAACCTGCTCAAATACCAATTGTTGGAATTAGGGTTGCGAGAAAACACCCATAGCTTGGGGAAGACAAAGGAAGCTCAAGGCACACAACAGAGAGTGTATTACTTAGTGTACAATGGAAAAATTAATTAGCCCTATATTGATGGGCATATATACAATGCACGGGGAAAAAACCTCTTAGTGAGGGAAAAAATTCCCGACGGTCCTAAGTGTGTTCACACACATCACTACCACATGTATATGGTAACAATAAACATTGAATATTATTAGCATTAAAAGAAAGTTCATGAATTTCACGGTGGTTTAAATCAATGTTAATAGGAGAATAACGTCATGCTCAGATTTCAAGAAACGCTCAACAAAAATGGAAAGCATAAAGCAATCATTTGCCTCAAGAGTTTGCAAGTACAAGGCATGGCAATATGTAGATCTTGAATATAAATAAACAACAGTGTTTGGGAAAAATGTGTCTCAGCTTAATACCGTGCGGTTTTCAATCTCCAAAATGATGGTTGAGAGCAAGGGAAAATGGAGAAATTCCGTCCCAAAATAGAGAAAAATAGTGTAAAAACCCGAAAAAATGACCTAATTTTCTAAAATTTCCTCTTGACAAAATCAAGAAAAGGAATTTTGTATGTTTGGTAAAACGATTTTTCCCAAACACTGATGAGCAATTCATCTTGACACTTATACTTGAACAATGTTCAAAAGTTATTTTGTTTTGTAATGCTCTATGTATGTCAAAATTTTCTACTTTTGAAAGCCCAACAAAACTATTACTTAACAAACATTGCATACATTATGTTAACCCTCACGGCACACGGACACCCTATGATCTATAAACATTGTATTATTTAGAGTCAGGTACCGGGCTTGTCGGACCAATAGGAAAAGGGTAGGAGTGATCACCGATGAGAGGCGCACTTTAACTTGGACATTCAAGGGATTAGTTGGCTAAGCATGGGCGCCCAAGTGTGAATGGAGTGAGCTCCTATAAAAGACAACTAAACCTAATTTTTACTCATTCTCTCATTTGTGCAATAGAAGAGTGCTCTTGCTCCATCTCCATCTTCTTCTTCTTCACCTCCTTGTGTGTGTGTGTGTGTGAGAGAGAGAGAGAGAGAGAGAGGGAGAGTGTGTGTGCGATCGAGCATTACGAAGGCACGACGGCGGCGAAGCGGTTGAGCGCGACACGACTGCAGCTTCTTCTTCATCGCGGCGAGGAATCCACCACAAAGGAGAGCGTAGAGCGGTGAGTGACACACCCTTTGTTCTCTTGAGCTTGCTAGTTTAGGCTTGTTGTGTGCTTGGAGCCGTTTGTGGCTCGCACACGGTGTATTGGCAAGTCCCTTGCTTCGACAGTGTGGCAAGGAGCGCACATTTTTGGCGCCGCTGCCGGGGATATGTCCTACACTAAGCTCGGTTAGCACTTTACGCTTCCTTGTGGTGCAATTTCTATCATAGGAAAGGCAGGGAAGGAGTGTGTGGAGATTTCTGTTTTTTGCGTTTTCTGCATTTTCTGTCAAGTTTCAATTTTTGCTATTGTCTGTGCTTTATCAATTTTCTGCATTTCTTGCGTTTTTTTCAATTTCCTGCAATTTCTGCATTTTCAATTTCGGCGGTTTCAATTTCTGCAATTTTCTGCATTTCTGCGTTTTTTCAATTTCTGCATATCTGCGTTTTCAATTTCTGCAATTTCTGCATATCTGCGTTTTCAATTTCTGTATTTTCTGCACAAAAAAAAAAATTTGTAAAATTTTTTTTCCAAAAAAAAAAATAATTTTGAAAAAAAAAAAAAAGGAAATTAAAAACGCGAGTGAGCGGGCGGCGAAATTTTTCGAAAATAAAAAACGTGACTCTTAAAACGGACGGGTTGGTTTGTATAAAAGATAGATCGGGATCGGGATCATTTTCCCAAGCCCAAGCCCAAGCCCAGGCCCAGGCGTCAGGCCTCAGTCTTATGATATATACTAGACTCACTCTTATATATATACCCTACTCCTTCAAGAGAGAATGAGAGCATGTGGGACAAGTCCTCCACTCTCCTCCTTTCTCTTCCCACTTGCACCCTTAGACTTTCTAGTTTGGGCCTAGTTCCCTACTGGAAATTGACAGTTTTAGGGATTCCGAGGGCATAGAGTGACCAAACGGAGGGCTGTATAGCACGGCACGACCCTCTGACCGATACGCTCGTTTCGAGCTATCACACGGCCCATTCCACGACACGCTCTAAAAAATCTAGCAAAAAAACAAACAAAAAACACGCTAAAAACTAGTCACAAGGCCTCCTAGAGCAGCTTTTTGACACCTTAGGGTATCAAAAGCACATGCACTTACGCTCTGGGCGGGTGCTAGAACACGAGCATATTGAGGGTGCCTCTGTTCATACGGACACCCATTACCCATCCACGATAGGCTCTAGACCCTCAGCGGGGACACAAGGTAGCACCACCCAAGACCCTAAAATAGCCGCTAGTGATTCCTCCTCCGACTCAGAAATCATGGAAGCATACCCTACCCAAAACACTGAGAGAGAAGGCCATGCACCTCCCGAAGCTCCACAACCTAGTACTAGTATGTTTAGCCGTTTCATGGAAACATTAGGTAGAGCTACTCGCTCGGAACCTGATGCAGATGAAGCACACGAAGGGGGTGGGGAAGTGGACTCTCCTTTCACATCGCACGTGGACCCCACACCCCCAAAGAGTGTCCATGTGGATATCCTACCAACTTCTTACCAAGAAGGTCCTGTTGAGCTGCCTCCTTCAGAAGTTCCCTCTAGAGTACCGTTGGTGACAAGTAAAACCACGGGGAGCAACATTGCTTCTACCTCACAAGAAACCGTTAACACGTCGACTCTAGAAGGATTGTTCATTAATGATCATTGGACATACGACCTCCACACTGAGGTGTTGACGGATCTACACTCTGGCCACGCCTACCATGTAGGATGGATAGAGATTGTACAATCCACCTCTAGTGCCACGAGCATCGAAGATCAACAGAAAATGATCTGTAATGTTATCCATGGCATTATTCAATCAGAAAGGCAAAACCGAGGGGTAAATATACTCTCAACTGGCCCCATGAGATTTTTGGATACGAGTAAGGCTCAACAGCCTACTCTATCACAAATGGAGACTCCTCTAATGAGCCCCATGGACCCATCTTACGTCATTTCACCTGGGGTCTCTATGCAATCTGAGCCTCCGAGTGAAAACTTTAGCTTCCCTAACTTGGCTCAACCCTCTATTAAGGAAAACCCAGTGCTCACTCCAGGGATAAGCCTGACAGAGAATGTACCGATGACATCTACGGTTAGCGCAGTGCCACTACCTAGTGTCGTAGTACCTAATATGGGGCCTCGACTATATGTGCCTCTAGCCCCTTATGCACACATGGCCCCCACACCTCCAATTGTACCACTTGCTTATGCTCCTCGAGTGCCGCTCCCTAGCTCTTATCCGAGTGGACCTATGCCCGGTTATGTTCCATATCCTGCATCATCCACACATATGCCAAGACCGGCACCCATCCCTCTCCCACATATGATTCCAAGAGTACCTCCACCGGCCCTGCCTCCTCACATAGGTGACTTGGCAGCGTTTGCTCAAACCATAGGTCGATCTATCGCGGGAAATATGCGTCACGCATCTGATAGAGAGCCTAGAAGTAAGGCAGTACAAATTGCCAAACTCACGCAAAAATTCAATGGGGACGAAGATGCTAGAAAACACATTGAAGTATTTGAACAAGTATGTGATTCCTTAGGGGAACGCAACGAACTACATAAGTGCAATGCCTTAAGCTTGACATTAAGTGGGAAGGCTGGAGATTGGTATAGGACCCTAAGGGTGGACGAGAAAACAATCTACCCTACCCTTCGAAGGTTGTTTCTAAAGGAGTACATACGAGAAGGTGTGCTTTGGGGTGTAGCATCTCAGCTACAGAAGGCCGAACGTAAGGAAGGAGAGTCAGTAAGGGACTTCATTAGTCGTCTAGAGCACTTAAACTCTCGTTGCCCTGTAAATGAGCGCTTCAACAATAACCAACTGCTTGATCGATTCATTCGAGGGTTGAGGAATGAAGGAATCTATAATGGACTAGTGATTAGAGGTATCACAACCTGGGAAGATGTCACTGCCAATGCAATCCAATTAGAGGACAACTTGATGATAGCAGGCATGAGGGTGTCTACTGACACGAGATCCACTAGCTCACAAGCCATTGAGTATGAACCCATGACTGCAAAGCCCATTGCCAATGAGCCAAAGGTATTTGAGACATTCTTGACAGACCTCACCAAGGCAATCCAAGAGTCTCTTAAGGATAATCGACCCCCTCAAAATAGTCACATGTATCCAAGAAGGGAGCAACAATGGTGTTCCATTTGCTTAGGTCCACATAGCACTAGTGAGTGCCCTACGTTTAGAGTAAAATTTAATGGAACTTGCAACGCATGTGGTAGGTATGGTCACCAAGCTAAGGATTGTTTAATGATCAAACGTATGATGGCAAATAGACCACCTGTAGCCTGGACGGATGCACCTCGAGCTCCTGTATTGATGCCTGCTCCACCTGTTGAGCAACTACCGCAACACATGGTCCCTAGATCTCAAAATGTTGTACAAGCTACACCGCTACCACCTCCTGTGCTAGGACCGCAGCCCCCGCATCCAAGAGTCGCCCCTATGAACCAAGTGGGTTGCGAGCCATCAAATGCTTATGCAGATGGCTGTGAGGAGGAAATAGACACTAGTATTGCCTACGGACTTGATACATTGGAAGAATGTCCTATATACTACATGGAAGATTGTTGGGGACAAGTGAAGCCGGTTTATCAAGCTGCTGCTCTCGCATCCAGAGGTCAAATATCAACACCCAGGCTAGGAGGCCACCTCTTCAATGCTACGAGTGTGGTGGACCACATCGAGCAGCGGAGTGCCCTATTAGGCTGCAAAAGAATGCTGCACAGATGCAAATGAATCAAGGGAGCACGTCTGCAATGCCAATACTCACATGTAATCATTGTGGCATAGATCACTTGATTGCCCAATGCCCCTATAACCCAAATGCGCCTAAAATCACACCCCTAAATTTGGTCGAAATTGCTAGTGTGACGTCGCCAATACCACCCGTCGCACCCACTTATGCGATTACACGGTCCATGCTTCAAGGGCCAGGACATATCCTCGAAGAGAGAGATACCGCGTCAATTATCCAAGCAAAGAAAAAGAAGACATGAAGGAAGAAGTCGCAGAATACGGAAAATTCAAAGCCAAGTTCCAAAACAAACATAGGAACAGGAGATGACCCCGTGTATATGAATGACCTCGAGGATGATTCAGATTCAGTCGAGACAATGGAGACTAGAACCAATACCACAAAGGGAAAGACCGACAAAGAAAACCGTAACATGGAACCAAATGAAAACCGAATAAGAAAAAACCATAAAGAGCCTCTGAAAACACCACAAGTGTTTCCAAATCCAATCCAAGACCCCCAAGATAAACCGCAGGGGCAAAAAGGGAAGAATCGTAAAAATAAGATTGGGACGTACCCAAACCCAATAGACGAGATTAAGTAGGTGAAACATCTAAGAGGTTTAGTGGAGGAGACTCAAAGGAAACTAGAACCAGAACCCATGCAGGTCAAAATTCATGACACAGTGTTTCCCACGCAAGTTCATCCACCCCACATGAACCATAGACCGTTAGCCATATCTAGTATCATCCAAGAAGGGAGTGAGGACGGGACATCAGAAAGTGAGCATACACCTTTCTTGTTGGAAAGGATGTTTAACGAAGGAATACCTGATCCCATTGAGGAATATGAGATTCCATCCTCACCAGTTCCTAGTCAAGGACCTACACCCTGCAAAACGCCAATGAATGTTGCCAAACTAGTGGACTTCATGTCTTCTGAGGTCCGAACCACGATCATAGCAAAGCTGTATGGAGATCCTGAGTTATTCCTTGCACTTCGAGCATTCCTTAACGGAGAGCTACGAACGGGATTACCGCAGTTTGCGCAACCAAATAGGCCTGACTCGATTATGATTGATGAGGAAAATCATGTGCAATCACTTGACTTAGATGGACACGAGTCTGTGATCGAGGTACCCATTAACGAATTAGGGCAGTATTTTGAAGGCGACGAGTCTAATGCGACCCTACCCATCACTACCAAGGGATTAACTATAAAGGGAATTCTTGATGGTGGTGCGGGAGTTAGCATCGTTACAAAAGATTGTTGGGAATCCATGGGAAAACCCCGCCTCAGTGTTACTAACATTGTGGTAAAGATGGCAAATGGTACCATAGCCAAACCTATGGGGATGCTCAAGGATCTTAAGATCAAAGTTCTAGGACACAAGGTACGACATACGTTCATTGTAATGGATTTCTCTAAACACCTTATGTCATATGAAATGATTTTAGGACGACCATTCATGAGGGAAGCACAAATGGTTCACGATTGGTCTAAAAATCATGTCTATTTGCAATTCCAAGACTCTGTCCTTAGAGTGGATTTGGTGACTGGTAAGGTACACCCCTTAGGGAGTAAAACCATTATTGATCATCGCTCTGACACCACAGTTCACTCGGCCCCACTACAATATTGTTACACTTGTAAGAAGGATACAGACATTGGCCAAGATTCTCCTTACATGGATGTGTTACCGGGTATGACGGAATCAGACAATGTGGATTGGGTCCACCTAGCATCAACCATAGACACTTGGGGAAATAGGGGGACGACGTGGGTAACACCTGAGGGGGATGAAATGCCTATACCCTTAAATATGCTACAAGCAATGCATATCGCTTCTGACAAGACTCATCCTAAGGTAACGAAGAAAACATACAAGTGGGTCCCTAAAGCTTCTTTAGTGACCATAGCTAGTGCTAAAAAACAGAAGCCTTGTAAGAAACGTACCACTCTCTCCAAGAAAAGTAAGAAAATGTTGCGATGGATCCCTAAACGACTATTGGAAGCCCAAGGCTACTATCAAGGAAATGATCAAATCTGGGTGCCAAAACGTAGATTGTACTCTTACCTATCACCTGACCCAAGTGAGCCCAATCCCATAGCTTCAAAACGAATCAATGATCGTGGAAAGGAAAAAATCACAGAATGCTACACACCCGCTCCCGAGCTAGTTTGGGTACCAAAGAAAGAACGATTTGTTCCACCTAGCTCAGGAAGGGGGGAGTCCCATGAAGCTTCTAGCTCCTCATGTAATACATCCATAGAGGTAAAAGCTTCTACATAGCCTCCATCTATAGTAGTGGACCTCCATGAAGCTACAAAAGAATCCACACCTCCCAGTGTTCAAGAATCACCTGATGAACCACTTCAAGTTCGATCCTGGGAGAGTACCTTACCACCCTTGCAACTTGACGAGGCACCTAGGGTAATAGAAAACTACTGGCAAAAATCCTCACCTATTACCAACTGGAACAATTGGTTTCAAAGGGTGACAAGCTCATTTCAAACGGTATGATCTACCCAAGGAAGGGGGGAGTGTTTGTGGACATCCATTATTCACTTGCTTCCCTCTCAACCTTTTTCCCTGACCTCTATATCTCCCAATCTTAGGGAATGTACATATAAAGCTTTATACTCACAAAAAACAAAAAAATAAAGAGCAAGAGCAATTAGCAAACGAGTATGCACATTAAAGTCAAAACATTGACACAGACCTACACATGTCACATTTGGTACAGTGAAACAGAAACCTATGCCATAAAACACCTTTGATCCTCATCACTTGAATGATGGAGGGTAGGTAAGATTAGTACGATAGGAGTGTTTCTGTTTTAGAGTTGAGAGGTTAGCGAAGTTCTCTTTTCCCACTGATGTGCCTCCTGGAGGTATTCCTTTTGTTTCCTAGTGTGTACAGGAGCGTGTTGCTATTGATAGGATTTGGACCTTCATGGAACCTTTCTCTCGTTCACACTTCAAATCAAGCGCGCCATCAACACAAACAGGTGTTTCTTGTCCATTAGCATTGCCGTTATCTTTTTGCATCTATGATTGTATGCTTTGATTGTGATTGGTAGCATAATATTCAGCGCATTTGCTTAGTATCAAACATTTAATTCAATGTAATGTTTTGTCATAATCACTTGTTTAGGTGTAAAAATCAAGCAGTCCGACTAAGCTAGTTTGACCAAGCTAGGTATTAGAAATCTTCTCTTAATACCATGGGGAATGCCTTCCTAATAAGCAATGGTTACTTAGGTTCTTAATTCGATTTAGGCAGCATTGTATGAAATGTACTAGGGCTTTCTAGTGGGCTTAACCCTATTGACCTTTAGCTTAAGTATTATAAAGGGAGTTTACTAATGTGATGAGCCTGGGGAGGGTAACAGTGTTATATGACCCCCCAAAGTTACAAAATTTAAATGCTGAAAATGAACAAACAAAAAATCAAAGTGCCACAATGTAAAATCTTACGCTGGAAGAGAAATCCTGGCTTGAATTGGTACTTCACTCACATGTATCGCCTATGGTACTAGAGCCCTAGAGGTTCCCAGTGTGGGCGCTTTTCCTTGAAAAGCAAAAAACCCAAGGCATACAAAATAAGCACACACATCATAATTGAATCAATGTGAAAAGACTTTGGGGGGTCAAAGAAAAAGTAATCAGTCAGGCGATGATTTCATGAGAAATTCCTTTTATGGTAGCTTAACTACAAGGTTTTCTAGATATAGCCTCTAGTCAGCCCTCGAACATCAATACTTGGCTCTCGCGATTAAACAACTTAATTGACCACTGAAAATTAAGAAGCTTACCCATGGTATTACTATTCGATCTCTCTCTAGTGCCTTTCGACCGTCAAATTAGCGACCCCAGACTTGTTTAATTTTTTACCTTTACATCTGTTTATGCATTTGATTACATTGCAATTTAATGTTCATTGCTAACAAATTGTTTGAAATTCTTTTACCAATCAATTTTTCTACCTAAAACTGCATATGCTTTTTAAGAGAATGCAATTACTGTGCCAATGTTGTTTGATTTTGCTGTGACTGAAGAAGGCTAAGGACATTCATCTCAAATGCTCTTCCACCTCGACGACCCAGCTTCAACTCAATAGCTTCCGAGGACGGAATCTACATCAGGAAGGGGGGCATGTTAACCCTCACGGCACACGGACACCCTATGATCTATAAACATTGTATTATTTAGAGTCAGGTACCGGGCTTGTCGGACCAATAGGAAAAGGGTAGGAGTGATCGCCGATGAGAGGCGCACTTTAACTTGGACATTCAAGGGATTAGTTGGCTAAGCATGGGCGCCCAAGTGTGAATGGGGTGAGCTCCTATAAAAGACAACTAAACCTAATTTTTACTCATTCTCTCATTTGTGCAATAGAAGAGTGCTCTTGCTCCATCTCCATCTTCTTCTTCTTCACCTCCTTGTGTGTGTGTGTGTGTGTGAGAGAGAGAGAGAGGGAGAGTGTGTGTGCGATCGAGCATTATGAAGGCACGACGGCGGCGAAGCGGTTGAGCGCGGCACGACTACAGCTTCTTCTTCATCGCGGCGAGGAATCCACCACGAAGGAGAGCGTAGAGCGGTGAGTGACACACCCTTTGTTCTCTTGAGCTTGCTAGTTTAGGCTTGTTGTGTGCTTGGAGCCGTTTGTGGCTCGCACACGGTGTATTGGCAAGTCCCTTGCTTCGAGAGTGCGGCAAGGAGCGCACACATTATCTTCTATTTTAATGTTTTTACTTCCATCCCGTCTGGAAGATGGGTTCACACAATAGTTATTATTTTAACTCTAAAGGTAGTTTGTACTTTGACCTCAAATAGGAGTTTTGTTGTAACTTGTCTAGGCATCATCAATAATTTACTCTCTTTCTATTGTAGTGATCCTTTGAAGAGACTTTTTGAGCCAATGATTCCTACTCGGTAACCTCTTGCGATATTTCCTTGTTGCATCTACAGCTCGTGGCCTCAACCTTCTCTATTGGACTCCTTTGTGTTTGGAGATTTTTAGCTTATTCGTGCTTTGTTCCATCCCTTTTGATGTGCATCCACCTCAGGATTGCACAACCATGTATTTTGCCCATGCTAGCAACCCTCACGTTGTAGAATTTTAGTGTGGACTCTGAGGTACCTCTGCTCTATCTAATGAGTCTTGTTTTTTTGGGATCGATTATGGTCACTTAATACAAAAATAAGGCTCACTCTAGAGTGATGGGAGTATATATTATAGGAATTAGGGTTGCAAAGACACACACAAAGCACGAAGAATGTGAAGAAGCTCAAGGCACACAACAAAGAGTATATTGCTTAGTGCACAAATAGAAAGATAAGGTAGCCCTAGAGTGATAGGTGTGTATAAAATGGACGAGAAACAAAACCTCCTAGTGAGGGAAAAGTTACCCTGATGGTCCAAAGTGTGTTCACACACATCACTGCCACATATAAGGCAACAAATCTCCCCTAGGAATGATGCAGAGAATGAGAGCTAGCGCATAGTGTATAGGGAAGTGCCATGACATAAGGACATAATATATCCACAAAGGGAAGCAAGCCTAAATCTTTGGGAAATCCTTCAAAGTTCTCACAAGAAAATGCCTTTGTGAATTAATTTGCAATGTTGTCCTATGTTGGCACTTAAGCCAAGCTGACCTATTTTGCTAAGACTCTTTTACTGACATAGTGACAATGTAGCTCAATATGCTTTGTGCGAGCATGAAAAACTAGATTTCTCACAATTGGCAATGCACTCTGACTGTTAGTGTTCTATCCAACACCAAATCAACCATAAGGTGTTTGAGCCGTACACACTCAACCATAGTTGTGAAGAATGTCCTATACTTAGCCTCGTAATTAGAAGAGGCTATAGTAGATTGCTTCTTGCTCAACCATGATATACACGAACTACCAATCATGAAATAAAAACCACTTGTGGACACTCGTGTCATAAATATGATAACCTGCGAGACTAAAACCTAAATCTTCGGTCTAGCATTGCATACATAAATAACACATCCAACAAAAATCTACTAATAAAGAGTTACGTCTGCAAGATATCCAACATCATGAAGACTCAATTTTAACTTATTTTCATTGGAGTAGCAAAGGTTTGTCACAGTTTTCAAGTCCAAATTTAAATCTCTATGTATCTTGCTTGACACAAAGCAATACCTCCATCACACTACGTAAAGTATATTCCCAAGTAATGATGCAAAAGCCCTAATTATTTTATCTTAAAAGTAGAGCATTCAATTCACCCTTGAATTCAACAATGTGCATCTCATTTGGACCAATAATCAACAAATTATCCACATACAAAACAATGATGAGATATACATCACCCTCACGTTGGACTATTATCAAAGCCTCGTTTAAGCAAACAAGCATTAGCTTTCTCATACCAAGAATGAGGAGACTGCTTCAACCCACATGAATCTTTCTTGTATTTTCATATTTTCTTTTCTTGTTATTTTCTGAAAAAACAGTGAGGGTGTGTTACATATACTTGCTCGAATATATCACCATTGAAGAAAGTAGTAACAATGTCTAATTGATGTACATTCTATCCAAAATTGGATGCTAATACACTTATAAAATGATTAGTAGTCATACAAAAAGTGGGAGCAAAAGTCTCTTTATAGTCAATGCCTTTTTTTTGTGCATAAGCTATTGCAAACAAGTCTCACCTTGTAGCAAGCAATCTCACCATCCGGTTTACATTTTAACTTGTAGGAGGATCCACTTTGTACCAATGGCCTTTTTGCTAAGAGGCAAATCATATAAAGTCCATGTTTCATTTTTTTATAAGTGCATCATATTTTGCTTGAATTATATGCTTCATCAAAAGAAAGAGGTTCCTCTTTATCACATAAACTAGAAACAACCAAAGCATAACAATATGATACATGGCAAGAACCTAAGAGGTTCCTCTTTATCACATAAACTAGAAACAACCAAAGCATAACAATATGATACATGGCAAGAACCTAAACGAGTATGACTAGACATAGGTGCATCCAACTTATTGTCACACATAGTATACCACATCCATTTAGGCATACCCCTAGCCTCTTCATTCTCAACCCTTTTCACATCATGTACATCTACATGAGTGTTGGTGGCCCACTGCAATCAGGCAAAGTATCCTAGAGAGAACTCGAACCAACATAAATATGTCAATCTGAGGATGTGGCTGACCGAACTAATGCATGGAAATGTTGAATGCAAAGTCCTAATGACAATGCACTAAGGAGAAAGGTGTCACTCTCAAGCTAGGAAGCAACTAAAGGGATAATGCCTAAGCAAGGATTTAATATTTACGTAATTACCACAACTTTTATGTGATCACAAGGTCTTATTGACACATTTACATGACTACACTTAACATGATCACAAAAAATCCGGTTTAGGGCGACCTAGATTCCCACTAAAATCCCGTTGGGGTTTTAAGTTTTCCCTACTGGCCCGCCAAGCTTTTGAGTTTTCCTTGCGAGCCCACCGGGGAAACTAAAAAGCCCGACAAGGCCGCATAATTATATATATAGAGCCCCGATCGAGCCCTTTGGGCGTTATTCTTTGAGTCATCTTCTCATACACACACACACACACACACACACACACACACACACACACACAGCTTGACGACCACCTTTGCAGGTACGTCAAGAGGAGAGAGGAGAGAGAGGGAGAGAGGGGGTCCTGTGGGAGCGTGCTTTGCGTCACAGTGCGCGGCAGTAGTTGAGTACCTGACCACACGACTCGGGTATGTGTTGTGTGTGTGTATCTGTTGTGTGGTAGCATGCCTTTTGTCGTATTGGATGGCACTCATAAGGTACCTTATCACACAATGGGAGTGTGTACGTAAGCTATTCTACGGAACAATGCTTACCACAAGAGCATCACCTCAGTGACGCGAGGAAAGTGATGTCCTTGTGGTAATTATTGGCTTACTATCTGGGTACTACGTCGGTAAGCGGCGAATCTAGTATCCTTATGGTAAGTCAACTTCCCTTCCCCTTTCCCATGGGCATTGATTGGTAACGCGGCTATATGATGCTCGCATACAAGCCATTTTTTCTCCTTAGATTCGGGTGGCACTCGGTCGGTAATGCGGCTAATTGAGTATCGTTTGTTAGAAGCATTTGTTTTTGCATAAATGTGGCACTCAAGTCGTTAACCCGGCCGTACAAATGTCATATAATTTGTATGTGCATGTGCATTTAATTTTTTAAAGTATTAAGTATATGAAATACTACGTCGGTAACGCGGCTGTGAAGAGTATTTCATATACAAACGTTTGAATTGTTTGAGTTTGTTGTTTACAAGTGTTCTTATGAAATTATATACTAGCTAATCATATTCAAAAGAATGCTTTATTCATCAATCATCGCTATTTTAAATGCTGCATTTACATAAATTATATGCAAGACTAGCCTCTTTCATGTCTAAACAGACTGTTCTTTGATCTTATCTCTCATTATTATTGACAATATTTGTGCTTGTTCTTCTTTCCTTAATCGTTCCACCTTTCGTCTCTCTTGGGCGGCCTCCCATTGTCTTTGTTTTCGCTCTTCCTCTACCCGTTGTTTTCTCTCATGCTCTTCCTTAGCCTTCCATTCCCCCTGTTCTATTCTTTGGGCATATACGGATTTTGGCATCCTTTCTTGAGTGGTTGGGTATATTTGTTGGAGTTCAACTTCTTCTTCATCCATCTTTGATCCAACATACTTGGAGTTGGTGGCCCCTTCATCTCTGATGTACTCTAATTGTCTTGTCTTTTTTGCCTTTGTGGGTCTTGTTGGTGTAGAAGGCCCGGTCCCTTTTCTCCCTTTGGGTTGCTTGATCATTTTGACCCACTCATTTGATTCTGGATAATATTTTAATGCATCTCTTTCACTGACAAGGCAGGCCACTATCTTGGTTAAGAACTCAGCTCCTCCCAGGTGTGGAGTGCCTCACTGCTTTGCCCTCTGTTTCTTTTCAATTGCCACTACCAACCGATCGAACCCCCACTTAGCCAAATCAATTGGTACATTTTTGTGTTGGGGTACTAGCTTGTGTAATGTAGAAGCTAGATTTCTTTCACGTCTTGTATACCTAGTTTGTCTGTCAACGTGTATGTGTTGGCGTAGGATCCTCATGAGATGTTCCGTCCTTTTCTCTTTTATGCTGCTGAAAGTAGGAAGCTTCACTGTGCTGATGTCTTTGTCTGCATATCCTTGTGGTTTCATCGGCTCTCCCCTTGGTAACTTGGTGATTTCTTCTAGTGTATCCGGGGTTAGCTCTACTTACATCTTTTCTCCCCTTGGCATTTGTTAGTGTGTCCGTCGCACCTTTTATAGAGTTGTGATCAACTCCTGGGCTCGCTAGTAGTCCGCTTGGACTATGGATTCTGCAAGGAAGTCCTTGACTCCTATTCTTGTGATAGCCATGCCTGCATTCTGGGGTGTGTAAGCAATTGTGTTGAAATTCTTGGGCATTTGAGGTGCCTCCCATCTTCTTCCCTGCTCGTCTTTCCAAAAAAAAATTGAACACTCTGAGGCCGCATTGCTAGTGAATGGACTCGTCGATGAAGCATGCCCTCGATCCAGAGATATTATTGATATCGACTTGGTAGCTATCTTTATCTTCCAGTTCGTTAATGCTTCAGTGCCTCGTCTTTTTTGGAGTGCTTGAACCCATGCGTCAAAAGCAAAATCTCATGGTTTAGTGCAAGATTTTTAGTCATGATAAGTACAGCTATGTTCAGTTTTTCCCTCCTTGTTAGTTATGTCAGTATATGTGTGTTTATGAGGTCTAATTTGTGCAATCAGTGTGTCTATGGAGTCTTCTAAATGAGCACTACCCAATGGTCGTCTTCAGTGTCACAATTTGTCAGCATGGTAGCATCCTTGGTCATTAACACTGACGTATTTCACCTAACATGTTGTGTGAACCCATATTTGGCTTCTTATTGTCTTTTTGGTTCTCTGGACTACCCACGTGATATGTTTCTAAGCTCATTTGGTGCTTCAATTTCTCAAAAGAGGTCTCATGATGGCAGCAACCACACTAGCTGACATTTGAGTCCAAATTGGGCAAGGGTGTTACCATCTGGTTCCTTTGGATATGTTCTTTGCAAACATGCCATGTATGCCCCAGTTGGCTACCTGTTTTTCTCCATACTTAGAGGCTTCCCTTGCTAGTGAGTCCTTTTGCATTATTTGTTCAACTTATGGTCTTTGGATTATCTTCAAGTTCATCCTATTGCTTCCTGAGACTTCTTATGAGCTTTCTAAAGGTTACACCCTAAATTTGGCTATCATGGCTATCTACTAGGAAGTCGTTCGGCAGAAAAAGAACCAAAAACATACATTTTACCTTAAGTTGAATTGTTTAGGAAATCTTGCAATGTTTCTTGCTATTATAGTTCCACATAAGAGTTGATAAGCTTTAGGTATCAAAATTCTTGAATTTCCCTCGGTCTCTTCCAAGTTATGGCCATTTTTCTAGCCTTTGTCCCTAGGACTTCCCAGTTTTCCTTGATTTCTTGGTGGAACAAACCCCTCTTGGAGTAATTTATGCATCACAAGGGTGATTTTGTTCTATTGAAGTTGTGGGTATCAAATTTTCCCGATTTCGACCCCTGTGGCAGCAATCACAGTCACTGCCATATGTGTCATTTTGGACCAAATTTTCTTGGCCAGCTTCCTCATGCCTTTGTGTACATGTTAGTGCCCTATTTTGTCATATAAACTTGTATCTTGCTAGTTGTCTAGTTGTTTGCCTTGTAGAAGCTTGACACTTGG
This sequence comes from Adiantum capillus-veneris, assembly GCF_014529385.1. Lineage (NCBI taxonomy): Eukaryota > Viridiplantae > Streptophyta > Polypodiopsida > Polypodiales > Pteridaceae > Adiantum > Adiantum capillus-veneris. Next base: position 53,431,263 of record NC_140955.1, on the reverse strand, counting down.
TTTTTGTGGGATAGAAGTGTTCATTTCTTGTGTACATAGCATTCTTGGACTCCCTAGGGATTGGCCATCACACTAGTATTCCCAAATTTTTTGAAGTCCTCATGTGGCAGCAATCGCGGTAGCTGACACCTGTGATCCAACTCCATGAAATTGGTACATGTTGGTTCCTCTTGATATGTAGATCCATTTTATGTTATGCACCATCTTTGTGATTTGGACCTTGGTCTCTTACCTAGTTTTTATGTTATGAAAGGCATTTGGCCTGGATATTGTATCCTTGGGTTTTTTGGACAACTTCAACTCCTCCCTACATATTTCTTGGGTCTTTTTTGAGCTTTCTATGGAGAAATTCTTGTATGTGGGCTTAAGATTTAGTTGATCGTGACTTGTTTGGTGAAAAATACACAAGAGACACACATTTTTCCTTATCTTGAATTTTGGCCATTGTTTTGCCTAACTTTTGATTACACTAGGTGCCACTAAGGGTGTTAGAGCTTTTGGTGTCAAAGTTCCTAACTTTGCACTGCTCTTTGCCATTTATGACCTATTTCTGTCTTTCCATATTGATCTACCTAAATGTGAGGATCTGGTATTCAAATTTTCTTGGATTTATACCTAGGGACTTGTATTGGCTAGAGGATCCTCTTGGGAACTTTTCTTGCCAGTTTAGGGTGAGGTGGCAGCAACAGTAGTAGCTGACACCTGGACCTATTTTTGATGAAAATTTTATGGCTGGCTTCCTTATGGTTTGGTGGTTATTTTGGCACCGTACACTTGTTATATGGACCTGTAGATTGACAATAGCTCTGGTTTTTGCTGATTTTTGTACTTTCATTTGTTTTCAAGGGATTTGGTGGTCCCGTTTGGATGGGGGTGGCATCCCTAGACTCCCCTTCTTGAGATGCCACTTGTGGGTTAAACCTGTGTTTGATTTGGGCCTATGTGCAAGCAACTGCGGTAGGTGACACTTGGCAACTGGGCTTGATTGGATGGTACCTGTGCATTCCTTACTTCCTGCTAGTGTAGTGACCCTGTCTCTAGTTGCGGTATCTAGGCCCCGATCTCTCCATGTGGTGGGTGCATTAGTATTTTGCATACATAGACATGCTCTAGACAGAGTTAGAGATTCACTGCTAGCTCTACTTGCCATGGTGATCCCTTGTCGTGCCTACAGAAGCTCATAGGTCTCTCTCTCTCTCTCTCTCTCTCTCTCTCTCTCTCTCTCTCTCTCTCTCTCTCTCTCTCTCTCTCTCTCTCTCTCTCCTGCAGGGCTCTAGATTTGTATGCCCCAGATTCGACGGGTTTACCTTTCGGGTCACCATCGCATTTAGGTCAAAATTTGACGTCTTCAATTTCCTTCCAAACTTTTTTTAGGGATTTCTTCTTGGTATGGAATTTGGTCATTGGGCTTCATGTTTTTTATTTCTTCTCTAAATTTTTTAATTAGATTTTTAGAAATAATATGCAAAAAGGTACTTAATAATTATGGTAAATCCAAAAATATAGAAAAATAAAGCCAAAAATTATCCAAAAATTGGTAAATTTTTCCTAACAAAGAAAATAATTTTTTGCTATATAGAAAGTATTTATGTCGTTATTGGTTTATCTCTTGTGTGTTTTCCTTGAGTTTTGACCATATAATTAGCGCCAAAATATGAAAACATAAATAAAGGGAGTATAAACAAGAGTATGGGGTTATTTTTGGCCCTGACATGACCCGATCCCCCTTTAAGTACTTATGGGCATTACTTAGCATTCGTTGAAAATTCAACTCGCAATAAAATGCAACAAAATTTAAGTTGTTGTTAAACAATGCTCGATAATATGTATAATTTGTCTTGTAGTGGGTCTTATATGCCTCCCCCCTCCCGTGTCTGAGTCCTCCTGGACAAAATGGAAATTACGGTTGGAAGGTGGGTGGAGTAATATGCCTTAAAACGCAACAAAATTTAAGTTGTTGTTAAACAATACTTGACAATATGTATAAATTTTCTTGTAGTGGGTCTTATATGCCCCCCCCCCTCCCATGTGAGTCCTCCTGGTGGACAAAATGGAAATTACATTTGGAAGGTGGGTGGAGTAATATGCCTTCGTCCATATGGATTCAGTTGTAGGAGTGCAACACGGTCTCTCATAGGCATTTGGATAATTTTCACTTGGACATTTGTATGGGTACTCTGCTCTGGTCTCCATTCTTATTGTATCGGTTGGAAGGTGGGTGGAGTAATATGCCTTCGTCCATATGGATTCAGTTGTAGGAGTGCAACACGGTCTCTCATAGGCATTTGGATAATTTTCACTTGGACATTTGTATGGGTACTCTACTCTGGTCTCCATTCTTATTGTATCTACAATGCTTTGGCCGTCCTATGGTGTTGATGTTTGTTTTATGGCTTTACCATTGGGATCCATATCCAAGGCTGATTTCTTTGTGCTTGATATAACTCTTTGGATACCCATATTTTCTTTGTTGGCTCTATTGGTTGTTGAGTTATTGAATGTTGCTTTTTTTGTTGATTTGGTACCTTAGGGAGTTTGGAAGTAACCCGCTCGGGAATCGAAATAAACTCCAAGTTGTTTTGAGCTTGAACTAGCTTCTTTGGTACCCATACCTTTGGTGACAAAATCCAGAGTTGGTCGTATGGGTGTTTGATACGACAGTTGAGCCTGTACTGGCTTGTGTCTCTATAGTGCTTTTCCTGCATCTGTTATATCTTTCATGACCTATACCTTCTTTGTGCTTTGCTAGCCCTTGGGTAGCCAACATTGCTTCTTGTTATGCTTTTGTCTTCTCTATTCTTGTGTCGTTCTTGATGTGGTCGATGTTGTTGCCACCTATTTTTGAAGTGTTGGTTCCTGTGGCGACCTTGTTGAGATCCACTGCATCTTTTCTATATACAAGGGTTTTTTGCCCTTATCAGTAGTCTTTCCATTGCGAGCCCGATTTCTGTTATTTTAGTCAATGGAATCATTTGACTCTCGGTTTCATGATGAATTTGTACCACATCAAAACACCAATCTATCTGAACATTGTACTTCTTTTGCCATGGTTGTCTACGCAATAATTGGTGTTGGGCTTGGTGATCTTCTACCACATAGAATCTATGTGGGTAGATATGTTGATTGATTTGAAAAATAAGGTAACCAAATCTAGTGCTTTAATCTAGTGTGCCATATAGCTCTACACTTCTTGGTGTGTCGGTTGAACCCTCTCTTCTTGGCCAAGCTGCTTGTATAATTTGAGAGAAATGACATTTCCTTGGGATCCTCTATTGAGCAAAGTTGTGGCTTCCACTTGATTGTTTCCGACTTTGACCGTAATTGTTGGGTCTACTCTATCTTCTTCAAATTCATTCTTGGAAATAACATTGATTTACAATGGTTTCCCATGTTGTTGTTGTTGTTGTTGTTGTTGTCGTAGAAGCCTTCGTTTAGCCATCTATTCTTTAGCCTCTGCTTGTGCTTCTTCAACAATCCTCTCCTTCTCTTTAGTTCATTGTTTTTCTTGTGAATCTATTGTAGCATATTCTGGGTTAATGGCATATGATAATTCTTGAGCATGCATATACTAATCCAATTAGGCATTTTTTCTCCTTCTAATGTCACAAGCTTGATGGGCCTAGCTTGGTGATAGATTCTTATCCACAAAGGGTCCCATCCCCCGCTTTCTAAGTTTTTTAGCATGTTCTTTTAGGGTATAAACCAAGACATAGTTGCATGTTTTAAATTCTTTTGACCACACATGCAAGTTGTCAAAGAACTATTTCTACCGCCTTTTACTAGTATAGATAGATGCTACTGTTTTAAAATCGAGCTCATCTAGCTTTTCTAGGTCATCTAATCTAGAATACAATTCATGACCTCCCCACTCTAATTGCTTAGTTACTCTCAAGGTTGGGATTAAGAATTCAATAGGTAGAATGGAATTAAGACCAAACATTATATTGTAAGGTGTTGTTCCAATGCATGTCTTATAGGACAATCTATATGCCCATAAAGACGAATGTAATTTTTGGTCAAACTCTAGCAGTATAATGAGGAAGCCATTCATTTGGAGGTAGAGCAAGAGGAAGTCAAACTCTAGCAATATAATGAACCAACCAACAATTCTCCCCGTATTGCAAGGTTTGTTTACTAGATACAAGAGGGCTTGACGGTCTGTGAAGAAAAAAAATTTACTAGCCAAAAGATAATGCCTAAATTTCTTTACGACATATATCGTACATAACCCCTCTCATTTTGTGGTTGTGTAGTTCTTCTCTACTCTATTCAACTACATTCTAGCATAGTAGCCTGGGAAATCCATTGTACCTTCTCCTTTTGATCCAACATACAGCCTATTGCAAATGTCCAGGCATCTATGTGGACATGGAATATTTTATCCCAATCTGGTGCTTTCAGCATTGGTGTTGATATAAGCGCATCCATAAGTTTCTTGAATGATTCCTCACATTCTTCAATCCAATCAAAGACAACTATTAATCTATACAGGGGTTGTGCAATGACTGCATACACGTGTATGAACCGTCAATAGTACCCACAATGTCCCATGAAGGATTGTACTTGTTTGGCAGTAGTAGCTATTACCTTGATCTTCTCAAGATTGGTAGATATACTATTTTCATGTGGGTATTTTGATGTCCCAAGATTTTTCCTTGTCTTACCATGAAGGCACATTTTTCATGATTTAGGCATATTTAATAAGTCCTACACTTGAATACCTTTTTAAGATACTCAGTGTGTTCTATTCTAAGACTTGAGTGTACACAAAGGTCATTTATGTATATCTCCAAGAATATCTACAAGTATGCTTTGAAGGCATGTGCCCTTAGCCTTTGGAATGTGGCAGGGGCATTGGTTAAGCCAAAAGGCATTATCTTATAAGCATATATTCCCTATATCATGGTGAAGGATGTCTTGTACTGGTCTTCTGCGATAGCTAATTGGTTGTAACCTGAGAATCCGTCTAGAAAATAGTAGGCTTGCTTCCCAGCCACCCTTTTGAGCACATGCTCCATGATTGGTAAGGGATAGTTATCCCTTACTGTTGTAGCATTCACTTTCTTGAGATTTACACATGCACGTAATCTCTCATTTTTCTTGAGAACGACCACAATGGGTGACACGATATTTGTGTGTTCAATTTCATAAATAAACTTTGCCTCTTTAAGCTTTTCAATCTCCTCTTTAATTTGTTTGGAGATGTATCATTATAGGTATAGGGACGTTGTCTGCAGGGTCTGGCATCAGTCTTCAAGGGGATCGTATGTTGTCATATCGACGGATCCACTCCTTTTAGGTCCTTATATGACCAAGAAAAAACATCTCTATACTCCTTGAGGACTTTGATGAGAATCTCTTCTTCTTCTGTGCTCAAATCCGTTGCTATGTAGACCGATCCCGCATCCTCTCCAAGATATGTTAGATCTATTTGTTTGGAATTTTTAGGGCCATCATATAGAGCTTCTTTCGTTGACTCATTCAATGTAGTGCTCTTTTTCATGTGTAGATATTTTCCAAGATCTGCATTCCTTAGTCCTTGGATAAAAATGAGCATTAGCCTAGATTGAGTTGGCATTTCTTCTAATTGACAAGAACTTCACATATCTTTTCAGCCTTAAGGCTACTTTTTGTATAGATTCACCTTCTTTCTGCTTGAATTTATGGATTTGTGAGGCGGTGTTATGGGATATCCCTCTTTAAAATAATTCCTCAATAAACTCGTCAAACACCTCCTTGATCGACTCGAAATCCCTACGTTCCACAGAATCAAGACAAGTGGCAACATCTTCTTCAAGAGTCAATCCAAATCCTACAAATTGCATTGGAAAATCTAGGACTTCTTCAGCTCTAGTTACGCACACAAAGGCTTCAATGTTATCCTTGTAATCTTTGTTCCCAGAATACTTCTTGTTCACCTATTTCTAGACCTTGGATGGTCGGATCCTACAGTGATCTACAAACCTAAGCATAGGGTCTCTCAATCCTCAGAGAAATCTTTCTGGTCTAAGATAATGTAAGGGTTTCTCCCCTAGAGATGCTCCTAATCTGTAATTTTTGGCTGGTCTCACGAGTGGTTGTTCCTCTCTTTGACCCCTTTCTCTCTACTCTTGTTCTCGGTGTGGGCCTCGTGTCCCAGCCGGACATTGATTTATCATCCTGCTCTCATCTTGGTAGTACTGATAGAGTGGTGCAATTTGTGGTGCTCCTAGCCCTGACATGGCTTGATAACCACCTCTATTTGTGTTTTGTTTTGATATTGCATATTGTTGGAGCCATGCTTGCAATGATGGCTGTAATGGAAATGGCCTATGAATTTTGAGAGTGGGGGAATTAAGAAATTAGATGAAGCACTTTTGTAAGATTACTTTGTGAGCATAGCGGGTGAACTTAATTGATGGTAGCAACATAAACATGATACTTAGTTAACTTGGCATGAACAATACTTTTGCAAGAGAGAGAGAGTTTAGAGAACATGACAATAGTTGAGGACCGGATTCATACGGATCCGGTCCCCCCTCCAATAGACATTTGTATTATAGTTTCTACCATCAAGAGAGACTTGGTACAATAAATCTTTTTGTTCCTTGTGACCTAGGTGATGCAATGAAGATGGAAAGCTTCATGCATCACAAGCATACCATAAACTTTGTAGAAAGCATTAACTATCCCAAGCCTCAGTCCCAAGGCCTCAAACACCTTCGAAGGTGGAGAGAGCTAGCGGGGAATGAGGATAGGGAAGAGGAAGAAGAAACATTCCATAGGAGAAAGAAATAGTTCCTCACTTATCATTACTCTTCTTGCTAGCATACATAAAAGCATAGTAATGAAGATGGAGAAAATGGCAAGCTTAAGCATTGAAGCATGGCTCTTGGTTGGATTTGCATTTCATAGACAAGAGTGTTGGTGTAGGCTCTCACGTCTCACAAGCTTGGAGAAGGAGGTGGAGTTCCTCAACTTTCACCAAGTGAGAATGGTTCCACCAAATGAGTGTGTGTGTGGTGGTGTATATCCCCCTAGCACCCCCCTTGCTTGCTTGGGGCGAGTTGTTGCTTTTTCCACATGCTTCAAGCTCATTGGACCCCTCTCCCCCTAGCCAATCACATGCAGCATGCAGTCAAGTACATGGGTAGTGTCCTCCTTACCCCAGAGAGAGAGAGAGAGAGAGAGAGAGAGAGAGAGAGAGAGAGAGAGATTGAAAATATCTAGATATTTGTTGGATGGAACTAGAAGCTCATTGGACCCCTCTTTAGCCCAACCAATAGCATTCAAGCACACCATGTGGTTAAGCTTAGGGAGAGTCTGACATGTGTCCCATGTGCCCTTTGAGAAAAGCGGTACCCTTTGGGTGAGTGGAAGGTTAGGTCAAATATTCCCCTAACTTTGGGACTTTCATGCATAGGAAGCTTCTCAAGCACCTTCCTCATTAAGTTTGTAGGGTCCCTTTTTGACTCAAGCACCTTACCCCCTGTGCATGGGAAGCTTCTCAAGCACCTTCCTCATTAAGTATGACAAGTACCTCAAGTACCTTAGTCATCAAGCATGACAAGCACCTTAGGTGGAGTTCCCACCTCAAGCTCAACCCTAGCTTGCCTAAGGTCAAAGGCAAGTTTAGGTCGGTTTTCCACCTCAAGCTCAGCCCTAGCTTGCCTAAGGTCAAAGGCAAGTTTAGGTCGGTTTCCCACCTCAAGCTCAGCCCTAGCTTGCCTAAGGTCAAAGGTAAGTTTAGGTCGGGTCCCACCTCAAGCTCAGCCCTAGCTTGCCTAAGGTCAAAGGACTTTTAACACAAACCACTGGAGGTCTTTAATGAAGCTAACCCTAAGGTCTTTTAAGCTCCATTAGTTAACCTTGCTCTTTGACATGCCATCCCTCATTTGGCCCCTTTACCATTGGCCCCATGTTGAGATAGATCCATAAGCACATGTCTATATTCTAACCATTGGAGGTCTTTAATGAAGCTAACCCTAAGGTCTTTTAAGCTCCATTAGTTAACCTTGCTATTTGATAGACCACCTCTCAATGGGCCCCTTTACCATTGGCCCCGTGTTGAGATAGATCCGTAAGCACATGTCTATATTCTAACCCTTGTTCCCGTTTATTATCCCGCATTAAATGATCAGTTTAATATGAGAAAATCATTTGGGTTGGTCTTCCTCAACTATGACGTAAAAGAGATAAAGCCATAGTCATTAGTCAATTTGTCTTAGCGGGTAGAGGATCCCTTTTTACCCTACAACATCATTCCAAGATGGATGACTAATCCATTTGGTGCTTGGGGGACATAGTTGCCGCAAGCATGTCTGCTCTTTGACATTTCATCCTCCCAAGTAGAGTGACAAATTCTAGATGGTGTTTGAGAGACGTCGTCATCCCAAACATGATTCTTAGTATGCATACTTCTTAAATTTGTGCACAATAAAGAGAGAATTAGTCTTATAAGACAAAAACATTGATCATTTAAAAGAAACATGTACATTTGCTTACTCTAATGTAGCATTGTAAGCGTTGACAAGGTTCATACGATCCTTAAGTTGGATTCCTTGCATCCATCTAGCATCTTCAAAAGGATAATTTTTTAACTTAATAAGATACCGTCGGGTAATGTTACCATGTCGTAGTACCTTGTCTTCATGCGGAAGGATAGCTTCGGGTTGTAGTACCTCTTCTTGATCTTCGATTTTGGGAGGGTCTTCAATAATTGGTTCATTTGGAAGCTCTCCTTTGTAGGGCTTGAGTAGGCTCACTGAAAAGCGTTGTGTATGAGCCAATGGTTAGGCAACTTGAGTTGATAAGCCACATCATTGATTGGCTTCAAAATTTCAAAAGGACCATAGTATCTTTTTGCTAGTTTAGCATAATACTTTTGATGGCCCGCAGGATTTTTGCCCATCGTTTGCCTCAATCGAGCCTTAGGAAATTTAAGTAAGACCCAATCATTTTCTTTGAATGTTAAGGCCCTTCTGTGCTTGTCAATAGCAACTTTTTTCCTTAGTTGGGAGATGGATATAGCCTCCTTAATCTTTTGAAAAGATGCTTGCAGGTCACGGCTATACTCATCGACAGTGAAGATCTTCCCATGTACTTTAAGTAGCAAGGGACTTTTAGGTCTTCCCTCTATGATTTCAAAAGGAGCTTTTCCCGTAGAAGTATGGATAGTATTATTATACACATACTCTATAAGAGGTAAGTACTTTTCCCATTGTGAGCGTTGATCTACTTTTGTAACATAGGTCTTTAGTAGATCAAGAATCGTAAGGTTAGCTATCTCACTTTGGCCATCCGTTTGTGGGTGATAGGCCGAAGAGAAATTCAATCTTGTACCTAGATTTTGGAAGAGACCTTTTCAGAAATTATTGATCATTCTAGGATCTCTATCTGACACAATGGATGTTGAAAATCCATGGTGTTTGAAAATCTGGGATATGAAGAGAGTTTCCATTTGGTGTGCCTTAATAGTCTTCTTGGCAGGGATAAAGTGTTCTTGCTTGCTAAACCTGTCGACTATTGTCCATATTCCCGTATTCCCATGGATAGACTTGGGTAATCCAAAGATAAAATCCATGGATATACTCTCCCATGGTGAATTAGGAATTGGCAATGGCTGGAGTAATCCAGGTTGCTTCCCTCTATCGTACTTGGTCTTTTGGCATACCACACATTTTGAAACATATTCATGTATGTCCACTTTCATGGTAGGCCAATAAAAGTATGTCTCTATTCGTCGAAGAGTAGGTTGAATGCCTCTATGCTCCGCATAGGGAGGAGCATGGGATTCATACATGACTTTCTCACGAAGGGAGTGGGTAACACATAGCCTATTGCCATGGAGAAGATAACCATCCTGCAAGGTGAATGGTTCCTCTTTCTTCCCCAAAGCAAAGGCTGACATTATGTCTTTAAAGTCAGGGTCAGTAGCACACTCATCTATCATAGAAGATAGATCATTGTGAGTTGCTATTGACACAACATTAACTTTTGGTCGTCGTGAAAGTGCATCAACCACTTGATTGTGCTTACCAGCAATGTGAGAAATGTGGAAATTTAATTGCGAAAGAAAATTTGCCCACCTCATTTGTTTGTCGGAAAGCTTTGTTTGCGTCATGAAGTACTTGAGACTTTGATGATCTATTCGTAAAATGAATGGAGTCCCCAATAGATAGTGCTTCCATGTGTCTAGGACATGTAGAACAACTAACAACTCTTTCTCATAAATGCCTAAGACCCGTTCACCCGTGTTGAGCCTTCGGCTCTCATATGCTATGGAATGCCCTTCTTGAAGCAAGACAGCTCCAAGACAATCACCACAAGGATCACATTGGACCTCAAATGGCTTTGAGAGATCCGGAAGCATAAGGACTGCTTGGGAGGTAAGCTTTTCTTTGAGCTTGTCAAAAGCACTTTGCTCCTTAGCAGTCCATGAATACTTAACGTTTTTCTTTGTTAAGTCATATAATGGTCCTGCTATTTGAGAGAATTTTTCTATGAAGCATCTATAGTATGCACACATACCAATAAAGCTTCTTATCTCATGTAGATTCCTTGGATTAGGCCATGCTTTGGGTTTGCATGGGCCTTGGCTTCTCTTCAAAAGCATGCATCAGCACTCTGGAGGAGTTATCAATATTTTTACTTCCCTCAAAAGGATTGGATTATATTCAAGTCCATACTTGTTAACATACATTATGTGACTCCCTTTGTTTGAGTTGTAAGCATACAAGTATAGAATCATTTCCATGCTTAGCTCTAATGCATAGAGTGTTAGGCATATGAAATATGATGATTTGACCCTACCATTAGTATACTCAGAGATTCCTATGTCTCCTTGGCTTTTTGGAACTTTCACTACCTTCTTTTCAAACACCCTGATGGCATTAAGTAGATCTACTCGAGGCGGCATGTTTGCCATCTCCAAAATCATCTTTCTTTTTGCGACATTGACTCCATATTTGTTATAGTTTTTGGGTCTATGACAATGAGGTAATAAATTAACTCATCATCTTGGAATCTATCTCCAGCATCATACACTAGAACTATTTCCACTCCTCTGGTTGGCTTTTCTTCCATACATACACTTTTATGTCCTCTTGCATCAAAGTATACCAAGGCTCCATGGGAATTCGATCTTTCTAAAAAGATGGTCATATACCTAAGTGCCCAATTCATACTCCGCGAGGTGATGCCTTCTTCGACTTGGGTTGACTAATGAGCTACGATGTTTTGATCAGCCATAAGGTAAAGGGATTGATTTGAAGAGGTGTCAGTATCACTACCCTATACTATTATTGGAGCTAGGGGATCTATCCCTACTCGATTCACGCTCTCCTCTGTTGTAGGATGGCTTGGTCTATACATGCTCTATGATCTCTTTGAAGATACTTGCATGATCTTAAATACATCAATTTATTACTATTTCAACAACCAATCCAAACCTTATACCTTACAAGTCTGTTTGCAGTTTTCTCTGGTTGATGCCTTGGTTTTGGATAACATGGATGCATGTATATACAAAATCAAACACTTTGCCTCTTGGCCTTTTGAGTGATTAGTCCAAATTCCCTTTCAGAACCTTCACTAAAGTTTACAAAATTTGCAAAAAAATCTGCCTCACCTCATGTACTACACAATGACACCCTGCACCATTGAAAATCACCACTTAAAACTGGTTTAGATCAGTTGGTTCTCTAACTTTGCCATAGATGCAAATTTTTTCTTTTGGCACCACTGATGGATTCAAAAATCAACTAAAACTTCTAGATTAGTCCTTTTAAGGTATGTGCAAGTGTACAAGCAAGAAGTTCTCAATGTGCACTTCTAGTTCTCAAGTTATGCACATTTCTTGCCTGGTCAGTCACTTTAAACTGTCAAAAGTCGCTATATGGCACTAAAAAGCAACTTCGGTTGATCTATGCAGCACCAAACTAAATCTTAACTTAAATACTACTCCTATCTCTAACCTAAAACAATAAAGTAACTGAAGCACGAAACACAATGGAATAAAAAGAAGTGATAGCAGGGTAAAAGATAGAAGAATTTTTTACTCTAATCACAACTCACCACCTACTATACACAAACTACGACAAGACTCAAAGCACGGACTCAATGCACAATGCATTAAAACCAACAACTAAGCTCGTCCTAACCTATATGGTAACCAAAGGAAAACTCTCGACTTCCTCAGTCTGCCTAAGAGCTCAACATGCTTCACTGACTCTCCTACCTAAAGATAAATGTAATGAACTGTAAAACTCGAGAACTTGGTAAAGAAAAACCTCACCGCGACCTCTTCTGGTAGTGTAAGAACTACATCCTTGGTAATGGCGCCAATGTTGGCAGGCTGCCACGATCGAACGGAGTAGAAACTATCACTCTCAAGCCAATAAGCAATTGAAGAGATAATGCCTAAGTCTCCTATGCGGTCTATCTCTCACTCTAATTGTCATTGAAGTATCAAATGAACCCCAAATGACATGAAACTTGAGATTGGGGATCTCTAGGCTATGTCGTCGGGTAGGTGAGGATAGGTGAGCAACCGGGTGATCGTTGCCACCTCTTACCTTCACCAAAAATGATGAATAAGGGGTCGTTTGACTTCTCATAGGGCCTAATTACCTCTGTCCATGCTTAGTTTCACTTAAAACAACATTAACAACTCACAAAGAGCAAATAAATACACGAGGCAACCTAGAGCTAAAACCGCTCATTGCGTCGCACACACACACACACACATACAAGATTCTAACAGTGAGAGGAAGCAACACAAGGAGTTTCATTAGCAATGCTCACACGTACAAAGAGAAGTGAATAGGCCAGTGTAGGCAAGCTTTTCACCATGTAAGCTCAATAGTTATCAGATCCTTAATAATTACAAACTTTTGGCTTATATACCTAGGTTTTAAATTGAGTATTGGCTTGAAAGAGATAATTATTACAAAAATTGTGGTGGACTAGGATATCTATCCTCTCATTAAGTACAAAGCTATTTTGATAAGATCATATTTTGCCCTGATTTATGAATTACATTGCCGGCTTAGGCAAAAAATGAATAACTAAGTGGATGATTTTTTTTTTACCTGTCAAATCTGGCGTGAGCTGGTCCTTTGCTTCAACAGTGAGTTATAGGCAGACCTGTCTTATTTTCAAAAACCCCCATACACCATATATTTGCCTCACTGGGCCTTACAGTCAAGTTTCCACCATTAAAAAGAGGCAATTGAGTGTCATAAATGTCCTCTGAGCTCACATTACTGTTTTTAATACATGATAACAAGGGTTGTGAATGAAATCCTCCCCAAAAACAACATCTTGTCAAACCAAGATACGCTTTGTTTACGAATGGTACAAGCTGTAACTCTTGCTTTTAGGAGTGTGAGAATCAAAAATGCATTTGATAGCTTTATTAACCAATTTTTTGCACTACTTTTGTGGTATCAAAGCATAAGCTAAGCAACCAAAGACACATATATGATCAATAGATGGCTTCTTATCATGCCATGCTTCATAAGGATTCTTTCATTGCAATGTTTTGGTAGGACGCATGTTAAGTACATAAGCAGCACACATGACAGCCTCAAGACAAAACAAATGTGGTAAAGCTTGACTCTTGACCATACATCATGTGAGCGGGTGCGTGCGTGCGAGTGCAGTGCAGCAGTACACAAGATGTGGTGGAGCACTCAATGAGAATATTATCGTCACTACTCCTTTTCTTCATTATAACCAAAGAATAAGTTAGTGGGTCAGTGATGGGCGGCCGACCACTTGGCCTGAACCCTAACAATCTCCCACTTGAAGGTCAAGTGTCCCAAGTGACTATAAGTGTAAGGGTTAGTATGTACAACTATACAAGTGTGAGACATGCCCATAGCTTCACCCTACACCAATCATACCTATGTAGTATGCAAACCGCTTTGAGGATAGACTCTTTTTCATAGCATTCACTGGGTTCTCATCCATGTGGACTTTGTCTAACTCAATTCGTTTGGTAGCCAAAATATCCCTATCACATGATACCTAACCTCGATGTGTTTTGATTTAGAATGAGACACAAGGCTCTTAGCTAACGCACTTGCACTCTAGCTATCACAATATAAGATTGGAGTCTGGTGTATACCAAGATCTCCCACTATACGAGATAATCACAGAGCTTCCTTGTTGGCACTAGAAACTGCAAGATACTCAGCCTTAGTGGTGGAAGACAAAGGGAAATTTTGGAGACATGATCTCCAAGAGACTGCCTCTCTAGCAAGCAAGAAAACATAGATAGATGTGGATTTCCTAGTGTCTTTACGACCCACATAATCAGAATCAGTGTATTCAACTATGGATGCATCTTTGTTCCCAAAGCGTAAGCACTTGCTAGTTGAACCCTTGATGTATTTCAAGATATGTTTCACTACTTCTCAATGCTTCCTGCCCAAATTTTCCATATACCTGCTAACCAGTCTCACTGAAAATACAATATGTGATTGTGTGCTAACCATGGCGAACATGAGACTTCCAACTACCGAAGAATATGGCACCTTTTCTATCTCTACCTTTTCAGCATCTCGATTTGGGACCATCATTCTTGCTAAGTTTTACATATGCAGCCATTGGGGTACTCAATGCCTTTCCCCCTTGCATGTTAAAACATTACAAGACCTTGTGAATATACTCTTCCTGTGATAGTTCAAGTATTCCACGCTTACGATATCTCTTGATACATATACTGATAAAATTATGTGCATCACCCAAATATTTCATGGAAAATTGCTTGCTTAAGGCATCCTTGAGAAGTGCAATCTCAACTTTGGACTTCTCGGCTATAAGCAAATCATCTGCGTACAAGATGAGAATGATGAGTGAACCATCATTCAACCTCCATGTGTACAAGCAGTGATCCTCTTAGCTCCGTACATAACCTTGGGGTTCGATATACTTATCTAACTTGATGTAAGACTGCCTTGTTCCTAGCTTTAGTCCATACAAAGCTTTCTTGAATCAATACACTAGTTCTGTTCTACTCGATTTTTTAGGCTTTTATTCAAAACCTTATGGCTACTTCATGCAGACTTCTTCTTTAAGATCCCCGTGAAAAAATCTTGTCTTCACATCCATTTGGACCAATTACATGTCCTCTATGGCTACTAATCCAAGCACAAGATGCAATATAGTCATCTTGACCGCTGGGAAGAATATCTCGTCAAAATGTACTCTTTCTTTTGCTTCAATACTTTAGCATCCAATCTAGCCTTATACTTAGGCTCGAGATCTTCTACCATGTACTTATTCTTGTACACCCATTGCAAGGCAATGCTTGTTTACCCTTTGATAACTTTGTCAATTCCCAAGTCTCATTGGCTAAAATTGAGTTATACTCTAATTACATAGCCTGCTCCCACTTAACGCTATCTTCCATCTGAATAGCTTATTTATAACAAGTGGACTCACCACAGTCAGTAACTAACAAATAGTCCAGTCCTGGCTCAAAATGCTCAGGTGCATGAGATACACGAGCAGATCTTCTAAGTGCTTGACTATTGGATTCCGCTCTCTTTGGATCAGCATTTGTTTGTGTAGTAGTGGAAGGTGCATCACTAGCACGTTCAGCATTCTACATAACTGGTGGCGAGGCAACATCCTCAAACCTTGTACTTGCGATATTCAATCTCTTTCACAGGCTGTCTATGCATCTTTGACTCGTTGAATATCACATGTGAGCTACGTATAACCTTCTTAGATTCCGGGTGCTAGAGACAATAGCCCATCTCTCTGTCCACACCTATCCAATGAAGATACACTTGTGTGATTTGGGATCCAGCTTTTGTCTATGCTCTTTGGGCACATGCGAGAATGTCTCACACCCAAATACATGTAATCAATTGTAATTAAGTTGTTTGCATGTCCACATCTCCTGCGAAATCTTATAATACAATGGTGTACTAGGTGACTGATTTATCAAGTAAACAGTCATCATAACAGCTTCCCTTCAAAACTCTTGAGGTAAAGTGGCCGTGGATGACATAGAGGTGACACGTTCCTCAATAGTCATATTCATCCATTCTGCGAGTGGGTGTGTAAGGCGTGGTGAATTGTCTTCTAATGCTTCGTTTACTACATAAGTCTTTGAACTTAGAAGACATATACTCGCCTCCATTGTCAGTTTGCAAAGCTTTAAGCTTTCTACCTGACTGGTTTTCTACCATTTCTAAGAACTTTTAAAATACACTAAAGACTTCATCTTTTGCTTCAAGAGATAAACCCACACCTTCCTAGTAGAATCATCTATGAATGTTAGGAAGTATAGTTTCCCCCCTAGAGACTTAACAAGCATAAATTCACATAAGTCGCTATAAACAAGATCTAGAGGACTTCCTAACTCCTTGTCTAAAGGTGTTGAGGTCAACCTAGTCTGTTTTCCATAAATGCAATACTCACATAAAGAAAAGTAAGAGGAGTCTTACACGGGGATATAACTAGAATGCTGAAGTATCTTCATTCCTTTCTGACTCATATGTCCCAGTCGTCTGTGCCACAACTCTGTAGACAACAGCTCGGCTACACAATAGAATTCTCTTTCATTGAAGAGACATAGAGTGAATACAATGAGCCAAACTTCTGGCCTTTAAGCATGCCCAGGTTTCCTTTCTTGATGATCCAAGAACCATGTGCGAAAATGGAAGTGTAACCCACATCGTCTAGTTTCCCGATAGACACTCTTTGTCAATTTGAATACATGTGACATTATGTAGCATAAACTCGGTGCCATTATGCATACAAAGTTTTATGGCCCCAATATCGCATATATCAAGCTCATAAGAATTCCCTAGCTTCACTGTACCATGTGTGTATGTGGAAAACCATTCCTTATGAGGAGTTACATGGAAGCTAGCACCTGAGTCCACTATCCAATTCTGGATATAACACTCATCAAGAGCTAACAATGCATCAAGACCCAAATCTGAAGTGAAGATCAACATATCATTAGACACATCAAGAACAATCTGAACAGCTGGAGACTCAACAATGTTAAGTTCCTCTATCTTCACGTTGCTTTTAGGTGTGTCGGACTTCATCTTTTCTTTGTCCTTTTCACGTTGTAATGCACGGCAATCCTTCTTCAAATGTCCCTTTTTATGGCAGTGATAGCATTCAACATTCCTAATGTCCCTTCTATGACTCTTGTTATGACTGTTCTTGCAATCCTGAGAACGATCGCAACTATGACCAGGTTGCCTTGGCTTGTCATGGCTGCCACTAGCCATATACGCATCACCATGTCCATTTGCATCAAGAGGCTGGCATATAATCTGCTTATGAGCATTGTGGTATTAATGTCATTGAAACCAAGCTTGCCCTTAGGTGCGGAGTTACCTATGGTTGTATTGAACGTATCCCATGACGATGGCAACGGACATAACAAGAAAATGGCATTCATTTCATCATCAAAGTTAAGACCTTTGGAAGTAAGCTGCGAAAAGACATTGTTGAACTCATTCAAATGAGAGCTAACGTTGCTACCTTCATTCATGTTCATGCGCATATATTTCTTCATTAAAAAATCTTTTTTTGAGGCACTTTTACTATCCCATACTGCACATAGAGCATCCCATAAATCTTTGGCATTGGTCTTATTCATTATTGTGAAATAAGTGGATTCACCAAGGTAAATGCCAATGGTCACCATAGCACGCTCATTCAAATCTTCCCACTAATCATTAGTGTATGCATTATGTTTTCTCTCACACATGGTACTATCAAACTCTTATTAATCAACACATGTTGCATACGCTGCTTCTAGATTGTAATTTGTGCCGTCAAACTACTTGATATAGTACTCTTCGTTATCCGAAGCAGACTCAAAGACTAGCCACAGTCTCAGAAAGGACTCTTTTGAACCGAGTCTCAAAAACGGTCGAGTAACTGTCAAGAACAAGCGAAAAAATGGCTCCACAACGTCGTACAAAAAGGTAGTATCTGCAACTCAATGTACATGTGACAAAAAACTCTAGTGTAGTACAATCGTGCAGAAACATGCGCCAAAAAAAGAGGTAATGACCTCTCTCGACGAAGAGTAAAAACCTGCTCTCAACAAAGCACAGTAGCACCTCAAGTGCTAATCACGCATGAAATAGCGTGTAAGAGTCCCATTGCAACATGATTGTATCAAAATGGCCAAGTATGCAACCACAAATGATATACATGTGCCAAAACTGGTATGGCAGAAGCAAATCTCTGAAAACTGGAGAGAAAGAGGCAAATCCTATAGCAGACAAGCTCTGTGAACTTGTCTCCACCTATACTTGTAAGCCAACACGGCTATGGTAAAACACTCAAAGAAAATCAATCTTTGAACCACATAAGGCATACACCACTGTGGGATCCTACATGTGGCAAGAAGTGCTCGTTCGATGCTGATGCCATTGGCGAAAATGCCGAAAACAAGAGATCCAATGTTGAGAAAGCCGATGCCGAAAACAAGAGATCCGATCCCGAGAGCGTATGTGTGTGAGAGAAGAGAAAATGCCAGATTTATCTGTATTCGTGCCAAAATCAACCCCTCTACTCTCTTTTTGATGCCGATACTGAGGGAAAAAACTAGTTGAGATGCTGATGCCGATCGTCTCCCTTTCGCTTATTGATGTCGAAGGTGTGTGTGTGTGTGTGTGTGAATTTGAGAGTGGGTGTGTTTGTTTATGTGTGTGGGGGAAACACACACTTCCTCTTGCTTGCTTGCTGTCTGTTGTAGCGCTACTACACAGTTATAAAAAAAAAAAAAACTAACGCTATGCTTTGATTTTCTAGTAGCGTTATCTGCTTGAGTTTCTTTTCTTTTCTTTTTTAACGCTATGCTCATTGCCCTCCAGCGCTATGGTAAAAGCATCCAAAGTTGTGTTACTTGCAAGTAATAATCACCTTGCAACAGGCTTCCAAACTCCCTTCAATTTGCTCTCAAAACTTTCAAGTTGCCACAAAGTTGCTAAAAATGTTATCTGCAAAACTACTCGAAGCTTCAATACTCACTGAAGTTGACCTTCTGCTAAAGCTTTGAGCCTTAGCTCAAACCGAAGCTGTTGGGGGAGGCATCGCGGCTCTAATATCAATTGTGAACTGGCGCGGGTGCGAGGACGTGCGAGTGCAAGTGTGGTGCCGTGTAGTGGAGCAGTACATAGGATGTGGTGGAGCTCTCAATGAGAAGATTATCCTTACCACTCCGTATTCTTCATTATAACCAAAGAATGAGTTAGTGGGTCAGTGATGGGCGGCCAGCCACTTGGCCTAACCCCTAATACATCGTGCGATGTGTTTTTTTCTTTGAGCAACACTACTTTGTTGAGGCATATACGACACCGTACGTTGGTGTTTTATCTCATGACTAGCCAAAAATATATTTAACTTTATGAGATATATAATCCCCCCCCCCATCTGAATGGATGGAAGATGACCATAATACATTTAGAAACATTTCCAGACATATAAAAAAATTGGTTGAAACACATGAACACTTTGAACTTAGCTTTAAACAGATACACCCATGCAAGCTTGGAGTAACCATCACTAAAAGTCACAAAGTACAGGTAATTACCCAAGGATAGACTTTGCATAAGCCCACAAACACCACTATGCACAAGTTGTAACTCCTTAGTGGACATCCTTTTGGAAACTTTAAACGCTCCATCTTACACAAAATGCAACCTTCACAAACATGCTTAGAGGTGCTTCAAGAGGAAGCAAAGAAGCAACCATATTAGAGTTTTGCAAATGGTGCAAACTAGAAAGATTCAAATGTCCAAAACGTGTATGCCAAAGTTTTGCATCTGAAATAGCCATTAAATTCACAATTGTAGTTGCAAAATTCAGCCCACATTTGTCATACAAAGTGAGCTTATACAACCCATGGCACAAAATGCAAGATACAATAATTTCATTACCAAAACTAAGACTATGAACTATACCCAAATGTGTACCATATCGCATGAGTTAAGTCGAGAGGAGCATGAATAGTCCAAAATCTATACATATATTTTTTATGTACACATAGAGGGGGTGGGTTTTCTAAATAGTCCCATAGTGTAAATGTAGCATGTATATTGGGATAATATTAAGGTCTCTTGAACGCACGTGATATATGGAGCTTTTGATGAGTGTCTGCCCCGAGTCCTAAGGCTATTTCAACAAAAGTAGAGTTATTGCAAGCACTTGTACGTGTACGGAGAATATGCAACCTTAAGGTTTGGAAATGGTTTTTTATAAAAAAAATATCAAGTCCATGAATGTTTTGGGGAATATTTTTCTTTTGTGATTTGTAATCTAAGGCATCAACTTCTATAAAGTGGTATGCATGCGTTTTGTAAAGAAGCTCTACTATTATGTCTTACTATGAAAGAAAACAACTACATTACAGCTTTTCTAGCTAAAAGGCATATAAAGGATGTGTTTCCAATGAACAAAAATACTAGAATGTGTGATAACTATGCGTATAGAAGGGTCAAAAATTTCAAGGGTTTTGCTCGGTTTATGATTTGCTCACTTTGGTTCACTCGATTTGGGGATTCCCCTCTTGAGGAGAAGGCCAACATTGCAACCATATTTCATAATCGAATCCTTAAGATCATGTATCAGAATTTGAACCTCAAGGGTAGGTTCTTAGTTTAAAAATCATCCTCTAACCAAGGATAGTTCACACTAGAAACAAGTGAGAAAATCAGAAGGCCTGTCCATGGATATGAATAATTATGAGGCAGCCTACATTTTGATCGTTTGACCTCAGGTTACCACGCCTAGTATATAAAATCTATAGAACTTTGAAATCTACTATTAGTAATGGGGAGACGTCACCTTCGCGCGATTGCAATTGACTAATAAAAATAACTGATGAAATTGCATACCATTCAATCCCTTATGCACCTGAACAATTTTTGGGTAGAAGGTGTCGCCTATACACACTGAATGCTCACAACATAGGAGAGACAAGGCAAGGCACTGACATTTAGATTGTGCCATGAATAAGCAACATATGATTGAAGATTAAAATTCTTGTAGCTTAAGAGCTTACAAATGTGGATAGTATGCAATTAGCACAATCCATAAATGTCCACTCCCACAAGCTTTTGTGGAGTCCTTTGAAAAGCACTTGACAAGTCTTCAACACCAACGTGTATCCGTAGAGCTAGAATTTGCCGGTGTGTCACAACATGGCATTCAGAATTGTGCAGCACATGCCACAATTGAAGCACTGGATATAGCTTTTAGCATCCTTTCAGATGCAGGATTGCGGGCAGTATTTGAGAAATGTACAACTCACCTTGATCTTTGGGAATCACAAGAAGTTTTGGACAAATTCTCACAATAATTCCCACATTCTGACTTACCTCAACATCATGAGCTTCTGTGAGGGAGGCACTGCATACCTAGCTAGGTACGATTGGGGGCAGGGGATTGCCGGCCCGGTGGGGGGGCCGGGGGTCCCCTGCCCCCAATCGTACCTAGTTAGGTATGCGGTGCCTCTCAAGCAGAAGCTCATGATGTTATTCATTGTATGAAAAACACCGGAAAAGACTCCGTTTTCCTACATGAGAAAATTTGTAAATCTTCTTATGAATGTTGGCAAACAAACATTAAGGGGGCCACTGCTTTTAATCAAAACCGGTAACATGAAATATTGGAAGATCCTTTGATCGATTGACCTGCAGCAAGAAGGAGAGGTATCGGGTCAGAAATACAACCCCCCATTAATCTCCTCTTCCCGGTCATCCAAGTTTTCCAGCTCACTGTCATACCACATATCTTTATCATACTAATATGAATCATCATAGAAGTCAGATGCATCAAAATCTGATTCGTCTGTAGCCCTGTGCGCAGTTTCATTAACTAATAGAAGGATCTTTTTCTCAGAAAAAAAAAATCTGATTCGTCTGTGTTATATGTCATTTTTGACAACAGGCGGGTGAAACACTTTGAACCTCTTTCTAGCTTCTTCCACAAAGCTTTGAGCTTGAGCAGAGGTGCAAACTTGACCGTGCAAACCGAGGGTCTACCTCACACAATATATACACCAAATTGAGAATCCTTTTTCAAGAGGAGCATACACGTGTGTGTGTGTGTGTGTGTGTGTGTGTGTGTGTGTGTGTGTGTGTGTGTGTGTGTGTATCTCTGCCCTTATTCTCTCTAGCAAGCTCCTGAACGACTCTTCTCCCCAAACCCCTTTGGGCCCCTCAAATGAGTCCCAATACACATTCAGGATATCCAATTCAGATAGAATTTGAGTATTAATTGCCTTCCAGCCTTCAAGTATCTGGTTTACACACTCCCATTGATGATGCAAGCTCTTTCTTCCTCCCTCCAAAAGGCCACTTGCAGCATCCTTGGGAGTAGGCAGCCACCATATCTCCTCTTCCCTCTGGGTGATAGGAGCATTTGATGTTTTGAGCATCATCATCCAAAACTGAGTTTCTTCGCAGCAGCTGTCCAAAAACCCCTGCAATAGAGCAAACATTCAAAGAAACTTGCCGGATTAAAAAGTGACATAGAACTCACAAAAACAGTAGTTATGTTTGGCAAGATCAATCCATAAATATTGATATGTGTGCATGTGTATTCACTATTTGTATGTGCATATAGGTACAGCAGGTAGCTATGGGACGTGGTAACTGCTAACCTTAGTTGTTGGTTTCTTTCCAATGATTTTTATTTAATTTTTGAGACCCTCTTTTTGAAGTTGCAAATGGTAGGACATTGTATGGCCAATGTGAACGGTAGTTTCATCCACAGACACGAAGTGGGTCGGCACTGGAATTTGTATAGTAAGAGGATGTCTAGGCTCAGTGCAAGATCATGTAGGTCCCCCCGTCGCACTTAGCAGATTGGTGGATACGAGGAAGTGAACTCAATAAAGGCATAAAGTCAAGGTGGGATCACTAACAAAAAGTATCTGATAGTTGGGCCACATTGCACTTTTGGATGCAGTCCCAATGAGGATAGATGGTCAGAAGACCAGTGGGAGCCCAACGGAAGCATCTCTTAAAATTTAGAGAACTGCTATTTTGGGACATAAAATGTGTTCGCGTCATTACCTTTGGAATGACAAGGGGAACATTTTACAACTCCACTGCAAAGTCAACTGATGCACCAGTTGAAAGATTTTTAAGCAGGAAGCCCAATGCGGGGAAATTGCATGTATGAGTGCCAAGTGGTACTTTTTGGCCAATTTACCTAGTCTGGGAGAACAGAAATCGTAACTGACTTTTGGAGCAGTTTTGGAGGCTGATAACTGTGATTTTCAACCATTTCTCTCCATTTTTGAGTTTCCCATGACTTTACCTAGGACCAAGGAGCTCATTTTCAGCATTGGAAGGCATCGAATACGTGTTTACAGAGCTGTTTTGCTACGTTTTCAGCAATAAGCAGGTTTTGGTAGCCATAGAAATCTCCTCCTTTTTGCATATATTTGTTCACAGATACATTACAGGTCAAGCGCACAAGAGGGGGCGCTCAATTTATGTTGGGGGGATGCTTCATTGAGAACCTATCTCATAGGTTAAGAGCTATGGAGTGCTTTCTTTCCCTCTCATGTACAGTGGTGCTAGGAGCGATGCCCTGCACACTACACACTGCTCTCTCTCCCCTCTACGTGCAGTTATGTGATGCCCCACAAGAGGACTCTTCATTTGACTAATGTACAGCTGTGTGGGTTCATGCTTTTGTGCTGAGGCAAGAGCCTCCTTGAGCAGGAACAGAGATAGCTGACTGCTACTCCAAAGCAGGCACTGGTGAGGGTCATAACCTCACTGTATTGGTGCGTTTTCAGTGCTGAGTGTGCGCTGTAAATTGACTGTTTTTCAGTCATACGGACGCTAGAACCATTAGGAATCGTGCCCCACTGGCAGAGGACAGTTAGGCAACTGTTTGGGACTGAAAACGGGGCAAAAACCAGTAAATACAGCGTGCTGAATTTATTGTTTTTGGGCAGGAATCAGAGAGTTTATGCCAATGGAAGAGAGTTCCAACAGGGGAATTGGTTTCGCGCAAGTTTTGGGGTTGTTATGTTGCCGAAATTTGGTCAAAACATGTGGTATCTAGCTCGATACAGATAAAGGATTCCCAAGACTCTTGTTTGTAATTTACTCTCTTAAAGAATAAAAAAATACTGAAAGGGGCGCCAATTTTGGGGCCTACAGGTTGTCGGCGTCTGCTCAGAGCATTCTAGCTTCCGAGCCGTGTGTGTGCATAAGTGTTAATTCCCGTGGTAGGTTCCCTTTGCAAAGTGCTCTGTGTGTGTCTAAAGTAAAGTAAAGAATTTTGGGTAAAAGCCAAAGAAAGCCAAAGCCTACCACTCCACGGGCCGATTTCAAGGCTCCATTGCCGGGATATCAATCACTTTTTCCTCAAGAAGTGAGCCTCAGTTGTTTTGAGTAAAGACACAGAGTACAGCAACGTAGGATTACACTATGGCCGACAAGGGAAGGGCATTATGGAAGAGGGTTCCTCTTCACAGGAAGACAGGAAATTCCGCAAGATCGCCCTGCCAAAAAGTGATCAAATTAGGGCTGATTTTTTGCTGCGTTTTTAGGGTTTGGAAGTATGAACCAAGATGAGATAGGGAGAGGTCTCATGGTGGTAGATTGGCCACTAGATCTCCTGCGGGAGTGATGTGGGTCTGCCAAGTGGCAAGCTGCTCGCCGATTCTCTAAGGCGATTGTTTGGATTCTTTGACGCATTGGTAAATTATTTTGAAATTTGAGCTTTCTTGGTCGTGGGTAGTACGCTACAGTGTTGTGGAATTATGCTCGTTTGCAGAGACAAGAGCCTCTTGCACAAGTAAAAAGTTAAGGGACAGGTTGCAAGATGCTATGTGGTGAAGTTCAAGAACTATCCACCTATGGATGGAAAGTGAATGGAAGAGCATGAACTGTCAGAGTCACCAAATGTATTGCAGCTTTACCTTGAGGTCTTTGGGTTACAACCTACCTATGCCCCAACCCAACGTGTACAAAGGAGGGGTAATGATAGAACTAGCACATCAAATGTACATATTCAGTGTAATAGATGGAAATGACAAAAGTATGAAGGTCTCATTAATTCATTTGTATCTATGTGTTACGACCTTTCTTGCGGATACATGCAATGATAAAAGAGTGCTAACAACACAAGATCATCAGTGGCATGTATTTATGGTATGCAATCGAGGACGTTTGCGATTTCAAGAGAGGGGTATGTCACGAGGACGTGGCAACTGCTAACCTTAGTTATTGATTTCTTTACAATGATTTTTATCTAATTTTTGAGACCCTCTTTTTGAAGTTGCAAATGGTCGGACATTGTATGGCCAATGTGAACGGTAGTTTCACCCGCAGACGGGAAGTGGGTCGGCACAGGAATTTGTATAGTAAGAGGCTGTCGCGTCGCACTTAGCAGATTGGTGGATACTAGGAAGTGAACTCAATAAAGGCATAAAGTCAAGGTGGGATCACCAACAAGAAGTATCCGACAATTGGGCCACATTGCACTTTTGGATGCGGTCCCAATGAGGATAGATGGTCAGAAGACCAGTGGGAGCCCAACGGAAGCATCTCCTAAAATTTAGAGAACTGCTATTTTGGGACATAAAATGTGTTCGCGTCATTACCTTTGGAATGACAAGGGGAACATTTTACAACTCTGCTGCAAAGTCAACTGATGCACCAATTGAGAGATTTTTAAGCAGGAAGCCCAATGCGGGAAAATTGCATGTATGAGTGCCAAGTCGTACTTTTTGGCCAATTTACCAAGTTTGGTAGAACAGAACTTATAACTGACTTTTTGGAGCAGTTTTGGAGGCTGATAACTGTGATTTTCAACCATTTCTCTTCATTTTTGAGCTTCTCATGACTTCACCTAGGACCAAGGAGCTCATTTTCAGCATTGGAAGGCATGAGATACGTGTTTACAAGGCTGTTTTGCTGCGATACGCAGGTTTTGGCAGCCATGGAAATCTCCTCCTTTTTGCATCTATTTGTTCACAGATGCATTACAGGTCAAGCGCAGAAGAGGGGACGCTCGATTAATGCTGGGGGGATGCTTCATTGAGAACCTGTTCACAGGTTAAAAGCTATGGAGTGCTTTCTTTCCCTCTCATATACAGTATGGTGCTAGGAGTGATGCCCTGCACACTACACACTGCTCTCTCTCTCCCCTACGTGCAGTTATGTGATGCCCCACAAGAGGACTCTTCATTTGACTGATGTACAGCTGTGTTGGTTCATGCTTTTGTGCTGAGACAAGAGCCTCCTTGAGCAGGAACGGGGAGTAGTTGACTGCTACTCCAAAGCAAGCACCGGTGAGGGTCATAACCTCACCGTACAAGTGCGTTTTCAACGCCGTGTATGCGCTGTAAATTGACTGTTTT
Source organism: Adiantum capillus-veneris (assembly GCF_014529385.1). NCBI lineage: Eukaryota > Viridiplantae > Streptophyta > Polypodiopsida > Polypodiales > Pteridaceae > Adiantum > Adiantum capillus-veneris. The sequence continues at coordinate 53,404,901 of NC_140955.1, read as the reverse complement.
TCAATCATACGGACGCCAGAACCATTGGGAATCATAACCCACTGGCAGAGGACAGTTAGGACTGTTTGGGGCTGAAACAGAGCAAAAACCAGTAAATACAACGTGCTTAATTTATTTATTTTTTGGGCAAAAATTAGAGGATTTATACCAGTGGAAGAGAGTTCCAACAGGGGAATTGGTTTCGCGCAAGTTTTGGGGCTGTTATGTTGCCGATATTTGGCCAAAACGGGTGGTATCTAGCTCGATACAGATAAAGGATTCCCAGGACTCCTCTTTGCAATTTACCCTCTTAAAGAATAAAGAAATACCGAAAGGGGCGCCAATTTTGGGGCCTACAGGTTGTCGGCGTCTACTCGGAGCATTCTAGCTTCCGAGCCGTGTGTGTGCATAAGTGTTAATTCCAGTCGCAGGTTCCCTTTGCAAAGTGCTCTATGTGTGTGTCTAAAGTAAAGTAAAGAATTTCGGGTGAAAGCCAAAGCCTACCGCCCCAGGGGCCGGTTTCACTATGTCCACAGAGGCAAGAGACCTGATGAGGATCCGTCCTTTCTATCCAAAAGGCCCACGAAGGTGGAGGGGTTTTTGTCCACTTGTCTGGCATTAGCAACTTCCTAAAAGTCATAACCAAATTCTTCAGGCAGCAGTAAATGACGCAGAAGCTGACAGTGGAGGTACAAGTTTTCTGGGGTGTGGAGGTGCTGCTTCAGTCGGGACTCGGCAGCAAATGGTGCAGAAGCCGATAGTTGCTCAAGCTTGCCCTACAATACAGCATTACATGTTTCAAGATGTTCTTTATGCGGGCTTCACACAATAAATGTCCACTAAGTTGAACAGCCAATCAAAAATATTCTCTTCCGATATAATCTCAGTTGACAAGCATTGAATTTTGAGAAGAGATAATGAATACATACCTGCTCTGACGAAAGGACCGTGCTTGCTGCATTCCTTACCACAGTAAGACCCCACACTTCGTCTTGCAGTTTTCTCAATTCTTAAATTTGAACCTTGAAGAAATGTAGACCAGGCCATCAGCTCTGCTGAAGGTAAACAAAAATACTCAGATGACAAATCTCTCTCTCTCTCTCTCTCTCTCAAAATCAAACCAATTTTTGCCCCACACAGGTACTCGATCTGTGCTCAAAACATCAACAAATATAATTCCTATCTGAGGTATATATGTCTACCTCTACAGCTATTCAAGGCAATTCGCTACAACTATCAAAGATTTTGCACCTGCTGCAGCTCCTCCTCCACTCTATAGTAGTAAACTTGCTGTCCGAATGGAACTATAAGATCACAGTGAAAAACCTTCTTATTGTTATCCTTCAACTCTGCTTCCAAAATCTTGAGATCTGCACTCCAAAGAGCATCTCTAGGTGACTCGTCCCAAGACAATTCAGTTATCTTTCTACTCCAATAGAGCTAGAGATCAGTTCTCCACCTCTTCATGTGAAACCTTCTCTCTTTATTTGATTCAACCTACTCCGGAGCAAAGCCATTCTTTGAAAGTATTCTGTACATCAGATCTTCTGTAGCGTTAGCATGAGGATCCCCTTCTTCCTTCAAGAGCTTATCTTTTCCAAACAGCTTCTCAAAGTGCCCTTCTAATGCTGAATGCCAGACACGCTGCTCTTCGACATTTGCCAAATCTGTCTCTGACCGGATGGTGTGGGCGAGGCGAGGGCACACGAGCTGCAGGAGAATTTTTCTTCTTGACAGCAAAAGGCGCCGCCATCAGGAGCTCAGTGCACTTTGTCGTCCTGCCTTCGCATTTGCCATGGCAACGACGGGCAGAAGCGGGTCACCCGCCTCGTGGCCCTGTCACACTGGGGCACCCGCCCCTCTCCCGCTGTGGTCGTGGCCACAGCAATGGCGTCACACTCGGCTGATGACCAAGAGAAGCGCAGGCAGTTGCAGCAAGACCGTGATAGCCAAGTGGCGATTGTAGATGTACCACCTTTTGGCAGATGGCCAAACGTGGGCCCGGGGCCTCACTATATCACACAGCATTGTAATGGAATTTGCCTATTCAATTTGAGAATAGCGAAATTTAATGAGAGTACTTTCAAGAAATGATTTTGTGAGCATAGCGGATAGACATAATTGAAGATAGCAACATAATCATAGCAATTAGTTAACTTGGCATAGACAATACTTTTGCAAGAGAGAGAGTTTAGAGAACATGACAACAATTGAGGATCGGATTTATGTGGAGCCGGTCCCCCCTCCAATAGGCATTTGTATTATGATTTCTCCCATAAAGAGAGACTTGTTACAATACAGTCTTTGTGTTCCTTGTGACGTAGGTGATGCCATGAAGATGGAAGGCTTCATGCACCACAAACATAACATAAACTTGAAGAAAGCTTTAACTATCCCAAGCCTCAGTCCCAAGACCTCAAACACCTTCGAAGGTGGAGAGAACTAGCAGGGAATGAGGGTAGGGAAGAGGAAGAAGAAACATTTCGTAGGAAAAAGAATTAGTTCCTCACTTATCATACTCTTGTTGCTAGCATACATAATAGCATAGTACTGAAGAAGAAGGAGATGGCAAGCTTAAGCATTGAAGCATGGCTCTTGGTTGGATTTGCACTCCATAGCCAAGAGTGTTGGTGTAGGCTCTCAACCTCTACTTGCTGGAAGAGGGAGCTCTTTCACTTTTCATATCACACAATGAGAGTGCTTGTGAGTGTGTGTGGGTGAGTATACCCCCTAGGCACCCCCCTAGCTTGCTTGGGTCGACCCCCCCCTTGTAGCTCATGCCTGAAGCTCATTGGACCCCTCCAGGCCTAGCCAATCACAAGCAGGAGCCATTACAAGCAGCATGGGTAGCCTTGGGACAAGTGTCCCCCTTTCCCTTTTGAGAGAGAGGACTTGATAAATGCTAAAACAATTAGATAATTCATGTAATTTATCATTGGACCCCTTTGAAGCCTAGCCAATAGGCTTCAAGCAACACATGAAGGTAACATGGGTAGGGGCCTGACATGTGTCCTTGCTGCCTCTTCAAGATGGGCTTCCTTTGTGTGTGTGAGTGGGTGTTCTCTCTCTAGGCCCTAGGAAAAGGGCTCGCCCCCCCTCTTGTAGGAATGCTTTTGACTTTTAGGTGATCAAGCACCTTACTCACCAAGCATGACAAAGCACTTGAACTAGGGGGGGTTCCCACAAGCATCTCAGGCAAGCTTCTCAAGGCACCTCAAGTACTTTAATCATGCAGCAAGTCAAGCACCTCAAGCATGGAGCCAGTCAAGCACCTCAAGCATCTTAATCAAGCACCTCAAGCATGAAAAACACCTCAAGCATGACAAGCACCTCAAGCAGGACAAGCACCTCGAGCTTGGGCCGGGTTCCCACCTCAAGCTCAGCCCTAGCTTACTTAAGGTCAAAGGACTTTTACACACATTTATTGGAGGTCTTCAATGAAGCTAACCCTAAGGTCTTATGCTCCATTGGTTAGCCTTGCTCTTTGATAGACCATCTCCCTTTTGGGCCCCTTTACCATTGGCCCCGTGTTGAGATAGATCTATAAGCACATACCTATATCTTAACACTTGTTCCCGTTTATTCTCCCACATTAAGTGATCAATTTAATATGAGAAAATCATTTGGGTTAGTTAGATATTAGATTTTATGACATTACCTCTCTCTTGTAATCATAGTCGTCCTCGACTATGAGGTAGAAGAGATAAAGTCTTAGTCATTAGTCAATCGTACTTAGCGGGTAAAGGATCCCTTTTTACCCTACGACATCTTTCCAAGATGGATGACTAATCCATTTGGTGCTTGGGAGACATAGCTGCCGCAAGCATGTCTGCTCTTTAGTCCATTTCATTCTCCCAAAGTAGAGTGACAAATTCTACTTGGTGTTTGAGAGACGTCGTCATCACAAACATGATTCTAAGCATGCATACTAGTTAAATTTGTGCACAATTAAAAAGAGGACTAGTCATATAAGACAAAAACATGAGTTATTTAAAAGAAATTTGTACATTTGCTTACTCTAATGTAGCATTGTAAGCATTGACAAGGTTCATACTATCCTTAAGTTGTACTCCTTGCATCCATTTAGCATCTTCAAAAGGATAATTTTTGAACTTAATAAGATACCATCGGATAATCTTACCATGTCGTAGTACCTTGTCTTCATGCCGAAGGATAGCTTCGGGTTGTAGCACCTCTTCTTGGTCTTCAACTTCGGGAGGGTCTTCAATAATTGGTTCAATTGGTGGCTCTCCTTTGTAGGGCTTAAGTAAGCTTACATGAAAGGCATTGTGTATAAGCCAATGGTTGGGCAACTTGAGTTGATAAGCCGTCTCATTGATAGGCTTCAAGATTTGGAAAGGACCATAGTATCTTTTTGTTAGTTTAGCATAATACTTTTGATGGCCCGTAGGATTTTTGCTCGTCGTTTGCCTTAATCGAGCCTTAGGAAACTTGAGTAAGACCCAATCATTTTCTTTGAACATTAAGCCTCTTCTGTGCTTATCAGCAGTAGCTTTTTGCCTTTGTTGAGAGATGGCTATAGCCTCCCTAATCTTTTGAAAAGATTCTTGTAGGTCACGGCTATACTCATCGGCGGCGAAGATTTTCCCATGTACTTTCAGTAGCAAGGGACTTTTAGGTCTTCCTTCTATGATCTCGAAAGGTGCTTTGCCCGTAGAAGTATGTACAGTATTATTGTAGGCATACTCTACTAGCGGTAAATACTTTTCCCATTGTGAGCGTTGATCTACTTCGGTAACATAAGTCTTGAGTAGATCGAGTATCGTAAGATTGGCTATCTCACTTTGGCCATCCGTTTGTGGGTGATAGGCCGAAGAGAAATTCAATCTTGTTCCTAGATTTTCAAAGAGACCTTTCCAGAAATTACTGGTCATTCTAGGATCTCTATCTGACACGATGGATGTGGGTAATCCATGGTGTTTGAAAATCTGAGATATGAAGAGAGTTGCCATTTGATGTGCCTTAATAGTCTTTTTGACAGGAATAAAATGTGCTTGCTTGCTAAACCTGTCGACTATTGTCCATATTCCTGTATTCCCATGGATAGACTTGGGTAATCCAAAGATGAAATCCATGGATATACTCTCCCATGGTGAATTTGGAATAGGCAATGGCTGGAGTAATCCAGGTTGCTTCCCTCTATCATACTTGGTCTTTTGGCCTACTACACATTTTGAAACATACTCTTGTATGTCCACTTTCATGGTAGGCCAATAGAAATACGTCTCTACTCTTCGTAGAGTAGGTTGAATACCTCTATGCCCTGCATATGGAGGAGCATGGGATTCATACATAACCTTCTCACGAAGGGAATGGGTAACACATAGCCTATTGCCGTGAAGAAGATAACCATCCTGCAAGGTGAATGGTTCCTCTTTCTTCCCCAAAGCAAGGGCTGACATTATGTCTCTAAAGTCAGGGTTAGTAGCATACTCATCTATCATAGAGGATAGATCATTGTGAGTAGCTATAGACACCGCATTAACTTTTGGTCGTCGTGAAAGTGCATCGGCAACTTGATTGTGCTTACCAGCTATGTGAGCAATATGAAAATTAAATTGCGAAAGAAAATTTGCCCACCTCATTTGTTTGTCGGAAAGCTTGGTTTGCGTCATGAAATACTTGAGACTTTGGTGGTCGGTTCGTAGGATAAATGGAGTCCCCAATAGGTAGTGCTTCCATGTGTCTAGGACATGTAGAACAGCTAAAAGCTCTTTCTCATAAATGCCCAAGACTCATTCATCACCATTGAGCCTTCGGCTCTCATATGCTATGGCATGCCCTTCTTGAAGCAAAACCGCTCCAAGGCAATCACCACAAGCATCACATTGGACCTCAAATGGCTTTGAGAGATCCGGAAGCACGAGGACTGGTTGGGAAGTAAGCTTTCTTTTTGAGTTTTTCAAAAGCATTTTGCTCCTTAGCAGTCCATACAAACTTAACGTTCTTCTTGGTTAAGTCGTGTAGTGGTCCTGCTACTTGAGAGAATTTTGCTATGAAGCGTCTATAGTATGCACACATACCAATAAAGCTTCTTAGCTCATGTAGATTCCTTGGGTTAGGCCATGATTTTATTACCTCTAACTTTGATGGATCCATACGAATACCATCGTGAGAGATAATATGGCTTAGATATTGAATCTCTTGAAGGAAGAATTCACTTTTCTTTTGGTTGAGAAAAAGTTTGTTCTCCCTCAAGGCTTGAAAAATCACTTGGAGATGTTGCTTATGTTCCTCCAAAGACTTGGAGTAGATGATGATATCATCGAAGAACACTCCAGTGAATTTTCGATATGGTCTAAAAATTTTCTCCATCAAACGATTGAACGTAGCTGGTGCATTAGTCAAGCCAAAAGGCATGACTAGATATTCATAAAGACCAAATGTTGTGCGAAACGCGGTCTTTAAGATATCCTCATCCACTATCCTTATTTGATGATAGCCACTCTTAAGGTCAATCCTACTGAAGTAGGTAGAGCCTTGTAGCTTATCAAACAGATCTTCTACCCGAGGTACGGGAAATCTGTTTTTGATAGTGATATGGTTTAGTGCTCGATAGTCCACACACATACGGTATGTACCATCTTTCTTTTGCACTAAAAGGACTGGAGAACAAAAGGGAGAGGAACTAGGCCTCACCATCCCTTTGTCTACCAGCTCTTGTACTTGCCTCATGATCTCCTCTTGTTGAGCTTGTGAGACTCGATAAGGAGTTTTGTTAGGCGGTGAGCTTCCTGGAAGGAGCTCAATACGATGGTCATCATCCCCTCGTTTTGGAGGTAGGTCCATAGGGATATCATCGATGAACACATCTTGGAATCCTTTTAGAAAAGTAGACAAGTCTAACTCTTCTTGATTCCTATCATTTTCATTTGATGAAACATTATTAGCTTTTAGAGACTCTTTGACATAAATCATGTACGCAGAAACTGAGCTCTTCATTGATTTATCAAAAGAAAGAGGATTTACAATTGGAATAGTGCGACCACGCTCACTAGCATCTATATACATGTTCTTTCCCCTGTAGGTGAAGTAAATTCTCCTTTCAGGGAACTTCATGTTGGCAGCCATGCGATCAAACCATGGTGCCCCTAGGATAACATCCTGATGTTGGAGGGGAGAGATGAAGAAGTCTTCTTTGTCGACATAGCTTTGGACATGAAGCCTCAACTTCCCAATCAAGGGAGTAACGGAGGCTTGTTGTCCCTTGAAAGCTGCATCAGCTGTTACTATATCTCCCATCTCAAAAGCTTGAATGCCCAACTTGGTGGCCAACTCTATTGATATGAAGTTGAGAGTAGAGCCAGGGTCAAACAAGATGAAGACATCATGCTCTCTTACCTTTCCCCAAGCATAGGAGAGTGATGATCCTTTGCAATGAGCATCCTCTTTTGGAGCTTCGATGGTGGAAGCCCTAGGAGTCTCATTGCGAGTATTCTTCTTGGGGCAAGAACGATAGCCATGTCCTTGCTCCCCACACTTGAAACACTTATGGTCCTTGCGAAAAGCTTCAAGCTCTTCAGGAGAGAGTTTGTTTTTACCTTTGTAAACTCCCTTCTCCTTGGACCGATTGTTGTTGTTGTTGTTGGAAGTGCCTTGGGAATTATTTTGAGCATTGGATTTCCCCTTTGCATCATTTTTATCTTTGTTTTCCATGGGCTTGACATTACGTCTAGCCCCTTGATGGAAATTGATGCGTGAAGCAACCATGGTGTGGTGGATTACTTCGGTAATAGTACCGGGCCGTTGAGAGTTGATATATTCGGCCATCTCTTCAGGTAATCCCGCACAGAATTGTTGTCTTTGCTCGGCAAAGTCTATCTTTTGAAAGACAGTAGCTTTGAGATGTAAATCCCAAAACTTATCTACATACTTGTTGATAGACTCATAAGAGAGGAGCTTCAAGCCGCGCCATTCGGTAAGAACTTTATCTTTAGTATCGCTTGGAAGAAATTGCTTCATGATGGAAACTCGTAGAGTTTTCCATGTCTTTGGGGCTTCTCCATTGCCACGAAGGCTAGCCCACCATTGACGAGCTGATTTTTGGAAGTGCATAGCTACATGGCGTAGCTTGGAGGACTCTGTGAAGCCCTCGTCCCCAAAGACCGCATCAAATTGCTGGATGAAGGCCAACACTTTGTCGGTAGCACCAAAGGTGCCATCGTAGGTGAGAAAAGAGATACTCTTTCCTCCCTCCTTGAACTTCTTTAGCTTTTGTGACCTTCGCCATGCAGGAAATGATTTGCGATGCCCTCCCCTCTTGTATTCTCTAGGAGAATAGCCATAACTTTCATCGGAAGAGAAGGAAGGTGAAGAAGAAGGAGAAGAGGGTGACCTCTTCCTAGCCCTTTTCTTCCTTTGTTTCCTCTCTTGCCTTTGAGAGTGATGAGGAGAAGGACTATGGGTTTCTCTTTTCCTCTTGGGAGGAGTAGGCGATCGTCTAGACCGCCTTCTTCGTGGAGCCACATCTTCAGAAGAACTTAGACTTTCATTGCTTTCTTTCTCTTTGGATTCCTCCTCTCGAATGGGAGAGATTCTTCTTTTGGGGGTCTCTTCAAGAGGCCTCCTAAGCTCTCTTTCCTCTTGGAGAGGAAGGGAAATTCCATAGGCACGAAGTTGTTGAGTAACTTCGGCTTGCAAGGTAGGGTTTCCCATAGCTTGTTGCAACCTAGTCACAAGATAATTCACAAATATGGGAGCATCATCATTAGCACCTTCATGTGCAAAATCAAAGCTATCAATGTTCATTCTACTCTCTTGATTATTGTCAGCCATGTTAACAAAATTTTATGTATGTACTTAGTGTATGCTTTGGCAATTCAAAACCTTAGTTGCCACTCCTCTTAGCCTTTGAAAATCGGCTCTTAAGTATCTACACCCACGGCTCAAAGTGGTTAATTATAGAGAGTAGAGGAGTAGGTCTAACATAGCAGAGTTGCCAAGGGCTAGCTCCTTTCGGACTTCTTATGACTCAATAATGGTAAAGCCGTAGGCAAGTCTAAAAAGACTCCATTATTAAGTCCAAAGCTCCCGAGGTGTGCACCATCCCCCACATAGTGGGCTTAACAAAACCGGTATTAGATCCCAGTTCCACTTAATCTATTATAATTAACAACATCAACCATTTATAGGCTACTTAAGGACCTCTCTTCTTAAGCAAGAAAAGAGAAACCAAATGCTCTGATACCAATGTAATGGAATTTGCCTATTCAATTTGAGAATAGCGGAATTTAATGAGAGTACTTTCAAGAAATGATTTTGTGAGCATAGCGGGTAGACATAATTGAAGATAGCAACATAATCATAGCAATTAGTTAACTTGGCATAGACAATACTTTTGCAAGAGAGAGAGTTTAGAGAACATGACAACAATTGAGGACCGGATTTATGTGGAGCCAGTCCCCCCTCCAATAGGCATTTGTAATATGATTTCTCCCATAAAGAGAGACTTGTTACAATACAGTCTTTGTGTTCCTTGTGACCTAGGTGCTGCCATGAAGATGGAAGGCTTCATGCACCACAAACATAACATAAACTTGAAGAAAGCTTTAACTATCCCAAGCCTCAGTCCCAAGACCTCAAACACCTTCGAAGGTGGAGAGAGCTAGCAGGGAATGAGGGTAGGGAAGAGGAAGAAGAAACATTTCGTAGGGAAAAGAATTAGTTCCTCACTTATCATACTCTTGTTGCTAGCATACATAATAGCATAGTACTGAAGAAGAAGGAGATGGCAAGCTTAAGCATTGAAGCATGGCTCTTGGTTGGATTTGCACTCCATAGCCAAGAGTGTTGGTGTAGGCTCTCAACCTCTACTTGCTGGGAGAGGGAGCTCTTTCACTTTTCATATCACACAATGAGAGTGCTTGTGAGTGTGTGTGGGTGAGTATACCCCCTAGGCACCCCCCTAGCTTGCTTGGGTCGACCCCCCCCTTGTAGCTCATGCCTGAAGCTCATTGGACCCCTCCAGGCCTAGCCAATCACAAGCAGGAGCCATTACAAGCAGCATGGGTAGCCTTGGGACAAGTGTCCCCCTTTCCCTTTTGAGAGAGAGGACTTGATAAATGCTAAAACAATTAGATAATTCATGTAATTTATCATTGGACCCCTTTGAAGCCTAGCCAATAGGCTTCAAGCAACACATGAAGGTAACATGGGTAGGGGCCTGACATGTGTCCTTGCTGCCTCTTCAAGATGGGCTTCCCTTGTGTGTGTGAGTGGGTGTTCTCTCTCTAGGCCCTAGGAAAAGGGCTCGCCCCCCCTCTTATAGGAATGCTTTTGACTTTTAGGTGATCAAGCACCTTACTCACCAAGCATGACAAAGCACTTAAACTAGGGGGGGTTCCCACAAGCATCTCAGGCAAGCTTCTCAAGGCACCTCAAGTACTTTAATCATGCAGCAAGTCAAGCACCTCAAGCATGGAGCCAGTCAAGCACCTCAAGCATCTTAATCAAGCACCTCAAGCATGAAAAACACCTCAAGCATGACAAGCACCTCAAGCAGGACAAGCACCTCGAGCTTGGGCCGGGTTCCCACCTCAAGCTCAGCCCTAGCTTACTTAAGGTCAAAGGACTTTTACACACATTTATTGGAGGTCTTCAATGAAGCTAACCCTAAGGTCTTATGCTCCATTGGTTAGCCTTGCTCTTTGATAGACCATCTCCCTTTTGGGCCCCTTTACCATTGGCCCCGTGTTGAGATAGATCTATAAGCACATACCTATATCTTAACACTTGTTCCCGTTTATTCTCCCACATTAAGTGATCAATTTAATATGAGAAAATCATTTGGGTTAGTTAGATATTAGATTTTATGACAGGCATGGTCAAATGGGATCAATCGTGGAGGAGGAAAAGGCGACGCCCGTCAATTATGGCCGTCAGATTTGAGATTGCCCCGAATTTACCAATTTGCCCCGAATTTACTAATTGGCCCACATTTACAATATGACATACTCGAATTGCCTATATTTCAACGTGCACACGGCTCGTGGTGGGAAGGTGAGGGATTCGAGACATGGGGTGAGGATCGACCCGAATTTACAAGCCTGCCCGAATTTACTTTTCATCCAAATTTACCAAATGCACATCCGACGGCCCAGATCACCTCAGCCGTCGATCCCATTTGAGCATGCCCGTGCAAGATAGTACGGAGGCAGGGCCACGCCACCTCTGCATGGCCAACCATTGTCCTCCCCAGTGTGCGCCCGAACCTTTGCTTAGGTTATACACACAATCTATTATCACTATCAACCAATCTTTAAATAAAATTCTATAAAGTCTCCTTTCCATTATTCATTCACAAGAAATTATGGGCACAGAGCCCATTTCCCTCATCTTTCCCTTACCTTGTGATACATATATAGCCAAAAAAAAACAAGGAAATGGGCTCTCTTTCCCACAGGGAAAAGTGCCCAAAACTTCTTGTGATTGAGGATGTGAAGATATTTGCTTGTTTTTGTGACACTATCTTTTGTTTATGTTTTTTTCTTCCCTTTCTTGTTAGCCGAAAGGGGAGGCATTACTAAGGCCTCACCCTTTTGGAGTAAGCAAAAAATTGAACATATTCGTGTTGTTGCAATCCTGCTACAACAAAAAGTAAAAAGCTTGCAATCGTTTTGAGCGAGGATACAAATGCTGCTACATCAATGATGACAAGAGAAGCCCATTGGAAGAGTGCTGACAGCAGAGGGTCTTTCAGAGCCTGTTCACTCTACTATTGGGTGGCATGGGATGCCCACTTTCCCGACTCTAATTTGGATTGTATATTAATGAGATTTCTGATTATATTGAGGCTGCAAGGGGAAAGAGACGTGTCGTTGTCAGATACATGGATACCTCTATTGCTTTATGCTGATGATATTATGCTTATTTCTGACTCTCTAGAGGGTATGCATAGACATCTAGACACATTAAATGCTTACGCACATGATAGTGGGCTCTCCATCAACCTTGGCCAAACCAAGATGATTTTATTCAATACTACAACACAGTGGGTCAAAAGATCAACACCTATTTCACATATCGGTGTTAGTAGAGTATGTAGACTCCTATATACATATCTTGGTGTTGTATTCAATGGACCTTCTTTCTCTTGACAAGGGGATATGCAACATTAAGAGGACAGGAGAGGATATGTTCATTGGTGCAATTTCTGGTGTCATGCACCAAGCTTTATGGGTCATATTCTCTTTCAATGACCATTCCCTAAAGTATTAATCCCGCCAATGGCAATTGGATCAACGACCATTCCCGACCATCAAGGGAAAGGGGAGAAGAGGGCCATTCAGTGCCATGTCGTATGCAACCATTGGGTGCATTGAGCATTGATTAGGTGATCTAGCTTGATATGGGCAAAGGCATATCCATACTTTCTTCCAGGGTACTACTCAAGATGCCCAACACAAGTTTTCCAATCACACTCTCCTTTGGGTATCCTTCTTGATTGAGCCATCCACCTTGGCCACTCATAACGCTCAAGGATGCGCATATCTTCACATCATAGACAAGGTTTAACATTGAGGGCTATGGAGCATCATTGAGCACCGAGGAGTTGACTATGGAGGACATCAAGGCCATATTGCGAACTCCAAAGACCCTTGAAAGAGTTCATGGGATGATCAACATTGTATACTTTCTTCATTGTATGGCTCATGTGATTGTACCCCTTCCCATACGTTTTGAGATGGAAGTATTATGTCATGCTAATGATGCCTTTTGAAGCTGTTCAACTAACCTCTCTCTCTCTCTCTCTCTCTCTCTCTCTCTCTCTCTCTCTCAACGCACACTTGTGAACATGCGCACACAATTTTTACCTCACAATACCACCAGCATGAGGCAAATTTTATCGTTTTCTAATAGCTAATAGGGAAGGGCTATAACAAAATATATATGAGACCAAAGAGAGAGGGAGGTACATCCTCAAGTGGTATATCTTCCCGTACATAAGAGAAATGTGTCAATCTAGTATTTTAACATGATAACAAATAGAAACCATAGCAACATTAGCAGTACTAACAATCAATCTTCTTTTCATTGTTTAAATATAAAGCATAGCACTTACACTCAATGGCTGGAATGTCTTATGTCTTACCTGGCCAAGCATAATGTCTTATATCATGACACTCGACCTTCCACTAAAGGTTTCACATTTATTCCGACGTGCAAAAAATTATCAAATTTCCAATTTTGAACCTATGAAGCAATTTAGGCCACTTATCTGGTGGGTGGGTGTCTGTGTGAGAACCATGAGGTGAGATATTCAACATCCACCTTAACCACCGAGGCACCTACGAAGGCATTACAAAATAAAGCAATCTCTCAAAATGTTCTTATCAATAGCCCTTCTCTAATCCTGAGGATATCCATAAGACCCACAACAATAGGCCTTCAGAGACCCACTATGTGACAGATAATGTATATCCCAGTCCTACAATAAATTCCCAATACATGTGAAATTTTGAAGATGGCTATACATCTGTTGCACATATGGAGTACAACCGAAATTTGAAGATGGCGATACATCTGTTGCACATATGCAGCAAGTATAGATATTCGTGCCTCATGGTAACCATACACATAACCATGTGTTGAATAGGGGCAATGTTTTCAATCCAGAAACAAAAATCAATAGGAAGCTTCAATAAATGTTTATAGCTCTAGCAGGCTACTGAACTTGACCAGTGTTTACTTCTTGTTGAACACTTAAAACTCTTAACTGAACATCACTACGTTGGTGTCGTTGTCGTCGCCGCGGTACTCTCGTACTATACATCCACGGCTTCTTGGGGACAGGAATAAACTTTACAAAGAAAGCAATTATCCAACTCACCATGCCAATTCCTATACTTATGATCCAGTACTCCCAATCCAGCTTCACCGTTGACGCAAATTTGTTCAAAAATTCCACAATAATCACCTGCAGCACCACGGTGGTCCCCACAATCCCAAGAAAGAGCCAGCTTGATAGAAGCCCACGGAAGACATTCCGTTCCTCTAGCTTGCGAGAGTTCACTTCATTAAAGAGTTGGCAAAAAACAAAAGCATTGAATATGACTGTGTTATTAATATCGTCTGCTCTTGAGCCTGACAACCTCAGGATGTCTTTGCCTCTGAATTGAAAAGCCAAAAGCACTGCAACTTGGTAGCAAGCCTGTGAAAGGATGTTTCTCCACATGACATTAGAGATCAAAGGCTCTTTGCGTCCCACTGGAGGACTCTCTAGCAGCTTATCTGTTGGACGCTCTGTAGCTAGCGCAAGGGCTCCCAAAGTGTCCATGATAAGATTCACCCATAGCAGCTGTATAGCAGTCAATGGCACATCACCGGATGACACTGCCGCAACAAAGTTGACAGTTAATGCGGCTACATTGACTGTCAGCTGGAATTGAATAAATTTCTGTATGTTGCGATACACCGATCGCCCCCATCTTACAACTCTCACCACAGAAGCAAAGTTATCATCCATGATCACAATGTCAGAACTCTCCTTAGCAACCTCAGTTCCTTGAATGCCCATAGCTAAGCCTATGTCGGCTTCGCGAAGTGCCGGTGCATCATTGGTTCCATCCCCAGTCACAGCCACTACCTCACCCATTTCTCTTAGTGCTCTTACCATCAGCAGCTTATCTGATGGTGAAGAGCGCGCCATTACACTGATCTTTGGTAGTTCTTGTGCCCTCATTTCCGGACTGTAGTTTCGAAAAGTTGCTCCTTCGATGGCAACGTCCCCTTCTTGAAGAATTCCACACTCGATAGCAATGGCTCTTGCAGTCATAAGATTATCACCTGTTACCATTCGAACCTTTATGCCAGCGAGCTGACAACGATGCACAGCATCAGGAACCTCTGGTCTTGCAGGATCTTTAATACCCACAATGGCTAAAAAGGTTAGAGGACCTGTAGGCAGCTTCCATTCTTCAACCAGATCACCACTGGGAACATCGCCAACATCCATTTCCATATAAGCAAATGCTATGCAGCGCAGGCTTTCAGAAGCCATAGCTTCGATTACATTTAACAAGTGATTTCTCTCTTCAATGGACATGGGCATTGCCGTGTTATCTGGATAGAGCAGCTCATCACTTTCTGCCAATATAATCTCTGCAGCACCCTTCCAATGCACATGCACCTTGCTACTTTCCACGGGCCTCACAGCCACTCCTGCACGCTTCTTTATTGAGTTGAACGTCTCAACCTGCAAGATGGTTGTTTCAGACTTTAAGCTTGCATAATTCATACCCAATTTAAGCCCCCATGCTAAAACTGCTTTCTCTGTTGGTGAACCTGATACTTCTGGATTTCCACCTTCCAAGGGAATATATACACTACCATTACTGTTTTGCACAATACCTTCAAACAGCACCTTTATATAATCCTCGCGAAGCATTTGAAGTTCTGTAACAGGATCTCGTATTCCGCCACCCACCCAGGCTGTCACTACTGTCATTTGATTAAGTGTAAGCGTCCCCGTTTTATCACTGCAAATTGTAGTAGCACATCCCATAGTTTCACACGCTGACAACCTCCTTACAAGTGCCTTATCTGCAATCATCTTCTTCATTGCATAAGCTAAAGTGAGGGTCACAGCTAGTGGTAGACCCTCTGGCACAGCAACAACCACTATTGTTACAGCAGTCTCAAAAATTTGTACTACAGCATTGAAGATTTCAGTTTTGGAGGTTTGCCCAGACATGAACTTCCCAGAATTATTTGGACCCTCCGTGCGACCCACAAAGTAGAATACAAGCAGTACACATAAAACTAAAACAGCTACAGTTGTTCCCACCTTCCCAATGAGAGTGGCTACCCCATTCAAGCGTACCTGCAATGGAGTCTCTTCATTAGTATCCTCAGTAAGGGAAGCCATTAATTGACCCCACTCTGTCAACATTCCAACACTTGTAACAACCATCAGACCATGCCCATCATCAACTTTGCCACCTGATGATAGGAAAGGCATTTTATGATGCACGTGGACTGGTTCACTTTCTCCTGTCAAGCTCGATTGATTAATGTATAGAGAATGGCCATCAATGAACAAGCCATCTGCAGGTACTTGCTCCCCAATATTCAAAAGCACAATGTCTCCCACCACAATATCAAATATCGAATTTTTTTTTCTTCTCCCTGCTCTTACAACCTCAATCTGTATATTCTTTTTCTCCTCATTCAAAGCTGAAAATTGTAGAGATTGCCTGTAGTCACTGATAGAAGTGACCAGAATAACAAGGATTACAGCAAAGGCAATGCTCACACCATCATACCAACCTTCTTTAACACCACGGGTCTTCATACCCAAGGACAATGTTAAAACAGCACATACAATCAGAATAATAAGTGTAAGGTCTTTGCATGCATCAATAACAAAAACCCAAAACCGTTTACGAGGCTGTCTGGGGTATGTATTGGATCCAAACATCCTTCTCCGAGCCTCCAATTCTTGAGAGTCCCCATTTGCACCCAAATCTGTACTGGTTTTGAGCAAGGACAGGACCCCTTTGATGCCCCCAAGTTCCCGTAGAGTTTCCACTTGCTGCTGCTGAGTCATGAGCATTAGCTTTTGAGGATCCACATTGAAGTCATCTGAGGCATTAAAGACTGTCCCCGCCTTCAAAAAAAGATTGACTGCTCTAACAGCCTGTGCACTAGTCCAGAGCCGCCTTAAGCGCTCTTGTCTCAATTCCTCGCTGTCATTCGTTGTATAACGGAACCTCCGGGCAGCATTGAGCACAAGAGTGGCCTTCTTCCAACGTTGAAGGCTCTTTGTTGTGACGCCCTTTGGAGGGATATCAAAAACATCTTCTTCTGCACTGTCATAAGCGCCTGCCCATGTGCTGCGCAGAGATGGCTCCTGGAAAGAGCTTCTTGACGATAAATTCTCATTACGTGCTGATAAGAAATGATCATCCGAGAGGAAGCTCCTCGAGGAGGACATTTTCGGCTCCACGAGAATCTGCGATGGGAAAAGCACAGCCTTGCACACATGTAAAATTCCACGGTCTATGTGCTCCTCTAAATATGTTATTTTTTATTTGTGAGTTTTCCCAGATTATCTGCATGACCTGAATTGAATCAACATGGAATACACATCATTTTACAGCCTCAAGAACACCTTTTTAGATCCCAAACAAATGATTCAAATCTGTAAAGCACTCTACTGGCCTCAGAGACTGAAATATCAGGAGCATGAAAGCATGAACACATCACTTCATCGCCTAAACAGCTTGTGAAAGCAGTCCTCAAGCTCTCAGGTGAAAAATAATGGCGAGTGTCCACAGACCTGTAAGTGAATCCAACAAAAACATCTCAGAATGAATGTGGTGGAATCCCAACATTTCTAACTGCTAAGTTAACAAATCCGTTTTAGGAATAGACAAACAAAACCGAGCCTTACTATATGTTTCAATAATTCAAGCCAGATAGGGTCCTGCACTGTGAGTAGAACATTAATGACTACGTGAGTGCTAGGAGAGCATGGTCATTGCGATGCATTAAGAACATGGTGCATAAATTGTATCTTCTGCAATCTATGATGGTTATGAAAAATTGGACACTTCCATAATGGAAGTATAAATGTCTCAATGTCTGAGATCCCAAGAGAAAAGGTGATTTAAGCAAAAGGAAAAAAATCGCATAAGAGATTGCAGAAAGAAATGCTATGATGTGGATAACCCAAGTAGTGATGCCTTGCAAGGCAATGGAAATATGATGCAACCGAAATTGACTTGAAATAATTATCTGCAAATTAACAAGAGAATGTTGTATTTTGTCATGAGCCATGATAAAGATGTATTCGTCACAACATTAACAACCTAACAACACAATTAGCACACAAAGACTCAAGAGTACCAATGTCAACAAAAGATGATAAACCCTCACTTATGTAGGAAAAATCACCAGAGTGCAGGGCTTTATAGCCTTTGGTAGAGAAATGCAAGCATCTACTAATAGGGAAGTAGAGCATGCACCTAAAGAGAGAGATTCGTGAGAGGAGATAGGATTCTTTCCTACTATTGGACTTGGCTGTAGCTTATATCTAAAAGACAACGTAAGCTCCTAAAAACAATGACCATAGTGACTTTATGCCTTTACAAGAGAGGGTGTCCATAAGTTGAGGAACTAGAGTCTAGACCTGCCAACATCTTCCATAGCCCTTGAATATTTGCAAGATGATGTTGTATCTTGTCATGTGACATCATATGATGGTTGGACTTTACAATGTTGTGTATTTGCAAAATATTTTTAGTTGTATACAAAAAACTTTTCGGGGTTATCACCTATATGAGGTTGTGTGACGGAGATTTTTCTGGTTACTTGCCTTACAACCTTAGTAGTCAAAAGAATGTGAATAGGACCTTTGGATACACAACCGTGTATCGCTCTTTCCAATTGATTGAGATGAATCCAAGTACTCTCACTTTTTTCATGTGTCCACTTGGTCAAAACCACTTCTTGTTTGTAAGCTAGCCATCAACCTGTATCCCGGCCTAGTGCTTGAGTTGTGATGCTTATTTGCAGTATTCACACTATGACCAACAACAATCTAGGAAATAGGTGACATGCGGAAGGCAGCCTAGAGAAAGTCCAAAAGCTATCACGCTCACAGCCTTTCTGCCTGTTGCAAAGGAATGACGTTCCAACCTAGCCCCTGTTGTAGGTCAGCGACTGCTTCCAAGAAGGCCCCATTGATATCGGAAAGCAAAGAGGTAGGTTTACCCTTGGCACTAGTAGATGTCTTGTTAGCTGCTGAAGGAGGTGTGTTCATTGGCGAGACTCGGGATGGAATAGTTGAACCTGCTGGAAGACTGAAGCCGAGGGCTGCCCTCTATGCCCGAGTGAGGACATCAATGGGTTCCTCTACGTGTTGCAACTCGTCTTGAATGGCAACCACGTGTAAACGGTGGCGCTTGAGGTATGGTGCTAACTGCCAAAGCCTCAATGGTTGCCTCGGACAAGTCTACGTGCTGACGGCGAGTCTTGACCCCTTTCAAAACATCAATCATAGGTGCAGCAATGCGTGCAAAATTCTCTATGTGTGAACTATATGCTTGACATAAACCAAGAAAAGAACGCACATCATATGCAATTTTGGGCAAATCCCAATAACGCACCTGTTCCACCTTCGCGGGATCTAGCTTCACGCCTTCTGCAGAAATGATATAACCCATAAGTGACTTCAGTAAGAAAAAATTCAAACTTCTTAGCTGCAATGTACAACTGACATTCATCCAAACGAGTTAGTACCCTTTCGACATCTCTTTCATGTTGTTCCTACGATGCAGAAAAAATGAGAATATCATCTAAAAAGATGAACACACATACACCGACCATATCGCCAAAACGACCTACCATGAGACGATTGAATGTACCTACGGCACCTGTCAATCCAAAAGGCATATCACTATACTCCCATTGCCCTCGCTCGGTGCGAAAAGCGGTTTTGAAAATGTCGCCTTTGAATATCCGTACCTGATGGTATCCACTTTTGAGATCGACCTTGCTGAAAACCGTTGCCCCATTGAGCCTATCCAGGATACACTCAATGAGGCATCGGAAACTTGTTCTTGACGGTCATCTTGTTTAATGCCCTGTAATCAACACACAAACGAAACGAACCATCCTTCTTGCGAACAAACAAAATAGGGGCAACAAAAGGACTTACACTAGGGTGTATGAATCCTCTAGCCACCAACTCCGTGAGTTGTCGCTCTTAACTCTTCCTCCAGTGTCTTATTCAATCGATAGGGAGCCTTACTGACAGGCTGTGCCCCCTCCATAAGCTCGATGCGATGGTCCTCCAGCCGCTCGGGTGGGAGACGAGGTGGAAGATCATCCTGCAAAAAGAGATGTTTAAACTTCGTAACAACTCTGAATACTTAGCTGGAGCCTGAATGCTCTGGGAAACTGGAGCAACATAGATGAATGCCGCTTGTGCTCCTCGTCGTAATTCACGCTTTACCTGCACATGAGAGATGATAGACAAAGAATGCAAGCTCTCCTCGACACGAATGATGAGGAGGGAATCAGTTTTGGTATGTAAAGTGAGAGTGTTAGCCTCTCAATCAATGAGAGGGTTGAATTCACGAAACCATCTTATGCCCAAAATCATATCACATCTTGAGAGAGGAGACACAAAAAATTTCCTACTGAAAGAAGCTTGTTGAATGGTAAACATCACATGAAGGCACTCCTTCGTGATGAGAGAGTCCATACAAGGAGCGAAGCCAGAAACCTCGAGAGGAGATTTCTAACTAACCTCTAGGCGGGCTCTCTCAACAAGAGGGGGACTAATCACATCATGCGTACTGCCTGGATCAAACAATATGATAAAACGCTGACCCTTTACATGACCATAACACTTTATGAGGGACTCATCAATGTGTGTCAGATGCAGGTTGGTGTGTGATAGTGCTTGTGGTTGCTGTGGGTGCCTTTTGTTCTTTACGTGGGATTGTCTTAGGACAGGCCTTCTTAAAGTGACCCTTGACGTGACATTGAAAACATCTACTTTCTTTAGCATAAATCACTAGTTCTTCAGCCGTGATGTATCCTCCTACAATTCCTTGTGCAACTTTTTCATACGGGGTTAGCTTAGGTTTTGCAGGTGCATTAGCTTTACCCTTAGATTCATTGTTAGAGTTCTTTTCCAAGGAATTAGAGGAAGAAGGGCTAGAAGAATTACCATTCTTACCGTTCTTACCGTTCTGCGTGTTCTGAGAATTCTACGGGGTTCCTTGAGAAGTCTTGTTTTCCTTAGGCTTTCCCTTGTTGTGCTTCATCTCTTGTGTGAGAGCAATCGCTACCGCCTTGTTGAGATTGATTGGATCAAGTACCTCGACATCATACTTGATATACTCGTCCAATCCGTAAAGAAAAGCCTCCTTGCGCTCCGAATCCGATTTGCGTAATTGAGTGTCGAGCTGCAAAACCCGATTAGAGAAAGACATAATCGGCATACCATTTTGCTTGAGAACGCGCCAATTGTCCTTCAATCGTGCGAGGTACTGAGGTGGCATAAACCGCGCCTTGAGCTTGTCTAGGAAATCAACCCAACTGAAGGACACGGACGTGAGTTCGCCGGCTTTCTATAGGTGCGCAGCTAGCTGTGCCTCTTGCCATGAGTCGTACCAATTGATGGCATCACCGACAAGGTACATAGCTGTTGTCAATACCTTGCTATTCCCTGTCTTCTTAGTTGTTGCAAAATAAGCATTAAATTGATGCAACCAAGAATGAATAACCGTAGCATCCATCTTACCATCATACTTACTGAAAGTCAACTTCTCTGTGACTGGGTTGTTGGAATCCGCATCGTGGCTTACGCCACTTGAGGAACTCCCACGATCTTTGGCTGGTTCAGACTTCGAGGCAAGTACTTGTCGAACCAACACTTGAGTGCATAGTTCTCTTTGAGCCTCTCGCTCAATCTCCAAGGCCACTCTTTGAGCGGCACGCTCGGCCTCCAAGGCCGCGCTTCGTGCTGCCGCTTCCTCCTTTCTTTGTTCTTTTCTTTCTTTTCGTTCGTCGCGCTCGCGTTTTAAAGCAATGCGATTTGCTTCTTCTTGTGCAACAATTCTTTCGTTTCTTTTGTCGCGCTCGCAGTCCTTAGCTTCCTGTTGTGCTGCTTTGCTTGCTAGTTGTGCCAACGCAACTCGATTCGTTTCTTGTTGTTGTGCCATCATGTCCAACATCGACTTGACCATCGCCTCCATAGAAGTTGGTACAACTCGTGGCGTAGATGGTGAAGGGGGAGGGTCGGAAAAATCTCTTGGTGGGGAGAACTCTTCGTCGCCTCTCTCATGCTCATCACTTGTATGCGAAGTATCCATTTCGCTTCGGGTGACGACCATGCACTATGATCTTTGGTTCTTAAGTTCCCGAGGTCCTGTGAGGGTTCTTTGGACCTAGGCTCGAGAGCCAAGGTCGGTTCTTCCTGAGGGGGTTCTTTGGACCTAGACTTGAGAGCCAAGATCGGTCCTTTGTGATCGAATCTGCAACGAGGTTAGCTTCGCTAGATAAAGCATCAACTAACACATCATCCATGTGAACAATCACATCATCTTCATGGAAATCATCATGCTTGTGAGAAATCACATCTTGATCATCATGCAAATCATCATGCTTGTCATTGTCATCCAAATCATCATGCTTATCATTGTCATTCAAATCATCATGCAAATCCTGTGTGTCATGCTTGGAAGAAGAAGAGACTAAGAGAGTCTCCTTTTCCCGAATCTCTTGCATCTGTGCCTGAACTTGAGAAAAGAGTCGCAAGAATTCTTTCATGTGTTGGTCGCTCTTGTCTTTGATGGCTTTGTTCTCGCGATCAAATTCTGCTTGTCTTGCTTTGTTTTCTGCTTGTCTTTCTGCACGCTCACGATCCAATTTGGCTTGTCGTTCTTTGGCTTCCAAGCGTGCTTGCTCGCGCTCACGAGCTATGGCTGCCATCCTTTCTTGGTGTTCGCGCTCCATTTCTGCTTTTCTTTCTGCTCTTCTTGCTTCGCGTTCTAACTTCCTTTCCATAAACATCTGGTCCAAAGCCTCCATAGGAGTTAGTGCAATCCTTGACGTAGATGGGGAAGGGGGAGGGTCGAAAAAATCTCTTGGTGGGAAAAAATCTTGGTCGCCTCTCTCATGCTCATCACCTATATGCGAAATATCCATTCCACTTCGGGTGATGACCATGCACTATGATCTTCAGTTCTTAAGTTCACGAGGAACTTGGGTTCTTGAGGGTCTTGGGTTCTTGGGTTCTCGAGGGTCTTGAGGTTCGTGAGGTTTTCATTCGCTTGCAATCTGTGTTTGAGAAGGATCTTCTCTTTACCCGAGTTCGGCTCTTTTCCGTAGGCGCACCCCTTGGCGGCCTTGCGCTCACACCAAGGTTGCTTTTTTCCCACCTCACGTCGATTGGCCGGCCGCTAAGTGCATGGTCCGCTCTCAATGAGTGAAAAGAGGCACAAGGGGAGGCTGGACAAGCCCTTCTTTCTTGAGATTCCTGTCACTCTTCAAAAACACGATTAGGAATCCACACGCCCTAGAGAACTTGGGTTCGTGCGACCTCAACAAGCAAAAAGAATTCTTGTGATTCTTGTGGTTCTTTCCTTGAGTGATACAAAACACTGTCAAAGCTCTGATACCAATGTAATGTGCAACGGAATGAATGTTTGAATTTTGCTCAAGATGAGTGCTCCGAACTGTGCTCAAGGTTCCTTTTTGTTCTTATGGAAGGGAGAGCCTTCCGTTCTTAATGAGAGAGTGCAATGATCACAAACAAAGTGAATGGACACTATGCATGCAAGTGTATGAGACTGAGAGATAGATAGAGAAGAGAATATGACACCAGAGACGTAAAACCCTCCTCCGAAGGCCCCACTCTCTATGGCGTGAGCGGTCTACTTATGATTGCACAAATCTCTAGAATGCTTAGACTTGCCGACGATGAGGACGACGAGAAGACGGCTGAAATCTGAAAACGCTAAAGGCTGAAATCTGCAAGTCTTCTATCTGCTGAATTATGACTCTGTGTCGGTGACGATGTCGATGACGACGATGCGATGATGACGCGCTGAAAACGCAGATGCTGAAATATGTGTTTTCCAGGCTGAAACTGTAAACCTTGCGGAAACTGACCGTGCGGCGAGGAACTGCTGCGGGAAGGTGAGATCTGCAAGGTTCGGGGGTTCTTCTGTGATGTCTAAAGGCTGAAAACTGAAAACACTAGTGTTGCTTGAGGTTCCGTCGCGGTGATCTGCAAAACGCTGAGGTTGGTCTGCAAATCAAAAACGCTAGAGCTGAATTCTGTGCTTTTGCAAAAACGCTAGGCTTCTACTATGTCTTGCTGTTGCCGGGTTGGTCTGCAATGCAAAATGCTGGGGCTGATCTGCAATGGAGAAAAACGTTGGCTCTCCTTGGCTGAAAACGCTAAGTCTCCTGCCGGGGGGGTCTTGCTGAGAAGTTGCCTGTTGAGCAAGGTGCTCCTGCTGCCTCTTCTGCCAATTAGTGCTAGTTTAGGTTTGCATATATAAACTTACTCAATTTGCCCTACCTACTTTCCAACAAAAGTCACTTAAAAATAATAAGTGAAAAATGTCAAAAATAGGAAAAATAGGCTAAATGCACTGGAAAATTCCCCTGAAGGATTCTCATGAATTCTGATGGGAATGCTTATGATCATGCTGTGTGCAACCAGAGGATATGCATCTACACTAAGTGTCTCGGCATGCACGGTCTACGAACAGACTCACAAAAGTGCCAGAACACTTCTAATCTAGACCGACTGGACTGACTGAACCCTTGTCGTGTTGGAGCTTGTCCACGAACACATAGGGTTGGATGTGTCACGTGACACGCGGACCAGCAAGGTTGAATCTGACGCAGCGTCTTCTCTGTTAAGGCCACGACCCCTGCAGAGGGATATAAATCTCCAAGCATGGTCGTCTGCATTCTCTATGGAGAGACCTTTGAAAGTTGAGAACGTGATGTTCACCTTGGCCAGAACGCTTGTCAGCTCCTTCATGGCATGTTGCTCAAAAGGACGTTGTAACACAGTGGGTGAGAATTGTATTGGGCAAGGTGACTTGGCAGGTGACGAACTAGTTGAGAGAGTAGAGGTAGCCACGTAGGAAGATAGGGGTAACGGGGCCAGTGGACTTCCACTGGGCACGGTCTACGAACAGACTCACAAAAGTGCCAGAACACTTCTAATCTAGACCGACTGGACTAACTGAACCCTTGTCGTGCTGGAGCTTGTCCACGAACACATAGGGTTGGATGTGTCACGTGACACGCGGACCAGCAAGGTTGAATCTGGCGCAGCGTCTTCTCTGTTAAGGCCACGACCCCTGCAGAGGGATATAAATCTCCAAGCATGGTCGTCTGCATTCTCTGTGGAGAGACCTTTGAAAGTTGGGAACGTGATGTTCACCTTGGCCAGAACGCTTGTCAGCTCCTTCATGGCATGTTGCTCAAAAGGACGTTGTAACACAGTGGGTGAGAATTGTATTGGGCAAGGTGACTTGGCAGGTGACGAACTAGTTGAGAGAGTAGAGGTAGCCGCGTAGGAAGATAGGGGTAACGGGGCCAGTGGACTTCCACTAGGCACAAAGGGTTGGCGCTTCCGATGGTAGTACTTCAGAGCACTCAGTAGTGGACTTTGTCGCTCTTTTGAATGCCTTGTCTATGTCATACAGTAATCAGAAGCCCACCCAAGCTTTGAACACTAGTCCAAACTCTACTAGACCAACGCGAGTGACTAGACCACCTGGCTAGACCAAGACGAGAGACTAGACAAGCTCATCGAGGGAAAGTTGGACGAGACCAAGCTGAAGCTGGACCACACTAGTCAAGACCAGCAGAGAGCTTAAACAGCTAGCTGCTTGACTCGACTCTTGACGGAGTGAGACTTTAGTTGAGATCCCACCGGGCGAGCCAAGAATGAGAGCACCTATAGCAGAAATAATGTCGTGTTCTCTACAATGGGTGCTCCTCAGTGCAATGTACATGAAATCTCACTCCAACAGAACGAAAACACTGTACACAATAAATAACATAGCAACAAGCGACTCATTAGTATAACCTGAAGAGCATGGGACTCGACTAACTCAAATGAGCTAGTACAAACTCTGGCTGGCAATACACTCAACTCCAAGCCCAAAACTCACCGGTACAAAGGAGTCAAGACTCCAGATGCAAGACGCTCGACCATACACACTAGACAATGATAACATAGTAACAGGTAACGGGCGAAAACGGCCCCTTGCTGTACCGAAATGGCATTCAAGCCGGCCAGAGCTATCGAAACGAAGACGGGAACGGCCGAACATTCCAGATGCAGAACATGACAGGGGAACAGCTGGAATGGGTGGAACGGGCAGGAAGAGACGAAGGAACGGACGACAGTTTTGAATTTTGAATTTTAAAAAATAGGCGAGTTGCTTGGAGCCGTTTCGCCAAGCTGTCTGGGGGGAGGTTCACACTTAAATCAACTTGCAAGGGGAAGGGGAAGGGAAAGGGGTGGTGTTTTTTCTTTTAAAAGCCCACCCGCACCCCTCAGACTTTCATATCCCTCACTCTCAAGCTTGAGCCTTGAAGCCACTCTTGGTACTGCTTGCAATTTGCATTTAAGAAGGGGGAGGGGAGGGGGGGTGTTTTTTCCTTTAAAAGCTCACACTTCCATATCCCTCACTCTCAAGCTTGAGCCTTGAAGCCACTCTTGGTATTGCTTACAATTTGCGTTTAAGAAGGCTTTTCTCTTACCCAAGGTCAACTCCTTCTTATGGGTGCACCACACCCCTTGGTGGCCTTGCGCTCACACCAAGGTTGCTTTTTCTCACCTCACGTCAATTGGCCTGCCACAATGTACAAGGTCCGCTCTCAATGTGTGGAAAAGAGGAACAAGGGGAGGTTGGACAAGCCCTTCTTTACTAGGTTGCATGTCACTCTTCAAAAACACACATCATTTGTTAAATGCCGGTTGCCTTCTGCTTCAAATAATAATTTTTGAGTTCTTGAGGAAGCCCACATCAATACTTCTCCAATTGCTCCGCCAAGGTGACCAAGCGAAATGAAGCAATTGGGAGGTAGGAATTCCAAAACTTCTTATAGTAATCCTCCTGGATGAGGCTAAAACCAAGCCAACCCACCAGCACCACACCCACCAAACCTCCTAAAACCAGCAGGCATTCAGCAATAAAAGAAGAAAAATAGAAACAAACACATAGTAAAAACAAGCCGCACATGCAAGCGTGCACACACACCCACTCACAAGCAAACACACAACACTAAAAGATCTGTTGTACACACTTCTCAATGAGCTAATAAACTAGAGTTTTTTGTATTAACGTCATGCCTGAGTGATTGCTGTGTAATTAGTCTCTGTAAAATCACTTCAATAATGTTCTTACTATAAATGGTAAATACAAGCAAATACCACATGTACAAGCACACACATACAAAAGAAAAAAGACACAGCCAACCGAGTGTAGAACACACAACATCCAGAAAAATCGCAAGAAATATACCTGCATAGAAAGCCAGAAACAAAAACTAGAAACCAAGAAATACCACAGGCCATATGGTGACTCTGATGGCATCTGTCTCCTGGAGTTGGGAGTCTCGTGTTGCAATCATGGCAGAGCTGCAATTTACCAAAAATGGGATAGGTCAAATGGATCAACGTCTTTAAACCACACAGCCCAGGGTTCAACTATCGCCTCAATCCAATGGAGCCTAAAAACACAAATTACTGTGAAGGTGATCATAACAGTGGCTGCATCAAAGAAGCGTCTACGCTGACCAAAAGACTGAAAGTTCAAGAAATGCTTGGCATAGAGCACGCCCGTTCATCTTGCCTGCTGCCAAAGAGATGAGAGGGCTTGGAGCCATCAGACGGGTCTGCATGTCTGATAAAGCACAATGTTGTGAACTGCAATCTGCATGCAATAGTAGGGCACCAACCTAACTTGCTGGCTCGCCTCTGGACGTTAAAGGGTGATGCAGGATTGCACGAGGGTAAAAAAACAGAGGTCGCCCACTTCAGGAACGAGGCGAGAAAGGTCGGTAGGTGGGTGGGTGTGTGTGTGTGTGTGTGTGTGTGTGTGTGTGTGTGAGAGAGAGAGAGAGAGAGAGAGAGAGAGAGAGTGAGAGAGAGAGACTTACTGTGAGCTTCTGGGGGGGCTCTCTGATGAGCTTTGCATGTAAAATGAGACAAGCACGAGCAAGCAGCGCGTAAACGCGCTCGGTGGTGTAGCTATGCCTAACGGCAGGAAGCTTCCCCGAAAGCGTCGCTGCATTGTTGTTTCCCTCTTCAAGCGCGTGGCAACCAGGCAATGCATTCAATTAAAAACATTTCATATTGTGCGATATCCACACTGTTTTTAAATTGGGAAAATTACCAAAATACCCCTCTAATTTGTGGAAATTCCCAAAATACCCCTCAAATTTCAAAAATTCCCAAAGTACCCCCATAATTTGTCATAAATTCCCAAAATGCCCTTCAAATTTTCCAAAATTCCCAAAATACCCCCGGTTGTGAGAGTAAATTTCTTGAAAAACAAAAAAACTTGTAGCTTTTCATAAGAAGAGTGATTGTCTACCATATAGGATGCTAAAACTAAATTTTGAGGTGGTTATGTAGGCTTTGGAGACGAATTCCTTCATTATTTTAGACATAATTGCCTTTTTTTTGAAGGTAATTTGCAAAAAATTACATGCTAAGCACTCAAAAACTGGTCTCAATTGTCAAACAAGAATAAAGATTAGAAAATCTTGAAGATCCAACAAAAATAGATACAAGGGTATTTGGGAATTTTTGAAATTTGAGGGGTATATTGAGAATTTCCACAAATTAGAGGGGTATTTTGGTAATTTTCCCTTTTAAATTTTACACCCTAAAAGGCAACTTTTTTCCCTTGGTGGACTTGATGTGTAGGTACAATTGCCCACATGAAGGAGGTCATTGCAGTATGCAATTTAGGCAACCTACGTCAACCGAATTAGGCTCTCAACTTTGCGCACCGATCCGGAAGATCGATTTCATGGCATGCCATTGCAGATGGAGAACGTTATCTTAGGCTTTAGCACATGTGCTAGGTTGTAATTGACTCACAACAATACGGGTTAGTGATAGACATAAGGAGGAGGGGTGGTGTTGCCTCTCTTCAATCGATTGTAAGCCGTCAAGCAAGCTACTAAAATCCCAATCCGACAACCACTCTCTTTGAACAGGTGCACCAGAAGAAGCCCATTAATGATAGATGTAAGAAAATTTTGAATCATTGTTTACACAAAACCGGCCTTTATAGTATTTTTAAAGGACAAAGCCTAAATTTTTTTGGCTAGTTTGGAGGGTCACCTTGATGAAAACCGATCAAATTTGGAGGATTTTTGTGTACAAACCGACAAAACCCCTAAAATTTTCACGAAAAACAGAGAGATTTCCAATGCTCTCCTTTTCTTCATTGGTTGCTAAAAAAAATTTTGGTGAACGCTGTTTTGAATGGAAATGACTAAATGTAGTGGTTTTTGTCATTTGTCGTTCTTAAGTTTCTCTCTCTACATTCAATTCTTTGGATAATTAATTTGAAAGTTTGGTAGGTCGGTTGGTGTAAACCTACATTTGACTCGTGAACATCGGAGTCTTACCTTTTTGTGTCAATTCTACCTAAAGGCACTTGTACTGTGCCAAAGTTCCCACATGTGAAAATTGTCACACAGATTGTTTCATTTGTCAAATTTGTCACAAAAGCTTGCTTCTTGAATCTTGCAGTTGCACTTTGACTAAGAGAGAGATTGTATAAAACTTGGCTTTCTAAAGCAAGCCTCCGTGAAGAAAGGTGTTAGTGATACATTTCAAGGCATGCATATGACTTTTGCATGTGAATTTTTGAAGGATTGAAATTTTCTTTGAAATTTTAGTTTGTAAATGTGTCCTTTCATGTAAGAGCCTCGTACGAATTGTCCGAGGAAAGTGTGTCTCGTACTACAATCATGTCGAGATTTGAGGAAAACAGTGTAAAATTAGTGAAACTTAGCTCAAATTGCCAAATCTTCCCCTTGAAAATTCCATATAACAAGAAATGTATAAGGTTGCAAAAATGATTTTTCACAAACACTATTGGTGTGAGTCCTAGAATGCCAATGTGCCCTTGCACCCTCTTTGACTAGTTTCCAACCACCCAAATAGGGTAAAGGGACGAGTCTAAGGCCACTTAAGACATGGGGGCCAATAGAGGGACATTCAAATAGATCATATCAAGCTCTTGCCATTCCGAGTGCCATCCCAATCATAATTTCGATATATTTTGGTAATATTTTTTATATAATATTAAGGTGGTCTTATTTTGGACCTCGGTTCGCTATTGGCCCCTTTACCTTAGCATGGATTGCACTCACGGACTTCCTTCCCTGCTAGGATGAACTCTATAGCCAAAAAGATGTGAATATGCATCATTGATTTTGAGTGGTTGGAATTTTGGCAATGGACATGACAAAAATATAGAATGGTCCATGTCAAACTCATAACCAATGCTCAAGCCATGCACAAGAAGGATTTCAACCTAAGGCTCATTTTTTAAGGCTTTGATGCCCTTATGAGCCTTATGAGGCACTTCCACCCTTAGGAGAAAGGTTAGCACTGTTTTTGTTAAGGGTGATATTTTCAAGATTCATTTTTACCCTTCTAAATTTAGCTTATATTGCTTAACTAAGGGTAGGTTAGAAATCACCCTTTTGAAGGGAATCATTTGGGTCACCTTCACATATGAGCATTGTTTTTATCTACCAACTACCTTGTCATAATAATCATCTTTCTATACCTTGGAATTCTTGGCAATAACTCTTGGGAGTTTGTATCAATCACACATCTAGGACATTGATGTGAATTTGCATCCTTCACAACACTCTAGCATTGATGTGAGGCACTCATTCACAAGAGATGGACACCTCCCTCTGATTCATTTTGTGTGTGTGTGTGTGTGTGTGTGTGACAAAAATGGAAGGTTCGCGGAAAGTGTCGCCAGTTGAAGGGCATTGTCTTTGTAGTGTGTAATGTTGCTTTTCAAAACTTGCAGAGTGGGAATGCTTAACAACCATGGTCCTAGAAAGAAAAAATATTTAGATCTCATTGAAAAGAGCAAAGTAGAATTGAATTTTTTGTGAAGAAAACAAGGAGAGCTTCACTCACGCAAGCATTTTAAATCATAAAAACTAAAAAGGATGTACTATGAGGCCCTTAAATAAAAAGGCCCGTTACAAACTAAACAGGTGAAAGTTCCCTACGACCTGCTTAACTACATAAAGCTATTGAGAGGATTTTTATTTTATTTTTGCAAAACTCACACTGGTGAGTATATTCTCTTGACAGCCACAAAAAATTATAAATTTCTGTCATGCTCGTGCCGAGCCATGACACCTCTAAGAGGTCACTGATACATCGGCTAAAAGGGGAGCCACCCCCGCTATTGAGAGAAATTTAATCATAAGAGGCTTTTTTGTGAGAGAAAACAACAAAGTGACACTAGTATTTACAAACATATGTTATCACAATAAAATAATATGTTTTAAAAGACACGTGTAACAAGGAATATTAGATTATAATTTATTTCAGAAGCATACAAAATATTGATCGGAAAAACACTCGAAGCATTGCAACAAATTGAGAAAAAGAAAAAGGTGAAAAAGGATGAGAACGATTGTGTGTGAATCATGACCCAATACGCAATGCCCGTCTTTAAAGGGAGAAGTATACAATTTACAAATGTCAACAGCCTCTCACAAAAGCCTACAAAAAGTAATAAACAAGAGAGTTTGTTGGCACGTGGTAGTAATCAACAAGCTTTATCCAACGGTCCACAATTGCACTCGAATGCAACCCTTTACGAAGGCCTTATGCCGTCCAAAAAACCATTCAAAAATGTGTGCGTGTGTCTTCCTCTCCTCCGGGGCATGTTTTAACATGCCAAATTTATTATCACCAATTACTATTATTATTGAAGGATATGCTTTTGCTTGCCTTCTACTCTACTCGTTCTTTTTCTTTCATATAATTCTACTCCCAATTATAAGCCTTAAGTCAAGACAACCTATTGAAGTCTTTTGGCCTTTGCTCAACCCATGGGTCAAATATAATTTTAATGCACGGATATTCAATTATTGGCCAAAAAGAGGAATAACTCTTTAGAAATTTGGCATCTTCTTTTTGTTGATTGAAATTTGTCATTGCCCTATTCTATGTAAGAAAGGCATCTCTCTCAATGTTCACAAAAAAGATATGACCTTTAGTGTCTTTTTGCAACACTATAATTTTAAATACCTTGTTTGCTTTCAAGCTTGTCTTGACCAAATATATATTGACGAAACCTTATTTATTTTAGAGTGAAAACCAACATAAGGTGCCTTCATCGATTGCTCCTCTAGGAGTTTGTGATTTCCATCGATTGCTTCTCTAGGAGTTTGTGATTATGAGGAATCCTCTTAAATCTTTCTTGTTTGGTAGTTTTTTTTTGGCTTTCTAAAAGAAACCCTTAGTGTTGGGCTGGGTTAGGGGGTCTTCCATAGTTTTCAATGCATGATGGAGACTTACCTTTCATTTCACATCTTGTCTTTAAACAATAGAATGCTAAATTGAAATTTCACCTTACATAATTTTAGTAAATTTTTCTAACATACAACACATATATGTTTTTTTGCATTCTATTGTTTTAGAATGCTAAAGTGAAGTTTCACCTTGCATAATTCTAATAAATTTTACACACACACATATTAATTAGTTCTTTTTATTTCACCTTTCATTTCACAACTGGCTTACATTTCTTGCATTTTATAGCTTGATCCCAATTAGTGTTAACATTCAAGAAAGTCTCTTTTATCAAGCGGCTGTTGATCGAGTTTCCTCCTCACAAAGGAAAAAACCGAAAATATTAGCAAAAATTTTGAGATTTGCAAAATGTTTGGACGACTTTCTCACATATTTTATCCATTTTTCTTTCGTTTACCATGGTTTGCAACTAGCTAGTCTCGATTTTCAATCGGCTCAAGACTAAGTGGATGCAATCCTTTCCCAAACACTGATACAGTTTAAACAATTCAATCACTTTCTTATTGTTTTTGAAAGCCGTCGTGACCCTTTCACTTGTTTGTCTTTTTTTGGGCCATGCTCACAATTGTGAGTGGAAATTGATTTTTGGCCTTCAGAAGGCCAAAGGAGAGTGGGTGGAGAAGTGGTGCACTTTCTGGATCGTTGATTAAGGATCACGGATTGGCGACATATGTTAAGTGAGCTTGTTTTATAATGTATATGGGTCTTTCCATCATTGTAACTTGGTCCCTTCTTTTAATGCACAATTGACTTCTTTGTTTTATAAAGATTATATTTTATTTTTATAATATAAATGGGTCTTTCCCTCTGTCATAAAAACTAATATCTAACCAACCCAAATGATTTTCTCATATTAAACTGATCACTTAATGTGGGAGAATAAAGGGGAACAAGGGTCAAGATATAGACATGTGCTTTTAAATCTATCTCAACACGGGGCCATTGGTAAAGGGACCCAAATGAGAGATGGTCTATCAAAGAGCAAGGCTAACCAATGGAGCATAAGACCTTAGGGTTAGCTTCATTGAAGACCTCTAATAATATGTGTAAAAGTCCTTTGACCTTAGGTAAGCTAGGGCTGAGCTTGAGGCGCAGGAACCCGACCCAGCTCGAGGTGCTTGTCCTGCTTGTCATACTTGATGACTAAGGTGCTTGATGATTGAGGTTCTTGAGATGCTTGAGGTGCTTAATGATTGAGATGCTTGAGGTGCTTGACATGCTTGAGATGTTAGGGTTGCACTTGAGGTGAGAACCCAGCCTAAGCTTAAAGTGCTTAAGGGCCAAGCTTGTGGTGGGAACTGGGCCTATGCATGAGGGGTTGAGGTGTCAAAAAGTCAAAGATTCAATCCCTACAAGGAGGGGGTGAGCCCTACATGAGGGGGGATGAGAGAGAACACCCACACACTCACACAAGGCATGCATGGTACAAAGAAAGCAAAAGAGACACTTGTCAAGTTCCTCCTCATATTGCCCTCATTGTGTGCCTGAAGCCTATTGGTTGGCCACCCAAGGGATCCAATGATAATTTAGGAGATTTAATTAATTTATTTTGCATTTATCTAGCCCTCTCTCTCAAAGGGGAAAGGGGGGACACTTGTCTCAAGGCTACCCTTGCTGCTTGTAATGCCTCCTGCTTATGATTGGCTAGGCATGGAGGGGTCCAATGAGCTTCAAGCATGAGCTACAAGGGGGGGTCGACCCAAGCAAGCTAGGGGGTTTCTTAGTGGGTATACTCACCCACACACACTCACAAACACTCTCATTTTGTGCTAGGCAAGGTGCAAGAGCTCCATCTCCTTCTCCAAGCTCCTTGAGAAGTTGAGAGCCTACACCAACACTCTTGGCTATGGAATGCAAATCCAACCAAGAGCTATGCTTCAATGCTTAAGATTTCCATCTTCATTACTAATACTATTATGTATGCTAAGCAAGAAGAGTGATGATAAGTGAGGAATTATTTCTTTCTCCTATGGAATACTTCTTCTTCCTCTTCCCTACCCTCATTCCCTGCTAGCTCTCTCCACTTTCGAAGGTGTTTGAGGTCTTGGGGCTGAGGCTTGGGATAGTTAATGCTTTCCACAATGTGCATGTTATGCTTATTGCAAGAAGGCTAATGGTTTATTGCAAGTAGATTAGTTACTTAATGCAAGTAGATTAATTGTATTGCAAGGTAGATTAATTGTTGCTTTAGGCACAAGTTGATGCATAAAAGTATACATCCTTATGCACTCAAATGATTTAGGGAACACAAAGACTAATGATGTTCACGAGTTCTTGACTGTTTTTAAGCTAAGGTTGATTGTTGATATTATGCAAAAGCTTGGTGTATGAAGCTTCCATCTCCATATTGCCAAAGAAGTCTCAAGGAACACAAAGATTGTATTGTATCAAGTCTCTCTTAATGAGAGAATCTATAATACAAATGCCTTTTGGAGGGGGCACCGGCTCCACATAAATCAGGTCCTCAACTGTTGTCATATTCTCTAAAATCTCTCTCTCTTTCTCTCTCTTGCAAAGGTATTTCTCATGCCTAGTTAATTAAGTGTTATGATTAAGTTGCTACTACCAATTAAGTTCACCATCTATGCTCTCAATGTTGCTCACTCTAATTCTCTTAATTCCGCTATTCTCTAAGTTCATAGGCGATTTCCATTACACCATCATTGTAATTTGTTCCCTTTATTTAATGCTCACCTGATTTTTTTAATTTTTTGAATCTTTATTTAGTTTATAAGTTTTATAAATGTTATATTTTCTTTTTAAAATGTAAGTGTTTCTTTTCATCATTGTAATTTGGTCCCTTTATTTAATGCTCACTTGAATTTTTTTAAATCTTTGTTTAGTTTGTAAATGGGTCTCTTCATTTAAGGATCTTATGACTTTCTTGTCAACTTCTTGATTTAAAACATACTTTTTTCCTTGTAAATTTTCTCATTTGTAGACAATTTCTAACTAAAAAAACTATAATAGTCCTTAAATGAAAGAATTCTTTTATCACTAAGATTTTTTATAAAACTTTTGGTTTTGATATGCAAATTCACCTTATTAGCTTTAGAATTTTTACACAACCAAGATTTTTTTTTCAACTTTTTGTTTTGATATGTAAATGTCACATTGTTACTTTAGTGCATGTATTATTACTAGGGATTAGGTTTAAACATTCTCAATATTCATTTCTATCCCTTTTTTTTTTTGGCAACACTCACAATTGTGAGTGTATAGTATTAAAAACAACAAAAATATACACCAATCCTCAAGCTCAGACCGAGCCTTGAGGATCAAAGGATTACAAGTTATCTGCTTGGCAGAGAAACCACTACTACTCCTCGGCTTTACTTACTACAAAATGTTATACATTGTTGTAGACCAGTCCTCTGAGGCTTGTTTGCCTCCGATCATGTGGATCATCACTCTGCTCTCTTGTATGACTTCCCAAAAGCTTGCCATAGCGAGATCCCCCTCAAACACGTGGCGGTTCCTTGCTTGCCAAATATGGTGCAAGAAGTAGTACCTGATTACTTGAGCGCAGACAAGAAGAGCAGGACTTCCTAGCCTGTTACTACCAAAGAACAGATCATTCTTGAAGAACTTAATTTTCCATGTCCTTTGAATCCACTTGCATATTTTCCCAGCCATGCCCCTGATTGCCTATCCCATGAAAAGGTGGGCTAGGTCTTCACTAGCTATTATGCACCCCGAGCAACAATCGGACCCGATGCCTCTTTCTTGTATCTTCATGCCCGTTGGCAAAGCACCCCACATCACTTTCCACAGAAATATCTTCATATGTTGAGGCCACCTTGGCTTCCACATGTTCTCCATGACTCCCTCCCACCGTTTTTCCGACCAGTGCCTCTTCCATAATTTGTTGAGGGGTCTACACCAATTAGCATCGTGCATTAATGTATGGTAAATTCCTTTAGAGTGTGATTTCCAAAAGAGGATACTCTCGGGCCATCTCCAAGTGTCCCATTCCAAATTGGATTCACAGATTGGCATCACCACCTTATCAAGCTCTTTCATCACCCTGTAGACTAGTAACGTCTCAAAGCCATTCAGTTGATATTGGATGGCTAAAGAGTCAATAGTTTTCCAGAACTTCATGTTGCCATCCCAGAATTGCTCTAGTCGAATGAGCCCCTTATTATTCACATTCCTGGCCATTTCTATCCAATAGGGGCTTTGTGGCGGCCCCAATATTTTAGAGAGCCAAGGGGACC
The DNA here is from genome assembly GCF_014529385.1 of Adiantum capillus-veneris. Lineage (NCBI taxonomy): Eukaryota > Viridiplantae > Streptophyta > Polypodiopsida > Polypodiales > Pteridaceae > Adiantum > Adiantum capillus-veneris. The sequence goes on along the minus strand of NC_140955.1, from coordinate 53,368,589 downwards.
ATTGCAAAATGGAGTTCTTAAAGTATCTAGTTACTTCCCCCCATTCCAAAACCTCAGCTGCACTTTTGCACTTCCTCATCAGCTCCCCTGAGAGTCCACCAGATCTAAGATAAGACCAGTTCAGGGCGAGAAGTTTGTCGTGCATCATAAACCCCTTCCACTTTCCCCCTTTCGATACCAGTTTTTCTGCATCAAGCATTTTCTTGGTCATGATAGCCCAAGCTTGGTCCTGTTTAGCCAATGAGACCATAAATTTGGCACAAAGGGCCTCAACATGGGATACAGGGTTAAAAATGTTGAGCCCTCCTTGGTCTACCGGGCGAGCAACTACCTCCCATCTAGCCCACTGCAATGGCCGGGAGGTTTTCATGTTGTTCTTCCAAAGAAACCTTTTCACTGGTTTTAAGAATTATTTCCAGTTACACTTAGCCATCTTGAGCACGGGGATGAGGAAAGCAATATACGGGACTCATATAAGCATTGATCACTCTAATCCAGCTTTGGAGGGTAGGAGAACGAACTCCCACCTTCTCATTTTGGCGCTTATTTTATTGAGGACCCATTGAAATCTTTGATTGTGGGTTACGTCCACCTCTACGGGGGCTTCCAGGTGGCTAAATACACTCCCTTTCGAGATAATCTCTCCTGTACAGACTGCAGGGTCAAAAGAGTCGTTCTCCGACAGGGAGATTAGTCTTGACTTCTCTATACTGCACTTGGATCCCAAGGCCACGGCAAATGTTTGCACAATCTCCAAAGCTCTCTTGACAACTTGAGGGCACGCCTTCAAGAATAGGAGTGAATCATCTACGAACATTTTGGCCAATAGTTGGTCGTTGCCCGGCAATGCCAGACCTTGAATCTCTCCCCGCGCAGCACTGGCTTCGAGCATCGTAATGAGAGTATGCAACCCGATGGCAAAAAGAAAGGGGCCAGGGGACAACCTTGCTTAATAGACCTTTTAACCTCAAAAGAGCCCACAATTTTGTCATTAAACAGAAGCTCTGATTGGCTGCCAATTGCAAGTGTGCGTATGAGGCGACAAAGGCGAGGCCCAAAGCCTAGAGCTCCCATGACTTCTTCTATATAGGACCATTCTATCCTATCATAGGCTTTGTCGAGGTCTAGCTACAGCAAGATGCACTCTTGCTTGGAGAAAGATGCTACTCTATTCCTACCATTGCTGCCAAGATATTGTCATATATAGATCTCCCTTTTGATGAACCCGTGTTGATGGGGAGGGATGATCCAACTCAGGAGGGGGGCAAGTCTGAGAGCTATCACCTTGGCAATAATTTTGTATGCTACGGACATCATCGTAATGGGACGTCGATGTTTAAGTTGAGAGCAACAGATCTGTTTGGGGATCGGCTTGATAAGCCCTCTCTTAACACTTGCATCCAACGACTCTTCGGAAACAGCTAGATTGGCCATCCACGTACCTGGACCCTTGAGATCATCCCAAAATTCCCTAAAAAATTCAACCGTCAGTCCATCCCAGCCGGGGGACTTTTCATTGCCAAGAACTTTTAGTGCTGCTGAGCATTCCTCCTCAGAGAAGGCCTTTTCCATGCGGTTGGCTTCCTCCTGGGGAACCTTCTTTTCAACATTTCCAAGTAAAGACGCTCGGGATTCTTCCACTTCCTGAGATTGGGTCTCTAGCTGGCCGATAATCTGGTTGAAATACTTGAGCATAAGTGCAACCATCTCATCTTGGTTTTGAATTGTATTCCCTTTCTCATCATCGAGCACTTGCACGCGGCCTTGACTTTTCCTCACTTTCAGAGCCCTAAAAAAATGTGCTTGGTTAGAAGGCTCTGGTTGAAGGAAAGTTTCTCTAGAGAGCAATCTCGCCTTCTTGATTTCCTCCAGCTGTTCGTTGGCCAGGTGAGATTTAGCTTCAAGCCATCGCTTGTGCTCATCTTCGGTAGCCAGTCCGGTAGCCTTTATAGAGGCTAATTGCGCTACCTCCTCTGTGAGATGTTTGATAAGTGCCTCATTGGTTTTTTTTTACCCGAGAACCCAAAGTTTTGATAGCTTTTTGTACACTCCAAACAAATAAATTCCAAGCATTAGGTTTATTCATTCCCACATCTTTTTTGAGCTTTCCCAACGCTTTCTTTATGATGCTTCTGAAGAGAGGGTCTTTAAACAGGTGTGTCCCTGTAAAACAAGAAGCTTTTTCTCCCCTCTCGGGGATTGCCCCCCCCCCTTCTTCTTGTAAGTGTAATGGCATGTGATCGGAGAGGCTTTTTGTTGAGCTTACCTTCATCTCTAACGTCTATGAGATCCAGTCAGCTTGATGAGAGCAGTAGCATTTGTCCAGCTGGGAGACAGTGCGAGCATATTGAAGGCTAGTGTAGGTGAATCCAGACATGATGTTCCATGGGCCCACTTCCCACAAGTCAATCATAGCCCGCTTCTCACACAAGCTCAGCCATTTAGACTTTTCTGAGCCAGCCAGTAGACTGGCGGAGCCTGTTCTGTTCTTGCCTTTCTCGACCATATTGAAATCTCCAACCATGAGCCACTCCCCTTCGATCGGAGTATCCCCGAGCTGCATCCACAATTTAGCTCTATCCTTTGTGTTGCAGGGCCCGTAAACATTTACTATGGTGATAGGTCGATTGTCCCATCTGATTCTAACCCCAAGGACTCTTCCGGAGGGGTGGTTAAGAACCACCTTTGGCTCCAAATCTCTGTTATCCTTCCCCATAAAAGATAAATTTTTTTCTTGCAGCCTGTTTTCTCTTACAACGAGCATCCAAATGGTGTTCTTGGATGGCCCAGCAATTGACTACCTTCTCTTTCTTCACTTTCTTTCGGTTAATAGCATGCATCATTTTATAGTGTAATTTATTTTATTGATATATTTATACAAGAATTAGATCAAATTATAAACTCTCACTAATATTTGATATGCTTTATGTTTTCATGAGGTCAATTAATATAACACTCATACATAAGGGCATAAAGAAAAGCGAAGATTTTTGGTGAGTGCACCCCCACTCTCTCACTTCGTTGGAGTCGAGGCAGCTCTCTCTCTCTCTCTCTCTCTCTCTCTCTCTCTCTCTCTCTCTCTCTCTCTCTTCTCTGTAGGCCGCCGTAAATCTTTACCTTGTTTATTTTTTGCCATACAATTGTGAGTTGAGATGTTATATTGTTTGAGAGAAGAGTCTACAATCAACCTCAAGCACTACATGTGCGTTGAGGGGAGATTGTTTCGGTAGCACGAGCCATACACAGAGCCACTAAGGAAGACCTTTGGAGTAGCCGATGCAACTAAGTGCAAGTTCCCAGTCTGGGTGCACACCACAATGGCTTGGTTATGCGATCTCCTCTCTCCTAGGATTAGGTCCTTTGTATAGAAAATAATATTCTAGGTCTTTCGTAGCCATTTGTAGGTTTTGGCAGCTAGACCTCGCATGGCAGGGTAGTTTTTGAACAGATGTAGGGATCCTTCGAAGCTGTTTTGCAACCAAAGCAAGAGTTAGTGCCAATCCCTCTAGCATAAATCTTGTTTCCGGTGGGGATGGCTCCCCACAGTACCTTCCATGTAAACATTTTCATGAAGTTTGGCCATTTAGTCTCCCTTACGACCTACTCTTTCGCCATCGCCAATTTTCCTTCTATACCTTGATGAGAGGATCATACCAATTTGCTTTGAAAACAAGAATGTTATAGGTATCTTGGGTTTTGGGGAGTACAAACACTCTGTCTTTTGGTCAATGCCGTTCTTTCCACTCTAGATCTGACCCAATCATTGGCATATGTCTAGGGGATAGGGATTCCAAGTCACTAGTGACCAACAATATTTCGTAGAGACTCAAATTATGTTGATTTTCCAATTTCTCCAATTCCTTCCAGCAAATTTTTTTGTCCTCCCAAAAATGTGATAGTTTGGAGATCCCTTTGTTATTCACCTTACACGCAACTTCCCTCCAAAACGGGTTCAAGGATTCCCTTCCAAGCTTGGAGAGCTAGGGGGACCATTGCAAAATGAAGCACAATTGAGGATGTTTTGTTGCACTTTTGTGAAACTTCCTCAATGCAGCCAGCAAGCATAAGGAAAGTCCAGCTATGCGCCACAAATTTATCATGCACTTTGGCGTCCTTCCATGTGCGTCCTTGAGAGACAAGTTGTGCTTTGTTTATCATATCCCAGGCCTTGACCATCCATTTTTGCCTTTGGTCAGTCAATGATACAACTAGTTTAGCACACATGGCTTTTGCATGCAGCACAGTGTCCAGTATCCCAATGCCACCTTGGTACTTGGGTGTCACCACCCATTCCCATTTCCCCTATTTCCAATGAGTCGTGTCTTTTGTGATGTTCTTCCACAAAAACCCATTTAATAGGTTTCAAAAATTCTTTCCAATGGCATTTGCCCACTTTTGGAATTGGAGACACAAATGAGATGTAAGACATTAATTACAAACTCTATTGTGGAAAGGGAGGAGCACAAACTTCCAACTTCTCGTTTTGTTGTGGATCTTGCTCAAGGCCAAGTCACATATTTGGTTATCCTAAATGTCCACTCTAAGTGGATCACTAAGGTGTTTGAACGCAGTGCCCTTTCTGATAACTTCCCTTGACCATTTGATGAGGTCAAAGAGTCACTTTTTGAGAGCGTGATCAATCTTGACTTGTCAAGATTGTAGAACAAACTAGAAGCAGTAGCAAATAATTCAACTATCTAGAGAGCTCTTCTTAACAGCTATGAGTTGGATTTGATAAAGAGCAGCCAATCATTCGCAAATAGTTTTGCAAGCGATTGTTTCCCCCTAGTGGTGACAAACCTTGAATTATGCATTTTATCGCATTGTCCTCCAGGGAGGTAACCAGAGGGCGTGAGCCAATTTCAATAAGCAACAACCTTACTTCATGGATCCTTCAGCTTCAAACATTCCTACGATCTTGCTATTGAAGAGGAGCTCATAGTAACTTCCCTCCCCAAGCGTGTGAACCATCGTGCATATTCTAGGTCCAAAGCCTAACTTCTTCATGACATTAACAATGTATGACCATGAGATTCTAGTGTAAACCTTGTCTAGGTTAAGTTTCATGAGAATACAATCTTTCTTGGTGAAATTAGCATACTCAATTCCTACCATTGAGGCTAGAATGTTGTTATAAATATGTCGTCCTTTGATGGATCCATGATGATGGGGGGTGCTGACCCAAGATTGGAACCAACCTCAATGCAATACCCTTAGCAATGATCTTGTAGGCTATAGACATCATAATAATAGGGCACCAATGTTTTAAGGGGAGCAATATACTAATTTAAAAATAGGCTTGATTAGCCCTTTTTTTCAAGCTGGCATCCATGTGTCCCTCTAACAAAGCGAGAACAAAGCCTTGTTTGCTAATTGTGTTAGCAAAATTTTAAGATCCTCCCAAAACTCTTTGAAAAATTCAATTGTCATTTCATCCCACCTAGGGGACTTTCCCTTCCCCATTGCCTTTAGGACAACCCATCATTCATTATCTAATATGGGCCTCTCCAAGGCTCTCGCTTCAACATGTGCCACACTATGCTTTACAGTGGCAAGCATTTGAGTTCTCGCATCCTCGACCTCTTGTGAGCAGGCTTCTGGTTGACCAATAATTTGACTGAGATGGTTAACCTTATCATTATGGTCACCGATTATGTTTCCCATCTCCTCCGTTATTAATGCAATTGAGTCCCTTCTTCGTTTGATTTTTGTAGCTCTAAAGAAATGAGCTTGGTTGGTTGTCTCGCACTTAACGACAAGAGTTCTGGTTAGCAGCCTGGTCCTTCTAATCTCTTCAGCTTGTAGATTGGAAAGCTGCATCTTGGCTTCAATCCACCTCATGTGCTCCTCCTCTAAAGCTCTACCATCTTGCTTTCTTTTTTAGAGTGTTTCCACTTCTTCTTTCAGCTGTCTGTTTTTTTCTGCTTCAGCTTTTTTAACTTTAGGCTCTGCTCTTTTTATCGCTAACTAGATGATGTGCATTAGGGAGGAGGGCCATGCATGAGGGTTTGCTGCATTCACATCATTTTTGAGTTTGTGCAGTGTCGCCTTAGCAAGGGACCTGAAGAGAAGGTATATAAAGAGATGCTCCCTGGAGACCAACTTCTTCTTCTTCCCTTCCAGAAAGCAATCATCTTCATGAGCCCTTGCAATGTGAAGCTTAAGGGGGAAGTGGTCCAAGATACTCTAGGATGTGTCAACACTCGGCACCAGAAAGGAGGGAAGCCAATCTGCTTGATGAGAGACATAGCATCTATCCAAACAAAGAAGTTGTGTTGGTATATTGGAGACTTGTGTAAGTTAAGCCCGGGGAGCTACTCCAACCAACACTCCATAGGTCAATCAACACCTATTTCTCACATAGAGCCTTCCATTTTTACTTTTCCGAACCTACATCAAGATAGATGAGCCAGTCTTATCCTTTTGAGCTTCCACCATATTGAAATCTCCCATGATGCACCTGTCTCCTTCTAGAGGCAGATCCCTAAGATCTAGAGCTCTTCCCTTGGCGTTGCATGTAGCATATATGTTCTAGATGTGAGTGGAGATGTTATATTAACTTGGTAAAGAATGTACAAAGAACCTCAATCATTACATGTGCCTTGAGGGAACAACTTTTCCAAAGGGGGGTTGTACATTTCATAAGTAGGAGACCGTGATTATTCCTTACCCAACAACTCCTACTATAAACCAACGGTTTGTTCCTCCCTAGCGGACATAACTAAGTATTTGTTGCAACTTAATGCATGTTTCCATTCTGCGGCTTTCACAACTAACCCTACTCTAGATCCAATGAGGTAAATAAGGTTAGCGCTTTCGCACACCATATCTTTGAATTGCTCTACCACAACCTATCGTTCAAAGACCCATAAGTTCTGGGCTTTCCAAATCTCTTTATGATAGCAGTACTTGGTTAGTTGAGTACACACTAGAATAGCTTTGTTCTAGAGTGTTACCCCTCCCAAAACTAATTCATTTCTAAAGGAGAGAACCTCCTACATCTTTAGCACCCAATTACAAACTTTGGTGGCAAGACCCCGCGAGGAAGAGTAGTCTTAAAATAGATGCAAGGGGTCCTTCAAGGTAGCTTTGCATCTAGAGTAGATGTTTGTGCCAAGACCTCTTGCAAGAATCTTATTTCCAATTGGGCTCGCTCCCCACAATACCTTCCAATTGAAGATTTTCATCGAGCTTGGTCATTTTGCCTCCCATATGTTGAGTACACACTTCCATTTGCTTCTCTTTTGACCAATTCACCCTCCAAAAATTGATGAGATCAGAGTGAACCAATCCACTATAAAGATCGTCTCTTCTTGTTTGGTAGTCTTATTGTGATCGATAATCAAGCAGTTGATTGAGCATGCTATTGGTATCTCATATTCAACAAAATCCATGCTTATTGTGAACCTCAGTCATTACCAAAAGCGTGTACTGAAATTGTGGATGACAAAAAGGACTCGATTAAAATTCTCTCTCTTTTTCTGTCACAAATGGACAATTTGTTGATTTTTATACGAAAACCTGTCAACTTTATTTGGTTTTATTGAAGACCGGCTCAAACTCTAGCTAAGATTTTGGAATTTTGGTGGTTGATGGGTGTATCTCCAAAAATGTAACTATGATAAATGAGTCCAAAATAAGTGTATTCAATTTGATAAAATTAAAATTTTAAAGTAAAAAGAATAATTTTCTATCTCACAACATGTTCATATAGGGGTTTTTGAGTACCCTTTGCACGCGTGTGATATATATGACTTCTTTTTTGTGAACCCTAAGTTTTAGCTAGTAAATAATACACTAAATGTGGCTCTAGTGAATACTAGTGCACCTTTCTTTGATAGGCACTAGTAGGCGTGCCAAATTTTGTTTGATTAGATGGAATCTTAGTAGATCCTCCTATGCCTTTTTGAGGGTGAAAAGGGGAGACATGGCACGTGGAGGGGGAGAGAAGAAGAAGAAGTGAGAGAAACATTGAGTGTCAAGAGTTGAGAGAGAGAGAGAGAGAGAGAGAGAGAGGGAGCGATTTTTCCATGTGCATGCGACGTAGCAGGCAGAGCGCCAACTGGTATCGAGAGAGAAGGATTTCTTAAATTGGGAATTCCAACAAGTACAAATAGTGCCACCACACGTAAAAGGGTTTCCTTGTTTGAAATTAAAGGTTGAGCTTATGTAACCAAGCGCAAATGGCCTATGGACATTGAAAAACTACCAATAATCCAATTGATCATTTTTCTTTTTTGGTGTGGTTGTCAAAATCTTTATTTTTGGGCAAACCTGACAATGGTGAGTAGATTATATTAGCATAATTGAAAAGCTACAAATTCCTACCATGCTCTTGACGAGCCATGACATCTTTAAAGGATCATAGATACATCAATTGATAAAGCCACCCCACGATAATGGATGAGCCCACACTTTATACCCATGCAAGTCACTCATTGTGGCACCCATGGTCTTGTTTCTCTCATCATAGTTCATCTGTTTTTCAATGGCGATGATCACTCCCCTGCTTTCAAGGAAATTAGCTATTTCCATGGTGTTCTTGAAGATCCGACAGTTCCTTGCCTTCCAAACATGTTTGAAGTAACAAAATCTTACGATTTGTGTTGCGATGAGCAGCACTTGGCTCTTGAACACCTTCCCTCCCAAGAAGAGATTGTTCTTGAAGAATGCTATTTTCTAGGTCTTTTGAACCCATTTGGAAATCTTTCATGCTAGGCCACAAATCGTCGGGCACTCCTTAAAAAGGTGAGGGAGGTCTTCACTAGCCATTCTGCATTGTGAGTATCTATCTAGACCAATTTTCTTAGCAACAAGAACCTTCACCCCAGTTGGCATGACTCCCCATAACACCTTCCATAAGAAGACCTTCATCCCATGCGGCCATTGAGGGTGCCAGATGGTCATCACAATGTCTCGCATCTTGACATCGGCCAGTGTTTGCCCCATTGCTTGTTAAGCGGGGAGAACAAATCCTTCAAAGCCATAAGGATGAGGTACACTTCCTTAGCCTTCGATTTTCAGGAAATGTCTGTTCTTAGGCCATTGTCATGCTTTCCACACAAACTTGGATTCACAATTTGGCAGACACCACCTATTAAGCCATTCTTCTAGGGCTCTACTGATCAACAAGTGGTTGTCAAAATCTTCATTCCCTTCTTGTGGATGAATAAAATGCTCTTGGGAACTTTTACAACTAAGTGTATCCATGTAGATTGCATAAATATCAAGACACGAAATAATCCACTTCATTAATATTTTGTGTCTTGATATTTTTTGCAATCTACATATTACACTTACTTGTAGCTTCTATAGTTAGCATTAAATAAAAAACATAATATGTTTTATCAGTAACTATGCAAACTTCATCGAAGTTGCATATTCTAGTCGCTATATATTCTAAGAGTTAGTTCACATGAGAGTGTGGTTGGCCAATTGACAACTTGACTTGGTGAGTTCTCATGGAAAAAATCATAAAACGTGAGAGAGTGGAAGAGGTTTCTTTTTTACAAAAAATGAAAGGAAAAAGTAGGTGAGTGAGAATAGAGAGAAGTGCAAAGAAGGTGAAAAGTCACTATGGCCTACGTAAGGCTATTGAGAAGAATTTCATAATAAGAGGCTTCTTTGTGAAACTTGTGGTGTTCGGGAAAGTCTTTTTCCCTAGGTGGCCTTGTTTCCTCCTCCTTAAGATGCAAACGGGCACTACTAGTAAAATCTTCCAAATTTGCAAGATTTTTTATCTATTTCCTAGTAATTTTTGTCAAATTTTCTCCCTTTTTCTTGGTTTCAAACTAGCTTATCTCAAATTTGAACCGGCTCTAGGCTAAGCTGAGACAGACCTTTCTTGAACACTATGTGAAAGAGAAAAATAGAAAGTGACACTAATATTTTAAACCATGTGGTATCATAATAAAATATTATGTTTTTTGAAAAAAAAGTGTAATAGTGAACTATTTAAATTACAATATATTTCAAAAGCATAAAAAATAGTGATTGAAAAAACACTTGGAAGCATTGTAAGAAATTGAAAGAAGGTGAAACTTCACTTCACTTTGGCATTCTTATAAAATAATATAATGAAATGAAAGGTGAAATAAAAAGGTGGCGAGATCACGAAGGATGTTGAAGTTAACACTAGGGCTGTGTGAACATGAGCCACTTTTGTGGCTATAAACTACTTTTTTGTAAATTCTTGTTCTCATAGACCACAAAAAACCTCAACCGAACCAGGGATTAATTCTTAAGGCATGTTGGGAGTTGATAAAAAATAAAAATAAATAATTTCATGTAAAATTTTAATTTTTTAAGAGCCATCTTTTAGATATAATCGAACAAAAATCTCTCAAAAGTTTTGTTATCCCCTGTAGACCCCTTGGAAACCTTCAAAGCACATTAAAACTTCTTTGAAAAATACATGGATATGTATACTATACAATGAGAATCTATGCATATATTATTTTTGAGAAAAAAATTGTTGATTTGTTTTAGGCTTCAAAAACATGTATGCTCTTAAATTTAAAAGCTACTTTTGTGGCTTCTTGCTGTTTTTAGAAAACTATTTTTTTTTTAAATTACACTTTTTTGGGATACATGGTATACTAAAATTTTCCTTTATGCCATAGGACCTCGATGATATCCTATGATCAGGTTTTCTTGAGAAATAGATAGTTTTAGAGCCAAGTTTGTAGAATAGGTGCTAAGCCAGTATTGTGGCTCAAACACAAACGTAGTGTTAAAAGGGAAAAGTAGTGTTAAAAGGGGAACAGATTTGTGGGGAGTATGTTAACATCAATGCTTACAATCACATGTCATTTTTGTTGTCTTTTAATATAAAATCATATTGTCTTTTAATATAAAATCATTTTTGTTGTCTTTTAATATAAAATCATAAATCACAAATTTCTTATATATTACAAGTGTCCACTTAAACAACAAGAAATGTGCACATTGGCATTATAAAACATAAGAGAATGAAAGTGACCTCCTGCTCTTCTCTTGTCTCCTCTACATGTCCCTCAACCTTTGCACGTAAAAAAAAAAGCTCTCTCTCTCTCTCTCTCTCTCTCTCTCTCTCTCTCTTTTCTTCTTCTTCTTTTCCTTTTCTCTTCCCCAAGCCCTTTTCGTGCTCTTAAGCCAAAGGCTTTTCCTAGATTCCCCCTAAACAAATGGTTTCCAAAATTGAACACACTTCTTTGCTTGCTAAAAAAAAAAACTCAATTAATTTGGTCTGAAGATTCTTAGGGAATCTTTGAATTGTAAAGCAAAAGTAGAGGTGCAGTCGTGATCATCCCCTCTGCAGAAAGAACCCATCCCCAATCCCCATAGCTCGCCATCGCTGTCTACCTTAACCCCTATTCCCTTCCCTGATACGCACCCCCATTCTTTGCGCATATGAATCTATCTCTCTCTCTCTCTCTCTCTCTCTCTCTCTCTCTCTCTCTCTCTCTCTCTCTCTACTCCTCACGATGCCTTGCTCTCGTCCAGACGAGCGCGCTTTGAGAAAAAAATATCTTTGTCACGTGCCACCCCTCCCTCAGGTGGCCTTTGCCCTCCTCTCTCGCAATGCCCACACGATGTAGAAAACATCTTGTCATCAAAGTTGAGCAAAAGTAAAATCTCTCCCTCCCCCTTTTGCCTTTAGGCGGCATTTGTCTCTCTCTTCTCCACACGCCATCGTCCCCTCGGCTTCTGTCGACCTTCGCGAGCACACATGGCACATCTTGCATCACTTTGAGGGAAAAAGGAAGGGGAGAGAGAGAGAGAGAGAGAGAGAGAGAGAGAGAGAGAGAGAGAGAGAGAGAGAGAGAGACTATGCTCCCCTTGCGGACGTGTAGTAGTGGGGGAATCCCAAAATCCGAGCAAATAAAATCGAGCCAACCATAAACCGAGCAAAATTTATAATTTTTTAAACACAAAATTGAGCAAACCATAAACTTTGCAAAACTTACAATGTTTTTTTATATCCTTGTGCCAAAAACCTTCCATCAACATTGAAATTATCCAAAAAGGTGTATCGCATCTACAAACCAAAATGGAGAGCGCAACAACTAAAATATGCCGCACGAGAATATTCGAGGCAAAAGTTAATACCCATAAGCGCATATCACCCAAAAAACTACTTCTCAAAACCATTGCAAGGTCCACAAGCCTTCAAGGCTGCATCAGCACCCGTGAACCTCCAAGTGCTTGGACTAACTCCAATTTTGTTAGAGCAGCCTGATGAATGAACTCATGAGCATGAGGGTCAAGGCCAAGTACTTGCAGAAATATGAAGTAAATGTGCTTACATGGCATATACACAAAAGGCGCTTGCTTTCTCGGTTTTGAAAGTCCTCGCAAGTACATATAGGAAAATCTGACATTGTCACAGAGTATGTCACTCCCTTTGCACTTGACCCCACAGTCTTAACGTAGAAAACATGTGTTTCATTGCAAACCACAATGACCTCTCGCACCAACTCTGCTGCCATGGTTCTACCCACTTCAATCTTGCCATGAAACTCCTTTGTTAATTGTGATCTCCATTTCACAATCTTTCCATCTCTAAATTTGGGACGGATGTTGCTAGCAACTCTTTCGTTCAATGGAACTGTTTCATGCATTCTTGTTGCTGATGTCACTACTGCTTGCAAAACTAAACCATTGGCTTGCAATTGCGTTACCTCTTGAGGTTGCAAATTTTTTCCCTCTGCAACCACCCAAACATCGGGAGCTGGACCTAGCGGCCCTTCAACTATGTTGTGAACCTTCCAGGTGTGCATGTTATTGGAGTTACAAAACCAAATGAACCCTTCCACAAGGCCTCCTTGTTGTGAACCACATGGAGGATATTTTCTGCGACCCCAAAAACAAGGAGCTGGCACCCCTATTTTGGCATCCATTGAACAATCATTAATGGACCGCCCACATCTATCTCCATCTTTTGACACCACACCAAAACAAGTCATATTTTGCCCAAGTTCTATTCTCCGTATTGCCCAAGTTGACTTTGCTACATTTACTTTGGGATATGGGACATCCCTTGGAGTTTTTTTTTTGGTGCTGAAGCCCACCAATTGAAGTTGTCATTGTAACATACTCTGGCTTGTGGCTATCCTGCTCCAAGACAATATTTGCATCAGCAAAAATTGGCCTCTTTTTTCTAATACTCTTTTCTTGGAGTATATTTCTATTCATTTCAGGACTATTGACACCCATTTCATGCATTGAACAATGTGTGAGGTCAACTAGTTTCTTTCCTGCTGCCACTGAAGCAGATAAAGGTTGGTTCATGAAGCGATCTGCCAAATCTTTAATGCCAAGACCGGTGGAGCTACCAACACCTTTCAAATAGGCATTATATTTCACACTTTGAAGCACCGCTAAAGCCATATCTGCACATGTTGCCTCATACAAACTTATGTGACCCTTATAACCAACAGAGGCATGCATACTAGTATGTTTTGACTCACACAAGTTTGTGTTAGGGACAAATATTCCTGCAGCATCTTGTAATACAAATATTTTCCCCCAATGAGGCACTCGTACATCCCACCAAGCCAGCCATGTCTCCAACAAAGCAATCTCCCCTTCAATGGCCATTCTTGTTTTCCAAAATCTTCTAAGCTCTCCCTTACAATGCTCAGCCACATTCTCTGTAGGTGCAGTTCTCCACTTGCGGCACAAAATCTTGGCTCCTCTTGAAATGTGGGACGGATGCACTTGCGTGTATGTCGAACCATACTTTTCTCCCAATGAAACAAACATGATCTCTCTTTGTTTGGAATAGACCTCTTTGCTCCTCCAAAATAAACAGTACGCACAACAATCCAATTGGCACTTGCTTCATCTGCCATAAATCCCCTGAACTCTGGCTTATCAAAACCGTGTTCCTTAACCACATTGTTCAGCATCTTCCAAAATTCAGTTTGAGCATATTTATTTTCCACGCTAAACTCAACAGTTGCAATGGTGAGAAGCTCTCGTACGTAAGGGTCATAGACATGCGCTGACATAGTCGGCCATCCTTGTACACGGTGAACATGATCAAAGTGCACCTATATTTGCTCTAAATTACCTCCAGGGTGCATCCAATTCACCAAATCAACTCCACTGCCCGGTCCCTTGATTGACATTTTTAATACATGAGGTTGTACCTTATCACCCAATTGGCCTGGGAGAAGGATACTATGGATGAAAGGATATTTGCACTTGCTTTTCAAGTCAAGCACTGGCTAAAGACCCTTTGAAGTGATATTCTTTGATCTTTTTGCAGACTCCAAACTTCGTTCCACTCTCCTTTTATTTGACAAGGGAGTCATACTGTCAAGGAATTCAACAAATTCCAGATCTTCAATCATAGCACTTGTAGTTGAACCTGCTCCAATAAGATTTTCGATGATAAGGTCATGAGTGGTGGCCCGCTCCAATTGTTTTGCAGTCACCAAAGGGTCCCGACTTGCACAATCAAGCAACATTTCATCTATGGGACTTTCAACCATCCGACTCCTCTCTTCTGCACATGGATGATGATGTTCTCCAAGATGCAAAGCACACCTAGTACAATTATGCTTATCTTTAGGCAAACAATAGTAAATAACTGCAGGACATGTAGAAACACATTCTGGAATTTGTCCACAAGGAGTGCATACTAGTGTGCCATACTGAGAAGAGATCAATCCTTTAGGACTAGATTTAACAAGCCGACCTCGCCATTGAGACTCATTGAACATATTTGAGCGCAAATAAAATGGACAATCAATGTTCATGCAGCGCAAATGCCCAGAGCATCTACTAAATTTGACAACACCATTAAAACTATCACTGCTACAAGTGACATACTCCGTCCACATGTGACTATCATGTCTTTGCTCCATACCACTCATACCCAAAGAATTACTAGCTGGCGGTAATTCAAAAGCAATATACCCTTCATAATGAGCTGGGAGCTCATAAGTACAGACCACTTTCTTGGCTTGATGGAGGGCAATATATAAATTTCTTTGAAATGGCATGCACTTAATCATGTCAATCACACTTGCATTGATCTCTGAGAGAGGTACTTTCTTGTCTTGAGAAACTCTGCCAATGCCAGCATCAATCTGATCCTCACTTCTCATATCCACCTTGTAGAACTGGTGCTGCTCATGATCAAGCATAAAAGTTTGTTCACCATCTGATGATATAGTAGCTTCTACCTTGACTTGCGCTCCAGATAATGTTAATGGACAAAGACAAAAATTAGTATCACGAAGCTCAAAATGTTCTTGCAAAGAAGCAACTGTCAAAGAATAAATTCTGGTATCAAACATAAGCACTAGCTTCTGTCCACGCCCTGGACCAAAAACTGTAATCTCCCCATGTGTTAATAGTGTGATGAGAAGAAGGTAAGAAATATTAGAAAGCAGTGGCATGGTTTTGATTGATACAATGGGTCCCTCTTAAAGTAGACTAATATGCTTAAAATCCTATTCATAACTGCAAGCCGCCAAGAGGATTGCATTTTCGTGTTCCCAGGAACAACAATCATAGCTTTATAAAATATAGTATAATAAAAATAATTCACTTTGAGTTTTAAGATTTTCACTGAATCGTGCATAGTAATGACAAGCGAATTTCACCTACCCTCTTCAATATCCCATGCACAAACCCCAAATACCCTCTCCAACCGAATTTTAGAGTGTTTGCACACTGTTGAGCTACGGGCATGGTCACCCGAGGCTTAGTTAGAACTAAGCCCTGGCAATCTCTGACAAGAGCTCAGAACTTCCACCTTCGACAGCAGCAGGTAGAGAGATGAAGATTGATGCACAGGCAGGAGAGAGAAACCTGGTGTTGACCGACAGTGATTGGGAAGAGTTTTGTGACTATGCCTTTTTAGGCATAGTTAGAGAACAAAGCCGGTCAACAACTGTCAAAAGCTGGCAAGCGCCAGATATGGTTGGCAAAAATAACCAAAAACTAAGCCTCGTGTGACCATAGCCTAATGTCCATCCCCTTTTGGGGTGGCCGATTGGTTGTTGCATCCAGTGCTAAAGCCCGCATGTCGTTGATCAGGGAAGATTGGCCGCCCATTGTCATGTCCATGCCGAGAAC
Organism: Adiantum capillus-veneris; assembly: GCF_014529385.1. NCBI lineage: Eukaryota > Viridiplantae > Streptophyta > Polypodiopsida > Polypodiales > Pteridaceae > Adiantum > Adiantum capillus-veneris. Next base: position 53,352,515 of record NC_140955.1, on the reverse strand, counting down.
TGCGCCACCAATAATGACTTGTTACGTGCGTCTCCCACCTCAGCACATGCATGAGGTGCCCAATCTTGAGCACTCTGTGTGTAAACATGCTTACATTGAAACAGTGTTCGGGAAAAATCATTTTCACAAACAAATCTAAACCGAATTTTACAATACCAGCTAGTATGTTTGTAAACTTACACTATTTTCCGTGTATATTAAGCGGACACTTTTCCCGAACACTGCATTGAAAGGGCAAGGCCATCAAAAGATTTTTTATTGCGATTTTTTTAATAGGTCTCTTGCTCCAATATGTAGCCTATTCTTAGTAGCGTTTAGAACTCTATTGCAATTTTTTAATTAGTCTCTTGTGCCAGGCTGTAGTCTATTTTTAGTACCATTTCTTGGCAGATATGCGTTTTTTTAATAGGCTCCTGCTTTTTTTTACCTTAGCATAGATTCTTTTTTTTTAGTAGCGTATTCATAAAGGCATTAAAACCTTTTTTTAAAGGCTTCGCTTACCTGCTGCATCCACGCGTGCAAACTTCAACGCTATTATCTTGCCAGCAACTTGCACTAATCTCATGGAAATCTTGCGTTGATCTAATGTTCAGCTTGCGCTTCAGACTCAGAGACCTTGTCTCTTGCGTCTCTTGCGCTACTTCATCTTACGCCCTCTGAGGCAATCCTTCTCTGCAGCAAGAGACAATCTCCTTCAAATCTTGCTATGCAATCCTTCTCTGCAGCAAGCAATCTCCTTCAAATCTTGCCTTCAACCTTCAATCTCTGCAGCATGCCTTAATCGCTAATGAAACCCTAAACCCAAGCTCGGAGTTCGAATACAAATCGTCATGGGGAGAAGGGAGTCTTCCTCGGCCTGAAAGTATACATAAAGAGTTTGAAATTCAGCTTTCTAAAAGACCAAATCTTCAAGTTCTCTCTAATAAAATGTTCTACGTTTGGGAGGGTAATCATAGAACGGTAGCTTGGATGGATGCTATTAAAGAGAGATTCTCCACTGATCGAGAAAAACATTGTAGTGTGCTTTGTACAGTTATTGATCCTACACGAGCGCCAGAGATAGCTCTTCTTAGTAGCTTGCAAAGAATGAATTTGTAAGTTTTATGACTTTCTATATATTTTAGCACAAAATGTCTATGTTATGTTTTTGAATTTGTATGTATTGTATATGAACTTGGAATAGCATGAACACAAATGCTCTTATGGTCCCCCATCTTAGGGATGAGCTTGTCAACTGCTCCCACATTTGTGCAGCAGATCATGAAGCTTATGTAACGGGGCTTCCAGAAAAAGATTAAAATGTGATTACTGCAGTCCGTAAGAAATACTCGAAGGATGTGGAGCCTTGGTATCCACTTACTCTTCGATACTTGGGAAATTTCTTATACGATGTAAGTGTCTCTGGCTTGCTTTTCAAGAAAGATCTTATGTTTGGTTTTTTTAAAAATTACGTGTTTCCAATTGTGTGTTGAAGGATAAAATATCCAAGTAATTGAGCCAAAGAGTATGTGCTATTTTTTTGTAAATTATTTATTTTTAAGTATGTGTTGAAGGTTCAAATGTCTAAGGAATTGATCCAAAGAATAGAGCAAGCTAGGCAGACAATGACAAATGAAGAACTTATAAAAGAGGAGGAGAAGATATTGAATGATTTAGCACTAAAATATGGAGAGCGCGTTGGAAAGGTGGTTGAATTATTTTTGTTTAGGTGTTTTGCACATAGTGTAATAGCTGCTCAAACTTGGTTTTTTATTCGTTCCTCAAATATTGGAGTTGCTGAATATTGTTGATCTGAATCTTGGACCGGATTGGATAGTTCAAGTTCTTGCACTCAAGTGGGGTCCTGATAGTTGGGCTATGCTTGAGAAACTGAACTTGATTGCTATGCATGATGCTCCTGTCTTGAGCAAACTGTTATGGGTTTCCTTGCTTGAGGCAGACAAGATTACTAGAGCATCTTATGGTTTAAAGAAAGGAGATCATGTGTATTGCATGTAAGTAAATTTTCTTTTGACATTCAAGAATCTTCGATGTAGGATTGCTAGCTTTTTGTGATTGTTTTAGATTTTTCTCATCTTCCTTGTTATGTAGTTGGATTCGTAGAGAGGGCTTCTACAAAGGATTTTTGATAGGGCCACAAAGTTTGTGGAGGACTTAACCAACATTGTTGGTGGTATTTGGTTGCCTCATGATTGCTCTCTTGCCTCTTACTTTGAGGAGCTCAAGTTTGAAGCACGACCCTATCTTTTTCCTTTGGAAACCTCTCTTGAAGCTAAGACAAAAGATGTTGACAAGCAAGCTATGAAGAAAGTGGACACAGTACTGATGGCATCTCAACGGCTAGCCTATAGGTCAAGCTCATCATACTTTTATTTCAAGCTTTTCATAATTACAAAGTTTGTAGTGATGTTATTTTGCTTGATTGTTTTAGATTTCTATTATCCTTGGTTGGGAAAGGCTTTCTTCCAGGGATTCCATTCTTAGCTAAGCAATAGGCACAACTATCTATTGGGGAAGCATGCATGTACTCCCCTTCCATACATAAGCTCACTACTTGGGAGATGGAGACATGTCCATGGTGGATAGACATGGCTTCTAGGCATGTATTGGCGAGAGAGAGAGAGAGAGAGAGAGAGAGAGAGAGAGAGAGAGAGAGAGAGAGCTTCACGATACTATGAGAGTTGGTGGCACATCCGTCGATGTGCCTCTGCCTCCTAGAGTGAATGAGGTGATATCAGGTAAATGGTTACTCAAAACAGTCTCAAAGATAATTTGTTGAAGAGCTTTAAACTCTCTTTTTCCTTAACTTATTTGTTTTACATACTAGTGATATTTTGTTTTTTTGCTTTTTTCTAAGCTACAAATACTTCTCACAAGGGAAAGGACATGATTCTTGAGACTAGGGTGGATGAAAACATGGAGTGAGAGCATGGTGAGCTATTGTTTACGATGTAGTCATTTGTATGTTCATTTATTGGACTTAATTCACTTTGATTAGCCTCTTGTATCGCAGTAGCTCGTGGGGAGATTGTTGCAAAGAAAACCATTTCTTTTGTCCACATCATTGGTATTCCCTTGTCTTCTCTGTTCTCATTGTCTGACTCACGATGCATGGCCATTTCTGGGGACTACATAGCCATTGCTGCTGATTTTAGGGCCAGTGTTCGACATCCGGCATGGATTCGTGTTCATGAGCACATGGGATCTGCACGCTTTGATGGGACCTTGTGCGTGCGTGGTGGGAGAACAGTCGCATGGGCTGCTCATTTTATTTTTTTGGATCTTCCCTTTGGTGGCTCCCACTTAGCCTCCCCTGTTGTGCCCCTTTGGGATATTTGTAGTGAGGATCATGTTCGTGCAGGCATGCAACTTGCATATTTGATTTTGTCAGACTCTGGGTGGTTGTTGATCATGGTCTCTATGACAGGTTTGTGCTTCAATCATAATTTTATACAATACTTGTCTATATTTTTGTTGTGTGTTTTCTATTGTGACTTTAGAAACCTTTTGCAGGAGATACCATTGGCTGGGTTGAGAGATTTTGTCGTGCATCAGAGATGGCTATTCATCGTCGCATTGTAGTCCTTCATCATGGAGCTTATGGTTATGGTAATAGCTTTGGTGGTCGGATTGAGGAAATGCTCTTCTACATAATTAACTTGTTTGTTTCTCATTTTGGTGTGTTATTGTTATTTTTATTGTTCTAATTGTCTATGTGGTGGTGTAGTGTCATTGTTCTCTCTTACTTATGGTGCATAGGATTGACATGCAACCACCTTGCTTTGTGGTTGAGAGCACTCCGCTATTCAATCGACTTGGTATGCAACCTTTGGATTCTTACATGATGCACCATCTTCCAGAGTCTTCTCTAGCGAGATCATCATCCGAGAGCCATGGCGTGGTGGCTTGCAACGAAGTCATTCTTTTATTGCATGTTTTGTGGAGCTTCTTTGTAGGCCTGGAGATCTTTGTTTGGAGTTGGGACGTGGTACAACACCCGTATTGGCAGCATGTTTAGGCACACGGCGGGTGTGTGTTGCAGTCGACGGTGACGGTACTTTGATTTCAGATTATGTGCAACCATTATTTCATCCTAAAAAGCGAAGCAGAGAGGGGGCCTCCACCTCTCTTGATGTTGATGATGTGGGTGACATGCCTTCGCGTGTCAACCCCTTTGATGACTAGTGAGAGTCCACCTTACACTTCATTTCCCCCCCCTATTTTATGTTTCCATCATACTTTTATGCTATTTTGTCACCTTTTGGTATCATTGTTCAGTATTTGGAAATTATGGATAATGATTCAAACAACAATTTGAGATTTCTTGTGTTTCAATGATGTAGGTTATGTATTGCTTACATGTGGATTGTGAGACTTACCTTTTTCTTTTTGTATGGAAGTGTGTTGCCAGTTTATGCCAAGGGGATTGCAAAAACCATGGCTGCTGATATACGATACGATTTGACACCCACAAGAAGCGTGAGAGGCGCAATGTCTTTCTTGATGATGAGTGTGACTCTTAATAGTCACGAGATAGAACCGTAGCATTTCTTGTTGTTATTAGAGTGTAGAGGCACGACATGTTGCTCTCTATATTCCACTAAATATTCCACTTGTTATCTTACAATTTTAAAGAAATCTCTCTTTTTTGGGTATGAGATATGACAATTGTCTCTTAATATAGTTTAGAAACTTTGTAGATGTATGAGCATTGTTGACTAAATTTAAAGTTAAAATTAAAAATATGGTGTTGAATGTAGTTGTGGATCATTGCATGGTTTGTAATAGCTTTGCTACCTGCTTGGGTTTCTCATTGCTCGACATCAAGCCTCAACTGCACAAAAGAATCTAAAGTCTAATTTTGAACAATGCTATTGCTATGATTACTTACGGATTCAAGAAAAGATTCTCATTTTGAACAGTGTTATCGCTATCACTTAGGGATTTAAGTAGGATCTTCATTCATGTTTCTTAACAAAGCCCATTTGGTTTCTTTATTCATTTGCTCGGATTTTCCTTCGCTCGAGAAATCTTGCTCGCCACATGGTAAGACTCCAGTAGTGAGAGTCTCTTGTCCCCTACCCTATTTGTACATTATTGCCCTCCCTTGTCTTGTCTTGTCCATTGCTCATTTTCCTACCCTATCCCCACACTGCATCACCTCGTTATCTTTAGCCCTACCCACCTTTGGGAGATATACCTATAATCTCTCTCTGAATTGCGCTCTCTCTCTCTCTCTCTCTCTCTCTCCATCCATCCACGTGCCGATGATCCTTTTTTAATGTCAAAGCCAATTGAGCATCTCCAAAGACTCCTTTAAAAGAAATGTTTTCAAAATTTATCAGACCTAGTAATACTCAAAGGGAGAGTTTGATGCCCCACGGTATTGTATTCATTTCTCTATTTACCTTTCCATCTTCCTTCCAAGGTTCTACACCCTTCAATTGATATCTGCTTTCGCATTTGTTCGATCGAAACAAACGAGGGGAACTTGCCTATGTGAATGCTTCCTATGCAACTCTTTATTGCTATCACAATTGATGCAAAATGTAAATCTCTACCATATATAATGGAGCTTAGAATTTTTGACGAAGGAGAGGGCCTCCAGGTGTCACTCATTGGTTCATTTCAAAGAGAACCTTACAAAAAATCCAATCTATAAGCAAAATTGAAGGATAAGATTTAAAATGTTAAGATTTTCCCTTTCTGAGTGCCGCGAGGGTTTTTGCTTCAGCTTAGGAGGGCGCGCATGAGCTAGGGAGTGCTCCGGGTGGCTCTGCCTAGGGTTGCGGATGCTCCTGCTGCCTCAGGGGATGACGAGCATGGCGAATCCAGTGCTGTCGGGGAGGTGCCCTACTGCGCAGGTGTTCAGAGGATGTCCCCGAGGTGGGGAACCCTGGCCGATCGTGCTCTTTCTCTTCGGCATCAACCTCGCACTACCTATTTTTGGACAGCGGGGTTGGCGACTGCCCCTTCTTCCTTTGGAAGAGAATGAAGTCCGCCAAGGAAATCTGCGATGGTGCGGTTGGTGTTTGCTTGGTACGGTTGCTGGCTTGTCTGGCTCGGCGAAGGTTATGCAGGGGTGGCATACCTGCATCTTCCTGGTGGCATCGTTGATCCTCCCATTGAAGGTGCAAGGCTCTCCTCAAAAGCCAGGGGTGGATGTGTTGTCTTCGGCTTGGAGTTGGTGTTTTCGGCTGTTGTTTCTTGCGATGGTGATGGAGCTCTCAGGCTCCCCCCTTATGCGGAATGGTGTGTGGATGTTGGTCTTGTGGCCCATCTCTGATGGGTGGTGGTCTTGGAAGTCTTTCCTTGTTGATTCCTTTGACGGCTCGGTGGACATGCATGTGAAAGTGACAGATTTCCCTATTTGGTGACATTCTGGTGCTGGTTCTTCTCGGCATTAGCAGACGTCTTAGGTGATGGAGTTTGACTAGTGTTCTGCGAATTTATGTGTTGTCGATCAGGTGGCTCTCATTATCAGCCGATGTATGGTTAACTATGTAATGTGATGTTTGTCCCTTGAGGGGGTGGTGCCATGGCTCGTCATGAGCATGGCTTTTTGGCTTTAATACATTAAACATTCCCAATTTGTGAGTTTTGCAAAAAAAAAAAAGATTTAAAATGTTAAAGTGAAGGGTAAGTTTGTATGAAATGAAAAGTTGTTGACATGTTGACAATGTAAAGTGAAAAGGCTTTCTACTCTAAATAGAATAGGGTAAGATTTTAAATGTGAAAGTGAGATGTCAGTTTTTAGGAAATGAAAACCTTTTGACAATGTAAAGTCAAAATACACATAACACAAAAAGGTAATTTTAGTGAAGATAGTTATTTCATAAAAAATATTTTTAAAATCTATATCTATACTATACATAATGGAGCTTAAAATTTTTGATGAAGGAGAGGGCCTCCAGGTGTCACTCATTGGTTCATTTCAAAGAGAACCTTACAAAACATCCAATCTGAAAGCAAAATTGAAGGGTAAGATTTAAAATGTTAAAGTGAAGGGTAAGTTTGTATGAAATGAAAAGCTATTGACATGTTGCAAGTGTAAAGTGAAAAGACTTTCTACTCTAAATAGAATAGGGTAAGATTTAAAATGTTTAGGGGGCTAGACCAATTCTTCTTATGCATCATTGTTTGATAAATGCTTTTAGGATACGAAAAGCAATGGGCGGAGGAAAGGTGGGAGCAAGTAATGGAGGACATATGGAAGCCAAAGGTTCCGTAGCACATGAAGGTCTTTCTATGGAAGGTAGTTTGGGATGCTCTACCAACGGGGGTGAAGATTCAGGAGAGAGGGATTGGGTCAGATTGATGCTTGGGGTGCAGGATGGCTACTGAAGATCTGGCCCACCTATTCATGGACTGCCCAACTATTAAAGGCCTCGCAGGGAAAATATGCAAGTGGGTCCAAAGAACATGGAAAATTATTTTCTTCAAGACTGACCTATTCCTTGGAGGCAAGAATTCGGAAGTCCTGGCCTCCTCGTCAGCACTCAAATCGTCAGATACTTCTTCTTACATAATGTATAGCAGACAAGGAACCGTCGTGTGTTTGAAGGAGGTTCTGAGATGGCATTAGGGCCAAAAACGACTCAAAAAGGGTTGTTTGTTAATCTAAGGATTAAGGAATAGTCCAACAGTTATTTGACACGTATACAAAAGTATGGCACTCTTGTCTCCTCTATTGTGGGTTTTGGTGGTCCTATTTTGACGGAGAACCGCTAAATGTCTTGATCACAAGGCTGAAACTGCTATATTTAGGTGCTTTTGGCGAGAGAGCTCATTAAATTTGCGGCTCAAAGCAATGAAGTCTCGTCTTTCATTCTATTTTATATTTCACAAAAGCGTTGTCAAAAGATACGAAATCTATGTCAGAAGGCTCTCAAAACAAGAGCATTAATGACAAATCACCTACTTTTTTCAAACCTATACCTTTCTCGCTCTCTAGTTTGTGAGAGGTTTTAAGTCTTTCCGTCTATAGTTTCTTTCTTCTCTAATCTCTGAGTTTCCATGGCGTCTTTTGCACGTCGCCCTTCACATAACATAACTTCTTGTGACTTTCATAACGTTAGAGAGGATGGTCTTTGGAAGTCCATATCTTTTCGTGTGAATGACTGGGTAACATTGCTTCCTTCATGCAAAGGTGTACACAGAGTGAAGAGAACTAAACGCGATAAAGTAAAAAACCATTGGAAAGGTCGTGTTCTTGCTTTCAAAGTGACCGACAATGGCTGGCTAGCTAAGGTTCAACATGTGTACATGGCCAAGGATATGGTGTTAGACTGGGAAGAACATCCCACACTGCATTCTTACTATAAGTACAAAAAAAAACTATTTGATACAGTGAATTTTTTTCATTATCCCATTGTTTTTCTCATTTTTTGATTCCATTCCAGATATATTTCCTTCAACAGCTGTGGAATGGCAGCCTGTGGAGAGTCTGAGTGGGACGTTCAAAGCAATGCATAAAGGGATTGCAGATGCTATGTATGCTGACAAGCCACCTTCCTTTTACAAAACAATGGATTTGTTTGTCTATTTTCCAGAATACAAAGTTCCATCACGAGAAGGTGCATATGGAGAACTACAACAGTTACCCATTCCCACCATAAGTTCACTTGATTGGGAAGCTCCTGATGCATGTACTATATCAAGCTTCAAATCCAAGATCAAAGAAGACATCCTTAAAGCTATGTCTCCGGGCAGGATATCAAGAAGGATTAAAGTTCAATGGTTCTTGCCTATATATGTCTTTGCGGCATGTTTCAAAACAATGGATTTGCAGAGGAAAAAGACGATGTGGCTTAATAGAAGACTTTCTATGACTGAACTGGATAATGTTCTTGGAGACGGATGAAGCACCAAAGAAACTTTCCATATTGGTGACAACATTAGTTGTAGAGTAAGCCCAAATTCTATGTCTATCTCATATCAACTATGTCGTCAATCATTAGTTCTGGGCTACGACTATAGGAGATGGAGAAGTAAATTAGGTAGTTGGGTTCCTCTTGACTCTGAGGAAAATTGTCCAGAGTTTGAACTAAAGGTCACAGCCCATCCACACACCGAGTATAGAAGCCTGATAGTAACAACAAATTGGAGACTAAATGATGTTAGAGAATCTCTTGAGTTTCTTGATGAAACATCTCCCGAGTCTAGATTCAAAGTGGATGAAATTGTGGTGAGCACAAGGATGGAGAATTCAACCTCTTGCATCACATGCCTTCCCCCAAAAAGAGTTGTATTTGAGCCACTTGCAAGGACTTGAAAAACCAAGTTCAATATTGTAATCATTTTGCAAATATATTTATCTTTTCTCTACTTATGTTGTTTTAAACTTACATGACATCATGATACACATTTAAGAATCGACAATTGGTATTAAGTATTTGAAGTACAAAATTATGAATCACCAAAGGGTATATATATATGTTCATATGGACAAAATGAACAAAAGTGTACATAGCTTTTGTGGACTATTCAATCATGAAATTCCACTTTTCTTTTTGCCTGAGAGGATTCTGCATCCTCAGAGACCCTTTTCCTTTTGTGTTCAGAAGGGGGTGAAAGTTCAAGAGTGGGTGGTGGTGGTGACTTGGCAGGGGTTGGTGCTTTGGGCTCCTTAGGACTGGCTGGCTTGGGTGATTTGACAGCTTTCTTTGACAACATGAATGGTAGCTTGAAAGGTGAGCTAGGTGCCTCCCCCTTATTTTTCTTAAGTGTACGACGCTTTTGAACCTTGAATTTCAATGGTGAGTGGAATGGATGGCCCTTTGTATCTGCTCTTTTTTTTGCAGGGCTCTTAGTGGGACTCTTTCCCTTGGCAGTCTTCTTAGTGGGACTCTTCCCCTTGGCAGGGATCTTCTTTTTGGTAGGACTCTTCCCCTTGGCAGGGATCTTCTTCTTGGGACTCTTCCCCTTGGCAGGACTCTTCTTGTGATCCTTTTTCTTTGTATGGATCTTTGCAGGGTTTTCTTCTTTTGATCCATTTTCTTTGCATCCAAACCTTTGGTGGCTTTACCTTTCTTTGGTGGCAAAGGAGAATCTGGATCATTTGGATTTATTGATCTTTCCAAAACCATAGAAACAGCCGTCTCTCTCACCCACGTGACCCAAGACTCTGGATAGTCATGCAACTGAAAAAAATAGAAAAAGGAACTAAAGGACATGACATACATACATAAAACATCAAAATAAATACATGAACCACACTTACAATGAGTGTAGTCATCCGGAACCTTGACTCAAGATATCTCCATGCATTTGCAAGCACCCTCCATCCACAAGATGCTGAGTCTGTCTGTAAAGGCACTTTTTGATTGTAGTACTTGAAAGCTTCTATATTGTAATCCTTATTTGTGGTACTTAGGTGACCAACAATAAGTTTGGCAGCACTGCAAGAAGACATTGAATCAAAAAGCTACTAATAGAAAACAATGGGCCATCATCAAGCATAGATTATGCTTCATACTTACAGTTTACTTTTTCCATGGATACTTGACAATGAATTCATAAATATAATATCTTTCTCCAAAAGATTGAAGATAATAAGACTCCAATGTCCTCTACAAAATAAAAAACAATTAGCTAAGAATACCACAAAATGTTAAAAATAACATGTAAGGAGTTAAGAATTACCCTTCAACATAGGGGTATAATATGTAATTGCAGGTCAGCATGTTAAAATCATAAAAAAAACTTGAAAGGGTTCCTTGCTTGTTGAAAAGGCACTGTGTCACTAGAGGGTCAAGTATGGCAATTTGCATAGCTAGAGCCTCTGGAAGATCCCTCATAAGACACCTGGAAAAGGAAACACAAGCCCCAATGAGCCCCTTGTGCCTGTCTGCCATGCACATGCACTAATAATTAGCAAAGCAACACACCTGAGACAAATATAGAGCACAGTGTCACCAAGCTCAATGTTGGGATTTACAAGCATACTTGTGTCTTGAGGGAATATGTCCAAATATGCCTCAGTATCTCCAAACAAGGAGACATCCACCATCATTTGTCCTGTGACTTTTTCATAAAGAAGAGAGTTGGATGCTCTTAAAATTTCAGCTTGCTCTTTAAGGATAGCATCCTCGGATATCATCTCTTGCTCCCTCTCAACTTCCTTTCCTGCTTTAATATCCTGGGACTTTCTTGTCTCGTACTCATGTGTAACATCCTCAATGACAACCCCAGAATCTTTCTGCTGCCTGGAAGGAGGGATGTTTAAAATTTGGAAGGCTCTAAGATCCTCACTAGGAATGAGCTCAAGAGCCTTATCAAACTTGTACCTTAGCCTTGACACAAGCACAAAATCTTTGCTCATAAGTGTGACCCTATGAGCAAATGCAGCTGCAATGTAGCTATCATTCATAAAGTCTATGAGAAAATCCTCAGCAGCTTCCTGAAGGCACATCACATCTTGAGATTGCCACCTTATTGAGACAAAAGTTTTGATATTCATCATGCTTACAAGTCTATCAGATATCTCCTTGACAAGTCTCATGAAAGAGAGCTTTGGAATCAGTAGACAAGTAGACTTTTGTGCTTTTCTTATTTCTCTTAGGGACTTCACCTGCTAATTCAATCTTTTTCTGGAATTGGGCCTCTGATGAGGTAGTGGAGGGGGTGCTTTCTCTGCATCTTTCTCAGCATCACCTATTTCTGGATCAGTTGGGGCTTGGTAGACCTTCCTTGCAGTTTGCTTAGTCCTCGCCATTTGGGTAAAAGAACTCACCACGCGACGCGTAAGCCACAACCTTCAAGGTGTTTCTATCGCGCTGTGTGTGAGGAGAAGGGTGACAACACGACGCGATAGAAGGGTGACCCAGGCTGTGGAATAGGTACGTATCGCGTCGTATGTGATCACCGGAACATCCAAAAAAAATTTCACAAAACGCCCTGCACGGTGCGATAGAGGGAGCAACCACACCTTAGAACATCATCGTATCGTGTCGTATGCGAGGTGTGACATCTTTAAGCCGAGCAGATCCCCCGCACGACGCGATGAGAGCCTCACCTGACCGCTGCAACATATGCCTATCGCATCGTATGGGAAGCCATGAGTATTCCAAAAAAAAGACTTTCACAATGCGATAGAGGGCACACAAACACCTTAGGACATGGTATAGAGCGAGGGTATGCGAGTTGTGAAAATGTTTAATTAGCCGAGCAGCAACCCCGTACGACGCGATGAGAGGTTCACCGAGACCCTGCAACTTGCGCCTATCGCGTCGTAAGGGATGCTAAGAGTGGGAAGTGGTAGGAGGTGCGCCCACATGCCCAACACTTCCGGTCGCATCGTTTGAGAAGAAACTTGGCTTGGCTTAGTGGACGGATGACTCGAAGTGCGGGTAGTTGAGGACGACACGACGCGAATGTCGAGTATGGGAGAAAGCACAAAATGAGAACGTGACAAGGGTTTATATACATAAGACTGTCCGTACGACGACCGTTGTGCGCAGGCCACGTGGCACGTGTGCATGGCTGACACGTGTCACTAACGGTCATATTTCGGATGTTATATAAAGCTTGGTCTCGAATTTTAAGAATGTTGCACGTTCACTTGTCGCATACGACGCGGCATATTATCCATTTTTGTGTAATCCTTTCGCCTCACACGATCTCATCCTTTGCAAATTGCACATCGGTGGCCCCTATCGCTTCTTGTTTGCTTTGTTGTGGCTTTGTCTCGTACGACGCACAGGGAAGCAGTTCGAAAGGCTGGGTCCAACGCCTATCGCATCGTTCGGTGTTGTTTTACGATTTGGTGTGGCTTTGTCCCGCACGACGCGTAGGGAGGCACTTCCAAAGCCTGGGTCCAGCGCGTATCGCGTGGTCCGGGGTTGTTCGTTTTGCTGTGGTTTTGTCCCGCACGACGCGTAGGGAGCAAGTTCCAAAGCTTGGGTCCAACGCGTATCGCGTGGTTCGGGTTTGTTATTGACACTAGTACATTAACGTTGGGCGTATTTCCATACCTTGTACCTAGCTTCACCTGTCGACTTTTCCTCTACCATGATTGAAGGCCGGGAGGAGATTTTGGAGGAGAGTCCAAGTGAGAAACTATTGGTGGCTGTGATGGATGGTGGTGACATAGAGGTGTACACCAAAGCATATGAAATATTCAACCCTGTGTTTGATCTTGCAGCTTTGTTAGACCATTTGAAAGACTTCTTGGCAGAAGAATTCAAAGAGTTTGAAGAAGCAGTTGAAGGCAAGTGTTTGGTTTTAGATGGGAAGGCTTATTGTCATCTAACCGAATATACTACAAACTCACTTGAGAAGAGCAAAGTAACAAGGAGGTTTGGAAGATTTTCTAAGAACACTTCCTTTGTTTGTCCACCTACCATTTCTTGTCAATTACATTTAAAACCTTGTAACCTTGTTCCAAAAGAAGTTACTTTTCTTTTCTTTTTGTTCCTTAAAGTTGACATGCAAGGCAAAGCTGATGAAGTGAAAGATACAGATGAGGCAACAAATAAAAATGTTTCCACAGTTTTGCAGCTTGAGAAAAGTGAAATTCTAGAAGAGGAGGAAGTTGATGTTGCAGCCGAGGAGTAGGAGAGTGCAAATTTTGATGTTGCTCAATTTAGAGCTAGTACTGTCATTGATGAGCCAACAGATGAGGTAGAGGTATCTGAAGCTTCCCTTACTATTCCAAACCTTCCCTACTTCTTTATCAATGGGAAAGAGTATATTCCTCTCCATCATATCCAGTGTTTTCTTAATATGAGGGAGGACTACTGTATTGCAACCATTTCTGAAGCTTTTGAGGTGGCCAAAGATTTTATTGACACAGAAGAAGAGTCAAAAGAGGAGTTTTTGGCACTTGATCTTCATACATCCAATAAAGATTTTTTGCCTGCTCTTGATGCACTTGCTCTATGCATGAGAAGAGTGGAAGAGGAAAAACCTTCCCTCAAAGATGAGGATTTTGAGAAGAGGCTTGTTGAGCTTGGCATCCAATCTTTTGGTAGAGACTTTAAGCTGAAAAAAATTGGAAAGGAAGTTGACATAAGAGAGATGACCGGATCATGCAATCTCCTTCAAGAAAAAGTCATTGCTGAAGATGAATTGCAAAAGGTGATCTCCCTACTGAAATCTTTTTTTTTTTTCAAGGTAGTTTTAATTACTCATTATCTTGTTTTGCATATTGAACTCCTTGAAAAAGACAATTTTCTTGGGAGAGCTAAAGGCTCGAGAGGGAAAGCAATAGAGGGCTCTTCAAGAAGGGATGCCTCCTCTCTCATGCACTACATGCCTACATTGGATAGTGCCACCTTCTGTGCTTTCCACATGTAGTATTCTGAAGATCCTGAGTTGCCAATGTTTGAACTGAAGATATTGTCAAGGTTTTTAGGGTACACTCCCCTTCAAATCAATGCAAACAAGATTATGCTACTTGAGAGAGCAGCAGCACTTCGAATGTTTGGATATGCTGCAGGATTCAATGCCTCACGAGCAGGATACTTTCTTTGCTACTCTAGCTATGTAGCAGCAGCTGAGGAGACAAATGTCAACCTTCTTGGGGGCTATAAAAGAAGAAAGTTTTTGAGATATAGGGGTGACATGCTTGGAGATATAAAAAAAATCAAAAACTGATGTAAATTTGACAATTTTTTGCACCAAAATACCTTTTTTGAATTTGGATCTCTTTAGAAAGATTCAGTACAAAGTTTCAAAGTGAAGCATTAATCTCAGATCTGTGGTTGAGCATCATGGTTGTTTGATCTCATCCGTTGTAATTGCCTCCTATAGAACCAATTGAATAATTCCTTTAGTGCATTGCTCCTTCTTTGTCCACCTCCCTTTCTCGTACATTTGAAAAAAGAAGTCCTCGCTTGATAGTGATATTTTTCCATTCCCTGAGTATTCCATGTTGCAAGGGGTCCTTGTTTTGAAAAATATGGTCCATGCAGGTACAGAATATGCTAAAAATAAAAAAAAAGTTAGTTGAACTCAATAGGATGCAAAGTAAAATACTATCCAGACATTAGAAAGTAATTAAATACTCACCAAGTAATATGTGATGTCTTTTGTTCCCCAAGCATCTGTAATAGCAGTTATTAAAAGCTTTATTGTCTTTTTAAAGTCATCTGCATAAGTAGCAGAGCTAACTTGTTGTCTCAAAACTTTCAAAAAATTATCGAGCTTCTTCCACACTTCCATGCGTTTGTTGGCTACATCTGGTCTACTTTTGACATTGGTTGTTATAACACAAAGATCCTTCCAGCAGTTCCACATAGCATCAACTTGTTTGTTGTCATGGTTACTAAAAAATCTTCTGGCTTTTGCTCCACCCATTGAAACATCTTGCAAAACATCACCGGTTCCTTTTGAAAGAGTGGGATCTTTTTTTAGATGCACTTGACCACCATGAAAACCCATTTGAGAGAGCAAAGCCTCGCATTTTTCTATGCACTCGTCTGCAAGTTTAGTTGGCTTAATAGAATATGCATAGTCAAGATGGAGTCGAAGCAATTTGTCCAAGATTCTAATCTCTGCATGCATTGTGCATATATGTACATTTTTTAAATCTATTGCTAGAATTGGATCCCAAATCATAGAAGACGATGGGTAGTCGATGACGTTAACACTATTCCTCGATGGTGCTTTTCCAACCTCGTGTTCTGCAAGCCATCCTTTTGTTCCAGTGCTTGCCATGCAATATAGACATGGATACTTGGTATTGGCACCTCCACATACACCAAACATGCACTTTAATGCTTTTAGGTCGGCACTTAAGTGCCATTCTACAAAAAAGTCACCCATGCCATCTACACAGAGTTTTTCACGTGCATTTTGGTCCTGTATAACAGAAGGGATATCGGTCTGCAAAAACAACCATTTCAATGTATCGTGATTTTCTACTGGTATTTGAGCTGCTCCGATCCACCAAAGTTCCATTTCTGATTGAGTTTTGTGGTATGGGGAATCATGCTTACCCTGGCTATAGTCCAATGCTCTATTCATAAGGGATATGGATACTCTTTCCATTTTTTGACATTTTTTAATTTGAGCTTCATCCAATTTCAGAACAAATATAAGTTTTCCTTCATAATCTACTTCTTGCATATTATAGTATCTCACCATAGCAGATTGAACATTTTTTATACTCATCCAAATGTTATTAAAAACATTATACTCAAAAGAAGATTTTTTTTTCTGTTTTTCATATGGCATCGTTCCTTCTATATGATAGTACTCTCCAAAATGTTCGGGTATTTCTTCGTTTAATAGAGTCCTAACTTTCCCGACATTATGAGGCCTAGGCAACCCAAAAGCTTTAATCTTGTAATACTTTAAAACCTGAAACCAGGTTTTAGAGATGGCCCTGTAACCTCTTCTACTCACCCCCACTGTGTCACAAACTTCTTGCATTTGAGAAGGTTGGACCAGTAAACCCATATCTTTCAGTAAACTTTGAAATACCAATTTTTTCTGAGTTTGATTTTCAGGAAGTTTCAAAAGCTTAAGAATATCACTTTTGTTCATTACCTCATTCAAAAATCTCACCCTTTCTTGACCATTGGACGTATCAAATCCTAAAAGACTAGTCACATGTTCTCTAGTAATCTTTAATCTTTTTTTTCTTTGTCCAGAACCTTCTGTTAAGTTTACTACATCTCTCATTCGTTTTACTTGTGCTCTTAATCCTATTGGAGTTTCTTTTAAAGTCCGAAGTTGGTGATTTTCTTGTTTTAGAGATGCTATTTGGTTTTCAAGTTCTAAAATTCTTGTTGCATTTGAAGACAAAACAGTTTTGAGATATTGAATGTAATGTGTATGATCAATGTGTAAATGAGATAACCTAGAACTATATCCTAGTAAGCCATCAACCCCATCACCAACAAATCTCATCAAATCATGAGGTGTGTGAAAAGATGGATACCTTCCAGTGCTAGGATCTGGTGGATACAAGCTCCCATCTGTCCATATATCAATGTGTTTCTTTCCCTCATTGCGAAGTTGTTGTGCTTCATTTGCAATTGTAACTGGTCTTTGATAGACACTCCGCGTAGTAGCATATTCCTGGCTTAGCTTAATGTTCAAGTGAAACTTGCGGTTATCACTAATGGAAGATGTATTAGTCATTGTAAGTAATGAAGGAGCAGAAAGTATAATGAAAATAACGTAGCAGCAGAACAAGGTGCATCAGAGAAGAAGAGAAAAAGCTCGCAAAAGGTGAGAGAAAAAAGAGAGATTCAAAAGTGGAAATAACTATTTTCCGCCAAGTGAAGTAAATGAAAACAAATTTCGAGGTGAGCCACAAAGGAATGTGAAGAAACGTTATCTTTTTGAATATTTAGAGATATGTACCTAGATACGCTTTAGATTGCGTAGATATGCTTTAAATGACCAAAACGGACCAATTTGGAGCTGTTTTGACCACAAACAGCTCTGCTAATTAGTAATTTAACCAATTCCTTATACAGCCCTTTTTGAGTCGTTTTTGGCCCTAATGGTAAGCTTCCCAGAAATTACTCAAGAAAGCAAAGTGCTAATATGGACGCTCGGGTGCAAGCAACACTCGAAGGATTGGTCTAGGAATACTTGTGCCTTGTTGTCAGCAGATGGAATGCCTAGGACCGGGGAAAATCTTGGCCATCAGTAAATAAAAGATCTCAAAAGGACAACTTTATGGACCCTGTGTATTGAGGAGGAGGCGGCGGGTTTTTGGTGAAGGTGGCTGCCATAGTCCCTGGATGATGTCATGGCTCAACAAGAGCATAACAAGACCTTGTAATTTTTTGGGCTGTTCAATATAATTCACTCACAATTGTGAGTTTTGAAAAAAAAAAAATTTAAAATGTGAAAGTGAAATGTCAGCTTTTAGGAAATGAAAACCTTTTGACAATGTAAAGTCAAAATACACATAACAGAAAAAGGTAATTTTAGTGAAGATTAGTTATTTAATAAACAAATATTTTTGAAAAAATATGTGGCTTAAATTTTTCAAGAGACTTCTTTCAAGACTAATATTGATGTTTTTTATTTAAAGATTTATCAAAGTTTGTATTTATTTAAAGAGATTGAGAAAAAGAAAAACGCTCACCTATTCATGCGTCGACTTGGGAGAAGGATGTCTCGCATTGAGGACATGCATGCAAATGAAGGGATTGTTATCCACGAGAGAGAGAGAGAGAGAGAGAGAGAGAGAGAGAGAGAGAGAGAGAGAGAGAGAGAGAGAGAGAGAGAGATTATCAAGCTCATAGGGATTCCATCTCACCAGGGGATATTTTTAAAAGATAGCTAACATTTTTCATCGGTCGACAATGAGATAAATGCTGTAGAGTAGGTAAAGTCCCAACAAAAACCAACCTTGACATTCACACCTCGAATAGGGAGAGACATTTCCTAGTTGACGGGCCTTTTACTACTTGTGGGGTATTTCATTCTTTTGATTTTTTAGAGTAAAACTGTGGGCCACATTTAAATGTCTTTAAATGCAGGGATTGTTATCCACGTTGTTGAGAGAGAGAGAGAGAGAGAGAGAGAGAGAGAGAGAGAGAGAGATAGAGAGAGAGAGAGATTTTATCATCAAGCTCATAGGGACTCCATCTCACCAGGGGATATTTTTAAAAGATAGCTAACATTTTTCATGCATCGAAAATGAGATAAATGATGTAGAGTAGGTAAAGTCCCAACAAAAACCAACCCTGACATTGGCACCTCGAATAGGGAGAGACATTTCCCAGTTGATGGGCCTTTTACTAATTGTGGGATATTTCATTCTTTTAATTTTTAAGAGTGAAACTGTGGGCCATGTTTAAATGTCTATAAATGTAGGAATTGTTATCCACATTGTTGAGAGAGAGAGAGAGAGAGAGAGAGAGAGAGAGAGAGAGAGAGAGAGAGAGATTTTCGTCAAGCCCATAGGGACTCCATCTCACTAGGGGATATTTTTAAAAGGTAGCTAACATTTTTCATCCGTTGAAAATGAGATAAAGGCCTTAGAGTAGGCGGAATCCCAACAAAAACCAAACCTGACATTGGCACCTCAAATAGGGAGAGACATTTCCCAATTAATGGACCTTTTACCAATTGCGGGATATTGCATTCTTTAATTTTTAAGAGTGAACATGTGGGCCACACTTAAATGTCTATTTATTCTGTGAATTTTGGCAGGCAAGGGTCCCTATCAAAAATCAATGTGTGTGTGTGTGTGTGTGTGTGTGTGTGTGTGAGAGAGAGAGAGAGAGAGAGAGAGAGAGAGAGAGAGAGAGAGAGCAATTATAGCCATCTATGTTTTTCTTTAAAGAGATTGAGAAAAAGGAGATCGCTCCCCTGTCCACATGTTGACTTGGGTTCGTCTCTTTAGCTACAATGTCAATTTATTAACTATTTTGTCACATTGGGAAGTCATGTGTGTATGCACACATGAGATTGCTATCCTCCCCAACATATGGGTGTGTGTGTGAGAGAGAGAGAGAGAGAGAGAGAGAGAGAGAGAGAGAGATTTGGAGGGGGGGACACAAGCGAACTATAGATATTTGGAATGTCATCGTTACTGAATTAGAATAATAGCAAAAGGCCTCGAGATCTATATGACAAATTTTTGATTCAAGTATATATATACGTGTGTGTGATTGTATGTGTCACACACACACACACACATACATGTGTGTGTGTGTAAGAGAGAGAGAGAATTAGACACCATAAGAACAATGATAATTTCTTTCAAATATCTATCTATAGGGTCTTGAACTCATGCGCACATTGTGTGTGTGTGTGTGTGTGTGTGTGTGTGAGAGAGAGAGAGAGAGAGAGAGAGAGAGAGAGAGAGAGAGAGAGAGATCTCAACTTATGAGAGAGAGATCTCAACTTATACGTGTCACCTATGTATCATTCTAATTTTATCATATGCTTCAAATCTTTAATATAAGTTGGGATTCTATCTATGATATTCTATAACCTTTTTTATTGACATTAAAAGTTTCCTAAACTCTTGACATGTTCACACATAACCGTTCCTTTCTATCATCGCATAGTGCCCAACGAGAGAGGATCCTTGCAACCGAGCATATTAACGAAGAGCGATGGACCTGTGTGTGTCTCCCTTAACTAGGTGATGTGCCTCTCTCTCTCTCTCTCTCTCTCTCTCTCTCTCTCTCTCTCTCTCTCTCTCTCTCTCTCTGCCCAAGCCCTCGAGACCCTTTTCGCACATGCTCTTTGTAGCCAAAACGCCCTTCATTTTGTTGATGTATTCGCAATGCACGTTTCCTCCCCATTAAGATAGAGACCAAAATTACTAATAAAAAATAAAATTTTAGAGCATTTTTTACTATTTTTAGCCGCTTTACTTCATGTTAACACTAGGTTGGTAATGGGACACTTTTATGTCTTGGGACACTTTTATGTCCTGTGAAGTGACCATTTTCCTTGAATTATGTCAAGAGCTTCAAAATGGATTTTGAGGTGCTATCTGTCTAGAAAGTTGTCTCATGAGTTGAAAAAAACTCGACATTTTTTTGGAATATCAATTCCATCTTTAACCTTGTCCTTGGACAACATTTCACAACCTAAATTGTGTGAAAAAACGGGTCCTGTTTTTGGCTTTTTTCAACTTTTTGCAACTATACCACTCTAGAATTCATGTTTGTGAGGTCTATAATGCTGGAGAACTATCTTTAGTAGCCCTCAACATGTCCTGATGCTTCTAGGGAGAAATAAATGTTAAAGTTGTAAGTTATGACCAAATTACAAAAATTGTCAAATCCTGTTTTTTAGCCAATTTTAGCTCTTCTATGATTTTTTTGGTGGCTTTCATGATATCCAAATGCAGTTTTGATTTTCCATGTCGCATATTGTAACATAAAGCTAATATTCCTTGAGTTTTGGGGCACCTAATACCCTATTTTGCATAGTAGACAACGATGGTTGATTTTTTCAATTATAGAAGAAAACGAAACACTCTAGTATATCAAGTATAGCTTTTTCAATATTGTTAGTTTCTTGTGACAACTACATGCATTTTGTAGGTAGTAACCATATCTAGTCATAAGGATTAAATTTGGCTAGATATTGAATAGTTTCTATGGGATTCTACAACTCATAATGTTGAACCCAGTTTTTTCATGTTTGCTGTATTTAGCACTTCATCTTTGTCCCCAAGATTCGCCTTGGTAAGAGATATATTATTCTTTTGACATGCTCCATGGCTCCTTATGAACCTAAAGGACAATAGGGAACTAAGAAAACATGCATATATTATTTTTATTGAGTGTGGCTATAGAAACTTTGATGATAGGTTTGCAGAATGGTAAACATTCAACTTTTTTGTACCTATTTATTTTGGCAAAACAAAAAATAGTGAGTGAGATGCAATCATATGTTCTGATCACCAACCCATTGAAGTTAACTAGGGAATTTATCTCAAGTCCTACAAAAATCCCTAATCTTATTTTTATGCAACAAAACGTAAGAAATGACTGTTTTGATGAAAATGTAATGGTCCATCAACTTTGGAGGCTTGGTGTGACCAAAAGATGAGAAATTTTACAAGTTTCTTATTTTTTCCATGTGTAGTAGGCCTTGAACTATAACCTCATGAAAGGATTTCACAAAATGAGTGGATCTACTATGGTTTTGGAGGTTTTTTTCAAAACCCTGAAAGGACACTTTTATGTCCTGTTAGGTTACCAACCTAGTGTTTTGTCAATTTGAGGTCGGCTAACCTAAACCCTCAATTACTAGGCTTAAGCAAACCTTCTCATTACTAGGCTTAAGCAAACCTTCTCCAAACACTGTTGGCAAGGAGTCCTCCTATTGTATAGCTTTTGAGAGAGAGAGAGAGAGAGAGAGAGAGAGAGAGAGAGAGAGAGAGAGCATTTAACATCATCACAATAAACAATTGAGTGGAAAATAGTATCTAATTAGTTCTAGGGGGGGGGGAGGGGGGAGATTGAAAGAGAGAGAAGAAGAAGAAGAAGTACACAAGAGACCTAAAAAATATGATTGGTGAGTTTTGATTTTTAAACGCAAGTGCTTACATGTTTACATACTTTCTCAAGAAGGGAGAGGAGGTTGGGAGTTTTATTATTGTAGTCATAATCACATTGACCATAAAGTGTAGAGAGAGAGAGAGAGAGAGAGAGAGAGAGAGAGAGAGAGAGAGAGAGAGATTGTCCTTTAAGGTTAGATTTACCTGTGGGACCAAATACAACATGTAGCATGCATAAAGGCTATGGATATAATGGTGACAATTGACAAAATGAATCCATGAAGTTTTTGCGAGAGAAAGAACCGTAGGCCGTGGATTGGCAGGCTAAAATGTAAGAAAATCAAGTTTGATGTGCTTAAAAGTTGAGAACTTAAGTAAGATATGATCCTCATGCTCTTAATTTTTTGAGAGGCATAACGTGTATACATAAAGGGCTCTCCTACACTACCTCAATGTCTGATCTCACATAATAGGAGCTAAGCCAAATGCTTGGTGTTGTGTAGATTGTGCGTAATGAAATAGGATCAACCATGTATATGGTTGAACACAGTCTGCTCTCTCAAAGAGGAACATGCTTTTGTAATTTTGGAAGAGAGGGAGAGAGATATTAATGACATGCATGATTTTAGGTCACAACCTCAATTTTGCACGACGTCCTTCAGATTAGCATAATGGCCAAAAATCTTGCAAAAATAAACAATTGAGCACCTTATTTTGCTTTCATTTCTATCACATTTTAAGTTGAATATGACGTGAAAGTGTACATGAAAAAATAGTGTGCACCTTATTGTAGTAAGCTATCTATGCATTGTTATGATTAGGTGACGATGTACACTATTACTATGCTTGGGCACAAAACATAGATAGAGATGCAAATGAGGCAATTAGAGAGCAACATAGATGGAATGGTCAATCAAATTCTTGATATTAAAAGAAAGCCAACTCATCTCTTTGAAACTTGAAGCTCTCATGGGGTATATTGGAAACTATGAGCCGTAATCTTTTCACAACTCCACTCTTATACATGAAAAGTTTTATGATAACATAGTGAAGCAGTTTTGGGCCTTTATATTTTAAAACTTGATGACTTACCCAATTTGTACTTTTGGACTTGGTGGAAAATAAGAGAGTGGAGCAGATACATTGAATCGAATTGTGTTTCCATTGTTGAAACCGATTCTAAAACCCACTCCATCTTTTCACACCATGCTAACTTATCTGATTTGCATAATCAAGCTTGGTAGCATTGCTAGACAAAGATAGACCAAAAGGAGGACTCTCTCTCTCTCTCTCTCTCTCTCTCTCTCTCTCTCTCAATAGAAGTAAAGCACTCCTAATTTTGTTGAGCAAGGGCTAGCACCTCATAAAAAATCTCGTGAAAAATAATGTCTATGAGAAGCTCCCAAGCTTGGTATCAAAGAACAATTTGTGGCATTTTACATATATTCATGTTTATTAGAATCTATCAAGAGATCGCATCATGCATCACTTTTGGAAATGCGAGAGACTTTACATGTAGAAAGAGAGTAGTGATAGTGTTCCACTTGGAACAGAAGATAGCCCTATGAGAATAGAGGTGATATTTGTGGTATTTTACATATATTCATGTTTGTAAGAATCTATCAGAAATTGCGTCATGCATTACTTTTAGAAATGCGATAGACTATACATGTAGGAAGAGACTATTGATAGCATTTAACTTGAAAGAGAAGATAGCCCTTTGAAAATAGAGGTGCTGTTTCTTTGACCGCATCAACGTACGGGTCACATACTAGTCATATGTTATATCCACATCAATTAACAAATACCATAGAAAAATGTTGTTGGTAACATAAAGTGTGTTAAATGTCTAGAGAAGCGACTTGACAATTTTGAAATATAAAAGATTGGTTTCACTTATTCTAAAGGGTGCATCACATAACAAAGTACTTAAAATCTATATACATTAGTTTCGCTAAATTGACGAGCTACATTGGATAGGTGACCAAAAACTCTTAGACTATAAGGGGAATTATGTGAGGACAACAGTCTCCTGGTAGACAACCATAAGGGGAGAGTGCACAAAAGGTAGAGATGAATTAGAACCCAATTTCCTAGGTTATAGAATGAGGATTAGAGTACCTCTTGTAGGGCCTCCCTATGTAGATACATTTTCATATTTAATTCTACAAAAGCGACCAAGTGTAGATATGAAAATAACAACCAAGGAGACCTACTGTAGATATGACATCTAGTTCTGCATACTAAAATTAATGTTATAAAATCTAATATCTGACCAACCCAAATGATTTTCTCATATTAAATTAATCATCTAATGTGGGATAATAGACGGGGAAAAGGGTTAGAATATAGACAGGTGCTTACGGATCTATCTCAACACAGGGCCAATGGTAAAGGAGTCCAAATGAGAAATGGTTTGTCAAAGAGCAATGCTACCTAATGGAGCTTAAAAGACCTTAGGGTTAGCTTCATTAAAGACCTCCAAAAGTTAGTGTTTAAAAAGTCCTTTGACCTTACGCAAGCTAGGGCTAACCTCGAGGTGGGAATCGTACCCAAGTATGAGGTGCTAAGATGCTTGAAGTGGTTATGGGAACTTTGACCAAAGCTTGAGGTGATTTTTATGCTTAAATGACTAAGGTTTTTGAAATGTCAAATTCAAAAATAAGTTCTCAAAAGGCATGAACAACGTCCATGCTTGATTGACTAAGGATTGAAGTATTCCATTCAACCAAATGACTTAATAAACATAAAATATACATGTTCAAATGATCCTCCACATGTGGTCTTCATGATGTGCTTGAATGCTATTAGTTAGGTTTTAAAGGGGTCCAATGAGAATTTAGATACAAAAAAATAAATAATTAAGTTCTTTCTCTCAAAAGAGGAAAAAGAGGACACATGTCCAAAGGAAATAATAAATTAATACGAGAGAGAGAGAGAGAGAGAGAGAGAGAGAGAGAGAGAGAGAGAGGTGTAAACCAAGTATGAGAGGGGGGGGTATACTCTTCCACACACACACACACACACACACACACATTCTCTCATTGCGTGGAGTGCAAAATGCAAGAGCTCCATCTCCTTCTCCAAGTTTGTTGAGAAGTGGAGAGCCTACACCTACACTCTTGGCTATGGAATGCAACTCCAACCAAAAGCCATGCTTCAATGCTTAAGCTTGCGATATTCTTCATCTTCATTACTATGCTATTATGCTATGCTAAGCAAGAAGAGTGATGATAAGTGAGGAACTATTTCTTTCTCCTATGGAATGTTTCTTCTTCCTCTTCCGTACCCTCATTCCCCACTAGCTCTCTCCACCTTTCAAGGTGTTTGAGGCCTTGGGACTGAGGTTTGGGATAGGTAATTCTTTTTGAAAAATTTATGTTAAGCTCGTGATGCATGAAGCTTTCCATCTTCATAGCATCACCAAGGTCACAAGGAACACAAAGATTGTATTGTAACAAAGTCTCTCTTGATGGGAGAATCTATAATATAAACGTTGATAGCCGTTTTTTGATTCTCCGTAATTGCCATAGTGAGTTATCCCACCCTACCAAAATCACCTAAACACTGTGGCTATTCTTACATTTTCATTGTATATAGGCGTGTGTGAGTTAGGGGGCTTTTCCCATCTCTTCTTAAAACCCTCAGGTAGCTAGTCGCTGGGCTAATTGAGCCAAAAATAAAAAATAAAAAAATAAAAGTATATTATGGCCTCTTTGTGTGTAAACATTTCATTGTATGTATGGCCTAAATATAAGGATTTTTATAAATATTTGGTATTTTATTTAAATATTTATACTTAGGTGTGTGTTTTATTAAACCTGTGTATGCCTTCTTTCATCCTCTTACACCATAAGTATATTTTTTGCCAATGTGTACATACTCTAACCTCATATTTTTTCTTTTATACAAATCACCTCTATATTTTCACCCTCACCCTCGTGAAAACAAAAATTGATTTCTACTCTCTTAGTCACGTTTATTATATTATTTACTTGCATACCTTTTCCTCTTTCACCCAAAATAATACAAAGAGGGAGCATATCATATGATTCCAATATCTTTCCATATCCATAATTTCTCCATATTTTTTTTTTCTCATTATTCTAACACCATGTGCTCATCGAGCTAAAATCCATGAATAGTCCATACACTAGTCCCATCATGAATATATTGCTTTATTCACCAATAATCCTCCTCCGTGCATCTGTAAAGGGCAACTTGGATGCTTTGTATTATGATATGACAAAGGAGGGGCTCACTCTTGGATGCATTGTACAAATTCAACAAAGGAGGGGGCCACTAAAAGACTTTTGCAGGCATAAAAAATAGGATTTTTGGTGAGATTTTTGACACCCATCTCCACTCTGAATTTGGAGTGGTGATCAAAAGAGAAAATGTGGATCAAAAAATGAATAATCACCTCAAAATTTTTGGTGATTGTTGGAGCAACCACCGGTGAGCTATGATTTTTTGAGTGGACCCCAGTCTGCCCACTTTTCTCACAAGTAGCCCATAGTCTTCTCTCACCTCTTTTCACACTTCTATACACACACACACACACACACACACACACACACACACACACACACACACACACACACACACACACACATTCCTCTCAATCGCTCAATCAAAATTGCACCTTCGATGGTTTCTCTCACCTTCATCACCATTAACCTCCCTTCTTACTCCCATAGCTCTCATATGAGCTCTCCATGTACATACACCATCTCTATGCCTCTCTCTATTACTTCGAAAGTACAATTCCATCTTACGCCTTCTCTATATACATAAAATTCACCATGTAAATCATGCTTAACCTCTGCAAATTAAGAGATCTCATCAACCGAATTTCCATTTTCATCGTGATAATCAACCTTGGCGGCATGGGCGTAAAGAAGAGAAGACGAAGAAGAGCATCGATAGTCATTTTGAGAACCTACAAAAGTAAGTCCAAAACTTCTTCAAGATTCACCTTCACAAGGATTTCCTCACTTCATTCAACCATCTTACTTCAACCATCCACCCCATTCTACCCATTGTAAATATATCATTCACTTTTTAGTGAGTACTAACACTAACCACTAACATACTAACACAAAATAGCATTAACCTAACCATAAAAGACACCTTACGTCAAGACATGTGCATAGTAACACACACACTCTCTCTCCCCTTCCTTAAATCTCTACTTTCACCTTATCTACCATCAATAACGCTCTCTTTTGAGCCTACATCCATGACTCAAGCAGACAAAGAAGGCCCGCAATGTTTTGATATTCAGAAAAAATCATAATCCTGATTTGTTAGGTTGACAATTAGGATTTCCAATAATCTTAATGAGGGGTCTCCAACCTATAAATAGACCCCTCTCCTTCTTGTAAAACAACCTCCAATATCTCACATAGCACCCCAACACTATATGCGTGAGGAGAGACTTAGGTGTAGCAACCACTTTGTGAGATTCACTCTTGATGTGAGAGAAGCTTTCAAGCTACACATTGCAAGTGAGAGATCGTGAGTTTCAAATCTCAAAACCACTATTGTATATGTTCCTCCATCATCAATAAATTTAGGTTTGGTGCATCAAAGGCGTGCTTCAACGTTCAAATCTTCGTCCTTCCACTTGTGCGATACGGTTTAGTGAATGCAAGGGGACTTGTGTATTTTGACTTCTATCATTTGATCTTGCTTTAGAAAGTGTTTTAGTGTGTTTTCATTGCCAATTTTGTGTCCATTGTAAGAGGGTATTGTGGTGAGAGGTCTCCCACATCCTAAGACAATGTGTGTGTGTTGGCAATGTTTAGCATTCACTAAGCATTGAGTGAGTTTTTGTACAAGCTCTACGATAGCAACATAACGAACCATCTCCATTTGCAAGTCACAAATAAGGTATTATGCAAGATCCATTCTTCTCTCTCTTCCCTTTGCTCTAGCTCTCTCTAGTCCATTTTGTGTGTGTCTTGGTGTGAGGTTGCTTGTCTGTGTTTTTTGTGGTGTATCTTCTTGGGTTGTGACAAAATCTCTCTTGCGTCCTAGTTCACATACCATAACTAGGTGGTGTCCCTATCTTGTTTGGGTTTGGCTGTGGGTTTGTTGTTGTGTTGTGCTTGTGGTTGCCCCAGCCCCAATTGAGCAGCACAGGAGCCTTGAGGGGTGTTTAGAGGTCGCCTCTCTTGTTGCCCGCCCCGGACCGCCTCAATTTTGGTGCCCCCACTGAGGAACCAACTTGTGTATGTTTTTGTGTAGGATCAATCTTTAGAATAGTCAAGTAGTTTGCATGAATCACAAGAATTTGTATGATCCTTTCATTCCGATTGCAAGGCAAAAGATACACATAATTGTTAGTACTAAGTTGCAATTTCAACGTGTAATTCGTAGAATTTTAGGTTCTCTTAGGTTAGACGAAATAAACGCTTCGGTAAATCCTTTTATTTTGCCTCTCATTAGGTACGACCTTAGTTTGTTTGGACGTCTATATTTTTGTTTTGTTTTAAGAATTAAGTCATGTATAGACCATAGATAATGGCTCAGGAATAGAGGTTTTCCCCTTTCATTTCACTCCACACATTAGAGTAAACATTGCAATTAGTAGAAAATTCCATTTTCAACAACATATGGTGTTCATGTTTGGTGCCCAAAGAGTAGGAGAAATTCTGGCGTCACCAAACCCTGTCATCTTGCCTCTTATTGATTATCATAGGTTATTTGATATGAATATTTTTATTTTGTTGTAGAATAGATTTCAATTTAGAAAATATTACTGTGTAAATCTAAAAACAAAACAAAAACGTGTTGTCACTTTGAAACTAATTCAATGGAGGCCCAACTCCAAATGTCCGGATATCCTCTTTTCTTTGGAGAGCCTGGAGAGGATGCATAATTATTTTTAGCAAATTTCAAGATGTCTTGTCGTATCAAGAGGATAGTAACTGATCAAGAATGTGTAGAGATGTTTGAGGTGGTCCTTAGGAAAGATGCTAGCACTTGGTTTGACTCTTTGCCTAAGGAAGTTAAAGGGAATTACACGGAAGTTGTCAATCATTTCAAGAGATACTTCTTTGATCCCCAAAACACTGAAAAGCTATGGCAAGAGATTGTTTCTCACAAACAAAAAGATTTAGATGACTACTACTTGTACAAGCAAGAGTTTCTACGTCTTTGGGCTGTATGGGTGAGAAATGTTGCTAACCCTGGTGATGGTGCAGAGTTCCTAAAGAAGGAGAGATTCATAGCCGGACTCTTTCGTGACCTTAAGGTAAAAGTTGAGGCGGGTGCACCTGCCACCTTTGATCCAGCTGAAACTAGGACTGCCGAGAAATATAGGAAACTCAAGTGCTTAAGGGGAGAGGTTCTAATAGAAGGTCTTAGATCCAAAGGTAAGTCACAAGCATCAACATCTAGGGAGCTTCCTGAGGTAACGACGGAAGTGATTGAGAAGTTAAATGAATCTTTAAGCAGCCTGTCAATTCACCTTGCACAAATTGTAGGTCCCAAGGGACAAGCAAAGAAGTCAGAAGAGCGAGAGCCACCATGACTTAGGAGAGTCTTGCAATGTTGGAATTGCAGAGAGTCTGGACATGGGATGTATAATTGTCCTTGGCCCCGTGGGGAGCCAGGGAGACCTAACTTGAACTACCCAGTGATGAATGCAGGTGAAGGAACTAGTCAACAACCACGGCTTCTACAAAGGCCAAATGGAGCAAGACCACCTTCACGAGGAGTGGAAGGAGTTCCGCCTTTGCCAGACCCAAATGTGCATGTGGTAGAGGTGACAAGTTCCAATGAGGTTGACCTGGAAGCAAATGGCATTAAGCGTGGCTGAGGAAAAGGTAAGGAGAAAGAAGGAGTTACGTCACAAAGTGACCATGGACGAGAAAAGAAGGCAAAGGAGACCAAGGAAACCAAGAGGACGCGACGTCGTATTAACCTCCAAGAGTTTCCTCTTGGACATGGTATGGCTCCATACAACTTGTTGGAAGACATGAGAGGTAAGGGTCCTGATATCTCATGGCCTCAATTTCTTGCATTATGTCCACAAGCTAGGAGGGATTTAATAAGGGCAGTTAGCACTAGGAGAAAGGTAAAAGAGAGTGTGCTTGTTGTAAAAATTGCACAAGCTGAAATGAATGAGGACATTACACCTGTGCTAGATTGTTACATAAAAGGGAGATTGGTTAGGAAAGGTCTAGTGGATGGGGGTGCACAAATTTGCATCATGACAGAGGGACTCATGCAAAGACTAGGCATGCACATCCATGAGACACCTGAAATCAAAGTCAAAATGGCAAAACAATAGCAAGGCTAGGTCTGTAGGCATTTGTAAAAATGTCTTTGTAGAGGCCTTTGTCATTAAGAAGGTGGTGGATTTTTATGTTATGTCGACCAAGGGAAGTGGTTATCCATTTATCCTAGGAAGACCATGGCTAATGAAAATGAGAGATTTGCAGGATTGGGAGAGTGAAAAATTAATTTGTAGGAACGACAATCATAAGAAGGTTGTCTTTGACATGAAGGAGCAACGCCAAGAGGAGCTTCATGAAGAATTATTTCAAAGTGAGACGGAAGAAGA
The DNA here is from genome assembly GCF_014529385.1 of Adiantum capillus-veneris. Lineage (NCBI taxonomy): Eukaryota > Viridiplantae > Streptophyta > Polypodiopsida > Polypodiales > Pteridaceae > Adiantum > Adiantum capillus-veneris. Next base: position 53,322,000 of record NC_140955.1, on the reverse strand, counting down.
TTGGACCGATAACTCTTCAGAAGAAGAAAGTAGCGGCAACATTACTGAAGAGGAGTCTTCCATCGAAGTCATGGGAGTAAGGTTTAAGCCAACCAACCAAGAGACCTCTTGTCAATGTTTGGAGGAGGTAGGTTCCCAAGAGAACCAAAATGTGGAAGATGAAGGAATGTTAGAAGATATGTTGTCTACAACACTTACAAAGGATGAAAGAGAGGAGTTCAAAGGTGTGTTAAGGAAATTTACTAAGCTTTTTGCTAAAGACTACATCGACGTGCGTGGAGTAGATGATGTTCAACACAAGATTGAGCTAAAGCCAGAGGCCAAACCTAAAGCTCAAAAGCTACAAAGGCTAGGAGTCATCAAGGAGCAAGCTCTACTCAAAGAGGTAAGAAAGCTTCTAGCAGCAGGTTTCATTTATCCAGTGGAGAATTTAGAGTGGGTCTCTCCCATTGTTGTCACTCCTAAGAAAAACGGCAAGTGGAGGGTGTGTGTGGATTACCGTCCACTTAATGAGGCAACAAAAAGAGATCACTTTCCCCTCCCATTTCAGGATGAGATACTAAATGAGGTAGCTGGTCATGAGAAGTACACTGTGTGTGATGGCTACTCGGGTTACTTTCAAATAGGTATCGCATTGGAAGATCAGTTGAAAACAACCTTCATCACTCCTTGGGGTTGTTATGCTTTTAGAGTCATGCCATTTGGCTTGACAAATGCTCCTGCAACTTTCCAACGCTTCATGAACATGGTGTTTCAAGCATTCTTTGGAAAGTCCATTAGGGTTTTTATTGATGATTTTTGCATTTATAGCTCAAAATCATTGCATCTACAAAGGGTAGAAGAAGGTTTAAAGAAGCTCTATGACATGGGAGGTCAACTCAACCCCGACAAGTGTCACATAGGTGAGGATGAAGTGATCTTGCTTGGTCACAAGGTTTCCTATAAAGGCATTGAGGTGGATCCTTCAAAGGCAAAGGCTCTTATTGAAATCCCATCACCCAAGAATCTCAAAGAGGTCATCTCATTCATTCAAAAGGTGAAGTATATGTCACGCTTTATTCACTTAGCTTCGGAGTTGCTTCATCCTTTGCAAAAGTTGACACAACAAGTAGAATTTGCATGGTCTGATGAGCTTGAAGAGTACTTTTGTAACATTAAAGTCATTTTGTTAGAGCTACCAACACTCATGTCTCCTTGTTGGGAGTACACATTCTTTGTTAGCTCTAGTGTTGGAAGGGAAACAATTGGTGTTGTGTTGCTACAACAAGATCCCCACAGTACCAGGATGCGACCCATCTACTTTGCTAGTAGGGTCATGAATGCCTTGGAGGGAGGCTACACAGAAGCAGAACTCATGATGCTCTCTCTCATGTTTGCGGTGAGAAAGTTTAGATCCTACCTGCTACCAAAACCTTTTGTAATTCTCACTACAGAAAATTTGTTCCCTTGGGTATCATCTCAAATGAATCTTAGTACTAGGATCTCAAAGTGGATTATGGAGTTGCAAGAGTTCCAATACTCTTTCAAGGTAGAAGATAGTGTGCGTGCACAATTGGGAGGGATCCTTACTTATAGGGTACATGAGAAGGAGATTAATGTGCCTGAAATAAAGACCCTACCATTGCCACCACCAAAAAATATTCCTAATGCTTTTACCTTGGTCTTTGATGGAGCTTTTCGACGAGCCACAGGAAAAGCAGGGGGAGGGCTAGTGTTGCTCAAGCCAAGTGGAGAGGTGGTCAGGAAAGAGAAGGTCAATCTACCAGGTTCAACTAGCAACAATGAAGCAGAATACGACACACTACTTCATGGTTTGAAGATGTGCATTGGCTAAGGGATACAACGTCTCATGGTAAAAGGAGATGCACTTCTCATTGTTAAACAGATTTTAGGCATTTGGGCATGCAAGAATGAAAGCTTAAGGACAAAAGTTCATGCCATTCGTAGGATGTTTAATCAGTTTGAAGAAGTGCAACTATATCATATTCCTAGGAAACAAAATGAAGATGCCGATTTACTTGCACAACAAGCAGTTACATGTGTTGAGAAAGAAGTGCAGGTTATCATGGTGGCAGCAGCTGTCAAGCAACCGAAATACCAGGGATTGGAGTCATTGGCTCCAATTATTGGCTACATTTTGGAGGGTGAGTTTCCACAAGACTTCACTAAAGCTCAGAAAAGGAGACTCATGAAGAAGGCAAGTTTCTATCTCTTCCTAGAAGGCTCCCTCTATCAAAGAGGGAAGGATCAAGTGTGCAGAAGAGTACCAACTATCGAGGAAATTCCAGCCATTCTAAAAGGTTTGCATGAAGAGGCATGTGGTGGTCATTTGGCCCAATAGTTAACTGTGAAGAAGATTTTGCTGGCGGGGTATGTTTGGCCAAGTTTGCATATGGATGTTCAACATTGGTGTAAAAGCTGTCACAATTGTAAGATAAATGGAAATAGAAGGTTGGTGCATGGCCCGAGGCAAATAGTGCTTGCAAATGGACCCTTTGGAAAATGGGGCATTGATGCTATGGGTCCTTTGCTTAGAACAAAGAATGGTAAACTCTACATTCTAGTGGCTGTGGACTACATGACTAGGTGGGTAGAGGCTCAAAGTGTGGCAAGGGTAAATGGGAAAACAGTGAGCAGGTTTGTCTACACTAATATTTGTTGTAGATTTGGCACACCTCTAGAGATTGTTTCGGATAATGGTCCGGGGTTCAAGAAGGGTTTACTCACAGAAGTTTGTGAAGAGCTTCACATTCTACATCTTCATAGCACACCATACTATCCACAGTCAAATGGTTTGGTGGAGAAGGCTAATGGTGTCATTGCAGGAATCATTAGAAAGATGGTGCAAAACAAGACAAAATTATGGGATGACTTCTTGCATGGTGCTTTGTGGGCATATCGAACCACATATAGGGAATCCACGGAGTTCACACCATTTCACTTGGTCTATGGTCAAGAGGCTTTGCAGCCTATTGAGCTCAACATTCCGACAATGCGGCTTCATGGCAAAGGTGCACAAGATGATCAAGAGGTATGGATGGATTGACTTCTTACGTTAGTGGAGCTTGAGTGGAAAAGAGAAGCAGCCTATGAGTGCTACAAGAGGAAAGCCACACAAGCGAAAGAAAAGCTCGACAAGAAACTAAAGGACAAAGGCATCAAGGAAGGAGAGCTTGTGCTAAGGTATGACAATCGACTTGACAATCGTTTTGATGCCAAGTTTGAAACTAGATGGCAAGGGCCATACATAGTCAAGAAGGCTTTCAATTCAAGTTATTATCAGCTTATGGACTTGAATGGTAAAGAGCACTCCAGAAAGGTAAACGGGTATCGCTTGAAGCCCTATTTGAGTCGCCTTCTACCAAAGGATCTACCAAAGATCTGTCAAAAGGCCGCTGTTTCATGTAAGTATTGTTACATGAAGCATGAGTGTAACTCCAGCCAAAATTATGAGGGGCAAAACAATGAAGATCTCATCAAGGACTCTGAAGCACTCTCTTTGGAAAAGATGCTCTATGATGGTACATGAATATACCATCATCCTGGGGGAGGGCTAATGATAGTCGTTTTTTGGCTCTTCGTAATTGCCATAGTGAGTTATCCCACCCTACCAAAATCACCTAAACACTGTGGCTATTCTTACCTTTTCATTGTACATAGGCGTGTGTGAGTTAGGGGGACTTTTCCCATCTCTTCTTAAAACCCTCAGCTAGCTAGTCGCTGGGCTGGTTGGGCCAAAAATAAAAAATAAAAAATAAAAAAATAAAAGTATATTATGTCCTCTTTGTGTGTAAATATTTCATTGTATATATGGCCTAAATATAGGGATTTTTTATAATTATTTTGGTATTTTATTTAAATATTTATACTTAGGTGTGTGTTTTATTAAACCTGTGTATGCCTTCTTTCATCCTCTTACACCATAAGTATATTTTTTACCAATGTGTACATACTCTAACCTCATATTTTTCTTTTATACAAATCACCCCCACATTTTCACCCTCACCCTCGTGAAAACAAAAATTGATTTCTACTCTCTTAGTCACGTTTATTATATTATTTACTTGCATATCTTTTTCTCTTTCACCCAAAATAATACAAAGAGGGACCATATCATATGATTCCAATATCTTTCCATATCCATAATTTCTCCATATTTTTTTTTCTCATTATTCTAACACCATGTGCTCATCGAGCTAAAATCCATGAATAGTCCATACACTAGTCCCATCATGAATATATTGCTTTATTCACCAATAATCCTCCTCCGTGCATCTGTAAAGGGCAACTTGGATGCTTTGTATTATGATATGACAAAGGAGGGGCTCACTCTTGGATGCATTGTACAAATTCAACAAAGGAGGGGGCCACTAAAAGACTTTTGCAGGCATAAAAAATAGGATTTTTGGTGAGATTTTTGACACCCATCTCCACTCTGAATTTGGAGTGGTGATCAAAAGAGAAAATGTGGATCAAAAAATGAATAATCACCTCAAAATTTTTGGTGATTGTTGGAGCAACCACCGGTGAGCTATGATTTTTTGAGTGGACCCCAGTCTGCCCACTTTTCTCACAAGTAGCCCATAGTCTTCTCTCACCTCTTTTCACACTTCTATACACACACACACACACACACACACACACACACACACACACACACACACACACACACACACACACACATTCCTCTCAATCGCTCAATCAAAATTGCACCTTCGATGGTTTCTCTCACCTTCATCACCATTAACCTCCCTTCTTACTCCCATAGCTCTCATATGAGCTCTCCATGTACATACACCATCTCTATGCCTCTCTCTATTACTTCGAAAGTACAATTCCATCTTACGCCTTCTCTATATACATAAAATTCACCATGTAAATCATGCTTAACCTCTGCAAATTAAGAGATCTCATCAACCGAATTTCCATTTTCATCGTGATAATCAACCTTGGCGGCATGGGCGTAAAGAAGAGAAGACGAAGAAGAGCATCGATAGTCATTTTGAGAACCTACAAAAGTAAGTCCAAAACTTCTTCAAGATTCACCTTCACAAGGATTTCCTCACTTCATTCAACCATCTTACTTCAACCATCCACCCCATTCTACCCATTGTAAATATATCATTCACTTTTTAGTGAGTACTAACACTAACCACTAACATACTAACACAAAATAGCATTAACCTAACCATAAAAGACACCTTACCTCAAGACATGTGCATAGTAACACACACTCTCTCTCTCCCCTTCCTTAAATCTCTACTTTCACCTTATCTACCATCAATAACGCTCTCTTTTGAGCCTACATCCATGACTCAAGCAGACAAAGAAGGCCCGCAATGTTTTGATATTCAGAAAAAATCATAATCTTGATTTGTTAGCTTGAAAATTAGGATTTCCAATACTCTTAATGAAGGGCCTCCAACCTATAAATAGGCCCCTCTCCTTCTTGTAAAACAACCTCTAATATCTCACATAGCACCCCAACACTCTATGCGTGAGGAGAGACTTAGGTGTAGCAACCACTTTGTGAGCTTCACTCTTGGTGTGAGAGAAGCTTTCAAGCTACACATTGCAAGTGAGAGAGCGTGAGTTTCAAATCTCAAAACCACTATTGTATATGTTCCTCCATCATCAATAAATTGAGGTTTGGTGCATCAAAGGCGTGCTTCAACGTTCAAATCTTCGTCCTTCCACTTGTGCGATACGGTTTAGTGAATTCAAGGCGATTTGTGTATTTTGAGTTCTATCGTTTGATCTTGCTTTAGAAAGTGTTTTAGCGTGTTTTCATTGCCAATTTTGTGTCCATTGTAAGAGGGTATTGTGGTGAGAGGTCTCCCACACCCTAAGACAGTGTGTGTGTGTTGGCATGTTTAGCATTCACTAAGCATTGAGTGAGTTTTTGTACAAGCTCTACGATAGCAACATAACAAACCATCTCCATTTGCAAGTCACAAATAAGGTATTACGCAAGATCCATTCCTCTCTCTCTTCCCTTTGCTCTAGCTCTCTCTAGTCCATTTTGTGTGTGTCTTGGTGTGAGGTTGCTTGTGTGTGTTTTTTGTGGTGTATCTTCTTGGGTTGTGACAAAATCTCTCTTGCGTCCTAGTTCGCATACCATAACTAGGTGGTGCCCCTATCTTGTTTGGGTTTGACTGTGGGTTTGTTGTTGTGTTGTGCTTGTGGTTGCCCCAGCCCCAATTGAGCAACACGGGAGCCTTGAGGGGTGTTTAGAGGTCGCCTCTCTTGTTGCCCGCCCCGGACCGCCTCAACGTCTTTTGGAGGGGGGACCAGCTCCAAGTAAATCCGGTCCTCATTTATTGTCATGTTCTCTAATACTCTCACTCTTGCAAAAGTATTGTTCATGTCAAGTTAATTAAGTACTATGTTTATGTTGCTACCATCAATTAAGTTCACCCTCCAAGTTCTCAAAGTAATCTCACAAAAATGCTGACTCTAATTCTCTTAATTCCGCTATTTTCAAAGTTCATAGGCCATTTGCATTACATTGGTATCAAAGCATTTGGTTTCTCTTTTCTTGCTTAAGAAGAGAGGTCCTTAAGTAGTCTATTAATGGTTAATTTTTTTAATTATATTAGGATATGTAACATTTAATGGCCTAGTAACTTGTGTGTAGCGGAAATTAGCATGAACATAGTGAATAGATTCCTAATGAGAATAACAAGAGTGCTTGGGTGAAGAGAGCAACAAAAAGCATAACACCTAGTTAGATAGCATGAAAAATACTTCAAAAGAGAGAGAAATTAAGCTATTGACAACAGTTGAGGACCGGATTTACATGGAGGCGGTCCCCCCTCCAAAAGGCTTTCTCCCATCAAGAGAGACATTTTACAATACAATTCTTTGTGTTCCTTTAATACTAGCTAGTGCAATGAAGATGAAAGCTTCAAGCACTAAGAAAAACACTTATAAAACACAACATCAATTCCCTCACGGTCTCAGACCCAAGACCTCACACACCTTCGAAGATGGTGAGAGCTAGTGGGGTATGAAAGTAGATTGAGAGGAAGAAGGAGTAGTCTTATGAGAAAGATGTACATCTCCTCACATAATCACTCATATTAGCATAGCTTAGCTTAGTATTTAGCATGGTAGAGGAGATGAGCATGCATTTAAGCTTGGCTCTTGGTTGGATTTGCATCACAAAGCCAAGAGCTGTTGGTGTAGGCCTCCCTTCTCACAAGCTTGGAGTAGGTGATAATCTTTCCATTAAAGCTTGAGAAGAGAGAGAGAGAGTCTTATTACTCCACACATGGACTAGTGTGAGTGTGTAATGCAATAATTCCTTGAGAAAATCAGCCCCCCTTCTCTCTTGTCGACCCCTCTTGCAATTTGCTCATGCTCACACCCTATTGGACCTCTCCAAACTTAGCCAATGGAATTTCAAGAGCATAAGTGATAGACTTATGGAATGTGTCCCCCTTTCCCCTTTTGTGATAGCTTTAGGTAATTAATTAATGCAACTAAACTCTCATTGGACCCCTTTGTCTCCTGGCCAATAGGAATCAGGCAAGCCATTGGGCTGCTGAATGCTCATTAGATCCCTTGGGAGAGTGTCCAATAGTCTTCTAGAGAGCTTAATTCTTATTGGTTCTTTTATTAAGTGTTTTTAAATTAATTAAAATTGATTTTCTCTAGCCTAATTCTCATTGGTCCACCTCCATGGCCATCCAATAGGATTTGAGTACACCTTGTGGGCATCTAGCCTAGGGAGCTGACATGTGTCCCTCATTCCCTTTGTGTAAAGGGAGCTTGTGTGTGTGTGTGTGTGTGTGTGTGTGTGTGTTTCTCTCTCATCTCCTACTTCTAGGGCTCGCCCCCTCCTATGTAGGGATGCATGAAGACTTTTTTGGTACACACACAAAGCGTCCAATTTCCCTAGTGATGACCTTTGGACAGAACCTTTGAATTTTGGAACCTTAGCATTTTGGAAGTCTTAATGGGCTGTACCTTAGGGTCTTTTAAGCCCATTGTTGCACCTTGCTCTTTTGCAGATGGCCCCCCCTTTGGATCCCTACTATGGCCGGTCTACCAACTTAACCAATATTCTAGCTTTTTCTCCCCTGGCACTCCCTCATATTAAATGATTAGTTTAACATGAGAAAATCATTTAGGAGAATTAGATATTAGTTATTATGACATTACCTCTCTCTTGAAATCATAGTCGTCCTCGACTATGGGGTAGAGAAGATAAAGCATATTCATTAGTCCTTTTTCCTAGCGGGTAGAGGATCCCTATGTTACCCTACGACATCGTTCCAAAATGGATGACTAGTCCATTTGGCGGTTGCCAAAGCTGCCACAAGCATGTTTGCACATTAGTCCTATCAATCTTCCATAGTAGAGTGACAAGCTCTACTTGGTGTTTGGGAGACGTCATCTCCCCAAACTTGATCTAAGCATGCGTACTACTTCACATTTGTGCACAATAAAGAAAAAGAGAGTCTTATAAGACCTTGCACCCATATAGCATCTTCAAAAGGATAATTCTTAAACATAATAAGATATCGTCGGATAGTCTTACCGCCTCTTAGTACCTTGTCTTCATGTCGGAGAATGCACTCGGGCTGCTGCACCTCTTCTTGATCCTCAATCTCCAGTGGGTCTTCAATAGTTGGTTCTTGAGGTGGATCTCCTTTGTAAGGCTTTAGTAGGATCACATGGAAAGCATTGTGTATGAGCCAATGGCTGGGCAACTTGAGTTGATAGGCCCTCTTATTGATTGGCTTAAGAATCTAGAAGGGACCATATTACCTTTTTGCTAACTTAGCATAGTACTTTTGGTGTCCCGTAGGATTCTTGCCCGTTGTGTGCCTTAATCGAGCCTTGGAAAATTTAAGTAAGATCCAATCATTTTCTTTAAAGGCTTGGGCTCGTCTGTGCTTATCAACAACAGCCTTTTGCCTTTGCTGTGAGATAGAGATAGCATCCTTAATCTTTTGGAAAGATTCTTGTAGGTCTCGACTATACTCATCTACAACAAAGATCTTCCCATGTACCTTAAGTAGCAAGGGACTTTTTGATCTTCCCTCAATTACCTCAAAAGGTGCTTTTCCCATGGAAGTATGTGCAATGTTATTGTAGGCATCCTCCGCTAAGGGTAAGTACTTCTCCCATTGGGACCTTTGATCTACTTCCGTTACATAGGCTTTTAGTAGATCATGAATTGTTAGGCTAGCTATTTCACTTTGGCCATCCAGTTGTGGGTGATAGGCCGAAGAGAAGTTTAGCCTTGTCCCTAAATTCTCAAAGAGACCCTTCCAGAAATTACTGGTCATTCTAGGATCTCTATCCGACACTACGGACATTGGCAAGCCATGGTACTTGAAGATTTGTGATATGAAGAGGGTTGCCATTTGATGGGCTTTGAGAGTCTTTTTGACATGTATAAAATGAGCTTGTTTACTAAACCTGCCTACTGTCGTCCATATTCCCGTATTCCCATGGATAGACTTAGGCAATCCAAAGATAAAATCCATGGATATGATCTCCAATGGTGAATTAGGGATTGGCAAAGGTTGAAGCAATCCAGGTTGCTTCCCTCTATCAAACTTCATCTTTTGGCATACCACACATTTAGAAACATACTCTTGTATGTTTGCTTTCATGGTAGGCCAATAGAAATATGTTTCAATCCCCTTCAGGGTAGACTGAATCCCTCTATGCCCCGGATAAGGAGGAGCATGGGATTCATACATTACTTTCTCACGTAGTGAGTTAGTAACGCATAGTCTATTGCCATAGATAAGATAACCATTTTGTAAAGTAAATGGTTCCTCTTTATTTCCTAATGCAAGGGCTGAAATCACATCTCTAAAATCGGGATCAATAGCATACTCATCTATCATAGAAGAAAGATAATTGTGAGTTGCTATGGAAACCGCATTCACTCTCGGCCGTCTTGAGAGTGCATCGGCTACTTGATTATGCTTGCCAGCAATGTGAGCAATATAAAAATGAAATTTCGAAAGGAAATTTGCCCACCTTATTTGTTTGTTGGAGAGCTTGGTCTGCGTCATGAAGTACTTAAGACTTTGGTAATCCGTTCGCAGAATGAAAGGAGTCCCCAATAAATAGTGCTTCCATGAGTCTAAGGCATGTAGGATTGCGAGGAGTTCCTTTTCATATATGCCTAGAGCTTGCTAAACAGGGTCGAGCCTTCCACTTTCATAGGCTATGCCATGCCTTTCTTGGAGCAAAACAGCTCCAAGGCAATCACCACAAGCGTCACATTGGACCTCAAATGGCTTTGAGAGATCCGAAAGTGTAAGCACAAATTGAGAGATAAGATTTGTTTTAAGCTTTTCAAAAGCATTGTTCTCCTTGGTAGACCATGTATACCTAACTTTATTCTTTGTTAGGTCATGTAATGGTCCTGCAATTTGTGAGAACTTTTGTATGAAGCATCTATATAATGCACACATACCTATAAAGCTTCTTAGTTCATGAAGATTCCTTGATTTAGGCCATCCTTTTACTACCTCTAACTTTGACGGATCCATTTGGATGCCATCTTGAGAGATAATGTGACCTAAAGACTGAATCTCTTGCAAGAAAAATTTACTTTTCTTTCGATTCACATAAAGTTTATTCTCTCTTAGAACTTGAATTATTACGGGGTGGAAGGGAACTAAGTAATTAAGGGCAATCTTTGAAGAGAGAGAAAAAAGTTTGATGTTAACGTGTGATTTTTTGCAAAATTACCTAATAATGTCCTTATTAATTATCACAGGGTAAATTTCACTGATAACATCTCCCTAATGAGTGTAAATAACGTATATACTATGAGAAAATCATCAAAAAATAATCTTTTTTTTAAATTTTTCATCATTTTTCTTGATATTGGGATGTAAAAATGGAGAAATCCAACAAAAAATAAATTTTCAATGGATTTTCTTAATTATTGGATTTTCACTTTGCTTTTTTAGTGTGTTTTGTTATTTTCTTTGATTTTTTCAATAAACATGTCAAAAATTAATAATAAATAATAGCAAATGAGCTCAGACGAAAAAACTAAAGACATGCTGATGATCAAAAGGACAAGGCGGACATGCACAAAAAATTTCAATCAAATCGGCAGACAGAAGCGGGAAGCCTAAATTAGACGGCCAAGACCTACTTTTGCAGAATGCTTGTAGAATGAGCTACAGGAATCTAGGTGGGGAAATTTTTAAGTCTAATATAAATTTCACGGCCTAGTAGGACTAATAGGGGAATTTGGGGAGAAATGTTTCGGGAAGCCCGAGTATAGATATCCAGGGTAGTCTAAAATCACCTCATTTCCACTTGTCGCCTTTGGAGAGAGAGCTTTAGACCTTCTTCATGCGCATTTTTCGGAGTCCATAGTCGCCCGTTTACAGTACCGTCTCACACGAGACATGAGGGGTAAGTTCTATACTTATCAATGGTCCATTTGTACGGCTAGTAGCTAGTCTAAACCCTAGGAAAAAACCCTAGAATTCGAGCAATGCATGAAGACCTACGACCAAAAATTGACCATAGCCGCCTGTCAGCTCAACCAAATTAGACGAAACTTGAACTGTAGCATGCCCCGACATAATAGAACACTTCTATATCAACATCTGATCATTTGGCAGGGGTCGAGGGGGTCCCAAGTAGACAAGCTAGGTTTTTGATAGATGCCATAATTGGATTGTGACTCCACAGACAACTTATAGACTGGGTCTATACACAATGTATATGGTTGGTTTCATAAAATCAATCAAGGCAAGCTCTCGAAAAGCAAAAAACTGCTCGAAGGCTACAAAGCGTCAAATTTGACATACGAAATCAAACTGACTCGAAATAAGCCAAAATTGGATGATTCGCTTCAGGACTATGTAGTGGACAAGTCCATAAGCCTCAAAAGTGACTAACCAACTCCACAGGCCATGTAGTCACAAATATTGGTGAATTCAAATTCGACAAAGTAAGAAGTGATGCCGACAAGACAAAACTTTACCAAATTCAATTTAGGACTTGTTTTAGGTGTATTGAATATGTTTATGTCAAAATTTATCAAGTTTAGCAAAAAAACTTGACTGTTGTAAATAATCACAATTATTTGCTTTTGCAAATTTTTGGCTTGAAAATGGTACCCTCACCTCACCTATCACTTGTGCACACCTATTACATGCCATATTTCAAGTATGAGCCAAATTGATCAAAGATAACTAGGAAAATTGCCAAAAAACACAAAGAAGTCCTTCCAAACCAATTTTTGAGTTATCGGTCACATTTTTTGATCCAAATCACTTCATATCTCATACATAGAGTCTACATCATGCTTAGAACCAATTTGCACCAAAAAATGTTCATTTTGTTGAAGAAGTTAATAATCGCGATTATTTACTTTTTTGCCAAGATGGGGGGAAATTGCAACTTTGACTTCATGGGACCAAAGCACATGATGTCCTAAGCCCACTAACCAAGTTTGAATAAATTTAGAGCTCAAAATCTCAAAATTTCTTTATATCTACTGTTTCAGAGATAGAAAGCCTAAATCTGGCACCATTTTCACTCTGTGCACTCAAATGAGCCCATATTTCACTCAGAGTATCTATTTGATATATATTTCAAGGCTATGATGCCAAAATTGCAAAAAGTTGAAAAATTTTATCAGTTGTTCAAAAATTGATTTGAAGCAAATTGGACTCAATTTGTCAGCAATTCAGATTGAAGGACATTTCAGAGCGGAAATGGCAGAAATTTTCTAACTTTGACACTCTATTCACTTAACAAAAGCAATGCAAGCTGCAAAGAAAGCCAAGAAGAGGGTCTCTCAAAAAGAGAAGCTGGAAGAGCTGCCACCCTACCTACTCGACCCCAATTCAGTAAAGACAGCCAAAGCAACATATCTATCGAGAGAATAGCTTGAGAAAACAATACCACAATTTTCACAGGCAGGTTTAAAAGTGAATAAGGACACCATGTAGAGTTGCAAATGTTGCCTTAAAGAGATCTATGATGTCACGGCAAAGCCAAACACAAAGGAGGCCAACAGAAGGCTCGGCCTCAGAGAATTCTACGACCAAGAACCATGTGGTGTAGACTTTTAGAAAGCCTATGAGCTCTTGTTTACAATTAAGGAAGATGGATCTGCCCAGATTATTGACCAACAAGGGCAGAAAGTCAAAGTAGTCATCACAAAAGAGATTGTGGCCGAGGCTTTGAAGTTGTCAACAGAAGGGATGACAATGAGGGCCAGAGACAGGAAGACAATAGGCACTTTCACCAAGGAGACTGCTGCGGCCACCTTTGCTGATCTCATCCAGAAGCAAGTGGAAGAACCAACACGGTTATATCATCAACACTTCCATTTTCTAGCAAAGAGACCACCAAGGTACACAACACCAAATCATGCAATTGCAACTACATTCACACAAGTGTTGAAGTCGACAACTAGGCACCCCATTGATCACGCGTACTATGTGCTATCAACACTGAAGGGTACCAAGAAAGTGGGTAAGATCGCGTATCTGGGTGCACTTGAGGTACTAACAAGAATAGTATACCATGCTATCGGCACGACAGACAATTTTCCGCCTGCCCCAAATCAAAACACATGGATTGTGGCAGCACAACCATCTCCAAGAACCACAACGTCGACAAAAATAGTTTACAAATATGATGAAGAGTCTGCAGAAATCTCTCATGAAGCACATAGCAGCGAAAGCAAAGACAATGAAGAGAAGAGAGCCAGAAGAGAGGAGATGAAGAAGAAGGTAGTGGCTGCACATCGGGAAGAAATTCAACAAAAGAAGATGAGGTTTGAAAGGTAAAAAGAAACCTACGAAAGAAGCCGCCAAGATGCAGGTGAGGACCCATCACGGTGGGTTCCAAGAGATATAAAAGGCCCCCAAACCAAGAAACCTGCCAGGAGAGAACTAGAAGATCCCAAGGTTCTCTTGAATGCATGTACCAAGAAGCAAAAGCCTTAAAGCAAAAAGAACCTCAAGAAGTAGAAAGAAAATCAAGGGAAGATGCGGTGGAGCAGCAAAGACAAGCTAAAGCAGCCCAACAAAGTAAAAGCCAGCACGAATAGGGTGAGATGTCTCCCAGACCATCATCACCATATACAGAACAAAACACCCTATGCCCAACCCTCCGCCTTCACCGACAGTTAGATCCACGAGGGTGGGAAATCCAAAGAAAAGGAGCCTAAACCTGAACCAGAGGAGGCACAAGCCAAGGCAACATAAACATAAACCACACCCTCTACAACCACCCAACAGGAAACGGCCGAGGCATCTACGAAGCCTCACAAAGACAAAACAGCCGAGGCAACCACACAACCACAAGGAGAGGTACAACCCATGCCGCTACCACAAATAGCTGACACAGCCCCACCCAAGGAGCCACCCATAGAGACTGCTGAAACATCTAGGCAGCTCACAGAGCAAGAAGACTGGCAGACAAATGACAAAGTCATCCTGCAAGTTAATGAATATGCAAAATAGATGCAAGAGATGACTGAGAAAATGCAAACGGCAGCACTTAGATGCAGTGCTAAGGCTAGAGAGCTAGAGATGGTCATCGATGCTTTCCAAGGAGATTTAGAGGACATAATGAATATCATCTTCGACCTGCAAAGACAAATCCAAGAGCTGAGAGCTGAAGCTGAACAACACCAACTAGCAAAAGAGAAGCAACAAAATAAATGGAAGAGCTAGGTGAACTTCTCAAGAAGTTATCCCCAATGCTCTTAATTACAACTCTGTCAGTACAAAAGATCCGAGTGTAGCTTGACGTAGCGAATGATCCACTGCAATATTCAAAGCAAAGAATCAATGATCACGTAGTTTTCTTGAGACAGATAAGGGAAACTTCCACAGTTTCCTCGATCAAAGGTACAAATCAAGTATACAAAGATTTAGAAAAGAAGAAAAAAGATCTCGAACTAGAGCTAAAGTTAGAGAAGTTACAACGAAGAGACCTTGCGTTGTTGCGGGTACAAAGGGAGGAACAACTGCTCAAGGAGATAGCAGACCTCAAGCGAGTTAATCAGCTGCTGTGAGACGGTCAACCAGAGATACAAGAAGAAGCTGGTACATCAAAGCAACCACACATTGAAATTCTCTCAGTCTCTTTTGCTGAGATGGAAACACAGCCGACAGAAGGGCTAGGAGGAGAAGAAGACTTTCAAGTACCAATAACAGATGTCGATCAAGTGCCAATGGTCCAGCTGTCAAAAGATGAAGAAGATGCACTTAAAGAGCAGGTTGCTCAAGAGACAGATGAACAATGGAAAGCAATGATGGATTGGGATTTGAGAGTTCTCCATTCAGTCAATGTTACTCAACTCACTCCTAACCAAATCAATGCACAATGGCATCAACAATCACTGCCATATTCCTTGATCAAGGTAGAGCTGTTGGTTAAGGAAAGATTATACACAGACATGCAAGCAAAAGGCGCAGAAGAAGTCCACCCCAAGTGGAGAAAGAGCTCATTGAACAAGAATCCCAGATACTTGATTCTGTTCACAAGAGCACTTGCATCACTTCAGAAAGACCCGACCTTTTGTCATGTATCAAGAGTAAGGACATGGCAAGCACATGAAACAATGACAAAGAAGCTGCCTACATGTCTGAATTATCCAAGATTTCCAGCTCCAGAAAAGGGCACATCGATAGAGGAATACATGGTGAAAATCCTAACGGGTGCCATGACATTCTTCAAAAGTCTCAATGATCTCTCATATGCTATGCTCTACAAAATTTGCCAAATGCTGCTAACATGCATTGAAGCTTTTCATGAGCCAGAGCAAGCAGGCGCACTGTGAATGTCATTCCTCGAGGGCAATAAGGGTCTTTGCTCTATGACCTAAGCGGCCAACCTTTCAAAGAAGTCCTTTATGGTTTCTATGCCCGGTGCATGCTCTTACCATCTCACAATATGCTGGCATTTGAGGAAGCATTCTATACAGGGGTTTTCACTTGGTGAACGAAGAGTTTTGGACCAGTGATTAGCAACCTAACCTCCAAATTTCTAGTCTACTAAGCCATTGAGCTAAAAAACAGGGTCACCATGCAATTTTTGCAGGTTCCAGACAAAGAAAGAAAGATCAGATATGAGAAGGCACTCCATGTACTTAAAGACCGCCTCACCAGCCGTCAACCTGAAGATTACTGCAGCCCATAAAGCTGTGTCAAGGGACAACACAGGCGAGGAGGGGGGAATGTTAGCAGCAAGCTAACTTGGATACCATTTTTCGTAGCTCTCATTGTAAAAACATTTATTATTTTGATGAATCAGGAATATTGTAACTCCTATTTTTCAAAAATATATTGTAATTGATGAGCCGGGGCTACAAGCTTCCAGATTGTATCAACCTGTCTTTAGTTAGAGCTTCCAAATTATTAGTTTTGACCACCAAAAACCTTGGCTAAGGTTTAAAAGCCAATTTTGTAAAGTTTATTATTATGTTTTGGATAATGAAATACACAGTGTGAGCTACCGACTCTCACTTCTCTCCTTCTCGTGCTTCCTACTCCCTCCCTGGTTGTCACATTGCAGTGACGTTTTTTGCGTGTTGCAACCGCAAGTAAGAGCTCTACGCATTGACGTAAGCATTTCACGGTATTTCATAGCTTTTTGTGTAATCTCATCATAAGTAGGAATTTACACTTCAAAATCAATAACTAAGTATAGACGGGGTATTGGGGCATCATTGCTAAGCATTTAGATGCATTCTGGGTCAAAAACGACTAGGTCAAAAATCCATTGCTGTTAATAATCATGATTTTTACACTTGACCTAAAGTGAGATTTGAGACCATAAGCATGTGTGCTTAGGTTTTATAAACATTGTGGATGTCATTTGATGCTGTAACAGATGTGATTTGTTTGCCGATGAGCGATTGGCTTTTGGTAATTTCTGTCATTTGAGTGTAGATGGATTATCGAGAAGGCATTACAATGGTTAGCATGAAATGTTCTCAGAAGGTAAGTATGCTGGGTCTTGGTGAATCCTGAATGTAATTGTCGGGCATGACTGGCCTAATACATACTGATACTATTGGAAGAGGATACAAGTGTGCTCTTTTGGGATTTTTGAAAATAGTATGCTGGTGTCTATCAGCAGAAATTATGTGGTTTACTTTCAACAATTATGTCTTCTTTTATTGAGGGATGTACATGGATAAAAGTTGGTAGGCCCGTTTACTTGAAATGTTGTTCATGTACTAATTGAGCGGTTGTTATCTTTACTGTGGATGCAGGTATGTAAAGTTCTATCTTGTCTTTTTGGCGATTGGGGATATGCTGCTGATGACTTGGAATTTTGATCTCTCCTAACTTTTGTATCTATTGGGAGGAAGTGTATTACTAACTCCTCCTCACATGGGATGTATTATTGTTCTGATACTTGAGTAATGATATGTCTACTGGCTTTAACTGGTTCTTTTTTAGTCCTTGTACTTTTTCTTAAAAGTTGCTTGTGCTATCACTTCTTTTTTCTTCCACTCATGCTCTATTTTTTCATAGGTGGAGATATTGTGCAACATGAGGTGTTTTTGCAAAATTGTGAGGTTCTTTTGAGAGCATACTATCTTTAAAGTTGGATTCCTCCATTTGTTAGAATAAGCCACAACCACTACAATATGGCTTGGAGCATGGGTGGAGGTTTTGAAAAATGGTGAGGTTCTTTTGAGAGCATACTATCTTCAAAGTCAACCTCCTCCATCGTATAGATTTCTTGGACTACAAGCTACCATCAAAGAAAAAGGGACCTTTTCATCTATGATTATGCACTTAGAAGATGATGTTTGTGTCTTTGATAGCAAGGGCAAGAAGGAATACTACAAAGATATCTTTAGCAACAAAATATGAAGTGAAAACTAACTAATGCCTATCTGCATCAACCACTAAAGTAATAAAAGACATAGTAGAGGTGGTGCACTTGGATAGTCAAAGTGAGGACAATGATGATAAATAGTACAAACCCATTGTTTAGTGGATTAAAGATGGTCTTTAAGATGCACAACTAAAGACATGTTTGGAAATGTGCAAAGATACTAAGTAGGTATTTATGAACGTCCTTTAGAATCCAATGGGATTGTGTTTTGAGTTTCTTGCAATTGATAGAACGAATGGAGTAGAAATTTTCTGGTCATCTTTAGTTGCTGCCATGAAAATTGAATATGGCAATACCTTGTACAATAAAATTAAGTTATCGTCTTAGGAACCTACAGTACCATCGAATCACTTGTTGTTTCTACATGAATGAGAAAAGATTCAATGATAGTTGTTTCAACGAACATCTAGTTTGGAAAGTGAGTGAAGGATACCCTACAAGTGAGACCAAGTCAAAGATTATTCATCATTATTGCCAAAAAATAGTGACATGCTCAACCATGTGCGGTGCTGTGATCTATTATGTGCTGCCTTTGGACGAGAGCATGACCTAATTTTTATATCACATGTTAGGATCATGAGCATAACATTGAATCTTTGGATGAGAGCATAACCTGATTGGTATTAGAGGTTAGGGATCACAAGCATAACATTCAACCTGGTACGTTAAGGATGTCAATAGAGAAGGTACAAACCTGGTCAGTATAGTCTTAAAATTTAAGAAAGGAGGGCCACAAAAAATCCATATGTTGGTGTTAGGTCATATGCTTTTTCAATCACTAATAAGAGATGTTGATAAAATTTTTCAAGAGATTATGCCACTTGTGCAAAACATTGCGTATAATTTTTTATGTTATTAAGAAGGGGTTTGCTATACAATGGATTAATCTTTCTTTTAATCTGTGCTTTGTGTGCCATGTAGATTTAAAGGAATGGTTTGTAAGGAAAAGGACACCAAGGGAATCCAATGGGTGATGGATACGACAACATTTTGTAGCTACAATGGTGTTGAATATTTCCTTTTTCCATGATAGTAGATTCTTGGTTCGAAGTGGTGGTGGACATAAATTTTACTTGTTTAAAATGTCCACAAAAGGGGTCAGCATCATGGGAGTGAACATGGTCAATCTATTGAGGCAAACATGGATTCAAGATCTACGCAATATCTGTGTGCACTTTAATCACACACATAGAAGGATACAATGTCTTGCTTTGAGTATGACCCAAGGTTCCATAACTTTCATTTTTCTAAACATTTCCATGAACTATGTTTTCTTTAATTGGACTATGTTTGGACAACACGTTGTCGTGCTATGACACGTACATAGTGGGAACGCATCCTACAAGAGTTATCTTGTAGCTTTTTAGATACAGAGTTATATTTTCTATAATGTACATATGCATATTTAAGTATAATAATATGCCTTCTATCTCATCCTATTATTTTTCTCAAGGATAACCTATTCTTACTTTACCATCAGAAAATACTATGGGAAAAGCATCAATAGCTCCGCCTCTTTAACTTGGGGCAAAAAACATTGATTCTTTATTTCTACTATCTCATTATCATCTCACACCCTAGCTAGATCCTATATCTAGGGTAAACTCCAATATATATATATATATTCTATGTATTTTTTATATTTTTCTTATATTTCTTTTTAAATAGCTACTAGGAGAGAATCAAATCCTAGTGGAACACTAGGTGGCATGATTTCAAAGATACACTTATTTTAATGCATTATTGTAAGCATGATTACAAAACTTTGTCAACGAGCAATGTCATGCTTTCATATGGCATGAGGTGTCCTTTGGAATCAAATGAAAGTCTATGCTAAGGGGACCACAGGAAGACTTTTGCTGCCAGAAATGGACCCTATTTTGATGATTTTTTTACACAAGGTTCCAATTCGAATTGGAAAACGATTTTAAAAATGAAAATCGTAGCTAATGAGCTGAAGTTTTTGCCCATATTTTTACTTTTTTATTTGGAGCCACGGTTGAGGAGATATGATCAAAATACTGGACCCAAGTCTGCCCACATCATGCAGGGATAGCTCATTTCCAACTTTTCCAATTTCTGTTCACACTGGCTCTTCTTTTCTTGTGTAAACCCTTGGGGGTTCCCTTCACCTATAAAAGGGGACCTCTTCTTCCTTAAAAAGAACTCAAGCATTCAAGCCATTGATGAGAGGAATTCTTGAGGGAGTGAGTAGTAATGCCTAATTGTCTTAGCCATTAACATAAGCCCAAGCCTACACTTTCTCCTAGAGGAAGACTAGCCATTCTTGTACGCTATCCTTGGAAGATCAACTCTAATCAAAGAAGGTCTTACACTTGGGTATCAATCAAAGTGGAGTTCTCCCCTCTTCTTCTCTCTCCATCAATAATGGTGTCGAAGGGTTTGTCAAGTAAGATGTGTTCTACATTGATGTTTTCTTGATTTCTTGTTGTTTTCTTTTTCATCTCTAATCCAATATATATATATATATATATATATATATATATATATATATATATATATATATATATATATATATCTAATCTCATCTCCTTAACCAAATCTATCTCTCTCACTCTTAGTAATTCATCTTTTCTACAAATTTTAGGTTCTCTTTGCTACAGGTACATCTCTTCCCGCAGTATCCTTATTGCCTACGGGCAAGAATAGGGCTTGGGAGGAAAACTTCTCATCTCTTCACTTCTCTCATATCTACATTTTACACATACTAGCGTTATCCTAGATGAATAATCCACATGATGATAATTTCTATCGCTTTCACTCTGTACAATCTATTAATTCTCTGTACAATCTATTAGAATTAACGTATGGATTAGCCGTAAAATACACTTTCAACAACGTATAGTGTTTCTCTTTGGCCCAAAAAGGCTCAATGAAATACTTCTATCACCAGATCCCATTATACTACCTCTTATAGACTATAACTTTTCTTTTGACGTAAGCATACTTATCTTGCTATGAACCAAGAGGTTTTGTACACACAATTAATCCCAATCACTAGACAATATATATATATATATATATATTATGGTAAGCACAAAACTACAATTCCAAAGAACAATTCGTAGCCTATTTGGTCAGCCAAGATTGAATGCCATTAACTCATCTATTAACCCTTTCATACTACCCATGATACGATATAACCATAGCCTTGATGTTTTCATCTTTGTGTTATTTTGACATTCTCTTTTGTGTTCTTTCTTTGTGTGTGTGAGTGTAAGAGAGAAAGAGTGGGGCTTCTTTGATTGCACTTCTTTCCAAACCCTAGTCTTCATGGCATCTATGGTTTAACCCCTTCATATAGTTTTTTGGAGTTCTCTCACAAACTCTCCCAACCATAAGCCCGGTGCTTTCCTGGCAAAACCGCAAATTTCTCGACAACGTGAGCCCTTTCAAATAATTGCAATATGTGAAACAGAGGAGGATGAGGAGTCTCAAATATTGCTTTGGAGAAGTCTTAATTTAATCACGGAACAATGTGGACATGAACCTCTAGATTTTATTGCCTTCATCTCGGATGAGGAGGAGAATTGATTGTCATAGGACAATGGATAAAGGGGTCCACGCACTATCATGTTGGAGAGAAAGCACTCTTGTCTTTTTCATCAAGAGAGAGATTGCAAAAAAACACCAAAGATTTAGTGCCAATAGATAGCAAAGGCAACATATTCAAAATTTGCAAAACATTTCTACTTCAAGGTCTATGCTATCAAGGGTGGATATGAAGCAAACTTTAACTTTAGCTCTTGTTTCTAAGGTGGTTCAAGGTGTGGTGGCAGGCACCCAATGTGTGATGAACCGATACTACATGGAGACATATACATGTACGTTATAATTGCAAAACCCATGTACAGTTTGATTACACACTTTGAATGGACGGATGAGTGTGAAGAATCCTTCATGAAGCTTAAGTAAGCTCTCACTTCAGCTCCAATATTGAAAGCACCAGATTGGAATAAGAAATTCCACATACATGTAGATGCTTCCAATTTTGCCATCGGATGTATACTAGCTAAACCAGGAGGCAAGAAAATTGATTTTCCTATTTCTTATGCTAGATGATAGTTGAACATGTGTTAACCCTCACACACATTCCTATCACGTACGACGGACATTGTATTATTTATTTGGTAGAGTCAGGTACCGGGCTTGTCGGGCCAATAGGAAAAGGGTAAGAGTGATTGCCGATGAGAGGCGCACTCTAAGTGGAACATTCAAGGGATTAGTTGGCTAAGCATGGGCACCCAAGTGTGAATGGGACAAGCTCATATAAAAGTCAACTAAACCTAAAATTCACTCATTCTCTCATTTGTGCAATTGAAGAGTGCTCTTGCTCCATCTCCATCTTCTTCTTCTTCATCTCCTTGTGTGTGTTTATGCGTGAGAGAGAGAGAGAGAGAGAGAGAGAGAGAGAGAGAGAGAGAGAGAGAGAGAGAGAGAGAGAGAGAGAGAGCATTGCGGCAGCACGATGGCGGTGAGGCAGTTGAGCACGGCATAGCGGCATCTCCCTCTTCTTCGCGGCGAGGAATCCTCCACGACAGGAAGCGTAGAGCGGTGAGTGACACACCAACACCATCTTTGAGCTTACTAGTTTAGGCTTGTTGTGTGCTTGGAGCCATTTGTGGCTCGCACACGGTGTATCGGCAAGTTCCTTGCATTGACACGTGCGACATATGCTCACATTTTTGGCGCCGTTGCCGGGGAATTCCATACACTAAGCTTGAATGGCACTCTGTGCTTCTTTGTGGTGCAATTTCAATTGTAGGAAAGGTAAGGAAGGAGGGTGTGTGTGTTGAGAAGAAGGATTTTGTGTTACTACTGTGTATTTTTTTTGTTAATGGAGTTTTCAAAGGCACTGTGTTTTTTCTCTGTGTAAGGTGTTAGTATTAAGGTTGTTAGTTCTGTGTAATGTAATGTACACTAAGTAGGAAGTAGATCTGTGAGAGCTAATAGAGTGTGTTAGTGTGTAACAGTAGGTGTATTAGTTGGAAGTAGGTAGGTAGAGTGCGTGTGTGCCCTCGCGCAGGCCGCGGCGAACTTATCCTTTAAAAAAATAAAAAAATAAAAAAATTTAAAGGTAGGACCGGGATTAGGAATATCTCCCAGACCCAAGCCCAAGCTCACGCTCAAGCCTAGGCCTCAGTCGCCTTTTAAAATTATGAATTTTAGCTTCACACGTAGCTAAAAATTGATTTTTTAAAGACCAACGGAACTTTAGATGCCCGAAAATTGTGCTGTAAAGCACACAGCGACCCTCTAAGCGATACGCTCATTTTGAGCTATCACACACTTTAATAAAAAAACCGATCATTAAAAAACATTAAAAATATTAAAAAACATAAAAGAAAACGAGTGAAAACGGACGCCTAAAAAAGTAAGCGGTTAACCTCGAGGTTATTCGCCGATGCTTGTAGGGTGCCAAAAGCACATGCATCTGCGCTCTGGTCGTGTGCTAGAGACGGAGCAACCAGAGAGAATTTCAACTTACGCGAGTTCTCAATATCCACCTACCTTAGGTTTCGGGCCCTCGGCTGGGACCCAAGGTAGTACAAACCAAGACCCGAACATAGTGGCTAGTGACTCTTCCTCTGACTACAACGTCATGGAGGGTTTACCAATGCTTAATCCCGATAGCTCAAGCCAAGACATGCATGCCATGGGCCCACGGCCTGGGCTGAGCGTGCTTAGCCGCTTGAAGGAAACCTTTAGTAGAGCCACTCGCCCCGAACATGGAGCTAATGATGTAAATGAGGGGGGTGGGGAAGTAAATTCTCCATTCATGACCAACGTAGAGCCTATGCCCTTAGAGAATGTGCACGTGAATACTTCATTCACTGCACCTCCTGACTCTTCAGTTATTTCCCTCTGATGTCATATTACCCGATGGTAGAAGCCTTGCCGAAGTGCAAGAGATTGAGCGATATATCCTTGCAGCAAGGGAAAAGGAAGTTGAGAGCTTACTCAAGGCGGAGCAACGAAGAGAGTTAAAAGCGAAAGCCCCTATGTCAATATCCTTGCTAAGAGAGCAATCGAGTGCTCCTGACTTAGCAACCGCTAAGGGCCAACCCCTAGAAAGCAACATTGCATCTAGCTCAAAGGACACCCCTAGCACCTCAATCCTAGATGGAGTGTTCTTAAATGAGAACTGGGAGTACGAACTACAAACGAAAACTCTGACCAACCTATACACAGGTCACACCTATCACGTGGGTTGGTTAGATGTCCTACAATCCACAATGGGTGCTATTAGTGTGGAAGATCAACAACAAAGAGTTTGTGAGGTTATCCATAGGGTCATTGAGTTAGAGAGACAGAACAAGGGGATCAACATTCCTTCAACGGGTCTCATGAGATTCTTGGATACAGGAAAAGCTAAACAACCGACCTTATCGCAAATGGAGACTCCCTCGGTAAGTCCGATGGATCCTCCATATGTTGTTTCTCCAGGGGTCTCAGTGCAATATGAGCCCACAAGTGATAGCTTCACCTTTCCAAGTCTAGCTCATCTTTCCCTTGATGACACCACGGCTACCATTCCTACCCCAATGATGGCATGCCGAGAAACACGCCATGGACCTCATTTGTTAGTAAAGCACCACTACATGGTAGCTCAATGCCTGCAACAGTACCTACAAGTGTGTACCAATCGTATGCACCTATGGGTCATTGTACTCATGTAGTCCCTACCCCTCCCATTGTTTCAACTACCTATGCTCCACAACCACAATAGCCAAGCTCTTATTTCCATGGGACTCTACCGGCTAGCATTAGCATGTCACATCCGACTTCTGCTATGCCTAGGGCCACACATATGAACTTTGGGCTGCCACATGGCACAACACCATACCAAACGTGGAACCCAAGGGCTTCCTATGCGCCAAGCCCAATGCCAATACCTACTCCACATGTAGTCTCTCGAGCACCTTCACCCGCGGTGCCTGCTCACTTAGGTGACTTGGCAACATTTGCTCAAGCTATTGGTCGATCTATTGCTGAGAATATGCGTAACACGCCTGATAGAGAGCCTAGAAGTAAGGCAGTTCAAATAGCCAAGCTCACACAAAAATTTAGTGGAGACGGGGATGTGAGAAAGCACATCAAAGTGTTTGAAGAAATATGCGATTCTCTAGGAGAACACAATGATCTACATAAGAGTAATGATTTAAGCCTAACCTTAAGTGGGAAGGCAGGGGATTGGTATAGAACCCTAAGGGTGGAAGAAAAAACGATTTACCCTACTCTTAGGAGACTATTCTTGAAAGAATACATACGAGAGGGAGTACTTTGGGGTGTAGCCTCTCAGCTCCAGAAAGCCCAATGAGAGGAAGGAGAGTCGGTGAGAGACTTTATTAGTCGCTTGAAGCATTTGAATTCTCGTTGTAATCCAAATGAGCACTTCAATAATAATGAATTGCTTGATAGATTCATTAGGGGATTACGACATGAGGATATCTACAATGGCCTAGTCATTAGAGGTATCACCACTTGGGAAGCAGTCACCACCAACGCGATCCAATTGGAGGATAATTTAATGATTCAAGGAGAAAGAGTGTCTGTTGAGCCTAAATCTATTAGCTTGCAAGCATCAGGGCATCAACCAATGACCCTAAAGCCTATTGTTAAGGAGCCAAAGATATCTAAGATGACTTTAGAAGATCTCACCAAGGCTATTCCAGAGAGTCTTAGGGATAATCGTGCTCCACAAAACAATCATATGTATCCAAGAAGGAACAACAATGGTGATTAGTATGCTATGGACCACATAGTACCAATGAATTCCCTACTTTTAGAGTAAAATTCAATGGGAATTGCAATGCATGTGGAAGGTATGGTCATCAAGCTAAGGATTGCATAGTATTTAAGCGCGCGATGGCCAATAGACCAACCTTAGCATAGACAGACACACTTCGAGTGCCTGCATTGATGCCGGCCCCACCTCTTGAACAAACAACACAACACATGGTCCCTAGGGCCCAAAATGTTGTTCAAACAACACCTTTACCACCTCCAGTGCTAGGATCGCAACCACCACATCCGAGAATCACTTCAATGAAGCAAGTGGGTTGTGAGTCATCTTAGATCCGAATAAAGTCCACAATACTACATGGAGCACTATTGGGGACAAGTCAAACCTGTATATCAAGTAGCTGCTCTTGCGACAAGAGGCCAAAATATCAACTACACTGCTAAGAGACCACCTCTTCAATGCTATGAGTGTGGAGGTCCACATCATGTAGCCGAGTATCCTATTAGGCTACAAAAGAACGCCACACTAATGCAAACCAGTCAAGTGAGCACGTCTACAATGCTGATACTCATGTGTAATCGATCAGTTGATTGCCCAATGTCCAAATAATCCAAATGCACCGAAGATCACACCATTAAACTTGATTGAAGTTATCGAGGAGCCATCACCAAGTACACCTGTGGTACCAGTAAATGTACTCACACGATCGATGCTCCAAAAACAAAATTATATTCTTGAGGAAAGAGACATGGCATCAATTGCCCAATCTCAGAAAAAGAAGAAAACACGAAGAAAGACATCGCAAAAGCAGCGAAGTCAGATCCCAGTTCAAAGACCAACATAGGGACTGGTGACGACCCCGTATATATAAACGACGCTGAAGAGGATTCTGATTCAGGTGAAACCATGGAGACCAAAATGACCACGAAGATAGAAACCAACAAGGAAGATCTTCATGAGCCACAATGGACAGGATCCAAGAAGAAGATAGGAACTTATCCAAACCCTATAGAGGAGATTGAGCGAGTTTGGTAGAAGATACCCAACAGGATCTAGAACCAGCACCTAGGCAGATCCAGATTATGGACACCATGTTCCCTACGCAACAACAACCTCACCAAGTCCATAGACCCTTAGTCATACCTAGTGTCATCCAAGAAGAAAGTGACTTAAAGTCATGGGAAAGTGGGCGTACTCACTTCTTGATGGAAAGAATGTTTACAGAGGGACTACTCGATCCTATCGAAGAAATGGAGATCCCATCTTCCCCACGTCAAGGGACTGAAGTCCAAAAGGTGCCGTTAAACATTGCCAAATTGATGGATTTCATGTCTTCAGAAGTTAGAACCACCATCATGTCCAAACTATATAAAGACCCTGAGCTAGTCTCAACTCTTCGAACCTTCCTCAATGGAGAACTGAAGTTTGGGCTACCACAATTTGCACAGATGGATGGAGCTGGGGAGATGCCAACAGAGGAGGAACACTTAGATCCACAACCCAACTTAGATGAGAACCTTGTTATAAAAATACCTGTTAACAAGTTGGGACAATACTTTGAGGGTGATGAATCCAATGCGACCATACCAATCACTACTAAGGGATTAACTGTGGAGGGAATCCTTGATGGTGGCACTGGGGTTAGCATTGTGACTAAAAATTGCTGGGAAACTATGGGAAGACCTCACCTTGTGACCACAACCATAGTAGTGAAGATGGAAAATGGGTCTATTGTTAAACCTATTGGGATGCTAGAAGATCTCAAGATCAAGGTCTTTGGACATAAAATAAGGATTACCTTCATTGTTATGGATTTCTCCAAACACACTATGGCATCGGAGATGATCTTAGGACGTCCTTTCATGAGGGAAGAAAAAATGGTGCATGACTGGTCTAAAAACCATGTCTACTTGCAGTTGCAAGATTCTGTCATTCGAGTGGATCTTGTGATTGGTCGAGCACATCCCCTAGGAAACAGGTTTATAATTGATCATAGATCTGAGACCACAGTTCACTCGGCCCCATTGCAGTCTTGTTACACGTGTAAAGAGGACACTGATGTTGGGGAAGATTCTCCTTGTATGGATGTACTACCTGGGATGACTGAGTCGGACAATGTGGATTGGGTCCACCTAGCGGCAACCATAGACACTTGGGGAAATAGGGAGACGACATGGGTAACACCTGAGGGGATTGAAATGCCACCACTCGTACCCTTAAATATGCTAGACGCAATGCATATAGCTTCTAATGACCTACAAGATGAAAGTTTGACTGGCATTGGAACCAATAGCGCCTCACAAGACTATAGTCCACACGATTTGGGGTCAGAATCATCAGTTGAAATTGACTCTGAGGATCAAGAATCTTAGTTAAATCTTAGTGAAAATGTGGGGACAAACCATTCAGGGCCCAGTGGTAACCTAGATGACAATCTATCCAAGGGAGCAGAAGACACAAGTAGTGATTCATCTAGTGACTCTTCACTAGAGATCGGCCGTAATTGTGAATTAAACAAAAAGATTAAGAGATATAAGAGGCGACGATATCGAGAAAATGTGCGTGCTAGAATAAATGAAAAGAAATCTACCACAGAACGGCTTAATTATATAGGGGCATGTGATGCTCATCGGAAGTTGGTAAATAACTGGGGTGAATACCTTCAAAGCGTTATGTGGTGTAGTCCACAACCCATTGACATCGCACAACTAGAGGCTACAGAGAAGCCAAAGTTGAGCCATACTGTAAGGAGACGAAAAAATCAAGAGTTAGCTCAACAACAAAAGGAATCGGAAGTGAAATCACAGTCCACAGAACAACATGACTCCACAGACTTACACCTTGCACCTGCACATTTGAAATCCTATACCACAGAGGAACGTAAGGTTGTGTATACAAAGGCTCAAAGAAAACCTATCGATGGGAGCAATGGAGTCTATGACGGTCCAGTGATAGTTAAGGAAATAGAGTTAGCAGACCCAGGAGAAGAGTCTAAACCTGTTTTCATTGCCCAAGATCTGACCGAGACTGAGGAGTGTGTACTTAAAGAACTTCTCAAGGAATTCAGGGATATATTTGCCTGGACATATCATGATATGAAAGGTGTTCCACCTTCCGTGGTGCAACACACAATCCCCATGAATAGCATGGCTAAACCAGTTCAGCAATGACCCTACCTAATGAATCCTAAATATGCAAAAATCGTTCAAGAATCGGATTGAAAAGCTTGTGGAATGCGGATTCATATACCCTATTGAGCACTCAGAATGGGTGTCTCCAATAGTGATTGTGCCAAAAAAGAATGGGAAACTCAGAGTGTGCGTGGATCTGGAGTGTGACCATGCTTATGAGTCATTGAAAAAGACCTTGACTAGTGCTCCTATTCTATGAGTGCCCGATTGGAATGTAATTTCTCATGTGCATATTGATGCATCGAACTTTGCTATTGGGTGTGTTCTAGCTCAACCAAAAGAACATAAACTGGACTACCCCGGCATTAACTTTGCAAGTCGTCAATTGAATGATGCCGAGAGAAACTGCACCACTACAGAGCGAGAAGATTTAGGTATGATTTATGCAGTGAAGAAATTTTGCTACTACCTTCTGGCCAACAAGTTTGTGTTCTATGTTGATCATCAAGCCTTGTTGTATCTAGTAAATAAACCTTGTTCCACGGGAATAATTACAGGATGGTTGTTAATTCTCCTTGAGTTTGATTTTACCGTTGTGGTGATACCTGGTAAAAGACATGTCATGGCAGATCATTTGTCTCGCATACCCAATGGTGAAGCCCCTATTGGAGTCGATGATGAGTTTCCCGATACTTCTCTATTCCTAGTCGAAACCATACTTGAATGGAGTGAGAAGATCGTGAACTTTCTAGTTAATGGTTTTCCACCCAAAGAGCTTCGTAAAGACATAGCTCGAAAACTGTTAAAAGAATGTGAACCTTACTCTCTCATTGCAGGAACTCTCTACAGGCTAGGGAAGGATGATATTCTTAGAGGTTGTGCCCGTGAGGATGAGTATTTATACATACTGCAAGAAGCCCACATGGGTATAGCCGGAGGACATTTCTAAGGGGAACTAACAGCTAGAAAGGTGTTGCAATCAGGCTATTGGTGGCCAACCTTATTTAAGGATGCATCACTTTTTGCAAAAGGATGTGATAAATGCCAACGTTACAAGATCACACAACGAAAGGATAGGATGCCCTTACATCCTGTTAAAGTGACTCAACCATTTGAAAAATGGGGTTTGGACTTTTTAGGCCCAATGAGCTCGTAGCACTCAATCTCGATATATTATCGTTGCCACTGACTATGTGACAAAGTGGGCGGAAGCTAGGGCGACACATAGGCCGATACGAAATCAACTGCCAAGTTTCTCTTTGAGAACATTATTACAAGATTTGGTTGTCCCTTTGAGATTGTTAGTGACAATGGTACTCATTTTATAAATGGAGTAATAAAAGAACTCACTACCAACTTTATGATAGCTCACCATAAGACAACATCTTATTATCCACAAGCAAATAGCCAAGCTGAGAGCACCAACAAGACCTTAATCTCTATCTTGACCAAAACGGTGGAAGCTCATCACACAGATTGGGATTTAAAGCTTACATCATGTAAGATCCCCAATCCGCCAATACCGAGATCGGGATGGGATCCTTGACAGGTCTCTAGGTCTGATAAAAATCAGAGTCTCTAAACAAGAAAAGTCCAAGGAATAGACCTTTACCATTGACAATGGCTTGGGTCTATAGCCTTAGAAGCAGACCTAGTCCTGTCTCGCAGCGAAAACGGGACAACGTATTCAAACGGCCTACAAAAAAATTCTTATTCCGGCCGTATAACTTCATCATTCAGATTATGGTTTCCTTAGCCAACGCTTTTTTCCCCCTAACATATGTGAGGGCACAGCCGTTGGTGGATTCCTCTTCCAAGTGAAGAAGTTTTTAAAACGTTTTAGTACGCAGGGATGGATAGTTACCTGACTAATCAGGTCCACCCTTCCTTGATTGACAACCTTAGTCAATCCCCACTTACCACCCCGCACTCCCACATGATTAATTTAATTTCAAATTACTATCACGTTGTTTCAACATTTAAAATAATGGTTTCTTTCACGTTCCGTCACAGTAATTCCTTCAATCAATTATTAAAGACATCATTGAAAGCATTCTTTTAGAAAACAGACATCTTTAAACTTAAGACAGGGTACTGTCAATCAAAACATTGTCCATAATAACCATGACCAGTACTCGTCTTGTCTCAAGACCACCTAAGGGTGAAAAAAACGGCACCCATTCCTTATTCAAATCCGGAGTGGATAAACCCCCACCCAAGGTTCCGGATGCCCATACACCAAGCCAGTTGCCCATACAACCGAGCGGCTCCCCTAGGATAAAAAACGGTATCCTAACTTATGTAGAAATATCAAGACATGACACGGAGTAGAAACTCATCGTTCATGGGGGTAACCGACTTATCCGTGGCTAGAACGCCAATCATTATCATCAATTTATACTAAGGAGTCGGAGGTGTCTTGAGACAAGCTGTCTTAAGGATGATCAATCATATCTTTCCTATTTCAACCAGTTTTTACCCAAACAATTCTTTCCTACATTATAAACAAATGCACGTTGGAAGTTACCTTCAATTTTCAGCCAGTTTATCCTTCTTACGTATGCAATGCTAACTTATAAAAGAACTTAAACTAATTAAAGACTTAATTGAATAAAGGGACACCCACCTGGGATTCATTGGCCATGTGCTGCTGCGCTGGCGCCTGAAGACTCTCCTCCGTAGGCCTACTACTAGGCCCGACTTTGTCGTCGTGCGACGCTCTAGTTCGTTTTGGAGCTACGTCCTCATCATCAGATGTAGGATTTGCTCGGGTTCTTTTTGGTGCCATAACTTCTTATCCTTATAAGGTCGTCTAATTATTAGGTAAATAATTTAAAACCTAGAATTAACCTTTGTATTCAACCGTAACCCATCCAAGGTTAAATTTATAGTCTTAATTGATAAATTCTTGACCTAGTAATTTCTTATTTGTCTATATAGGCATGATAACTTTTTCCACCGCTTCCCTAAGGGTTTTCTAAGCTCTCCTAACTTTCTTATAATTTTTTATATCTTTTTCCTAATTTTCCCATCAACTTTTAAGCTAATAATCTACTTATTTTGGGCTCAATATTTATTGTATTTAATTTCTCTTAAATATTTCATTTTCTCAACTTGATATCATAGGTTTACACTTACTATAATTTTCCTAAAAACTTTTGACCACAAAGTCTATTTATTTTAATTAATCATTCGCTAAAAATAGGACTTTTGGTCAATTATAGTTTTCTAACCTCACCAATTAAGTACGGTATAATTACCACAAGTAGATAAGGATATTTTTGACCTCTGGTAATTATCTTATTATTTTCTAACTTAATTATATAGTTTCCATCTTCAATTTTCAGCTAAAATTAGGATAATTTGGCTTAGATAAATATCTATACTAATTTTTTAACCTTAACATAATTATCACGGCCTCTTTATCCTATAATATAGCTTTGATAAATATCATGTAATCATATAGCATGATTTACTAATTTCCCTCTTTAGTTTTAAGCTAGAAATAGTATAATTTGACTTAGATAAATATCTATACTACTTTTCTAACCTTGGAATAATTATCACGTCCTTTTTACCCTATAATATAGCTCTGATAAATAGCATGTAATCATATAGCATTATTTACTAATTTCCCTCCTTAGTTTTTAGCTAAAATAGTGTAATTTGACTTAGATAAATATCTATACTACTTTTCTAACCTTGGAATAATTATCACGGCCTCTTTACCCTATAATATAGCTCTGATAAATAGCATGGAATCATATAGCATGATTTACTAATTTCCCTATTTAGCTTTTAGCTAAAAATAGTGTAATTTGACTTAGATAAATATCTTTACTACTTTTCTAACTTTGGCATAATTATCACGGCCTATTTACCCTATAATATAGCTCTGATAAATAGCATGTAATAATTTAGCATGATTTACTAATTTCTCTCTTTAGTGTTTAGCTAAAAATAGTATAATCTGACTTAGATAAATATCTATACTACTTTTCTAACCTTGGCATAATTATCACAGCCTCTTTATCCTATAATATAGCTCTAATAAATAGCATGTAATCCTATAGCATGATTTACTAATTTTCCTCTTTAGTTTTTGGCTAAAAATAGTGTAATTTGACTTAGATAAATATCTATACTACTTTTCTAACCTTGAAATAAATATCAAGGCCTCTTTACCCTATAATATAGCTCTGATAAATAGCATGTAATTAAAGCACATAAGTTACTAATTTTCCGTATTTAATTTTCTCTAAAACCAGAGTATTTCTGCTAAATTAATTAGCTAGATTAGTTATCTAAGCTTCTCTTAATTATCATAGCTCTTTAACACCTAGTTAACCACTGATAAATATATGACAGCATTTGAATTCAATTTACTAATTTCCCCTATTTAAATTACTCAAAAATAGAGTAATTCTGCTTAAGTAATTAGCTAGATTAGTTTTCTAAGCTTCTCCTAATTATCATGGGTTTTTTAACACCTAAGTAACCACTGATAAAGATATCACAACATTTGAAATCCGTTTACTAATTTCCCCTATTTAAATTACTCAAAAAACAAAGTATTTCTGCTAACTTAATTAGCAAGATTAATTTTCTAAGATTATACTAATTATCACGGGTTCTTGAACATCTAATCAACCACTGATAAATATATCACAACATTTGAAATCCATTTACTAATTTCTCCCATTTAAATTACTCAAATAATAGAGTATTTCTACTAACTTAATTATCTAGATTACTTTTATGAGCTTCCCCTAATTATCACGGGTTTTTGAGCATCTAATTAACCACTGATAAATATATCACAACATTTGAAATCCATTTACTAATTTCCCCTATTTAAATTACTTAAAAAATAGAGTATTTCTGCTAAATTAATTAGCTAGATTAATTTTCTGAGCTTATCCTAATTATCATGGGTTTTTGAACACCTAATTAACCACTGATAAATATATCACAAAATTTGAATTCCATTTAATAATTTCTCCTATTTAAATTACTCAAAAAAACAGAGTATTTCTTCTAAATTAATTAGCTAGATTAATTTTTTGAGCTTTTCCTAATCATCACAGGTTCTTGAACACCTACTTAACTACTGATAAATATATCACAACATTTGAAATCTATTTACTAATTTTTCCTATTTAAATTGCTAAAAAAACAGGGTATTTCAGCTAAAGTAATTAGCTAGATTAATTTTCTAAGATTCTCCTAATTATCACAGGTTCTTGAACACCTAATTAACCACTGATAAATATATCACATCATTTGAAATTCATTTACTAATTTCCCCTATTAAAATTTCTCAAAAAACAAAGTAATTATGCCTAATTAATTAGGAAAACTTCTCAGAAAACTATAGGATAATTTTCCTAGATTAATAACTGTTTAATGCATTTCTGATAATTACTTCAACTTAATCTAATCTTAATTAATATATTTACCATTAATTCATTGTTAATTTGGCTAATTTCACCCCTATTATAATAGGATAATTAATTAGCTTAGTATTACTAAGCTTAATTCTAATAATCAACAGAGATTAATTAATTAAGAGAGGTTTGAGGAGCATACATAGGCCTAATCTTTGATTTATTAACAAATATCTTAATCTAACCTTGCTAATTAAGAAGGATTAGGCTAATTACTGTTAGGGTTAATCAATTAGAGATTAAACTCTAATGATTTCTACGTAGTGGTCTTTCTCTAGATGAGAGAGAGTGTGTCAAGGCTCCGAGTCTCTCAAATTATGAAGCAAGGGGTCCTATTTATAGTTTTCTGGCACTCACAAGCTCTCACAGCCTGTAAAAGGCAATTGCTTGAAGGTCAAGCAGCCCCCAGCAAGTCAAAAAATGCCCCCTGCTGCTAAATGAGTCCCTGCCAGGTCAGTGATGACCCTCCCATTAATTGCGAGCTTTTAAAATATTAATTCTGCTATATTTTGACCTATTTTTGCTTAATTGGTACATATCTTGTAAATATCTAGGAGGACTTTAATAAAGTCTATGCTTAAATGATTACTGCAACCCTTCAATTTTACCTATTTTACTCAATTCACAGTGTAAACTTCCAGGGGTCATAACTATGCCAGTTTTTATCGGAATTCAATTATGAAAATTTCTAGCCCGGGGTTTGTTGTGCTTAAGATTCCAAAAATACCAATATTTGCCATGGTCGGACAATTCTACATTGCTTTTTCAATAATCATATCAGTTTGATTAAGCTTTATACAACCTTTAAGGTTTCAGAAACTGGAAACCTTACACATCAGCTCTATGGGCTTATCGTACTGCGTACAAAGTTTCCATTAACTGCACACCATTCAAGATGGTGTATGGTCAAGAAGCGGTTATGCCATGGGAGTTTGTCGTTCCTAATCTTCGAGTAGCTTCTCAAAAAGGTTGGGATGGTAACCCCTTAGTTGAGCGATTATATATCCTTGAAAGGCTAGATGAAGAGAGGCAATTAGCTGTGCAAAATGCACTTGTGGAGAAAGATAGGAGGAAGAAATGGTTTGACCGTCATCTAAAGAACAAAGATATCAATGTTGGTGATAAAGTTCTTATGTATGGAGTGTGCAACGAAAAGAAAAAGTTGAAATATGTGGGAAAAAGACCATATAGAGTATGTGAGATCACCCCACAAGGAACTATTCGTGTGGAGACTCTTGATGGAGTTGAAACCATTGGATTCCTCAATGGGAGCAAATTTAAAAGATACTATGATCCTTTAGGCCAAGAGGAGCTACGTGCCATCCATACAAAAAAGGCAGCCAAGGCACAAATAGAATTGAAGAAGATACAAGCTCAAGCTGAGTCTAAGGAGTGACAACAACACATAAGACAAAAACGAGAGACTAACCTCGGAGTCACACATGCATTTCACGTGGAAACCGACGAGGATTGGTTGGACTCTGACACACCTCTACGATACCCTATTGAGCTAAACAACACCTA
Organism: Adiantum capillus-veneris; assembly: GCF_014529385.1. Lineage (NCBI taxonomy): Eukaryota > Viridiplantae > Streptophyta > Polypodiopsida > Polypodiales > Pteridaceae > Adiantum > Adiantum capillus-veneris. The sequence continues at coordinate 53,286,253 of NC_140955.1, read as the reverse complement.
TGGAAAAGTGCTATATAACGCTTTATTGGACACGGGTGCTAAATATAATCTGCTATCATATGGGGTGTGGTGTCAGTTAGGGAAGCCACCTCTATCTGAGAGTATTATCCAAGTCAAGGGTGTCAACAAGAAAAAAACTTCGGTTTTTGGAATCTGGTACACTTCTGTCAGTTATGAGAATGGGGTTGTAGCTCAAGACTTTTTGGTCATGCCTATTGGAACTATGGAGGGTAATATAAATCTAGGACGCACGTGGATGATAGCCACCAAATGCACTATTGATTGGGGGACAAGGGGTGTCACAACACAGAAACCAAAACTCTTAGCCCTGCCACGCAAGCAATAGTCCCCGAGATATTTCCTTTTAAGGAAATAAAACCCAAAACATTGCATGCCCAAGAGGTTGAACCATATGTCCCCATAGCCCAACTCTCTAGAGCTTCAACTGATGTAGTTGAAATAAAGCTTGAGACACACAAGACCCATCCCAATATAACAAAGAAAACATACAAGTGGGTCCCTAAAGCTTCTTTAGCGACCATAGCCAGTGCTAAAAGGCAGGAGCATGGTAAGAGACATCCCAGTCGCCCCAAGAAATGTAAAGAAATGTTGCGTTGGATTCCTAAAAAACTATTAGAAGCCCAAGGCTACTATGAAGGAAATGATCAAATCTGGGTGCCAAAATGTAAATTGTGCTCTTACTTGTCACCAGGCCCATGTGAGCTCAATCGTGTGGCTCCAAAAAAAATTGAAGATCGCGGAAAGGAAAAAAATCATGGAATGCTATATACCTGCTCCAGAGCTAGTTTGGGTACCAAAGAAAGAAAAATTTGTTCCACCTACCTTAGGAACAGGGAAATCAAATGAAGCTTCTTGCTCTTCAATTAGTTCCTATACGGAAATAGAAGCTTTAACACAACCTCCACCTACCATTGTACATATCCATACAAGCAAGAAAGAGTTTGCACCTCTCGTTGTAAGTTCACCACCTACAACAATGTTGCAAATAAAATCATGGGAGAGTACCTTACCACCCTTGCAACTAGATGAAATGCATAGGGCAGTCAAAAACTATTGGTTAAAACCTTCAACCATAACAACTTGGAACAATTGGTTTCAAAAGGTGACGACATCATTCCAAAAGGTATGATCTACCCAAGGAAGGGGGGAGTGTTTGCTAACATCCATCCTTCACTTGCTTCCCTCTCAACCTTCCTCCCTGACCTCTTAATCTCCAATCTTAGGGAATGTATATATAAAGCCTTATACTCACAAAAACAAGATAAAAAAGTAAAAGAGAAAGAGCCATAACACAAAATCATAAAAACACATTATGCACAAGAGCACGACCCTTGTAATATTTGCACTCTAACCATCATCTATTTGCGTGTACAGATATGGCTAGTACGCTAGAGTCATCCACTCCTGCCTTGGGTGAGAGGTACCCTCGTTACTTTTCACAAATGTTTCACATGGTCTTTCCGGTGCTTGCATGTGAATGGGATTTGGTAGGTACGCTAGCATGTGAGAGGAATTTCAAGGAGTTAGAATGGCTGATACGTCTCTTGACCACGCCTGATCCATACTTAGTAGAGAGCGTTTCTCCCATTGCACAAGCCTACGCTTTTGACCAAGATGACTATAGGCATCTAGTAACGTTCTTAGTAAACATGGGTACCTATGATGAAGAAGAAGATTTACATGACTACATGGATGGCACATATGGTCTCATGGATGATGACTTTGTTTATCTTGACGACGAGGATAGGGGTTTAGTCTTAGGGTTTACCCCCGATCTCTACAATATCCTATTCCCTTGACTCTCTAAGGGGAGTGCAAATAATTAGGTTAGGGTTCCTTATGTTTTTTTAAATTGTTTTCAATAAGTGTTGGTACCTTTTCCCACTGATGTGCCTCCTAGAGGTATTCTTTGTGTTTCCTAGTGTGTACAGGAACGTGTTGCTGTTGTTAGGATTTGGACCTTCATGGAATCTTTCTCTCATCCACTCTTCAAATCAAGTGCGACCATCAACACAAACAGATGTTTCTTGTCCATTAACATTGCCCCTTATCTTTTCTGCATCTATGTTTGTCTGCTTTAATTGTGATTAGTAGCATAGTATTCAGCGCATTTGCTTAGTATCAAGCATTAAATTCAATGTAATTTTTTGTCATAAGCACTTGTCTAGGTTTAAAAATCAAGCAGTCCAACTAAGCTAGTTTAACCAAGTTAGGTGTTAGAGATCTTCTCTTAATACCATGGGGAAAGTCTCCTAATTATCAATGGTTACTTAGGTTTTTAATCTGATTTAGGCAGCATTGTGTGAAATGTACTAGGGCTTTCTAGTGGGCTTAGTCCCTATTGACCTTTAGCTTAAGTATTATAAAGGGAGTTTACTAGTGTGATGAGCCTGGGGAGGGTAACAATGTTATATGACCCCCCAAAGTTACAAAATTAAAATGCTGAAGACGAACAAACAAAAAATCAAAGTGCCACAATGTAAAATCTTAAGCTGGAAGAGAAATCTCACCTTGATTTGGTACTTCACTCACATGTATCGCCTATGGTACTAGAGCCCTAGAGGTTCCTAGTGTGGGCGCTTTTCCTTGAAAAGCAAAAAACCCAAGGCATACAAAATAAGCACACACATCAAAATTGAATCACTGTGAAAATACTTTGGGGGGTCAAAGAAAAGGAAATAAGTCAGGCAATGATTTCATGAGAAATTCTTTTTATCGTAGCTTAACTACAAGGTCTTCTAGGTATAGCCTCTAGTCAGTCCTCGAACATGAAATACTTGGCTCTCGCGATTAAACAACTTAATTGACCAGAGGAAATTAAGAAGCTTACCCATGGTATTAATAGTCGATCTTTAGTGCCTTTTGACCGTTGAATTAGCGACCCCGAACTTGTTTAGGTTTTTACCTTCCCAACTGTTTATGTATTTGATTATATTACAATTTAATGTTTATTGCTAACAAATGGTTTAAAATTTTGCTACCAATCAAATTGTCTGCCTACAACTGCATATGCTTTTTAATTTCTTATGAGAATGCAATTACTGTGCCAATGTTGTTTGATTTTGCAGTAACTGAAGGAGGCTAAGGACATTCATCTCAAAAGCTCTTCCACCTCGACGAACGAGCTTCAAATCAATAGCTTCCGAGGATGGAATCTACATCAGGAAGGGGGGCATGTTAACCCTGATGCACAATCCTATCACCTAGGATGGACATTGTATTATTTATTTGGTAGAGTCAGGTACTGGGTTTGTTGGTCCAATAGGAAAAGGGTAAGAGTGATCGCCGATGAGAGGCGCACTTTAATTGGAACATTCAAGGGATTAGTTGGCTAAGCATGGGTGCCCAAGTGTGAATGGGGCGAGCTCATATAAAAGTCAACTAAACCTAAAATTCACTCATTCTCTCATTTGTGCAATTGAAGAGTGCTCTTGCTCCATCTCCATCTTCTTCTTCATCATCTCCTTGTGTGTGTGTGTATGCGTGAGAGAGAGAGAGAGAGAGAGAGAGAGAGAGAGAGAGAGAGAGAGAGAGAGAGAGAGAGAGAGAGAGAGAGATCGAGCATTGCGGTGGCACAACGATGGTGAGGCGGTTGAGCGTGGCATAGCGGCGTCTTCTTCTTCTTCGCGGCGAGGAATCCCCCACGATTGGACCGTTGAATTAGCGACCCCGAACTTGTTTAGTTTTTTACCTTCCCAACTGTTTATGCATTTGATTATATTGCAATTTAATGTTTATTGCTGACAAATGGTTTAGAATTATGCTACCAATCAATTTGTCTGCCGAAAACTGCATATGCTTTTTAATTATATATGAGAATGCAATTACTGTGCCAATGTTGTTTGATTTTGCAGTAGCTGAAAGAGGCTAAGGACATTCATCTCAAAAGCTCTTCCACCTCGACAAACGAGCTTCAACTCAATAGATTTCGAGGACGGAATCTACATCAGGAAGGGGGGAATGTTAACCCTCACGCACATTCCTATCACCTACGACGGACATTGTAATATTTATTTGGTAGAGTCAGGTACCAGGATTGTCGGTCCAATAGGAAAAGGATAAGAGTGATCGCCGATGAGAGGCACACTCTAACTGGAACATTCAAGGGATTAGTTGGCTAAGCATGGGCGCCCAAGTGTGAATGGGGCGAGCTCATATAAAAGTCAACTAAACTTAAAATTCACTCATTCTCTCATTTGTGAAATTGAAGAGTGCTCTTGCTCCATCTCCATCTTCTTCTTCTTCATCTCCTTGTGTGTGTGTGTGTGTATGCGTGGGAGAGAGAGAGAGAGAGAGAGAGAGAGAGAGTGTGCGATTGAGCATTGCGGCGGCACGACGGCGGTGAGGCGGTTGAGTGCGGCATAGCGGAGTCTCCCTCTTCTTCGCGGCGAGGAATCCTCCATGACAGGAAGTGTAGAGCGGTGAGTGACACACCAATGCCATCTTTGAGCTTACTAGTTTAGGCTTGTTGTGTGCTTGGAGCCATTTGTGGCTCGCACACGGTGTATCGGATAATTTGAGCAATCGGCTATGTATCAATTACTAGCTGGCACGCTATACAAAAGAAATCGAGATGGAATATTGATTTTATGCATTAATCTTGAGGAGAAAACCCAACACTTGAGTCAAACACATATTACCATGGTAGGACTTTAGTTTGCGGAAGACCAAACTATGCCAATGTATCTTGAGACTTGAGTGTTAACTATGAGGAGGGATGTTCATTCTTTTGTGAAAGATTTCCCTCAATGTAAAAAACAAGCAGCCATACCTCATGTAACATTGTTCAAAATGTCACATGTTCCTAAGTGGAGTAACTATCTAGTTACTTACTTATCAAGCCGAACATTTCCTGAGGGTATGAGTAAATGCCATCAAAGAGCAATTGAAACGGAAGCAAGAGAATATGCTCTTATTGGAAATTAATTGTATTGGAGAGGTAAGGATTAATACTTGCGTCTTTGTGAAAATGAAAACGAATACATTTCTATTATAGAACAAGCACATGCTAGATTAACTGGAGGTCACTTCTCTACTGAGACCACCGCAAGAGCAATCTTAATGGCAGGCATATGGTGGCAAACACTTTTTGCAGATGCCAAAGAATAGAATATGTTCGAAGGTGTGATGCATGTCAACGAGAAAAAATGCCAACCCGTGTAGATAGCATGCCCTTAAGACCAATGATGGAGGCTAGAGATTTTGCAAAATGGGGTATAGACTTTGTGGGCCAATACAACCACCTGCTTATAGAACCCAAGCTCAATATATCATTGTAGCTACGGACTATTTGACCAAGTGGGCCAAGGCTAAAGTAACCCAAAAGAATGATGCCAGAACCACAGCTACATTCTTATATGAGTATGTGTTCACAAGATATGGATTGCCAATAGAAATTGTCAGTGCCTCATTTCATCAATGAGGTAATTGAGTATCTGCTTAATGATTTTATGATCATCCACAAAAAATCAGCTCCCGCAAATAGACAAGCTGAGCATACGAATAAAAGTCTTAGCTCGGTATTGACTAGATGGTTAGTTCAGGAAGGACAGATTGGGAAATAAATCTCAATGCTACTCTATGGGCTTATAGAGTTTCATTCAAAACAAATTCAAATGCTACACCCTTTAATCTTGTTTATGGTCTTGATGCCATACTGCCAATAGAATTTCTATTGCCAACACTAAGGGTAGCCAAGGATCTTGAGTGGACTGGAAATGAATTGTCAGAGAGACTTAAAGATTTAGAAAAGCTTGATGAGCAAAGGCTAACTGTTGTAGCTCACATCTATGCACAAAAGACAAAATCAAAACACTTTTTTGATTCCCATCTCATAACAAAAATCTTTAAAAGAGGGACTTAGTTTTACTCTATTCCCTTAAGCAATACATTTCCAAGTTTAAGAAAAAGGAAAACGGACCGTTTATCATTGAAGATGTATCTCCAAGTGGAGCAGTTAAGTTGTCCATCCTAGATGGTGAACCAATGGCTAATTGGATTAGCCATTGGATTAGTGGATGTCGTTTAAAGAAGTACAATTTTCCACTCACCAATGAATTTTTAGAAAGGATGCATGCATCTAAGCAAAGAAAGATAAAACGACATCAGGTTATTGATGAAGCCGAAGAGGAAGCTCGGCGTTGAGTGCTAAAAAGGAAAGCTTCTCTCAAGAATCAACAAATACCTATCCCCATCAACACTCTGAAACTAGATGACTGACAATGGAAACTGCAGAAAGATGCAGTGTCAACAGATGATGAATGGCTAGATGGAATGGACCTTCACATCAAAGTACAACTAAACAATCATAGCACAAATGCATTGGTTGATACAGGAGCTCGATTAAATGCAATCAGTTATTCCACATACAAAAAAGCAACAAGTTAGTCTTTGACAACAGCAGGAATAGCGACTATTAAAGGATGCAACAAGAATCCAATACCAACATTTGGAGTAGTCAACTTAAATGTGATAGTACATGGATATTCATGTCCTCATCAGTTTGTATGCTTACCAGATGAACACATGAATGAGACAATGATTCTTGGAATCCCATGGATGTGGACTTACAAAGCAGAACCAGATTGGGATACCAATCAGCTCAAGCTATCACCTAAAGACGGACAACTCATTGTTCCGATTGCACCAAGCAAAGAGGAATGGAAAGGAGGTTACCAGCATACCAAACCACGAAGCAATAAATCTTCTCCATCCTATTGACAAGCAAATGATACAAGTAGCATGCAAGGAGTCAGGTAAATTTGGGTACCAAAGGCACAACTTAAGGATAAGCCGATTCAAATTTGGGTGCCCAAAACATCATCGATAGTACCAAAGACGGCTCCAAGGTTGAAAACACAAAGAAGAGCATCTCCGAGCAAGGAACCTAACAGAAAATGGATTTGGAAGAAAAAGGAGCACTTATCTTCTCCGCAAACTGTAAAACCAATCAAGCAATGGATATTTAAGTCTCAGAAGACTCAGCTACACCATTCTGACCCAAGCAAACCAAGATACCAATGGCGGGTAAAAGCTCGACACCAATCACTATTGATACCGACAACTCAAAAAGTCAGTATACCAAAGCATCCTGATGGTACAATAAAGCAAATAGCACAGAAGCTACAAGATTTGCTCTTTGGAAGACAGCAAAAGAAAACCTCGACATCAGAAACCCTTGAGTTAATTACTCAAGACCCACCTCTTGCACAACATAATGGTTTGAATTGCATTGATCTTCAAAGCATGGTAGAGCCAATCAAGGCTATGCATAGACACAATTGTTCAACTCATGCACATAGCCATCCCGGAGTACGCCATCTATAGGAGGGGTGGAAGGGAACTAAGTAATTAAGGGCAATGTTTGAAGAGGGAGGAAAAATTTTGATGTTAACGTGTGATTTTTTACAAAATTACCTAATAATACCCTTACAAATCATTAACAGGGGAATTTCAAATGATAACATCTCTCCGATGAGTGTAAATATTGTTTACACTATCAGAAAATCATAAAAAATAGTCTTTTTTGGTTATTTTTCATGATTTTTTAATATATCAGGACTTCAAAATGGAGAAATCCAACAAAAAACAATAAAGCTTTGTTTTTTAATGGATTTTCTTAATTATTGGATTTTCACTTTGCTTTTTTAGTGCATTTTGTTATTTTCTTTGATTTATTAATAAACAAATTCAAAATTAATACTAAATAGCAAATGAGCTCAGATTGAAAAACTAAAGATACACTGATGATCAGAAGGAGAAGGCGGACGGACACAAAAAATTTCAATCAAATCAGCAGATGGAAGCCGGGAAGTTTAAATTAGGCGGCCAAGGCCTACTTTTGTAGAATTCTTACAGAACGAGCTACAGGAATCCGATTGGGGAAATTTTTGAGTTTAACATAGATTTCACGGCCTAGTAGGACTAACAAGTAAATTTGGGGAAAAATGGTTCAAGAAGTCCATGTATAGATATCCAGGGTAGTCTAAAATCACCTCATTTCTACTTGTCGCGGTTGGAGAGAGAGCTTTCTACCTTCTTCGCGTGCGATTTTCAGAGTCCACAGTCGCTTGCTTACAACGCCGTCTCACACTAGACATGAGGGGTAAGTTCTATACATATCAATGATCCATTATGTATAGCCGGTAGCTAGTCTAAACCCCAGGAAAAACCCTAGAATCCGAGCAGTGCACAAAGTTCTACGACCAAAAATTGACCATAGCGGCCTGTCAACTCAACCAAATCGGATGAGTCTGGAACTTTAGGATGCCCCTACATAATAGAACACTTCTATATCAAAAGATGACCATTCGGCAGGGGTCGAGGGGGTCCCAACTAGAAAAGCTAGGTTTTTTGCAGATGCCAGAATTGGAATTTGACTCCACAGACAGCTTATAGACTGGGTCTATACACAATGTATATGGCTGGTTTCATAAAATCAATCAAGGCAAGTCCTCAAAAAGCAGAAAATAGCTTGAAGGATACAAAGCATCAAAATTGACATACGAAGTCAAACTGACTTCAAATGGGCCAAAAATGGATGAGTTGCTTTAGGACTATGTAATGGACAAGTCCATAGCCTCAAAATTGACTAACCAACTCCACAGGCCATGTAGTCACAAAAATTGGCGATTTCAGAGTCGACAAAGCACGAAGTGATGCCGATAGGTCAAAACATTACCAAACTCAATTTAGGACTTGTTTAGGTGTATTGAATATGTTTATGTCAAAATTTGTCAAGTTTTGCAAAAAAAGTTGACTGCTGTAAATAATTATCCTTATTTACTTTCGCAAATTTTTGGCTTGAAAATGGTACTTTCACATCACCCATCACTTGTGCACACCTATTACATACCACATTTCAAATATGAGCCAAAATGATCAATGATAACTTGGAAAATTGTCAAAAAACGTAAAGAAGTCCTTTCAAACCAATTTCTGAGTTATCGGTCACAATTTTTTATTCAAATCACCCATATCACATACACAGGGTCTACATCATGCCTAGAACCAATTTGCACCAAAAAATGTTCATTTGATGAAAAAGTTAATAATCGTGATTATTTACTTTTTTCCCAAGATGGGGGGAAATTGCAACTTTGCTTTCATGGGACCAAAACACATGATGTCGTAAGCCCACTAACCAAGTTTGAACAAATTTGGAGCTCAAAATCTCAAAATTCCTTTATATCTACTGTTTTAGAGACTGAAAGCCTAAATCTGGCACCATTTTCACCCTGTGTATTCAAATGGACCCATATTTCACTCAGAGTATCTAATTGATATGTATTTCAAGCCTATGATGTCAAAATTACAAAACGTTGGAAAAATTCATCAACTGTAAATAATCGTGATTATTTAGTTTTGTTGCAAATTTTTGTTTGGACTTTATGTTTTTTATCTTTACATGTTTTTATGCATCTATGCATGTTCAAAAATTGATTTGAAGCAAATTGGGACTCAATTTGTCAGCAATTTAGATTGAAGGACACTTCAGAGCAAAAATTACAGAAATTTTCTAACTTTGGCACTCTATTCACTTAACAGGAGCCATGCAAGCTGCGAAAAAGGCCAAGAAGAGGGTCCCTCAAAAGGAGAAGCTGCAAGAGCTGCCACCCTACCAACTAGACCCCAGTTCAGTAAAGACAGCCAAGGCAATATATCTATCCAAAGAACAGCTTGAAGAGAACAACACCACAATTTTCACAGGTAGGTGTAAAAGTGAAGAAGGACACCAAGTAGAGCTGCAAGTGTTGCCAAAAGAAATCTATGATGTTGTAGCAAAGCCCGACAGAAGAAGATAACAGAAGGCTCGGACTTAGAGAATTCTATGACCAAGAACCATGTGATGTAGACTTCTAGAAAGCCTATGAACTCTTGTCTACAATTAAGGAAGATGGAACAACCCAAATTACTGACCAACAAGGGCAGAAGGTAGAAGTGGTGGTAACGAAAGAAATTGTGGCAAAAAGAAAAAAAGATAAAAAGACAAAAAGACAGCAGGTACCTTCTGTTGGAATTAGGATTGCAGAGAAACGCACACAACTTGGAGAAGACGAAGGAAGCTCAAGGCACACAATAGAGAGTGTATTACTTAGTGTGCAATGGAAAGATTGATAGCCCTAGAGTGATGGGCGTATATACAATGCTCGGGGGGAAAAACCTCCTAAAGAGGGAAAAAATGCCCCGGCGGTCCTAGTGTGTTCACACACATCACTACCACATGTATATGGTAACAAATCCCCCCTGGAGTGATGCGGTGAACGAGAGCTGGCACATGAGTAAAACGAAGTGCCATGCCCTGAGGACATGATCAGTCCACAAAGGGGAGTAAGCCCAAAGCTTTGCAGAAAGATTCAAGCTTCTCACGAGACAATGCCTTTGTGAAAAGATCTGCAAGGTTGTCCTATGTTGGCACATAAGCCAAGCTCATCTCTCCTGCTGAGAGCCTCTCCCTGACATAATGGTAATGCACCTCAATGTGCTTTGTGCGAGCATGAAAAATTGGGTTCCTCGCAACTGCCAATGCGCTCTGGCTGTCAGTGTAGATAGTGTTGGCAGTGTCCTGTCCAACACCCAAATTAGTCATAAGGCATCTGAGCCATACACACTCAACCGTAGCTGTGAAAACTGCCCTATACTCAGCCTCACAACTCGAAGTGGCCACAGTAGGTTGCTTCTTTCTCAAGCATGATATACATGAACTGCCAAGCATGAAACAAAAACCACTTGTGGACACTTGCGTGTCAAAACAATCAGCCCAATCTGAGTCTGAAAAAGCATGTAAGTCTGGTAGCAATGATCCCCCCTTGGGATAAAACAAGCCAAGATGTAAAGTGCCACTAAGGTAGCGAAAAATCCTCATGACAGCCTGCCAAAGCTTAGACCCTGGGCTATGCATAAATCTGCTGACCTGTGAGACTACAAACTGAATATCCGGCCTCGTGTTGCATACATAAATGAGGCAGCCAACAGCAGTTTGGTAAAGAGTGACATCAGCACGATCGCCAGCATCATGTAGACTCAACTTCAAACCTGTTTCCATGGGAGTGGCAATAGGTTTGCAATCCTCAAGTCCAAACTTACATAGCAATGTCTCTATGTAACTTTTTTGACACAAGGCAATACCACCATCACACTACTTAAACTGTATACCCAAGTAATGATGCAATAGCCCCAAATCTTTCATCTTGAAAGTAGCATTCAAATCAGCCTTAAACTTAGCAATATGTCTCTCATTTGGTCCAGTGATCAGCAAATCATCAACATAAAGAACCACAATGAGAAGTACATCACCCTCATGCTTTACGTACAATGTGCTTTCTGTTGGACTATTACGAAAGCCTCGTTTAACCAAATGAGTGTCAGCTTTCTCATACCAAGCACGAGGAGATTGCTTCAGCCCATACAAAGCCTTCTTACATCTGCACACTTTGTCCTCTTGTCCTTTTATGAAAAAACCGCGAGGCTGCGTTACATAAACTTCCTCAAATATGTCACCATTCAAGAAAGCAGTAACAATGTCTGATTGATCTACATACCAACCAAAATGAGCTGCCAATGCACATAGAAAATGCACAGTAGTCATATGACAAGTGGGAGCAAAAGTCTCTTCATAATCAATGCCCTTTTGCCATGCATAACCTTTTGCAACAAGTCGAGCCTTATGGCGATCAATCTCACCATCCGGCTTGCATTTCAAATTGTAAACCCACTTCGTACCAATGGCCGTTTTGCCAGGAGGAAAATCACATAAAGTCCATGTGTCATTTTCTATAAGTGCATCATATTCTGATTGCAGGGCAGCCATCCAATTTTCTGAATTTTGTGCTTCATCAAAAGAGAGAGGCTCCTCAACATCATGTAAGCTAGACACAGCCAAATCATAACAATCTGATGCATAAGATGCATGGCGAGATCCAATTTACAACCTGTAACCTTTGCTTTCAGCACTATAACCAACAAAAATATATTTGACAGCCTTATCATCCAATTTTCTGCGCTGCACTTGTGGCACCAAAGCATATGCCAAACAACCAAAAACACGCATGTGCTCAATTGAAGGCGTTCTATCATGCCATGCTTCATATGGAGTTAAGTGGCACACATGATGGCCTCAAGCCAAAAAGAATGCGGCAAAGCTTGACTTTTGACCATACATCGTGCCATTTCCGTCAGTGACTTGTTTTTCCTGTCAACAACACCATTTTGCTGAGGTGTATAAGGCACTGTACATTGGTGTTTTATCCCACGACTAGCTAGAAATGCATTAAATTCATGAGACATATACTCCCCCCCTTGATCGGAACAGAGGGTGCCCATAGTACATTTCGAGACATTTTCATCCATAGCCAGAAATTGTTTGAATCACATAAAAACTTCTGACTTCGCTTTAAGCGGAAATACCCATGCTATCATCAATGAAAGTCACGAAGTACAGTAATTTCCCAAGGACGGAGTTTGCATGGGCCCACAAACATCACTATGCACAAGCTGCAACCTGCATGTGGCCCGAACTGAACCATCCTTTGGAAACTTAGAACACTGCATGTTACCCAAAATACAGCCTTCACAAACATGTTTGACAGGTGCTTCAAGAGGCGGCAAAGAAGCAACCATATCAGATTTCTACAAACGCAGAAAACTGGCAAAATTCAGATGACCAAAATGTGCATGCCAAAGTTTTGCATCTCAAAATAGCCCTTGAATCTGCAACAACATTTGCAACATTTTGTCCACACTTGTCATACAAAGTGAGCTTATACAGCCCACGACACAAAAGGCTAGATGCAAAAATTTCATCACCAAAACTGAGATCATGAACTGTACATCTGTCATCCACAAATTTGACTACAAGTCTAAGTCTAGCAAGTGCAGATACAGACAAGAGATTCTTCTTGATCCTAGGTACATAAAGTGCATCAACAAGTGTGAAGGAACTTCCATTAGCAGCAGCTCGGGGGGTGCACTATGTAATCATGTTAATGTATAACGTGAGTTCGAAAGGAGGGGTTTTAAAATGCAAAAAAATTAGGCAATTTAACAGAGATACATTAAAATAAGGGGTTTTTATATTCAATTTTGGAAAAATTTCCTAAAATAAGCGGTCATTTTATTCATTTAGACATGTTAAAAGAGGGACTTTTCTAATACCTCGCGAACGTACATTATATAGGGGGGTACTAAATGGTGAACCCCCCAAGAGCAGAAGTAAGCACAATCTTTCCAACTCCGTGAACTGGATAAGAGGCATTGTTGGAACAAGTGACTTAATTCTCATGAGGGACAAACTCGAGAGAGGTAAACAATTCACGATGTGAGGTAATGTGCTTTGTAGCACCACTGTCGAAATACCACACATGTGAATCTGTAGCAAAACTGACAAGCATGCATCATGGACAACATGATTGTAAGTGCACTCTGCGCTAAAAGCCCATTCTGCATCAACATCAGCATTATAGTCTCCTTTCACATAAGACTCAACAATGGATGCATTTGTAGTGGAACCAACATTTGCAGTGGAACCACCTTCTTTCTTCTTAGCCTCTTTGGCCTTCAACTTAGGACTCGACTTGATCACGTGATCATTAGCGTTACAATAATGGCAACGCATCTTCTTTTTGCCCTTATGACTAGAATTGCCAGACGAAGTGTTGCCAGTAGAAGCATTAGGAACATAAGTTTTGCCACTTGTAGCAGAACCATAAGAAGTGGCTGCATTGTTGTTACCACCCTTTCTTTGAGAAGCAATAAAAGCCTGTTCAACTGCACACTGTCTAGTTTTTTTTTTTTTTTTGGAAAGTGACTCTTGCAACAGCAATGTGCATAATGCATCAAACTTGAGCGACTTCTGGATTTCGTTGGGTCATAAGTCTCCAAGTACTAGCAAAAGTCTGGTAAGAATCTGGTAAGGCATCAATAACAGTTTGCACAAGGGAACTGTCTAAAATGACTTCACCTGTAGAAATGAGTTGCTCATGATATCCTTGACACTAGCAAGGAAAGTGTCCATATCATCTTCCTCATGCATAATCTTGAACTCCAACTCTTTACGCAGCAAAGCAATTTTAGCATCATTGCGGCTTGCATAAAGACTTGCTAGAATATCCCAAACCTGTTTTGCAGATTTTGCTGAACGGATGTGAGGAACAAGGTGCGCTTCACAGACAACGCAATCAATGCATGAGCCTGTGCATCCTTTACATCCCAATGATCTTGTTCTGGCGTAGGCAAAACAACTCTAACAGCAGCAGTCCTTGCAGCAAGACCTGCAACATCCTCAACATCGCTACATCCTCAGAACCAAGACGTACATCAATGCCCTGCACAATGTTCCAGACGCCCTTTGACACAAGAACATGTTGCATCATATAAGCCCACATAGGGTAGTTGTCCCCATCCAAACTGTCCTCAGCAACAAACATCTTGAACACATCTGTGTTGTTGTTGTCAGCCATGGTAAATGCTGCACGTGATGTGAAAACTACCCAAAAATAGGAGAAATGGAGCGGGAACAACACGTGCTATATAGCACAAACCGTAGAAGACTATAAGGCACCTGTTATGCAAAAAATGACACTGACAAAAATTCTGCACAAAATGACGAGATAGCCTGTGCAGTACTGCATGTAGTGGAAATGGAGGCCAAAATGGGCCCAAATATTTGTCGACCTGTGAACGCTCGCCAAAGCTCACTGAAATCGGAGAAAGTGAGTAGGCATGTACCGGAGCAATTGGCGACTAAGCCCGGGAGGATGCAACCTGCTCTGATACCAATTGTTGGAATTAGGGTTGCAGAGAAACACACACAGCTTGCAGAAGACGAAGGAAGCTCAAGGCACACAATAGAGAGTGTATTACTTAGTGTGAAATTGATAGCCCTAGAGTGATGGGCGTATATACAATGCTCGGGGGAGAAAACCTCCTAAGAGGGAAAAAATGCCCCGGCGGTCCTAATGTGTTCACACACATCACTACCACATGTATATGGTAACACCTTCACCAAGGAGACTGCTGCGACCACCTTTGCTGATCTCATCCAAAAGCAAGTGGAAGAACCAGCACGGTTATATCATCAACACTTCCATTTTCTAGAAAAGAGACCGCCAAGGTACACAACACCTAATCATGTAGTTGCAACTATATTCATCCAAGTGTTGAAGTCAACAACCAGGCAACCCATTGATCACGCGTAATATGTGCTATCAACACTGAAGGGCACCAAAAAAGAGGGTAAGATCACGTATCTGGGTGCACCTGAAGTATTAACAAGAATAGCGTACCATGCTATTGGAATCACAGACTATTTTCCACCTGCCCCACATTAGAACACAAGGATCATGTCGGCACAGCCATCTCCAAGAACCACCCGCTCGTCAAAGATAATTTATAAATCTGATGAAGAGTCTACAGAAAGCTCTCATGAAGCACATAGCAGCGAAAGCTCAGACAATGAAGAGAAGAGAGCCAGAAGAGAGGAGATGAAGAAGAAGGCAGTGGCTACACATCGGGAAGAACCTCAGCAAAAGAAGAGAAGGTTTGAAAGGGAAAATGAAACCTACGAAAGGAGCCACCAAGCTGCAGGTGAGGATGCATGGTGGGTTCCAAGAGATATAAAAGGCCCCTGAACCAAGAATCCTGTCGGGAGAGAACCAGAAGATCCCAAGGATTCTATTGAACGCATGTACAAGGAAGCAGAAGCCTTAAAGAAAAAAGAAGCTCAAGAAGCCAAAAGAAAAGCAAACGAAGATGCGGAGGAGCAATAGAGACAAGCTGAAGTGGCCCAACAAAGTGAAGCCCAACACGAATAGGGTGATATGACTCCCATACCATCATCACCATATACGGAATAGGCAGACCACCCCATGCCCAACCCTCCACCTTCATCGACAGTTACACCCACAGAGGGTGAGCAAGCCAAAGAAAAGGAGCCTGAACCTGAACCTGAACCAGAGGATGCAACAAAGTTTGAGCAACCCAAGACAACAGAAACTAAAACCACTCCTTCTACAACCACCCAACAGGAAATGGTTGAGGCATCCATGAAGCCTCATGAAGACAAAACAGCCAAGGCAACTGAACAACCTCAAGGAGAGGTAGAGACTCTGATGCAACCACAAACAACCACAGCCCCACCCAAGGAGCCACACATAGAGACTGCTGAAACATCTAGGCAGTCGACATATCATGAAGATTGGGAGACAAATGATGAATTTATTGAACAAGTAAACAAATATGCCAAAAGCAGATGCATGAGATGATAGAGAAAATGCGAACACCACAGCAGCGCTTAGCTGCAGTGCTAAGGCTAGAGAGCTAGAGATGGTTATAAATGCTCTCCAAGGAGAGCTAGAAGACAGAATGATTGTCATCATAGGTCTACAAAGACAAATCCAAGAGCTGAGAGCTAAAGTTGAACAACACCAGCAGCTGGCCAAAGAGAAGCAACAAAAGGAAATGGAGGAATTGGGTGAACACATCCAGTAGAGGAATTGGCCAAAGAGAAGCAACAAAAGGAAATGGAGGAATTGACAATCTCTTTTGCTGAGATGGAAACACATCTGGTAGAAGGGCTACGATAAGAAGAAGAATTTTAGGTACCACTAACAGATGTTGATCAAGTGCCAATGGTCCAGTTGTCAAAAGTTGAAGAAGATGCACTTAAGGAGCAGGTTGCTCAAGAGACAGATGAACAATGGAAGGCGGCGATGGACTGAGAGTTGAGAGTTTTCCATTCAGTCAATGTTACTCAACTCACTCCGAACCAAATCAATGCACAATGGCATGAACAATCACTGCCATATTCCTTGATCAAGGTAGAGTTGCTACAGGTTAACGGGAGATTATACAAAGATATGCAAGCAGAAGGCACAGAAGAAGTCCACCCCAAGTGGGGAAAGAGCTGGCTTAACAAGAATCCCAATACTTGATTATGTTCACAAGAGCATCTGCAGCGCTTTAGAAAGACCCGACCTTTTGTCCTGTACCAAGAGTAAGGACATGGCAAGCACATGAAGCAATGACAAAGAAGTGGCCTACATGGCTGAATTATCCAAGATTTTCAGCTCCAAAAAAGGGAACACCGACAGAGGAATACATGGTGAAAACTCTAACGAGTGCCATGAAATTTTTCAAAAGTCTCCCTGATCTCTCATGTGTTATGCTCTACAAAATTTGCCGAATGTTGTTCACATGTATTGACGCTTTTCACAAGCTAGAGAAAGCAGGAGCACTGTGGATGTCGTTCCTCGAGGGCAATAAGGGTCTTTGCTACGACCTAAGCGGCTAACCATCCGAAGAAGTCCTTTATGGCTTCTACGCCCGATGCACGTTCTTGCCATCTCACAATATGTTGGCATTTGAGGAAGCGTTCTATACAGGATTATTCACTTGGCGGACAAAGATTTTTGGGCCAGTGATCAAAAACTTAACCTCCAGATTCGTAGGCTACTCAGCCATTGAGCTTAAAAACAGGGTCACCATGCAATTTTTGTTGCAGGTTCCAGACAAAGAAAGAAAGGTCAAATATGAAAAATCTTTACATGCACTTAAAGACTGCCTCGCCAGTTGTCAACCCCGAAGATTACTTCAGTCCATAAAGCTATGTCAAGGGACGAACAGGTGAGGAGGGGGGGAATGTTAGTAGCAAGCTAGCTTGGATACCATTTTTCGAAACTCTCATTGTAAAAACATTTATTATTTTGATGAATCGAGAATATTGTAACTCCTATTTTCTGGATAAACTTTGTAATTGATGAGCCGGGGCTACAAGCTCCCAGATTGTATCAACCTGTCTTTAGTTAGAGCTCCCAGATAATTAGTTTTGACC
This sequence comes from Adiantum capillus-veneris, assembly GCF_014529385.1. NCBI lineage: Eukaryota > Viridiplantae > Streptophyta > Polypodiopsida > Polypodiales > Pteridaceae > Adiantum > Adiantum capillus-veneris. The sequence continues at coordinate 53,268,405 of NC_140955.1, read as the reverse complement.
ACCAAAAACCTTGGCTAAGGTATAAAAGTCAATTTTTGTAAGCTATTATTAAGTTTTGGATAATAGAAACACAGCGTGAGCTAATGGCGCTCACTTCTCTCCTTCTCGCGCTTCCTAATCCCTCCCCGGTTGTCACATTGTAGTCGCGTCTGTTGTGTTGCAACCACAGGTAAGAGCTCTATGCATTGACGTAAGCATTTCACGATATTTCGTAGCTTTTGGCGTCGCCGACCCGCGGCCAATCTTGTCATAAGTAGGAATATACACTTAAAAATCAAAAACTAAGTATAGACAGGGTTATTGGGGCATCATTACTAAGCATTTAGGATGCATTCTGGGTTGAAAACGACTAGGTCAAAAATCCATTACTGTTAATAATCATGATTTTTGCACTTGACCTAAAGTGGGATTTGAGACCATAAGAATGTGTGCTTAGGTCCTATAAACATGTACTAGAAGTTTTGTTACATTTGGATGTCATTTGATGTTGTAGCGGATGTGATTTGTTTGCCGATGAGCGATTGGCTTTCGGTGATTTAAGTCATTTGAGTGCAGCTTGAGATAGATGCGAGTTGTTTGCTGTCTTCCAAGAGATTGACAACCTCTTCTAGCCTCTATGCACTAGTCGAGTCAGCTTGTCCCATGGATTGACAATTTATTTGTGGTTCTCGTTACATCTGCAATAAGATAGGAGTGAGGTTAGACACGCATCCGGTGTGGTGTGCATGCGGGAAAGGGGAGAAGCAAGAGACCGGTATGGGTGGAGAAACCTCTAGAAGAGACTCAGTGTACGAGTGAGGTTCTCCTTATTCTTAAGTATAGAAGAATAAGGCAGTGTGTATACACAGTGGGCCGTCGGACACTAAACGTCTGGGCTGGGCAAAAGACGGAGCGCATTTACCCCAAAAAAGGGCTTTTATATTGGCATCAAGCATTTGAAATTGCATCCTATTTTAGTAGGAATGCAACACATAAAACATCTTTCTTACCTTAAAGCAAGCAAAGGGGGAAGATCCTTCTCAGTTGATGTAGCCAATGTTGAGCTTGGAGATTTTGAAGTATCTAGTTTGGTTTGAGGACTTTTTCTCATGATGAAGACCAATTTTTGCAGACAATCCATGCTAATATTTTCTTCCATTCTAGATATTTCAATATGAAAGGAAGGATACTACCATAGATTGCCACTTTTGTTGCATGTTTTGGGCCACATAATCTTTAGGCCGTGAGACATATGGTGTAAGAACCAAATCTTGCTCCTAAAAGCTCTTAGGATTTTCCAACTTTTCTCTCTCATCTAATACTAACATATTGAGTTTAGCCATGGAGATATAAGAAGAAGAAGCATTTGTGAAATAGACATATTCAATACTTGGGGTGAAATTAATGGTTCACAATGCTTATAGAAAATTTTCTTGCCTTGATAGATATAATGTTATTGGAGGCCATTAACAAAAAAGGATGATCATGAGGATGCAACATCATCTAAAGGAAAAAAATCACACCTTCCCAAATAAACAATAGGCAAGAAGCGTCTTGGCGAAGAGGAGTGGTTGGGAGAAAAGAAGTAAATGAAGGTTGCTTACAGAGAGCCAATGAGCCTTGTAAATCCGATTGCTAAAGTTAGCATAAACTCCAATAATTTATGCCAATTATAAGATTTTAGCCAGTTC